>NW_027361671.1:74770000-75370000 GCF_039654945.1 Dendrobates tinctorius
CCTGCCAGATAACAGCTGTTGCGATGTCGATGCCCGCTGCGGATGCTCCTCCTCCTCTTCTGAGCTATTGGCAGCGGCACCCTCTACCCCAATGGATGCCAACCTGGGTCAACAACTGGGTCATCCATCACCTCCTCTTCAATGTCATGTGCACCTTCCTCTGTGTCACCGTGTATGGTGGTATAGTATGCGGGAAGGGGCACCTGAGTTTCATCTGGGTCAGATTCTGGCTCAGTACACTGCGAGGACAATGTAGTGCTCTGAGTGAATGTACCAGCAGAAACATCTATCAGTGGCTGTGCATCAGTGCACTCCATGTCAGATTCATCTTGGCCTGAGTAATTCACGATTTGACTTGATAACCCAGGCATGGTATGTGAAAACAGCTCCATGGAGTAATCTGTAGTGTGGCTTGCCGCATCCTTCAATTTTGGTTGGGGTGAAGGACACAAGGAAAGGTGTGGTTCATGAACATGAGCCTCCAATGATGACTCAGTGGTTTTATTTTTTAAAACTTCAGAAGAGGAGGTGATAGAGCTGGAGGCTGAGTCAGCAATGTAAGCCAAAACTTGTTCTTGAAGCTCTGGCTTTAAAAGCGGTTTACCTACTCCCAGAAAAGGGAGCCTTCGAGGCCTTGTGGAGCTAGACGATGACGCAGGCTCAACACCTCCTGCATTAGGTGCTATTTTGCTTTTGCCACTACCAGCAGATCCACCACCAACACCATCATTACCAGCTGCCAACCCCCGCCCACTTCCACGGACTCTTCCACCACACTTCCTTATTTTTGGGGAAAATGTACCCAAAAAACCACCAAGTATATGGTACGGTAAAACAATGTACAAGGTGTATATAGTAGTGGGGAGAATTTGAATCTCTCTAGACTTCAGGACACAGTTGGATTCTGTCAGGCCCTGTTTATTTTACACCGCATTGTGACAGGCAGATTATGGTTGGTGTAATAAAGGTGGATAGAGGACTGTGGAGAATTGGAATCTCTGTAGACTTCAGGACACAGTTGGATTCTGTCAGGCCCTGTTTATTTTACACCGCAATGTGAAAGGCAGATTCTGGATGTTGTAAGAAAGGTGGATAGAGGACTGTGGAGAATTGGAATCTCTCTAGACTTCAGGACACAGTTGGATTCTGTCAGGCCCTGTGTCTATAACACCACGATGTGACCGGCAGAAATTGCATAGTGTATGACAAACTACAAGGTGTATATAGAATTGGGCAGAATTGGAATCTCCCTAGAGTGTAGGTCTGTAAGAACGGACAAACTCCTCGGCTTTTTCTTACAGAGTCACACACTTAGATAACTTCAATTTGGCTGTGATAACAGCCGTTACACAGTACTGACAGAGGAGCGTGCACGTACACCGCTGTACAGTGTATGTAAAATTGTCAAGCTCCGTGTTTTTGTATACGGACTGACACACGCTGTCTCTCTCTAGTTTTGAATGTAATCAAACAGCAAATATACTAAACTGTTTGAAAAACGGACAAAACTATAAGGTGCTGGTCTGTAAGAATGGACAAACTCCTCGACTTTTCCTTACAGAGTCACACGCGTAGATAGCTTCAATTTGGCCGTGATAACAGCCGTTACATGGTACTGAGAGAGGAGCGTGCACGTACACCGCTGTACGGTGTATGTAAAATTGCCAAGCTCCGTGTTTTTGTATATGGACTGACACACGCTGTCTCTCTCTAGTTTTGAATGTAATCAAACAGCAAATATGCTAAACTGTTTGAAAAATGGACAAAACTATAAGGTGTAGATCTTTAAGTACGGACAAACTCCTCAGCTTTTCCTTACAGAGTCACACACTTAGATAGCTTCAATTTGGCCGTGATAACAGCCATTACACAGTACTGTGTGAGGAGCGTACACCGCTGTACGGTGTGTGAAAAAATGAACGCTCACTACCTCGCCAGGACAAAATCAATACAATTTGGATTGCTTTTAAAAAAGCAGTTTGAACACCAGTGTGCACACAGCAATGCAGCTAGCCTTAAAAAGCAGGCTAATCACCATCAGAGCTGCTGCACAAAAGCAAAAATCTTCACCTTTCACTGCACAGTAACTACAGTGAAAAGCGCTAGCAGCAGAAGCAGTTTTTTTTCTTTTTGCTTTCCTAGCGCTCTCCCTACAGAATCAGCAGCTGCAGCAGCTCTCCCTATTCTGAGATCAGCATGAGTAACATGGCGGTCGGCGTCCCCGCCCTTTTATACCCCCTGTGACGCCACACACAGCCAGCCAATCACTTGCATGCTCTTCTCCAAGATGGTGGTGACTGCTGCCTATGTCATCACGTTGCCCACAGTGTCCGTTCTTCCCGATTGGCTGAAAAAGGGCGTTAAAGCATCTTTTGAAACGCGACTTTGGTGCTAAAGTCGCCGACCTCGTGGCGTCGGGTTTCGTTTCATGAAACCCGACTTTGGCGAAAGTCGGCGACTTTTGAATTTTTTCGACCCGTTTCGCTCAACTCTAGTGGTAGGTACTAAATAGGTAGAGATGGTAGGAAAGTGCTTACAGTGCCTGTGTATGAGAGATGGAAATATTAATTGCCACCACATAGCATGATAATCAAGCAAGATTGGGTGACTAATTTCCACTATCCAGTGAAGATATAATATCTTTAGTGTTCCTTACAAAAGCTGTTAGATTTCTAATCAAAGATTAAAAATAAAATATCCACCCAAGAGTTACGCTTTTCTTTCAAGCTAAAAATACCATGACCAGAAAAGATCTAACAGAAAGACAATGATAGCAATTTGCTTTTAATTTCATTCAATAATAAATATTTTAGGTGAATGTAAAAGCCTGACATACATCAGTAGTGACTGCCCCACCCCCTCCATTTTCTTTTGGTACCTTTCTTTGAATATTTTATGTATTTAACTTCATGTAAGTTCACTGTTCATTTTACATGTGGTTGTTGTAAAGAAGAAGTCAGTTTGACTTTGAAACACGTTGACAATAAACAACAACATTTATCTATCCTTGGTCCTCGGATACTGTTTTTGAAAATCCAGCAGCGCAGATCACACCCACTTCTTCCTGGTATTTTGGTACATTGATTTCCCATGTATTCTGCAGTGGCTAATATCTTCACCCTATATTAGTGGAGGTTTTTTACACAAAACTCTATTAGGTGAGCATGCTACTACATAACCTGGATAATACCCTATTTGAGATTTATGTTTCTCTCTAGCTTCTTTTTCAATTGTGGCATTGGCAACTTTGTTGAGCAGGAGTTTCCTGTTTAGGTAAAGAATTAGGTATTTTTCACCTTGCTGGCTAACCTGACAGAGAACTGCACCTAGCCCATAGGTCCTGGTACCTATCTACACCACAAACCTGCGAGTGAAATCTGGGGCCTGAAAAACAGATGAACTTGTCAATGCAGATTCTAGGGCAGCAAAAGATTCCTCACATCGAATAGTCTATGAAATTATTTGAGTAGGCTTCTTATTCATCAATTCAGTTAAAGGCTTAGCTGAAGCACTGTAGCTTTACACAAAACTTACTGCAGTAGTCGACTGTACCTAAAAATATATTACCTCTTAGCTTTTGTGGTAGTCCAAACTGTAATAACTTCCACCTTGTGTTGTTCATCAGCCACTCATCCCTGATGCTGTCGTAGGTATTGTACCTCGAGTATGTCTATCTGGCTTGTCATACCTGCAGCACCTGAGAGAGTTGCATGACGTGTATAAGCAACTGTAAACCCATCAAATCACTGCAGTAGTGGACTGACCAGCTGTAAGAAGGTGTCACGGGCACTTTTCATTAGATGAAGCAGTCACCCAATTGAGAGAGAGAGAGATCATGTAAGTGAACATAGTGTCCAGAACTCCACAAAGAATTGTAGTGTTCGCTCTTTTTTTAGAACAAGAACCACAGGAGAGGCACATGCACTCTGGGATTTTTGTGTTACATCCAAGCCAAGCATCTCTTCTATATGTCCCTTCGTGTTTGCTTTCACTTCTAGAGATATCCTAATAAGAAGATGATTGTCAGTATAGTTACTAAAATGAGTTCTTCCAAGCTTTCCTACAAAGACTTCAATGGATGCTCTGAGCACCAGATAGGTGAAGTGAGTTCATTGGCTGTGAACTCCGAGGACCTTCCTGACGTAACCGTGAGCATGAGAACTTTCTCATGCTCGTGGTGATGTCAGACAGGTCATATGAGTTCAACACGAGACACTGGGCAGTGATAGCAGATGCTGTTCAGTGTATCTGCTGAATAGCAGGCTGTGTGGTCACATCATGCAACCATGCATACTGCCATTTAGATATATCTGAGCTATAGCCATCGTGGGACAAATTAATTATTATCTCCTCTGCAGAAAGTTGAGGAATATTGTTGTTTTTTATTTTAATTCTCTTGCAGGAGACAATGGCATCTCTGGAATAGGCAATGCAGTAAGTTTGGTTAGTTAAGATTGATTAAAGGAGTTTGTGCCTTTCTTTCAATTAAATGACTTTATTCTAAGTGTGTGTTTTTATACAATTTGACTACGTGGTTAGAGTTTGTGTCATTCTTTCAATTAAAGAACTTTATTCTAAGCGTGTGTGTTTTTATAGAATTTGACTACGTGGTTAGTAATTGGGAGGTCTTATAGATGCCTCTCCTTTATTAACCTCTGGGCTTGATGTCACCAGACAATACAAAGGTGACATCAACCTCCCAACTATAACCCCAATTGCCACCGCTACAGGGCAAGTGTAAAGAGAATTGGCACATCTGAGAGATGCGCCTTTTGTGGGGCAGATGAGAGCTGATATTTTTAGCCTCGGGGGAAATGTTCATGGCCCCTTACTAGGCTATTAATATCAGCCCACAGCTGTCTGCCTACCCTTTATTAGTAATTAATTATAGGGTGACCCTATGCAATTTTTTTGGGGGGTCCCCATTTTAATAGCCAGGAAAGACTAAGTATAAAGCTCTGAGCTGATATTCATAGCCTGGGAAGCTTCATGAGGGAGGGTCCTCCCAAATGTAGGAGTGAGAGACCTCACAAATGTTAAAGTAAAAAATAAAGTCCAATCTCTCTGTGTGAACATATGCTGAAGGCGAGGTTTTTATAATTTCACATTATATACATGTAATTATGAAGGAAATAATGTTTCTTAGCATTTTTCCCTTTAAAAAAATGGTTTGGTTTGGAAGGTCTTTTTAAACATCCATAAAACTGGCACAATAGTCTGACAATATTATTCCTGGATACTATATGTGAGCAGAAAGGCATGCAAGCATCTTCTCCATGTTGTTACCATTTAGTTTTAGCTTTTTCTCATCCATTTCAGCTTTTTTACCATACCCCCTGACCTGTTTGTTGGATCCAGCCGAAAAATATTAGGCTTTCCCATTGACTTGCATTGGAATCATTATTCAGTACAAATACACGGATATTAGAAATTATTCGTACTCATTTTCCCAAATCCAAATATTTCACTATTCAATCATCACTAGTAATTGGTAAATGTCTAGCTGGGCTACATAGGACCATCTGCCCACCTTATGAAGCTTGGGCTTACCAATGGAGCAACCTAGAATAATACTGATTTGCTAAAATTCTCTACATCAATGTAGTCTTTTAGCCCTTGAACATTCTCTGTACTAATATTTACATTTGGCAATATGTAACCTTCACCTAAAGTAGGTGTTGAGTAGATTGATGCCTCAGGAGTTTGCACTTTTTCCTTTAAGCTCTCTTAAAGGGAAACTGTCAGCCGGAATTAATTTACAAATCAATCAACTCAATCTTATAAATAATTTGGTGTATTAAATCCTGCTGAAATATTCTTTTTAAGAGAGCTGCAACGCAGTGCAAACTCCTGAGGCATTATTCAACCCAAAACCCACAAAAAGTAGAGATTGTATATTGCCATATATAAATATTGTTTTAGAGAGTATTCAAGGATTAAAAGACAGCATATAGACAATTCAAGTAAATCAGTATTATCCTAGGTTGCCCCATTTTTAATCTGTTCTCTTTATCTCTTACTTTATTTGCTTTCATTTGATATGTGTTGGTACTTCAGCCGCAGTAGATAAACAGTTACTATTTATCAGCCACATATTCATGGAGTTTAGCTGATTTGTTTGGGTTCCCTCTTATTCGGCAAGCTATAGCACTTATCGAATAAGATGCAGAGGAAACCCAGCTTCCTGGGTTGCGCCGGCCGATCAGCTGGTCTGCGCCGCAGCTGCATGTGTCGCGGCTGTGTCACAGTCACAGCACATGCATGGAGAGCTTGTTTGTTGCAGCTGTGGCTTATTCTGTAAGCGCTATGGCTTGCCGAATAAGAGGGAACCCTGAACAAATTTGCTTAACTCTATTCGTGAATAAAAAGAAAGCCATGTTTTTACAGCTAGAATAACTGCATCATTTTTATACATGACAGTAGTGTGGGATGGAAAGCAAACACAAGGCAGAACATAAATCCAGTCCTGAATCTGTATGCAATTAGTATCTTCAAAGATATGAACAGATGACTGCTAGTGGAATTTTTAATGCACACATTTCAATTTATTCTTTAGTGTTACTTTCATAAATGTAATATATCATCTAAGTTATAGTATCTGTAGTACTTATAATTGCATATCCTTTGTAATAGCAATTTTTTTTCTCTAAAAATTGACATGGCAATGTATGTAATTGTAATTGCATTCAAGGAAAATCACTAAAGATGAAACATAGCATGTCAGAACAGAAGAATTAAAGATGACAGCTAATATATAATTTAAAAAATGCACTATTAGAGCTGGAATGTTTTGCAGCCAGCTTTCAAATGGATATGAAGCTTCAAGAACAACATCACAGGACTGGAATGTCTGGCAGTCCTTTGTTCATCTATGTGTATGCATTGTTAAATTATGAATCAAGTTTTACCCCTAGCTTCTTGACCATGTTGATTATCCTTGCTATTTCCTTCTTTGCCATCTTGCTGACTGGGGTAATAGATAAGCTATGGATTTTGCCCTGTTAAATACTTTGGAGAACATGAAAGGGTTATAAAACCCTATAGAAGCTTTTTTGAATTTGAGAAAAAAAAGATATATCTAGTCATTACTGGTCTGAAACAATAAAGTGAAATTCCCATGGGCAAAGATCTAAGAAATTGAGAGGCTGTTCCTCTTTCACAGCTGTCTGAATGATAAAAAAGGCAGCAAACTGCACAAAATAAATGGAAATGCTGCCAACATTTTAACTTCAAACAGTAGTTTTCAAGGGCAACGATGTTAGTCGTACTCTGATATAATGTGTGCATCTACTAGTATAATATTTTGATTATTTAAATGTGCAACTCACCCCCCTGCTGACCCTCCACAATGACCTTATCCACCCAGCATTAAATGGTCTGATTTTCACCATCCCACTTAATTAATTCTGTAATCTTAGTAGAAACAATTATGAGAAGCATTAAAAAAATACCCAAGACATCAATTAAATATCTCAGCACAGGTAACAGCACTAATGAATTCACATTATTTTTTAAATGAATACAGACTTTGAAAATGTATTTAACATCAGCTATGACAAAATAATAATGGGACTATAAAAAATGCTACAAACCTGCACAGTAATACAAAAAACACTTCCTTCTCACCCCTCAATGGGGGTGGTCTTCTTTGTCCTTCCTCATTCTCAGGTCCTCTACCAGAAGCCTCTGAGTTTGAGGGTTCTGCACAGGATCCTAGTTGTTCCCAGTAATGCACTTTTCTGGACAGAGAACTCAGATGTTGCTCCTGGGATCTGTTGTAGCCATTCTTCCAACTTAGGGGTCACTGCTCCAAGTGCTCTTATCACCACTGGAATCACTGTTGCCTTCACTGTCCACATCTTCTCCACTTCTCCTTTGAGGCCCTAGTATTTCTCCAGCTTCTTATATTCCTTCTTTCTGATGTTGCTGTCACTTGGCACTGCCACATCTATTATCATTGCTGTCTTCTGATCCATGTCTGCTATCACAATGTCTGGTTGGTTAGCCAACACCTGATTATCTGTTTGGAACTTGAAGTCCCACAGGATTTTAGCACTTTCTTTCTCCATCACTTTCTGTGGGGTCACCAACCTGGACTTAAGAGGACTTAGCCCATATGCTGTGCAGATGTTTCTGTATGCAATTCCCGATACTTGGTTGTGGCGTTTGGTATATGCTGTTCCTGCTTGCATTTTGCATCCTGCCACAATGTGTTGGACTGTTTCTGAGGTTTCTTTGCATAGTCTGCACTTTGGGTCTTGTCTTGTGTGGTACGTTCCTGCTTCTGTGGATCTAGTACTTAATGTTTGCTCTTGTGCCACTATGATTAGTGCCTCTGCGCTGTCTCGGAGTCCAGCTTTCTCCAGCCATTGGTAGGATTTCTCCATATCAGCCACCTCCATTATCTGTCGATGGTACATCCCATGCAGTGGCTTGTCTTACCATGACGCTTCATGTTCCTGTTCTTCCTTCCAGATCTGTTTTTGTTGCTGCCTTAGGCATTCTCTCAGCATCTCATCTTTTGGTGCCATTTTTCTGATGTATTCCTGGATACTCCTTGTTTCATCCATGATGCTGGCTGGATGCTTATCAAGCCTCGACCACCCTCCTTTCTGTTGGTACAATCTTTTGGTGTTAGACTTAGGGTGGAGACCTCCATGCATTTTGAGGAGCTTTCATGTCTTCACATCTGCAGCTTCCATCTCTTCTTTTGGCCAGCACACTATGCCAGCAGGGTATCTGATAACTGGCAGGGCATATTTATTTATGGCACGGATTTTATTCTTCCCATTGAGCTAGCTCTTCAGGATCTGTCTTACCCTTCGATGGTATTTGGATGTTGCTGCTTTCCTTGCCTCCTCATCATGGTTACCATATTTCTGTGGGATGCCGAGGTATTTGTAGTATGTCTGTACATCTGCCATGTGCCCTTGGCTCTCTTTATTACCAACCAGCTGCACTTGATGTCCTCCATGTAGAGAAAGTGGCTGATGGTGATTCCACTCTTGAACTTGTATTGGACTGTCTGGATCTTGAGTCTTCAGCAACTGCTCTATCTACTAGGAGCTAGTGCTTAGAGCCTCTGGTGTTGGTCCCAATGCCTTTCTGAGTACTGTTCTTCCTTGTGCTAGCTGGGTGGTGGCCTGCTTCTAGCATTTGGTTCATCTGCTTTGCCATGCGTTCATGTACTGCTGTTAATTTCTTTAGCCAGGTGCTTTCCAGCTCTTCATGTTCTTGACCCTGTTCTTCTAGCATTGTTCAGTCTCTGCTATAAATGGAGTTGCTGCCTTCGTGCTGTTACTCTGTAGTTGGGAGTACACCTTGGATGGTGCTTTGGAGAACAGGGCATTTATCTTCTTGGCCACAGCTTCTCTAGTGTATCTCCCTAGTCTTGCAATGAGTGCTGTGAGCCTTTGTTTAGCAGTCCCTAGGGCTTCAGTTGGTGTCAGGCCTTTGAACTTGTCCAGCTTGGTCTTATTCTTGATATTTACACCTTTCTGTATATCTGTTAGTTGGCTGACTTCCCTTCGTGTCACCTTGATCTTTGTCTCCAGTCTTCTTTTCCAAGTGGGCACATACGTCTGGTCACATACGTCTGTTGTTCTTGCTGGCTGTATATTTCAATCTAATCTCCCAATCAATATGTCTTTGGAGTATGGGAGGAAACCTGAGTACCCAGAGGAAACCCATTCAAACTGTGGGAGAACGTACAAACTCCTTGCAGATGTCCTTGGTTGGGTTTGAACTCAGGACCCCAGTGCTGCAAAGCTGCAACATTATGACCCACTCCTCCATACAAATCTTCTTGAGATCTTTCTGGTTTCAGGGCTGTCACTGGGAAACATTGAGTTTCAGCGCCCTCCAAATTTATTCTGTTAGTTTCAGGTCTGGAGACTGGCTAGGCCACTCAAAGACATGGAAATGCTTTTTACGTAGCAACTCCTTAGTTGCCCTGGCAGTGTGCTTTGGGTCATTGTTATGCTGGAAGACCCAGCCACAACCAATCTTCAATGCTCTTACTGAGGGATTGAGGTTGCTGGACAAAATCTTGCTATTCATGACCCCATCTATCCTCACTTCAATATGGTTCAGTTATCTTGTCCCCTTTGCTGAAAAGCACCTCCAAAGTATGATGTTTCTCCCACCATGCTTAACGGTTGGGACGGTGTTCTTGGGGTTGTACTCATCCTTCTTATTTCTACAAACATTGCAGATGAAGTGGATACCAAAAAGTTCTATTTTGGTCTCATCTAACCACATGACCTTCTCCCATGCCTCCTCTAGATCATCCAGATGGTCATTGGCAAACTTTAAATGGGGCTGGACATGTGCTGGCATGATCAGGGGAACCTTGCATGTCCTGCAGGATTTTAATCCATGATTGCTTAGTGTGTTACTAATGGTAATGTTTGAGACTGTGGTCCCAGCTCTCTTGAGGACATTCACCAGGTCCTACCATATAGTTCTGTGCAGATTCCTGATATTTCTCAGAATCATCCTTGCATAAAGTCCCAGGCCAAGGAAAATTGACAGTGACAGTAATCTTGTGTTTCTTCCATTTTCTAATAATTGTGCCAACAGTTGTTGCCTTCTCACCAAGTACAGTGCTGTGCAAATTAATTGGGACAAAGCATTTTATTAAGTAAAATCGTAAGTTGGTTACCACTCAGTGATTCAAACCAGTTTTAACTGCTTTGAACAGGCACTCACACCTGTTCAAAGCAGTTAAAACTGGTTAGAATCACTGACTGGTAACCAACTTACGATTTTACTTAAAAAAATGCTTTGTCCCAATTAATTTGCACAGCACTGTAGCTTGCCTATTGTCCTTGTAACCCATCCCAACCTTGTGCATGTCTACAGTTTTGTCCCAGGTGTCATTAGATGGCTCTTTGGCTTGCCATGGTGGAGAGGTTGGGGTATGATTGATTGATTGATTGAGTGTGTGGGCAGGTGTCTTTTATACAGATAATGACTTCAAATAGGTGCGATTAATACAGGTAATGACTGCAAAAAAGGAGGGCTTCTTAAAGAAAAACTAACAGGACAGTGAGAGCTAGAATTCTTGCTGGTTGATAGGTAATCAAATACTTATTTCATGGAATAAAATGCAATTTAATAATTTAAAAATCAACAATATGATTTTCTGACAACATTATTTGATAACTTTACAGGGAGCTGCCAGCAGTGGATCTTGATGATTTCTGTATTCAAGTGCATTCAGCGAGGCAGAACATTCCTCAGACAACCATTAATGGCCTCATTGATAGCATGTCAAGGCTTGTAAGTGCATGTATTTCTACACGTGGCACTCATGTTCAATACTGTAAAAATTTAGATGCTTTGAAAATTTTATTTTAATTTTTTCATCATTTGCATATTATTAACATGTCTATCCTGTGATTTCCATAACTCCATGACTTTTCCTACTTGATTAAGCAATTTTAATGTTGAGGAATGTATATTATACTGCTATATAACCATTTTATATTGTATTGCAGAACAAAATGTATATAGTAATGTGCATAAGGCATTAAAAAAGATATATTAATATGTGGTTCTAAATGCATGATTCCATTGTTTCCAAGTGGCAATGACTCTAAAGCATAGCTTTAAAATGCAAAGTCTAGTGGAAAATGGAACAATTTTGGTTAAAGGGACTCATGGTTCTAAGGAATGGGGCTCTGGAATAATGTCAGAATGCATGCCACTATTTCATTCAATGTCAAGGGGATTGACCAAGGCTGTTGAGCATTGTGTTTAGCTATCTCCATTAGTTATATAGTCAATGAAAGGCGCAGAAGTGCAGATGCACGGCCAACACTCAGTTTTAGTTGGCCACTTTAGAGCGCCATCGTTCTAATAGATGGGGGTCAAACCTCCAGCAATCAGTGAATTATCAACCAACCCATGGGCAGTTGATAACATCCCTGGATGAGGATTACCTTTGGACACGCCTCGTTATAAGTTATCTGGAGGTACAGTTGTCCCCATTAGACTTCTATGGGTGATGTAATATAGTTCTATACAAAACAGACTTGTCAAGAGCCATTATATGCTTATATACATAGAGTCCCTAATATGGGAGGTTTACATCTAGTAAAGGACAGAAAACACATTGAGGTGAACATAAATGTTATCTTTTTCATATTTTCAGGGTAAAATAAGCAATAAAAAATTACTTGAAATAGCATATCTAAAAGTATTGAATAGAAGAGAAAAAAATCTGGTGGCTGCTCGGTATGTTGGTTCTTGGTAGAACAAATAGCTTTATTTATTAACATGAGCAGAGCTCAGCTTGTTGACAGTTGAAGATAAAGGGAATTGAATGTGACATTAAGGAGCATCTGGGTGTTCATGTGCATCACCAAGTTTATTTTTGAGATTTTGAAACGTCTTGCCTTGCAGGCTGAAATCTACAACCTTTATTGGTGACCTGGTGCTGTTAAAGGGTAGGTTCTTTTATTGATTTGTTAAAGTGACAGACACGGTTGTAAATTTGCAGTATGATGTGATTCCCGTGAGGTTTAAGAGTATGTGTTTTTTTTCCTTGACTGATTTGTTCTCTCCTTAATAGAATGTAGAGATTATGCCTCCCTAATGTGTGCCGTGCTGCTCTCCATTTATAGCCTTGTAATGTCTTGCTGTGTTTTATGTGGAATTAGCTTTGGAATTACATGTAGTAGAAATTTAAATGAAACAAATAGGTTTTTAACAAAAAGTGATTATGAAAAGTAAAAACATAACAGAATAAATGTTAATTAGAACGTAATTCTTCACATTGTACAATAAGTGAAAGCATGCCGTTTAAAGCCACATAGGAATATGAAAAAGAAACAGGATTAAATTAGCAATTTGACTTCTCAAAGGGGAATTGAGCCCACTCAGAAGTAAATTATAATCAATTATAGCCTAATTGTATATACTGCTAATAATATTAGAAGCAAGCTTAGTAACAATAAATGCACCGGAATTGAAGCTGCCGTTCAGATGATCCACTTTGCTACTAATATTCTTTATTATGTTTCAGACACTATGTTTATTATATTTAACATTCAAGTCAAATGACAGCTACAGTATGTAGTACAGCGATGGTACGATACAGCTCATGTCATGCCTCACAATCAGTAAACGTGTTGCTGATTTGCTGCATATTATGGATTTTAAAATAAACTAAATCAGCACTGAGTTCACATCATTTCCACAATACACTTCACTCTGTCAATATTAAAAAGGATGTGTTACTTGCCAAGAATATGTTTTTTGTTTTTTTTTACATGATGTAAATGTCTCTGTTTTCACAACTCTGACGTTGCTTGGTCTTTGTTCCTGCTCCTCTCCTTTCTTGAGTTATGGCCCTCTCTTTATTGTATGTATGCTAGTCTATTTTTCTCAGCTTAGCATGGTTCTCCAAAAAACATCCATGAAGAAGAATTGAGGACCACATCTGCCTAGCTGAACAGACTAAACTGATATACAAAATTTAAGACATTCGGCACCTCCAAACGGAAGTGGATAAAAGTAAAAGGTCTTTATTGAAAATCCTTGAAACCACAAGTAGTTCAGGTAATACATCAAAATTTTCTGACCCGTTTCTGGCAACTGCCCCTAGTATAGAATTTCTGTGACTAAGGGCAGTTGCCAGAAACGCATCAAAAGATTTTAATGTATTACCTGATCTAGTTGGTGGTTTTATAGATTTTCAATAAAGACCTTTTACTTTTATCCACTTCCATTTTGACGTGCCGAATTTCTAAAATTTTGTCCACTACTGCTGAGCACACCAGCGAATTTCGCGGCATCCATGGCAGGTCATTCATCTATCCCGCATCCAGCTGATAAACAAAGATGGTGGTGCACCCTGTTGTTTTTTCTATATAAATTGATATACAGTTTGCATTCCCCATGAACTTTTCCACATTTTTTCTTGTTACACCCGCAAACTTAAATGTACAATACAGAGATTTTATGAGATTGCGATTTTATGTTATATACCAATGATAAGTAGCAAGTGATTGAAGTGTAAAGTAAATGATAAATGGTTTTATAATTAATTTAAAAATTTAAATCTGCAAATTGTCCATGCAGGGAAGGTGACCTGACGGACGGACAGACTTGTCAGAATAGAGAAAGGAAGGTTTGCACAGTTTAGACAGGTGTCAGTTACTACAGTGGGGAAACAGCTGAGAAAGTGTAGTGGACGTGCAGTGCCTTGGGTTGACCAATAGAGGGCAGGGAGGAGTGTGAGCAAAGGACTTGACATCAGCTTAGGGCTTAGTAAACCGTTGGTCATGGGGGCGGAGTTACAGGGAACCGGGAATGATATAAATTTGACAGGAGGGTTCCATAAAGTTCCAGTCCCCAGGGGGAGCTCCAGTGACAGGAGGACTACGACAGTTTGTGCACTGTGAGCATCTGCTTCCAGGACTGCTCTCGGCAGTCTTCAGCTTTTTCTGGCAGTGTTCGTGCGGTGACATCACTGCACAAACACTGCCGGAAAAAGCCGAAGACTGTCGAGTGCAGTGAATACCGGCGGAAGTTAATGAGTGGCGCCGGAAGCAGCTGCGGCCAGGAGACAGCAGGAAGGGAGGACGCGTCACTGGACATTTAAGTATAATTATAATGTTTAATATTAATTTTCTGCTTTTTTTTACAGCCGAACTGGACCCAAACTGTAACACAGGTTTCCCATGGAAACCCGTGTTCGTAACTGTGTGACCGAACACCATGTGTTCGGTATGGTCCCAAACTTTACAGTTCAGGTTTGCCCATCCCTAGTGAGCACCACTTTGAAATGTTTTAGCATCAAAATGATGCTGATACAGTTTGATCCTATATGTGTCACGAGTGTGTCACGTCCTCCTGGGAGATCTGGAGTTAGGCGATCTTTACGTACTGTGAATCGCAGATCTTTAATTTAACCTGTGTGTTTTGTTCCTCATATTAAATGCGACCTGTAAGGCATCAGTATCCAGGCTCAGATCAGGAAATTATGTCACTACTAGAGATGAGCGACTTTGCCTTTTTTCTGGTCGAGTCGGGTTTCATGAAACCCGACATTCGCAAAAGTCGGGTCGAACGAAATTGGCCGATTATTGTGAAAAGTCGAAGGCAGACTGAAACACGAAACCCAATGCAAGTCAATGGGGAAGCAAAGTCGGCAGGGAGTGTAGGACAGGAAACACACCTACAGTGCCCTTTTGAATGCAAAAAACATCAATTCTGTTTACTGAAGCTTTTCAACCTTAATTTACTTCATAATACTAGTTACGCACTGAAAAATGGGGGTTATTTGGCTAAATTTGTGGGGGGGTAGGGCTGGCTCCAGGTTTTCTTGTGCCCTGGGCCAAAGAGCGCCCCTTTAACACATACCACAACTCATGATGCTCCGATACCGCAGAGAAATAGCGGCATAGTACAATGAAAAATACTTCACTTTTTACATCTCATGACTGATATCCATTTTTAATAGCTCCAAAAATGGACAGTATATTACTGTCAGTATTATGGCCACCGCATAGTGCGCTATACAGAGTAATGAGGCCCATATATTTCTCCATACAGAATCATTGGTCCCATATAATGTTTGAAACAGTATATGATGAGCTCCACATAATGCTACAGTATATGATGGTCCCCATGGATGAAGCTCCACTGTTTTTGGGCCGAAATAATGCTCCATACATAATGGGCCCCATTTCTAATGCTCTAGTGTATAATGTGCCCTGTAAATGCTGCTCCAGTGTCTGATGTCCACCTTTGGAATGCTCCAGTGTATGGTGGGCCCCATATATCATTCTCCAGAGTACAGTGCTCCCCAAAAATTGCTGTCCCAACATTGAAAACAATTAAATAAGTCTCCTCGCTATGGAATCCCTGTACTAGTCTGGACTCCTCGTCGTCCCCATCGTCCATCTCACTGCACTTGGCTGTTTATGCAGAGGGCGTACAGACGTGATGTCATTGCGCTCTCTGATCAGACTATCACTGTCAGGAAAGACGTCATGGCGGTGGAGCAGGGAGAGGTAAGTATTTCAACTTTGCAAGTGCTGTGATTCTGAGCAAGCAGGGGGGGCCCACTCGTTGGCGACGGCAGTGGCACAGGGTCCTTTTAATAGTACGGCGGTGTGCCGGTGTGTCTGATGGCAGGTGGGGCCATCGGCAGAGACACTTTTGCGTACTATGAGGTGCCCTGTGCCAGTGCCGTCGCCCATGAGTATGCCCCCCACCAGTTCAAGGAACCTGCACTTTCATCTGCACCGTCCTCTTTGTCACCGTGTAAGGTGGTATAGTATGCGGGAAGGGGAACCTGAGTTTCCTCTTGGTCAGATTCTGGCTGTGTAGAGTGTGAGGGGAATGTAGTGGTCTGGGTTAATGTACCAGCAGAATCATCTTGCAGTGGCTGGGCATCAATGCACTTGTGGTGTCCCCAGGAGTACGGTCGCCACAGTCTCATTACCATCTTACTAGGGAGTGTGATATCATGCTTGGGAGCAACGAAGGATCTCTCTAGCAGTTAAACCAACACACAACACATTTCCCACTCCACGCCAGCAGGGAGACCTCTGAACATGACTGCTGAGGAGCTGCTCTCTGTGGTCGGGAAGAGGTAAGTTAGGCCATTCTGTGCAGGGAAGGGGAAGTGTATGGACGTGAGAAGGGGAGCTGGAGTATGAGCAGAGTTAAGGCTCACTCCTAGCTGGAGTGCATGGTCCGGATTCCGGTCTCTGAGTTTGTAGGGACACTGACGCTCCTGCAGTGGAATCCGGAGGAAGTAGCAGCTGTAAATGCTCTGTACCCAACTGAGGCTCGGAGGCCCCAGCATCGACATGTGTGAGCCAGAAGGAAAAGGCTACGGCTGCCAGCCATATGAGAAAGTTCCAAAAGAGAGTCAACAGGGGGAGCTTCATTGAACTCAGCACTGCGAGTACCTCAGATATGCACTAGAATGGAGGCCACACTACCTATCTGCAGAGAGAGAAATCCAAATTGGCTCCCAGGCTGACCAACTCCTTCTCCACCTGTGCTCTGGGTCCTGGACCGCACCTACCAAGTACAGGTAAAGGAACTGCACGACTGTGTCTGTCATCTTTCTCCTGCGCCTGGTGCATGGCTCAGCTACATCCTGTACTGCACACCATCTCCCAACTCTTTCATCTGCCCTGCGACTACGGCCCTACCAGTGCAGGGCTTCTACATCTTAGCTGCACCACAACATCTGTCCCACAGAAGCGACACTGCAGTGCTGGTCAATCTAATCAAAAACCAGAGGTGGCGTCACGTATCATTCACCTATAAACATAATTCACCCCTTTGCATGGACGCCCAGGGCCACGGAACGGGTCACCACCACCGTGACACATCCCTGTGAGACACCGGCCCGGTACCGATTAACCCCACTGCCCTGGCTGGCCACCCACACTCCATGTCAGATTCATCTTGGACTGGGGAATTCACAATTTGACTTGATAACCCAGGCATGGTATGATAGAAAGAGCTACATGGACTAATGTGAAGTGTGGCCTGCTGCCTCATTCAGTTTGGGTTGGGGTGCAAGACACAAGGAAAGGGGTTCTTCCTGACCAGGAGCCAGCATTTGACCACTCAGTGCTTGCATTTTTTTAAACTTCAGAAGAGGCGGGCATATTTGATTTGTTTCGGCAATGTAAGCCAAAACCAGTTCCTCATGCTCCACCTTTAAAAGCGGTTAACCTACTCACAGAAAAGGTATCATTCCAGGTGTTTCGGAGCCAGACCATGATGCAGGCTCAACACCTCCTGCCTTAGCTGCTATTGTGCTTTTGCCACTACCAGCAGATGCACCATCACCATCATCACCAGCTGGCCCCCCCGCGCCCATGTCCGCGGCCTCTTCCACTAAACTCCAAAATTTTGCACAAAATAGACACAAAATAACATCAGATATATGGCACTGTATCAGAAATGTACAGCTCTATTCAGTCAAAGGATAATTGTTAATCTCCATATATATTCCATCAGTCACACAGAGACGCTCACAGGCTCAGTATGGATTAGACAAGAAAATAAAAAGTATAGTTTAAACATTAACAATGTACGTCTATATATCAGGAGTAGTGTTGAGCCACAACGCTAGTGTTTTGGTTCGTCACACAGGAGGCAAGTTCGTCGAATGTTCGTCGAACCCCATTGAAAACAATGGGAGGCAAACAAACACATACAAACACATAGAAAACAATTACAAAACACCTTAAAAGGTGTCCCAAAGCAGAGAAAATGCTCAGAAGCCAAAAATGACATATGGAAAAGGGCAACTACATTTAGAAAAGAGGTGGAGGAGTAAAGGAAGGAGGTGGCAGAGACACAGATATAGGCTTGTCATTCCCTTATGAAGTCAAGAAAGGCTGGAATAAAAATGTAAAATACCAACCAAAAAAAAAAATTCTGAAATCGAACACGATCATATAGCGTCGGACTTCCCACCAATAAATTATGCCAACTGGCGATAGGGCGGCGTTATTCCCACGAACCTCCAAACAGCGTCCATGAAGGCAAAGTGTTTGCTTTCCGGGGGCAGTATGATTGCAAAGCTGAACCTTAAAGGAATGTCCAAAAGGGCACCACAAGGAGTGGAGCCTGCGGCTTAATTGGACACCACCTGGGAAACCACAACCATGCCACCTCAAGAAAAGATGCACATATTGAAAGCTTTGTCGATTGTGTGTGTGGCGTGGTATGTCTGTTTGTAGTTGTGCTAGTAATTTGTCAGCTTTATTCTGTTAACGAACGAGACTCCGGCATGCCCCCGCGGTACTCGTCAAGCTTACTAGAGGTATACGCGAGGCTCTGGCACTATCATGGTCTATCATGGCGTTACATGTCCGGGGCTGCATGCGCGCTACACTGAAAGGACCAGCTTTTGTCGCTTACAGGTGCAGATAACCAGCAGAACACCGTTAGTGATGGGGATCTGTGATTCCAATTATTCCCCTCGAACGATGATTTCCCAATAAGTGCAGGTCAACCGCAATTCCTGAATTAGGCCTAACCGGCATTCCTGAAAAAATGCAAAAAATTACTTGTCCAAACCACAGTTGCTGTCGCTTGCTTAACAGCTCGGCAGCGGTTCTCAGGCCCAGTATGGATTCGACAAGATTTTAGAAAGTTGATAAAGGGTACAGTTTCACCGGGTAACACGTATATATGTAGCATAGTTTACACATTAATAACCTATGTCTATATATCAGGAGGCAGGCTCATACTGTCTCAGGCCCAGTATGGATTAGATGTGATTGGACAAAGGTGAGAAAGGGTACCGTATCACTGGATAACAGGTATGTATAGCATAGTTTACACCTTAAAAACCTATGTCTATATAACAGGAGGCAGGTTCAGACGGTCTCAGGCCCAGTATGAATTAGACGTGATTGGACAAAGGTGAGAAAGGGTACCGTATCACTGGATAACAGGTATGTATAGCATAGTTTACACCTTAAAAACGTAGGTCTATATAACAGGAGGCAGGCTCAGACGGTCTCAGGCCCAGTGTGGATTAGACGTGATTGGACAAAGGTGAGAAAGGGTAACGTATCACCGGATTACAGGTATGTATAGCATAGTTTACACATTAAAAACCTATGTCTATAGATCAAGAGGCAGGCTCAGACGGTCTCAGGCCCAGTATGGATTTGACCGGATTGTACAAAGTTGAGAAAGGGTACGTTATCACTGGATAGCAGGTATACATAGCATAGTTTAAATATTTAAAATCTCCATGTTCTCAGTATGGATTAGACAACAATCTAAAAAGTAGAAAAAAGGAAATGTATTTGAAGCATACACCACTATACACTTTTGGTGGTATTTTTAAATCTTCATATATATTTCTGTCTCAGTAAGACAGTCCAGACTCACCGCAATAGGAAATGAGATGCATACAATTACTGACATAAATTCTAGTGATTGCAGAAATCTAGGAATTCCTATTCACGGGATAAACTTCCATCACAATTCTCAGAGGCTATGCAGACCCTCAATTAATTAGTGTGTGGAGACAGCGAAAACCTTTCTTTGTGAAGAAAGTGTTGCTGTATTGCAGTACCATTGATCCCATCACCATTACTCATATCCATATAATTTTGATCACAGGGAGAGATGTAAACATTGTGCTCACTGCCTATCATGCTCTGTCACGTAACTTTGGAGTGCAAAAGACAGAAGCCACAGGCTGTAGGCGATTCATTTGGATTGGCATGAGAGGGCACATTTAAAAATGTGCGCTGGAATGTCACACGTCTGTGGGTAGGAAAACTGTGAAAGCTGATGAAAAACCACCACTGAATCTCATTGTGAGTCGACGTCCATAAGAAATGGAAGCCATTGATCATCTGAAGCTAGATCCCGGCCAGCGGGACAGGGCATAGCTACGTCTTAACCATCATCTTCTATGAGTTCACCAAATTTGTAGTGGCAGTCCCAGTGAAAGATTTGACAGCCCAGACTACACAGCGGAGGAACAGGGAGAGGTAAACATTGCAAATGCTGGGGCCCTGCCCAAACAAGAGGGGCCCACTCGTGGGCGTCGGTACTGGCACTGGGCCCCTCATAGTACGGCGGTGTGTCTGACGGCGGGTGTGCACCCCCACCGTCAGAGACACTTGATTGCACTATGAAGGACCCTGTGTCAGTGCCCGCACCCAAGAGTCGGCCCACCCACCTGTCCAGGGCAGGTGGTGACCCCGGCCATGGGGGGAGGAGGCAGCCCAGTTAGGGAGGTTTACAAAATGGCATATGTTGATGTGGGACATTCACCTGCTGCTAAAGGCGAAATTGGTCAAGTCCCAGGAAGAGGCGGACCAAAGAAAGCCATTTTTCTGTCAACCTATGTGTCATAAGGGTAAGGTGTGACAAAATCCTAGGAAACCCATGCATGGTTCATTTTAATGAAGGTTAGATCATCCACATTTTGGGTCGACAGACGGGTCCATTTTTCTGTCAGGATTGATCCAGCAGCACTGAAGACTCTTTCCGATAGCACACTAGCAGCAGGGCAAGCAAGCTCCTCTAAGGCATATTGTGCCAATTCAGGCCAGGTGTCCAGTTTAGCTGCCCAATAGTCAAATGGGAATGACCTGTGAGGGAGAACATCGATATGGGAGGAAAAGTAGTTTGTAACCATAGTTGACAAGTGCTGTCTCCTGTCACTTTCAATTGATGCAGTATTACCAGTCGTGTGAGCGGGACTTGAAAATCAGTCCACAACATGGTCATGAAACCCCTGTCTCCAACGCCACTTCTGATGTGTGCGCCACCAACACCTCTTCCAAGTTACCCCGGCCCCTACGGCTCATGTGAGAACCATCACCGCTGCTGTGTGCTGGGAATGCCTCAACCAACCCGTTTACCAGAGTTGCTTGTTTGTTAGCCAATATTAGGTCAAGGTTCTCCTGTGGCATGATGTTTTGGAATTTGCCTTTATAGCGTGGATCCAGGATGCTGGCCAACCTGTAGTTATCATCGTTCATCATTTTGGCAATGCGGGGGTCCCTTTTTAGGATCTGCAAGGCATAATCTGACATGTGGACCAATGTTCCTGTGTCAATAATGCACTGCGAGTGCGGGGTGGAGGAGCACTTTCAGGCAAATCCACATCCCTCCAGTCACACACAAACCCAGTACCAGACCTTGCCACGCCAACATTTTTTCTTGCCCCACGAGAAGCATCCTCCTCCCCTAAATAATCATCCCCATCTTCATCCTCCTCCTCCTCTTCTTCTTCCACCTCGTCCACGACAGTTCCCTGAACAGACAATGGCTGACTGTCATCAAGGCTTCCCTCCTCCTCTTCCTCATCATCCTCGGCTGCAGACGCCTGCTCCTTGATGTGCGTCAAAGTTTGCATGAGCAGACGCATAAGTGGGATGCTCATGCTTATGATGGCGTCGTCTGCGCTTACCAGCCGTGTGCATGCCTCAAAACATTGAAGGACTTTACAGAGGTCTTTCAGCTTCGACCACTGCACACTTGTCAACTCCATGTCTGTCCTCAATGTGCCTGCCCGTGCATCCTCCCACAAATGCATTACGGCCTGCTTCTGCTCGCACAGCTGCTCAACCATGTGCAGGGTGGAGTTCCACCTTGTTGCAACGTCGATAATTAGGCGGGTGCTTGGGAAGGTGGAGCAATCGCTGCAGCTTCTGCATACGACTGGAGTGTACCGGCAAATGGCGGATGTGCGAGCACAGTCTTCGAACCTTAAGGAGCAGGCCTGTTAACTCCGGATAATTGTTGAGGAAGCACTGCACCACCAGGTACAAGGTGTGAGCCAAGCAAGGTATGTGTCTGAGTTTTGAAAGGGCTATGGCTGCCACAAAATTCCGGCCATTATCACTAACTACCTTGCCTGCCTCAAGATGTAGACTGCCCAGCCATGACTCAGTTTGTCGCTGAAAGTAGTCGGCCAGTACCTCCGCTGTGTGTCTGTCGCCCAAACACATCATCTGCAACACAGCCTGCTGATGCTTTCCACTAGCTGATCGATAGTGAGACACATCGTGTGCACCACTGTCAGCTGCGGATGCAGTGCTCGTGCGACTGCACTCTGTGGACGAGCTTTCGCTTTCGGAGGAGGAGGAGTAGGAGGGTCGAATGCCTACAGCCAACTGTTTCCTATACCATGGGCTAGGCAGCACTGTGCCATCACAGCTGTCCCCGTGGACCGTGCATCCACCACATTAACCCAGTGCGCAGTGATGGACACGTAACAGCCCTTGCCATGCCTACTGGACCATGCATCAGTTGTGAGGTGCACCTTTCCACTCACTGATTGCTTGAGTGCATGTACAATGCGGTCTTTCACATGAAAGTGGAGGGCTGGGATGGCTTTGCGAGAAAAGAAGTGGTGACTGGGTAGGTCATAGCGTGGTACTGCGTAGGCCATGAGTTCGCGGAAAGCTGTGCTTTCAACCAACCGATTGGGCATCATCTCTAACGAGATTAGTTTGGCAATGTGGGCGTTCAAACACTGTGTACGCGAATGAGAGGATGAGTACTTTCTTGTCCTACTGAGAGTCTCTGGTAGGGTGAGCTGGACTTGAGAGCTGCATATGGTGGAACTAGCGGTGGACATGGCAGACTGAGAGAGGGTTGATGATGGTGATGGAGTTGGTATTCTTTCCGATGGCCTAGATTCAGTCTTTCGTTGCAATAACAGTGTGATTCCCTGACTGATTTGCCCTTGCGACGGCAACTCAACATTTGCTGCTGGTGGTGTGCTAACCGGTGGACTTACAGTGGGGGAAACAATGTAGCGTTGCTGACTACCTTCTTTGGGAGCAGTAGCACATGTGGTACGTGAGTTTTGGTAGTCCATCCATGCTTGCAAGTGCATAGTGGTTAAATGTCTTAGCATGCAACTGGTATTCAAATTTCTCAGATTTTTCCCTCGGCTAAAGGTCTTTGCGCACGTCTTACAGATGACCTTTCCCTGATCATTAGGATTTTGTTCAAAAAAGTGACACACTGCACTTTTCCTACTATGGAAGAAATTTTGAGGCCTTGCACGCTGTGCTATTTTGACCACCTGGCCAAGCTGTCCTGCAACTCTTTTGGTTTTTGTAACCCGTTTTTGGACTGCTCCGGGCCTGCCTGATAACAGCTGTTGCGATGTCGATGCCCGCTGTGGATGATCCTCCTCCTCTTCTGAGCTATTGGCAGCGGCACCCTCTACCCCCAATGGATGCCAATCTGGGTCAACAACTGGGTCATCCATCACCTCCTCTTCAATGTCATGTGCACATTCCTCTGTGTCATCGTGTATGGTGGTATAGTATGCAGGAAGGGGCACCTGAGTTTCATCTGGGTCAGATTCTGGCTCAGTACACTGCGAGGACAATGTAGTGCTCTGAGTGAATGTACCAGCAGAATCATCTATCAGTGGCTGTGCATCAGTGCACTCCATGTCAGATTCATCTTGGCCTGGGTAATTAACAATTTGACTTGATAACTCAGGCATGGTATGTGAAAACAGCTCCATGGAGTAATCTGTAGTGTGGCCTGCCGCAGCCTTCAATTTTGGCTGAGGTGAAAGACACAAGGAAAGGTGTGGTTCATGAACATGAGCCTCCAATGATGACTCAGTGCTTTTATTTTTTAAAACTTCAGAAAAGGAGGCGATAGAGCTGGAGGCTGAGTCAGCAATGTAAGCCAAAACTTGTTCTTGAAGCTCCAGCTTTAAAAATGGTTTACCTACTCCCAGAAAAGGGAGCCTTCGAGGCCTTGTGGAGCCAGACGATGACGCAGGCTCAACACCTCCTGCATTAGGTGCTATTTTGCTTTTGCCACTATCAGCAGATCCACCACGAACACCAACACCATCGTTACCAGCTGCTAACCCCCGCCCACTTCCACGGACTTTTCCACCACACTTCCTCATTTTTGGGGAAAATGTACCCAAAAAAACACCAACTATATGGTACTGTAAAACAAGGTACAAGGTATATATAGTAGTGGGGAGAATTGGAATCTCTGTAGACTTCAGGACACAGTTGGATTCTGTCAGGCCCTGTTTATTTTACACCGCAATGTGACAGGCAGATTCTGGATGGTGTAATAAAGGTGGATAGAGGACTGTAGAGAATTGGAATCTCTGTAGACTCCAGGACACAGTTGGATTCTGTCAGGCCTTCTTTATTTTGCACCGCAATGTGACAGGTAGATTCTGGATGTTGAAAGAAAGGTGAATAGAGGACTGTGGAGAATTGGAATCTCTCTACACTTCAGGACACAGTTGGATTCTGTCAGGCCCTGTGTCTATAGCACCGCAATGTGACCGGCAGAAATTGTCTAGTGTATGACAAACTACAAGGTGTATATAGAATTGGGCAGAATTGGAATCTCCCTAGAGTGTAGGTCTGTAAGAACGGACAAGCTCCTCGGCTTTTCCTTACAGAGTCACACACTTAGATAGCTTCAATTTTACCGTGATAACAGCCGTTACATGATACTGAGAGAGGAGCGTGCACGTACACCGCTATACAGTGTATGTAAAATTGTCAAGCTCCGTGTTTTTGTATACGGACTGACACACACTGTCTCTCTCTAGTTTTGTATGTAATCAAACAGCAAATATACTAAACTGTTTGAAAAGCGGACAAAACTATAAGGTGTAGGTCTGTAAGAAAGGACAAACTGCTCGACTTTTCCTTACAGAGTCACACACGTAGATAGCTTCAATTTGGCTGTGATAACAGCCGTTACACGGTACTGAGAGAGGAGCGTGCACGTACACCACTGTACGGTGTATGTAAAATTGTCAAGCTCCGTGTTTTTTTATACGGACTGACACACGCTGTCTCTCTCTAGTTTTGAATGTAATCAAACAGCAAATATACTAAACTGTTTGAAAAACGGACAAAACTATAAGTTGTAGGTCTGTAAGAACAGACAAACTCCTCGGCTTTTCCTTACAGAGTCACATACTTAGATAGCTTCAATTTGGCCGTGATAACAGCCGTTACATAGTACTGAGAGAGGAGCATGCACATACAACGCTGTACGGTGTATGTAAAATTGTCAAGCTCCGTGTTTTTGTATGCGGACTGACACACGCTGTCTCTCTCTAGTTTTGAATGTAATCAAACAGCAAATATACTAGACTGTTTGAAAAACGGACAAAACTATAAAGTGTAGGTCTGTAAGAACGGACAAACTCCTTGACTTTTCCTTACAGAGTCACACACGTAGATAGCTTCAATTTGGCCGTGATAACAGCCGTTACATGGTACTGTGTGAGGAGCGTACACCGCTGTACGGTGTGTGAAAAATGAACGCTCACTACCTCACCAGGACAAAGCAATACTAATTTAATTGCTTTTAAAAAAGCTCTCCCTACAGAATCAGCAGCTGCAGCAGCTCTCCCTCTTCTGAGATCAGCATGAGTAACATGGCGGTCGGAGTCCCCGCCCTTTTATATCCCCTGTGACGCAAAGCAAGCCAATTACTTGCATGCCCTTCTCCAAGATGGTGGTGACCGCTGCCTATGTCATCACGTTGTCCACAGTGTCCATTCTTCCTGATTGGCTGAAAAAGGGTGCTAAAGCATCTTTTGAAACGTGACTTTGGCGCTAAAGTCGCCGACCTCGTGGCCGACCTCACGCTAAGGTCGGGTTTCGTTTCATGAAACCCAACTTTGGCGAAAGTCGTCGACTTTTGAATTTTTACGACCCGTTTCGCTCAATTCTAGTCACTACATTGCTGCAGAAGACTTGCTGTACCAAGGGATGAGATTAGGTGAGCATAAACTTAATTTTTAGAAGGGGTGCAGCACATAGGGGTATTTTTACAAAAGGGGTCACTCTGAAGGGCATTATTACTGAATACCATGTTCGGATGGTGCATTATTGCTGAAGGAGGCACTTTTGGATAATTATTACCAGAAGGGGTGCTCTGAAAGCATTCATATTAAAGAGTACACCAAGGTGGGCATTATTACTAAAGGAGGACTCTGCTGGGCATTATTACTGTAATAGAATCCTCGATGTTGGGAAATTATTCCTGGAAAGGACTTTCAAGGGCCATTAACACAGAAAGTGGTCAAGGTCACTATCAAGGCACGATTATTAAAGAAAGCACTCTGAGGGCATTACCACTGAACGGTGTGATTTGGGGACATTATTTCTTGAGGCGGCTTTCTAGGGGTCATGGATGGACAATTATTACTAGAGGGGACATTATTATTTAAGAGTGCATGCAGAGGGCATTTTTATTTAAATGGACGTTATTATTGAAGTGTACTGTCATGATCCAGACAGGGTTTTGAGTCCTGTCCTCCCCCTCCCCTTTTTCCGGTCTGGTTATGCCAGGGGTTAACTTTCTCAGCCTCAGTCTGGTCTCGGGTTTGCTATTTATCTCCGCTGCGTCCTGCAGACCATGTTGGCTATAGTTTCTGGGTACGGTGTGTGTGGCTTACGATGTTTGCCCTGATTTCTCCTCCTGCTTGCTTACTGTACCTGTGTCTGTTTATACCCTCTTCCCTTCCCGATTCAGTGTTTTCCTTTCGTGTATTGACTCTCTGGATTTGACTTGGCTTGGACCCTGACTTGTTGTTTTGTCTCTTGTCTTTGGCATATCTGCTCCTGACCAATACTGACACATTTGGCTTGTTTGTGACTCTGTGTTTGCTTATTCCTTTTGTACTGCGGTACTGTTACGGCCGCCACGGCCGCCTTCACTCATACTCACATCCTTGCTCCAGCGGCGCTTCCTTCTCCACGTCGGGGCTCGCGCCGTCTGACAGGTCCACGTCCGATAGTGCCTCTGCGCATGCGACGTAGGCCATGGCCGCATGTCACCTCCTCTCCCTGAGCTCCAGAGGTGCCCTGACCCGGAAGCTCCGCCGGACCAGTGGGACTTTGTGGGCCAGGTATATCAGGCCTCCCTTCCTTAATGGAGGCGCCTGATCTTAGTTTCTCTAACATTTGGCCTTGTTTCTTCTCAGCAGCATCATCTTGTCCTCTTCCTGCTTTTGACTCCCCAACTCTGCTCAAGCCTCGCCTGCCTCTCCTGTGTTCCAGCTGTGCCTGCCTGTCCTGAGTCCTAGCCATGACTGCTTCTCCTGTGTCCTAGCCTGCCTGCCTGTCCTGTGTCCTAGCCTGCCTGCCTGTCCTGTGTCTTGTCCGTGCCTCCTGGGTTTCCAGCTCTGTCCTGCCGTTACATGATTCCTTCTTGTCCACCAGTTCCACTGCTGATCCACCTCCTGCACGCCACTCTGTCACCCAATGCTCTCTCTGTCCTGTAGCGGGGATTCCAGCTTCCCTAAAGAGCCGCCCTTCTTGGTACTGGCTATCATGTCATTCGAGCTCCAGGGCCTGCTCCTAACGATCCCTGTATAGGGGTCGGCTCCACCTAGTCCGCTCGCTCGGGGGTCCTCGGTGCCACGATCCAGAGGGTCCACTCTTGGAGGTTTGCCTCGCCAAGCCGTAACAGCTACAGTCTTATATCAACCTGGCTTGTTTGACTATTCTGCTGCCACTTGGTGGTGGGCTTGCCGCTGCATTGCAGGTATGGCCTTGCTGTGTGCAATCCTACCTCCACTCTATTGCCATCTAGTGGAGCTTGCATTTATCTGCATTGCAGTGGCGTGACATGGACATTATTGTTTGAGTCATAGACATGAGTAGCAGCAGTTTCAGGATTTTGTGTAGGCTGGTAGTTGGTGCGGATATTACTGGAAAAGTGATATGCAAAATGGCCTTTGTTAAAAACACTACAGATACAATTTGTCAAAATGATGCCATGGCCATTTGCACAACTGATATATAATGCTATGTGGTCATTTTATGGTAGTAATATTAGTCTTTTTAGAGTGTATCTTGTTTAATAATGTTTGGTTGTGCTTTGTATAGTGTGCTTTGTTCTGAAGTCATATTATCTTGGCTTAGTACAGTGGTGTTATTGATAAAAAAAGTATACTGTGTATTGTTCAGAATAGTATGTAGGTAATATTTAGCCCTGGCCTAATATAGGTATAATAGTGTTACATGATGAAATAAAATAATATAAATGTATAGTTAAGTGGTTTAGTGCTTGGGCCCCTCGCCACATGATACAGACATTTTTCAGCTGAATGATATAATATTAGGGTGCTTTAACACTGCCTTTTGGCTTTAGTATTTTGGTCTCGTCGGGGCTTACGTCTGAAATCCCCTTAAAATGGGATTCGGGTGAATGACTATAATGGTGCTCTGTCAAGCATCATTTTCAGGCATGTACGCCTACTGGATACGGACACTCAGACACAGTCTACTATCTCTCAGTGTCAGGATCTAGTAGACGTATACGATGCCCGTCAAAGAGCAAATTCGCTCTGTCGACACCATTATAGTCTATGGCCTTGTTGGCGCTCACGCCTAGTTTTTGGAACCAATGAACAGGTACCAAAACACAATGTGAAAGCACCCTTAGAAATGTTCTTAACCAAAGTATTAACCTCCATTCTATTCTGTTTCAATACTCAATATGTTCACTTTCAAAGAATGCTTCCAACCATGTGAGAATCTAATATTTAATATTAAATAAATATGTTTCTAGTACAGTACAGAAAATCTTTAATAGTTTTTAAACACATAACACATTTTGCTATAAAGCATGCAACATACTGGAAAGCTAAAACCATTATCAATTGCCTTTACACTGTAATAACAGAGGCTGAAGAAGCTTTTCAGATCAACAGTAATAGCAATGGGATACATTGTTTCTTAGCAACAGCATTTCAATCCTCTTTTGTTTGCTTACACGGTACATGTTATTTGATGGTGGGATTTTTTTTTTCTGAACTGAAGATGAATCATAGAAGATTACAATACAGCCAACGCTTTACCAGTCACTGGTGGTAAATCACACAACATGCAATTAAATTCACTGGTGTTTTGGAGTAATTTGCTTTAAATAAGCCATAACTGTGATCTTCTGCTAATTGCATTTTAGCAGAGAACAAGCGCAAATTTAGTTGAATAACTGAGCAAATTTTGCCCTAAAACAACATCATTAATGAACTGATTAAACAGCAGCATTCGCACACTTGACCCAAGAGACCTTAGCGGATCATTAAAGTGAAATATTTAATGTATCAGAGCTTATACAGTATGTGAACTGGCAATAATATCTCCTATTGATTTAATTATTGTTATCATTTTCTATTGTGCTGGGCACAGAGCTATATGCTGGCATTTTATTAGATACATCTATTTTAACATAAGCTCCTACATTAGCCTGCAGAAAGCCTATGCCAGGTTTCTAATCTACAGTAAAAATTGCATCAGTATTTTAGATCAAATGACTTCTATATTAGAATCTGATAAAGATATGATCAAAATGATCATACATAAAAGTTAACCCTATTGAATCAAGGCATTATTGTGGCAATGTCAGGGCAGCAGCATAGCAAACCCTTGGGTACCCAGTGTTAGACAGGTTTTAGTAGAAAGGCTGACATATCACAGAGGTTGCTGTGTGGCAGGATCCTAATCTTCGTGTTACATGTAAATACTAGAACATGAACCTTGTGAATAATGCATATCAATATGATGACCGAGGCAACGGTTTATTAGGGACCCCCAGATTGCTATCTACAGAGTGTACAGAATTAGGCAATTTGTGTTTTTGAAGATTCATTTTAATACTGAACAACTACAGTGCTGTTAGTCAATCCAAAATGGTAATAAGCATGAAACCTGAATATCCAAAGAAGAAAAAGTCATGTATTGTATTTCTTAGGAGAAGAAAGAATACCAGCCACACACCTTCCATCCATGGAGTCTTTGTGTTTCTTAATCTGTTGATAATTAAGTTTTTGGTCAGAACCAACCACAGCCTCCTAGACACTGATCAGAGATGTGTACTGTTTTCCTTCATCGTGAATCACAAATTTAAGAAGGGACCATAAGTTCTCAATAGGGTTTGAGACAATTGAGGAAGTGGGCCATGTCATTATTCTTTCATCTTTAAAGAGAATCAGACTTTGTCCTATATTACTGCTTTAAGAAAATGTTTTTTTAATAATGGCAGTAAGGTTGGGAGTAGATTTTGTGTCCATCTTCAACCCTGAAAGGGTCCAACTAGCTCATCTTAAATAATACCAGCATTGCAGTACACCACCTCCATCTTGTAGGCATCTGAGTTGAAGCGGAGGTCTATGCCTATTAAGGATACAGCCACAGACCCATCCATCTGGTCTGTCAAAATTTGTCTTCAGATATTTTTTGCTACGTTTCAACTTCTGAGTCTTGATCAGTGGGTGTTGGGTTTCAGCCATCCTCACCTCAGCCATAGTTCTAGAATATGACAAAACTGGAGGATAACAGGTTGCTGGTTGCTTCACATTTGATTCTTATCAAACCTTTTTCAGCTAATGTGTGTCTATTTTGTCTACAAAACGTTTGATGGTTTTGTGAATATAGCCCAATATCTTAGCAATTTCAAAAGTATTGCATCTTTCTGTAAAACTTTTAACAATTTTTGATGTTCTTAGACCTCACCCTTCCTCAATACAAAAATATTCATCACCTGATCTGCTTCATCCAATAAGCATTCAAGTTTGCATAATTTGGCGTTGGAAAGTATGTATAAAAATTGTAGGGTCAAAATATCCTCTTTTCTAAAAATTGAGGTCCCAGTGTAGTATATAACATAAAGTTTCCTGCTGCTGTTGCCTAGTATATAATAGAAAGTTTCCTGATGCTTTTGTCTAGTACAGTGGTCCCCAACCTTTCTGACCTTGAGAGCCACATTCAGCACAAAGAGAGGGTCGTGAGCCACATCCAGCTCCCACCCCCTTCAAAGTAGTGTCAACCAAAGCCCCCATTACAGGTATAATGATAAATGATAAATGATAAACAAAGCTTTTCCACAGAAATCATTCCAAAGCAATACACTGAGATTCAGGGGTTCCCACAATACCCCCATTCAGTATTCTCCCATCAAGCACTCCCAACATACTGTCACATCCAGCTTTGAGCAGATCCTCTTACAGGTAGTACCATCCTCCAGTGTACTATACCTAAATCATCTCTAAACCCCTAAGACCAGTATATGTGCATCCAGATCTGCACGTCTGTGCAGGGCTGCTCATAAAATTCACCATTTTGAGATGTACTCTTCATACCCATTTGCTAGAGCTGGACCTAATGCACCAAGCTGGCAGACAGTCGCGAGCCACAATTCATGGGACCGCGAGCCACATGTGGCTCCCGAGCTACAGGTTGGGGACCCCGGTCTAGTATATAGCAGAAAGTTTGTATCGTAACCAATGAATGCTGCCATAAACAATCTTATGGCCCACTGTTAACATCGGAGAGACCGTGCAAATCCCACCGCTATCACCAGTTTGTCAGGCGATGCAACTCTGCTGCCTGCACTCCTTAGGACAATTACCCAATTGACTGATGAGTGACGGACGAGGCAGCGGCTCGTTTCCCTACTGGGCCGGTTATTGGGGAACTCACAGTGAGCATTTGGTATATACACATGCAATTCCAATGCATGAAATATATACCCCGGTATGGTTCCTGCCCTGCCACCTCCGCAATAACAAAAAAATACTAGCTGCCACCACCGATTGTTTATACAGGCCAATTGGACACCTATTACAGGTAAAGTGTGGCTTCAGGAGTGCGGTTTTCAGAGCAAGAGGAACAGAGCTGTTCAATTTTATATATTTAATCCAGAAAGGTACGCAGTGTTTATATAAAAATATACAAAGATGATATAAAATGAGAACAAACAATACAGTGTATACATTTACATAAGATACAAAGGAATAATGAAAGAGAAGTACTAAACCTGATACTGTAGGAATTGCTCTTATCTTTATGGAAAGAAGCCCTCTGGTAAGGAAAATGGGACAAAGGAATGAACAAAGACAGGCATCCAAACTGTCATTTTTAAAAACTCAAGCTAACACCCTCATACCTCCCCTTGGCGAGTTCATATGGGTGCTGGATGTGGGACGTGCTAGGTTTGTTAAACTATTATGAGAGCTCTAATTTTTAGTATATCTATGCCCCTGGATGTTCCAGGCAGTAGATATTGTCATCATATTTCCTATTGCAATTTTACCTTTCTTTAGAGATGAAACATGGGGTGGAAAGCATCATCTATTGGGCAACAATTAAGGAGTTAGAATGACATTACTGTGATGTGAGTGAATGTGTTACGTTCGTCTCTTCGTTACAATGCTGAAAATATATTTCTCATAAATATTGGATTGATGCATCACTGACCACCGACTCCAAAAAGTCTGTGACCCATGCATTGATCAGAGGAAGTTTTTTCCGATTGTTGCGTACTTCTCTGCCTCTGAATAAAAGAATCCCATGCTTGGTGTCTGGCTCTGAAAGTAAAACTGGTGGTAATTACTGGTCATTGCAGGGGTCCCTACTTCAATTGAGGTTGAAGTGTCAGCTCTCTCACTTCCCCAATTATAATTTGTTTCTTACTTCTCAAGCTATAAGTAGTTTTTCACTTATAATTAATCCCATGGGTTCAATGTGAGGGTGATATGGCCCCTTTCTGGAAATGTGTTTATGGGTTTTAATTTTCCCCTATGACAGTGACTAATCTAAATAAGTAGCAATGTAATGCTTCCATAATATTAAGCATTTCTTTACTTTTTATATCAAATATCTCTGTGCATGAGAAGTGAAATGTAAAAACATCAAAATACAGGTGAGTGTTACTTGAAAGGTAGCTACTGGAAATTCCAATTTCAAGTGGTGAAACTAAAGGGTCTACATAGCTACCAGTTGCACCCAGGTCCTGGGTGCCATATATAAGAGAGGGGTTAAAATTGTAATAGATTTTGACATTTAGTCCAAGAGCCTTTCTCCACTTCTTTATGGTAAGAAATATTTGCCAGACTGATCAATTAGGAATAGCATTACAGGAAACATAAAAATGAAGTGTGTCATTTTGAAAATTCGAGTCTTTGCATAGTGACTAGTGATGAGCGAACGTGCTTGCCACTACTCGTTACTCGCCCGAGTATCACGGTACTCAGTGTACTCGGCGAGCACCGAGCATTTCCAAGATTACTCTGCAGGAACTCGGGTCTCCACCCAGCTTTTTTGTGAACTTTAGAGACCCAATCACGATGCAGGGGTTGTCTGCCAGGCAATGAAATGTCGCAGCCATCTTTGTTATAGTCGTGCAGTGATTGGCTGACCGCATCATCACGGGTAAAAGAGACCGGATGCCGCCCTGCTCGGTGCATTCAGCTCCGGATTTAGATAGTGTAGGGAGAGCTGCTGACGATATAGGATCAGATTTGGGGATTTATTAGTCAGTGTGGGGTCTACCATCGTAAACTACTCAAATCCAGCTAAACCAACAGTCCTTCTAAGGACTAATTCCAGAGTATATAGGTTCCAGTGTTAGGTAGGCAGGGTAGTGTATGTCGCTCTATAAACATCAGTGCTAGGCCTGAAGGCACTGTGTGTGTGTATATACATATCATTGCATACATTAAGAGGATCCATACCCTTCCTGTGTTCTGGTGCTGCTGCTGCTGCTACCTGTAGGATATATTTCCCATATTTACCTAGCCCCATGTGTAATTGGCTTTGAAAAAATTTTTGGCCATGGTTAATACAGCTTTTTTTATTGCAAAGCAATCCAGAGCCCTTTTTTTTCTCCATTTGCTTTTTGACACTGCCCAATACAGCCAGATCCTTTTCCTAGCACAGCGTGAAAATCCAGCAATATTAAAGGGTCCCAAATATCCCTTTTGAGTGCGAAGAGAAATATTTAATTTTTATGTGGTACGGTTGAGTAGATTTTTTTTCTGAGTGTCTTACACAATTGATTGACACTATTTTGCTGACCCCCGCCCTCAAAAAAAAGGCAACATAATTTACAGTGTGGTATATCTGTGACACTCCTCATCCATCCATCTGCTAAAAATTTTGGTCATTTTTAGCCCTAAATTCATTTTTTTTGCTGTCTGCCACTGTAGTTATATATAGCACTATTTAGCAAAAAAAAAAAAATACAGGCCACACTTTTGTCGAAGTGGTATCTCCGTGCCAGCTCCTATCTGCACATGCTCAAAGTTTTGCCAGTTTAGGCTAGTTTTCCTTTTTTGTCCTGAGTGTCACTGTACTTATATACAGCATTATTTAGCAAAAAAATAAAAAACATACAGGCCACACATTTGTCGTAGTGGTATCTCCGTGTAGGTCCTATATGTGTGTGCTCAAAATTTGGCCAGTTTAGGCTGATTTTCCTTTTTTGTCCTGGGTGTCACTGTACTTATATACAGCATTATTTAGGAAAAAAATAAGAAAACATACAGGCCACACATTTGTCGTAGTGGTATCTCCGTGCCAGCTCCTATCTGCGCGCGCTCAATGTTTAGCCAGTTTAAGCTAGTTTTCCTTTTTTGTCCTCGGTGTCACTGTAAATATATACAGAACAATTTAGCCAAAAAATAAAAAAAATACAGGCCACACAATTGTCGTAGTTGTATCTCTGTGCCAGCTCCTATCTGCGCATGCAAGTTTGGCCCGTTTAGGCTGGTTTTCCTTTTTTGTCCTGGGGTCACTGTACTTGTATACAGTACTATTTAGCAAAAAATAAAAAAAATACAAGCCACACATTTGTCATAGTGGTAGCTGCGTGCCAGCTTATATCTGTGCAGGCTCAAAGTTTGGCCAGTTTAGGCTGGTTCTACTTTTTTGCCCTGGGTGTCACTGTACCTATATGCAGCACTATTTAGCAAAAAAATAAAAAAAAAATACAGACCACGCATTTTTTGGTGTGGTATCTCCTTGGCAGCTCATATCTGTGCGTGCTTAAAATTTGGCCAGTTTAGGCTAGTTTTCCTTTTTTGTCCTGGGAGTCACTGTACTTATATGCAGCACTTTTTAGCCAAAAAATAAAAAAAAATACAGGCCACACATTTGTCAGTGTGGTATCTCCCTAACTGGCCTCATTTATCAGTGCCAAATATTTGGCCATTTTAGGCCTACACATTTTATATTTTTGCAGTCTGTTAACGTACTTTTGACACAAATCTGATAAGGCAAAATACATTTTTACCTACAGTCCAGATAGGTAAAAGTGTGGTTTTCCAGCACACGTATCACATACAAGTTGCCTCCCAAATCAGCCGTTTGTAGAGAACATGTATAATATTCTTGCCCATTTACAATGGGCAAGGCATGTGGCAAGGGACGGGGAAGTGGACGTGATGGTGCAGGCCGAGACCGAGGTGGTGGGCAAGCTGAAATTGGGCCACAAAAAACACCCACATCTTCTCACTGGACCTTAGTGTCCAAATCCCTAGGGGACCGTGGCAAGACAGCACTATTGAAGCCCGAGCAATTTGAAAATGTTGTTGGTTGGTTAGCGGATAATACTTCCAGTTACTTATCCACCACCACCAGCACCCTGTCTTCCACACGGTCAAGTCACAGTAGTCGTGAATCTGGACCGCATATTCCTTACCCTGATCCTCCTTCCTCTCACCATGCTGAGTGCCCTGAGACAACTGATCCCACACTCGGACACTCCAAAGAGCTGTTTAGTTTTCCATTTGGAGATTCGTGCCTCTCGCCTGGTCCACTTGAAGCGGGGTAAGATGATATTCCATGTAGCGATGAACAAATATTTGAGCAGCCACGGTCACAAGAGGTGGATGATGATGAGACAATTGCAGGAAGGTCAGGAGGAGGACCAGGGTGGGGAAGTGGAAGATGAGGTGGTGGATGATCTAGTAACAGACCCAACCTGACAGGAGGGCATGGAGAGCGAGGACAGCAGCACACAGGGGGAGGTAGGCGTTGCACCACTTCAGGCAGGAAGAAGCAGTGTGGTGGCTGCAGACAGAAGGCATGCAACTGTTCCCTGTAACACCAACCTAACGGAAGTTACCAGTCCAACTGTTAGGTCTTCCCAAGTCTAGTTATTTTTTAAAGACTCTGCCGATAACCCCAAACAGGCCATTTGCAAAACCTGTCATGCCAGCATCAGCAGGGGTAGCAAAACTACCAGCCTTACCACCACCAGCATGATCAGGCACACGGCAGCAAAGCACCCGACTTTGTGGGCCCAACCCCATGCTGCAGGAACAGTGGCTGCAGGTGACACCACAGCTTCTTCCCGTGTTGTGCTTGCAAGCCAATCAATAGTACACGGTGCATGTGAAGATGCCGCCTGCCCTGCATCTGCCATTGCCTACAGTCAAATAGCACCATCATCAAGCGTATGGGCATTCCAAGTTTATGAGACCCGCTCTTAGAAATTGGACCTATTTTTTAATCAGACCTTCCTCCACGCCTCATCATCCACCCCCACTAGATCAACAGGGTTAACGTGTTCCATGTTGCTACAGCCAGGGTCAAATTCCTAACAAGGGTGGGTGGTGTTGCTTGGCATAAAATACTTGTTATGGAAAATGTTTGACAGCCAACACTTACTGTATGGGCATTCCAAGCCTAGGAGACTCGCTCCTTTTTAATGGGACATTTTTTGTTAAGAGGCCCTCCTCCATGTTTCTTCCAAGGGGGATTGGGGTTATTGGGGTGCATATGACTTGGTAGCAGGGCAGGCTTTGCAGGCGTAGCACGGTGGCTCATTGGTTTGCACTGCAGCCTTGTAGCGCTGGAGTCCTCGGTTCAAATCCCACCAAGGACAACATCTGCAAGGAGTTTGTATGTTCTCCCCATGTTTGTGTGGGTTTCTCCAGTTACTCCCGTTTCCTCCCACATTCTAAAGACATACTGATAGGGAATTTAGATTGTGAGCCCCATTGGGGACAGTGATGATAATGTGTGCAAAACTGTGAAGTGCTGCGGAATATGTTAGCGCTATAAAAAAATAAAGATTATTATTTTTTTATTAAGAAAACAGAATGGGAGTACAAAAGGAATAATGTGAAGTGAATTTTCCTGTGCCCTTCCAGTATGTGGCTTCAAAGGCTTATTGGGGTGCATATGACTTGGTAGCAGGGCAGGCCTTGCAGTCAATGCATAAGAAAACAGAATGGGAGTACAAAATGAATAATGTGAAGTGGATTTTCCTGTGCCCATCCAGTACCTGGGTTCAAAGGCATATTGGGGTGCAGATGACTTGGCAGCAGGGCAGGCCGTGCTGTCAATGCATAAGAAAACAGTATGGGAGTACAATATGAATTATGTGAAGTGGATTTTCTTGTGCCCCTCCAGTATATGGATTCAAAGGTTTATTGGGGTGCATATGACTTGGCAGCAGGGCAGGCCTTGCAGTCATTGCATAAGAAAAGAGTTTGGGATTATGAAATGAATAATGTGAAGTGGATTTTCGGGTGGCCATCCAGTACGTGGCTTGAAAAACTTATTGGGGTGCATGTAACTTTGGGGCAAGCCAGGCCTTGCATTCAATGCAACATTTTTTCTGTAAGCTCTCCTGGACCTCTCGTGAAAGGGGTATTGGGGTGCGTCGTGTTTAATAATGGCCCTTTAAGATGATTAATGCTGCCTGATGCCCCGGTAAGAATAGGCTCTGTGACTTTAAGAGTCCCTCCTTCATAAATGAAACAAGAAGTGTCTGCTTATGTGTCACACATGACATAGTCAGCTAGGTTTGTTAAATGTTACAATGACATTTCCCATTGAATGCATTTGTATTGGTTGAAAGCAATGTTAAAGTTGAAAAACTCTTCAAAAACGCTGCATCTGAACATAGCCAAAGTGTTGGAGGAACATATTGGTCTGGGCTTAATTATTTTGTCTTATATACAAGTTATTAACCTGGAAAGGATGTACCTTAACATATTTCCCAGCTAAATCCATTTTGGTTTCGTTTTGGTATGTTTTTTGGTGCATCGGTAAGAATGGCATGAAACTCTGACAACATTATTTAAAGCTGTGAACTATGAGTCAGGAATGCTTCCAGGGGCAATCTCCATGATGTCCCCGTGTCATTTGAGCAGTGTTTCCATCATTTTCAGACGTTTTCAGATTTTAAAAGGACCCCCGGGAGGATCGCGGTAAAAATGCTCGGGTCTCCCATAAACTTACATTGGGCTCATAGAATCATAGAATCGTAGAGTTGGAAGGGACCTCCTGGGCCATCTGGTCCAACCCCCTGCTCAAAGCAGGATTCGCTAAATCATCCCAGTCAGATGTCTGTCCAGCCTCTGTTTGAAGACTTCCATTGAAGGAGAACTCACCACTTCTCGTGGCAGCCTGTTCCACTTATTGATCACTCTAACTGTCAAAAAGTTTTTTCTAATATCTAATCTGTGTCTCCTCCCATTCAGTTTCATCCCATTGCTTCTAGTCTTTCCTTGTGCAAATGAGAATAAAGTTGATCCTTCTACAATGTGACAGCCCTTTAGATATTTGTAGACAGCTATTAAGTCTCCTCTCAGTCTTCTCTTTTGCAAACTAAACATTCCCAAATCCTGCAACCTTTCCTCATAAGACAGGGTTTGCAGACCGGTCACCATTCTGGTCGCTCTTTTCTGAACTTGCTCCAGTTTGTTGATGTCTTTTTTAAAATGTGGTGCCCAAAACTGGACACAATATTCCAGATGAGGTCTGACCAAAGAGGAGTAGAGGGAAATAATGACTTCACGTGATCTAGACTGTATGCTTCTGTTAATACATCCTAGAATTGCATTTGCCTTTTTTGCTGCTGCATCACACTGTTGACTCATATTCAGTCTGTGATCTATTAGTATACCCAAGTCTTTTTCACATGTGCTGTCACTTAGCCCTATTCCTCCCATTCTATATATGTTTTTTCCATTTTTATTGCCCAGATGTAGTACTTTGCATTTCTCCCTGTTAAAAACCATTCTGTTAGTTGCTGCCCACTTCTCCAGTTTATTTAAATCTTTTTGAATCCTCTCTCTCTCTTCTCTAGTATTAGCTATCCCTCCTAGCTTTGTGTCATCAGCAAATTTAATCAGTTTACCCTCAATTCCTTCATCTAAATCGTTGATAAAGATGTTGAACAATACAGGGCCCAGGACAGAGCCCTGTGGTACCCCACTTGAGACATTCTTCCAACTGGATGTGCAGCCATTTACGACCACTCTTTGGGTCCGATCACTAAGCCAGTTATGAATCCACCTAACAGTTGCCTTGTCCATTCCATACTTAATCATTTTTTCAATAAGGATTGTATGAGAGACTTTGTCAAATGCTTTGCTGAAGTCAAGATATACTATATCTACAGCATTTCCTTGATCCACCCAATCAGTGATACCGTCATAGAAGGAAATTAAGTTAGTCTGACATGACTTATTAGTTACAAACCCATGCTGACTCTGTTTAATCACTTCATTCTTATCCAGGTATTGACATACATGTTGTTTAATAATTTGTTCAAAGATCTTTCCTGGTATAGAAGTCAGACTCACCGGCCTATAGTTACCTGGGTCCTCCTTCTTCCCCTTTTTGAAGATAGGAACAACATTTGCTCTTCTCCAGTCTTCTGGCACTTCTCCTGTTCTCCAAGAATTTTCAAAGATTATAGAGAGGGGTTCAAAAATTTCTTCTGCTATCTCCTTCAGTACTCTGGGGTGTAATTCATCTGGACCTGGAGACTTGAATTCATTTAGGCTAGCTAAGTGTTTCCTCACTATCTTTCTGTTTATAGATATCCTGGATTCTTCTATTCCCTTAATAGGACAGTGAATAACAGTTGATGTTACATTTCCTTTCTGAGAGAAAACAGATGCAAAATAGGAATTTAAAAGTTCAGCCTTCTCAACATCCTGTCTTACCATTTCATCATTTTCATCCTGTAAAAATCCTATAGCATCTTTGACTTTTCTTTTACTTTTGACATATCCCCAAAATCCTTTATTATTGCTTTTGACATCTCTTGCAAGCCTCAATTCATTTTCAGCTTTAGTTAATCTGATTTGTGCCCTGCAGGTTCTGCAGACAGCATTATATTCTTCTTTAGATATGCCTCCCTCTTTCCATTTTATAAACATTTTTTTCTTCCTTTTTAGCATGTGCTTAAGTTCTGTGTTCATCCATCCTGGTTTCCTTAACTGCTTCCTATTCTTCCCTCTTTTCGGAATTGTTAACAACTGTGCTTTGAGAATTTCATTTTTCAAGATTTCCCATCCTTCCTGGACATTTTTGTCTTTAAGGATATCCAGCCATTGGATCCCTCCAATTCTCTTTCTGAATCCCTTAAAATCTGCCTTTCTGAAATCTAACCTTGATGTCTGAGTCTTCACAGGTCTTCCGCCTCTAGTTATCCAAAATTCTAAAATAGCATGGTCGCTACCTCCTAGGGTCCCAGCCACTTTTACCTCCTCAACCATTTCCTCCCTGTTTATAAGGATTAGATCCAAGGTAGCAGTTCCCCTTGTTTTCTCCCTTACCTTTTGGAAGATAAAGTTGTCAGCAAGAGAGGATAAGAATTTCCTTGACCTGTTAGTTTTGCCTGAGAGAGATTCCCAACAAATGTCTGGATAGTTGAAATCTCCCATGACAACTATGTCATATTTTTTGGAGAACTTGGCCATTTGATGCATAAAGAGTTCATCCATAGCTTCAGCTTGCACAGGCGGCCTGTAGTAAATGCCTACAATGGTGTCCTTTCCATTGTTCTGTCCTTGTATTCTTACCCAAACAGTTTCCACAGAACTCCCAGTCTCTGAAGCTTCAATCTCTGTGCAGATATACGCGTTTCTAACATACAATGCGACACCCCCTCCTCGTTTATCAAGTCTGTTTCTTGCAAATAAGTTGTATCCTTCTAGTCTTGTATTCCAATCATGTGTATTGTCCCACCAAGTTTCAGTGATTCCAATGACATCATATTTCTTTTCCTGTGTTAGTAGTTCCAATTCTCCTTGTTTGTTGCCCATGCTTTGTGCATTAGTATAGAAACATTTTAGTTTGTGATTGGTTTCTCTTTCTCCAATATTTTTATTAATTAGATTCTTTCGTCTTTGTTCTTCCTTTCCACTTCTAATAGCAGAGTTCTCAATAGCATTTGTCAGGTGTATGGCTTTTTCTGGTCTTTTGCTTCCCTTCCCATGTTGTTCTAGTTTAAAGCTCTCCTTACAAGTGTAGCAAGGCGACTTCCAAATACATGTTTTCCAGTCTTCGTAAGGTGCACCCCATCTCTAGCAAGTAGTCCATCGTATAAGTAGTTCACTCCGTGATCCAGAAATCCAAATCGTTGCTGACGGCACCATCGACGTAGCCAGTTATTCACCTGCAGAATCTTATTCCACCTCCTTGGTCCATGGCCATCCACTGGGAGGATGGAAGAGAAGACCACCTGCGCTCCCAGTTCTTTCACTTTCTTGCCTAAGTCTTCAAAGTCTCTGCAGATGGGTTCCAGGTCGTTTCTTGCGGTGTCATTTGTCCCCACATGTAGTAGCAGGAATGGGTAGTCATCTGTAGGTCTGAAGAGTCCTGATATCCTGTCAGACACATCTTTAATTTTTGCACCTGGAAGACAACACATTTCTCTTGAAGTTATATCCGGTCTGCAGATAGCGGCCTCAGTTCCTCTCAACAGGGAATCCCCCATGACCACCACTCTCCGTTTCTTCTTCACAACATTTTTCTTTCTCCATCCAGGAGGACTCTGAAGGCGTACAAGGTTGCTGCTTGTTGGCAAAGTCTTATCCTGATGTATTTCTTCATTGTTTTCCTGCGTGAGAGCCTGGTACTGGTTTCTGAGCAGTATGGGTGCTGACTGCCTCCTGATCCTCCTGCTTCTCTGGGTCACATGTCTCCATTCCTCTGTTTCTTCAGGTGCACTTCGAATTTCTTCTCTTTCTGTAACATGAAGAGATAATTCTGCTCTGTCCAAGAACTCTTCACCTTCCTTAATGATCTTCAACGTAGCTAACCTCTCTTCGAGATTTTGCAACTTTTCCTCCAACAGGGACACAAGCTTGCATTTGTGGCATGTGAAGTTTGGCTTTTCCACTGGTAAGTCTGTGAACATGTAGCAAGAAATGCAGCTCACCAAATGGCTCCTGGCCTCTTCCATCTTGAGATTTCTTAAAAACGCGCCCTATCGGCGCGCGGTTTTTCCGATTTCCTCTTTTCAGCTGCAACGGCCAAAACCCAGTGATCGTTGAGCTCGCGGAGACTCTTCACTTATCCCAGAAGGCACTGGGAATATGCAAATGATCTCCTCAAGACTCTTCCCCTGGTTTTCCGATTTCCTCTTTTCAGCTGCAACGGCCAAAACCCAGTGATCGTTGAGCTCGCGGAGACTCTTCACTTATCCCAGAAGGCACTGGGAATATGCAAATGATCTCCTCAAGACTCTTCCCCTGGTTTTCTGATTTCCTCTTTTCAGCTGCAACGGCCAAAACCCAGTGATCGTTGAGCTCGCGGAGACTCTTCACTTATCCCAGAAGGCACTGGGAATATGCAAATGATCTCCTCAAGACTCTTCCCTCAGTGTTCTGTCCGAGTACCCGAGTATTCCAATTTGCTTGACCCAAGCAACGAGCACCCGAGCATTTTAGTGCTCGCTCATCACTAATAGTGACCTTTGTACATGTCATATATAAAACATGATGTACAATATACATGACACGAGAAGTTAATAATTACTCCCACGAGGAAAATAGTAAGAATGATGATAATAAAAATAACAAACCTATAGCAGTTCCGCTATAACAATATTTGGCTTATATCTTTGAATTTTTTTCTTCTAAAATAAGAAAAAAAATTTTTTTGTATTCTATGAAGACACCTTAACTATAGTTTGGTTTACCAGGGAGAATTTGTGCACAAGAGCATAAAACTTCAAAGGAAACATACCGGTACATTTTTGAAGCTTTTCTGTGAAACTAGGTAAAGCAATATGAATGCTTAAAGCATGTATGAAACAAACTTCAAACATCCTTTCATATGTATCCTTTGAAATGTAGGAAGGTGAAATATTATATTTATTAATATTATTGTCATCAGGATGATCAATTCATCACAAGGATTTATTACTTTTACCATTACATACAAGGTTATGCATCATGTGAAAATAATAAAAATAAATATTGTATAAAAACATTTTAAGCAACTATAGGTTGGACTATAGATATGATGCTCTGTGTGGCATCATAAAATGTAGAAAATGTACTATGCAATATTACAGCTTGTATGTGAACTCCAAAGTGTTCAAGGTTGCTGATAAATAGGGATGAGCAGGCACGTTGATGTTCGGGTTTGTCGTGTTCGGCTGAACTACCATTGAAATTCTCCTACAGGAAATCATTTTACCGTATGGCTGAGATGGCTAACGTTGGCATGCCGAATTGTGTTACCAGATAACGTCTTTGAGTAGGTTCTAGTGGAAATCAATTGTATACCCTATGATATTGCGTTACTTGCCTTACAATTTCATCTAAAAAATTACAGCAATTATTCCAATGATTTTATAGGGTTTATTTTACAGCTTACATCTCATTTGTTATTGCACAATTTTTTATCTTTTGATGGTGAATTTTTTTTGCAGTGTAGCGGAGTGGCAATGGGGGCTAAATTTTCACCTTCGTTAGCAAACTTGGTAATGGCTTTTTGGGAGTTTCAATTTTTGTTTTCTGTCAGCAATCCTTTTTCTTCTTTTATTGAATGGTATGGCAGATACATCAACGATACCTTGATCATTTGGAGAGGCGATGTATCTGCCATACCTGATTTAATTGAATATATTAATGGTAATAAGTTTAATATTCATTTTATGCATGTTTTTCATAGTGACAAAATCTCTTTTTTAGATTTGGAGTTGACAGGGATAGCTAATCAATTGATTTCCACTAGAACCTACTCAAAGCCGTTATCTGGTAACACAATTCTGCATGACAACAGTAGCCATCCTAGTCATATGGTAAAATCAATTCCTGTAGGGGAATTTGCTAGGCTAAAGAGAAATTGCAATAATAATAATTTTTTGCAAGATTACTTAATTTTGTCAGGTAGTAAATTTAAAAAAAAGTTGGTTTCCTGATTGGATGTTAAACAGTTCTCTCAATATGGTGTCTCTCACGAGCCAGGATGATCTTATTTGTTCACAAAACAATCAGAATAAAAGGAATAGAAACAAAAGATACAATTCCTATAATAAACCTTTTGTATGCTTGCAATTTAGTCCCCAATTCTACAAAATTAAAAATATAATGAATAAATTTTTATCTATTTTGCATGAGGATCCTGTATTAGCTACAATTTTGGATCAAGGCTGTAATGTCATAGCTAGGAGAGCTCCCACATTGGGGAAAATTTTATTTCCCAGCTTATTTCATTCAAAGCGGCCAAAAGAAATGTGGTTAAATTGTAAGGGTAGCTATAAGTGTGGCATGGCTGGTTGCAAAACCTGCAAACAAATGGTTAATTGCAAAATCTTTAATGATTATAACAATTCCAACATATTTGTTATAAAAGATGTTATTAACTGAAACAGTAAATTCGTGATTTATAAGATTGATTGTGATTCTTGTAAAAAATCCTATATAGGGTGCAGTTCTGTGAGTTAACAGAGTTCGCTTCTGTTCACACTGGGTGACGTTAACCCATGTGTGACCTTCTGTACACCGCTTTATACTTCCGCCATTACTAAGCAGTAGTTTACCACCCCTGCACGGTGGACCCCGGGCTGCGAACGCACCTTACTATTATTTTATTATTTGGTGCGTTCCGCCAGTCCTAACATTATACTAGCGCCAGGGTCTGGCTAGTAATGGCAGACGAACAGCGACTACAGCGATACATCCAGCAGCTGGAAGGTAGGTTCCACCATTACTAAGCAGCAGTTTACCACCCCTGCACGGTGGACCCCGGGCTGCGAACGCACCTTACTATTATTTTATTATTTGGTGCGTTCCGCCAGTCCTAACATTATACTAGCGCCAGGGTCTGGCTAGTAATGGCAGACGAACAGCGACTACAGCGATACATCCAGCAGCTGGAAGGTAGGTTCCACCATTACTAAGCAGCAGTTTACCACCCCTGCACGGTGGACCCCGGGCTGCGAACGCACCTTACTATTATTTTATTATTTGGTGCATTCCGCTAGCCCTAACACCCTGTGAGCCCTCCGCACGCACCCCTGTGTTCCATATTTCTCTAGCTATCGAGACTGGCCTTCTAGAACCACTTATCTGACCTAAGTTTAGACTCTCCATATCGGTCGAGCTCCAACGAACCCAATGAGACGCCAGTTGTCTTATTTGGACCTTCCGCTAGGAAGTTATGACCCATCCTAGATATTGGGAATTATTTCAGCTAGCAGATCATGGGAGGAGAATTCAGTTCAACCCAGAGGGGCGATGGCAAATATAGGTGAGCTAGGGGGTAAAAGCTAGCTACACACCTTCAGGCTTCATCTTTGTTCTGCCATGGAAGACACGTCACGTCACATATGGAGACGGACCCAAAACTAAGAGGGTGCCTGTGGATGCGAGAGCTTCCCTTTATCCTCAAGTGATAAAAAATGGTAAAGTGACATATCCAGCTAACTGCTGTCCCCAACCTGTACCCTACTTTTATCTGTACTTCTGGCTATAATCTCTGTATATTACTATTTATATATGTGTAGCATCTAGTGCGTCTTTCGGCAATTAAAATATCAATTAATTTGGGCTGCTCTTTTATGTCGACACCTGAATTTCCATGTCCGTGAGTTTGACTAGTACTTATACGCTACCTGGGGTTGGTTTTTGACCCGATATAAGCTTGTTAATGGATCGGGCTTATATCTAACGAGGAACTTGTGGCTGCATACCGTTCTGGTGTTATTGGGGGATCCTGGCAGTGACGGATTGGAGGTTAATATATATCTATTCCCAGCCTGGGACTTGTGATATATATACCGCCCTCACTGCAGAGTGCCTCGATGACCAGTATGTGACAGGGTGTTAGGATTGGCAGAACACATCAAATAAGATCTAATAAACTAATAATAAGGTGCGTTCGCAAACCAGGATCCACCGTGCGGTGATAGAGAAACTGCAGCTAGCACAATGGTGCAGCAAGGCTGCACGAATACACTGTAAGCACACTGAGTTAAATGTCACTCAGTGTACACAGAGAGCAAAGTACCAAGCTCTGTTACACCACAGAGCGGTACTATGAAGCAACGCACAAAGGACTATACCCTGTTAGACTGCACAGGCATATAGAAAATAAAATACTAATTGGGGTCCCTATAACTTAACCCCCCAGAGAATACTAAGCTGGTGGTTGAGCCTGCTCTGACACATGGCTGTGCTTTCTGATGGAAAACTGCTGCTCAGTAATGGCGGAACACTAACTAAACTCCGGAAGGTTAGCCACTGACGGGAGCGAACTCTGCTACCTCACAGAGCCGCTGGAACAAGTGCCAGAGCCTGTTTATCTTCACAGGACTCAGCAGGGGAGCACTAGTGTAGAGGCACAAGACTTTTCCCCAAAGACACAGGGTTAGAGTCCCTCTAGCCCCACTAGCATTCAGCACCGCGACTGCGATGCCTGGACAGACGCTTAAAGAATGTTAACAGTCACAGGGTGCACCTGATAGTTGCTTACCGCACTAAGTGCGTACAATGCAGCTCTGGCGGACGCCACTAACCAGCCTAAGCTTAGGACTGAAAAACGCATAAGACGCACATGGCGCCGCTCTAACGGATGCTGCTGTACCTGCTGTAGCGTAGTGCCTTGGGTAGAGTGGCACACTCTGGCGCTAGCATGTGTGAGGAGCTGGGAACACTGCGGTGCTAGGCAGTGCCACAACTCGGCGCTGACTCTGTCTCTAAAAACCCTATCTCATGCACACCCAAGGGAGGGAGTCTGTTGTGAGTTCATTTTCCCCTTCACTACTGAGGCCCGAGGAACTCTCTCTTCTGGTAGAGAAAGGTAGTGAGCGTGATTATCAAACACCTGAGTTTGATGATGATGACTGGCTGAGTGGAGTTACTGACTGGATATAAGGCTGCCGACGCCCTTTTGCCCTGCGGGTGATTTCTCTGTGGGATCCTTGGAGACCAGTCTGAATTCCTGCTCTTCTAAAGCTAAGTTTTCTGCTCGGCTTTTTGCATTGGTGCTTTGACTTTGTACTGCTTTGTTTTTCTGGATTTCTGCCATTCCCTGCTGGAGTGAGCTGAATTCCTTTAGCTCTGTCTTCTGAAAATACCTGAGTGCTGATTTAGTTTTTGAAGCCTAGCTGCTTCAGGGTCTTTTTCCATATCAGCTGTTGGCTTATGTCTTTGATAGGGTTTTGGCAGATTGCAGACAGCAACCTTCCTTTCCTTTTCTGTTTAGTTAGCTTGGGCCCCATCGATTGCTCAGCCTATCTTTCTATCTGTGTGAGTGTTTTTTCATCTTGCTTCACCGTCATTATATGTTGGGGGCTGCCTTTTACTTTGGGGCCTGCTCTGGGGCAGTTTAGATTTCCTTTTCTGTCTTTAGGCTATTTAGCTCTCCGGCTGTGATCGAGGGGTCTAGGGCATCGTAGGAACCCCCCACGGCTACTGCTAGTTGTGTTGATAGGTTCAGGGGTCAGCAATCTGATAGTTGCCAACTTATCTGGTTTTCTGGACATAGCTTCTATTTTTGTGTCTGCCTCCTACGGTGACTCAGTCATAACAGAATCACCCGCCATACCGCAGATCCTAGGGTACTCAATAGCAGGAAAGAATTGAAAAAAAAAAAAAAAGTGTATATTTTTTCCTCTATATCTCTGAGGCCGTAGGGGGAATTTTTTTTTCTCTCAATGGAGATAAAGCAATTGTCTGATCGTGTGGAGCAGCTCGCTGCGGAAGTGCGGGGAATTTCCGCCTACCTTGCTCATTCACATGCTGCTGAACCAAAGATTCCTACACCTGATGTATTTTTTGGGGATCGGTCTAAATTTTTGAATTTCAAAAATAATTGTAAATTATTTTTTGCCTTGAAGCCTAACTCGTCAGGGAGCTCCGCGCAGCAGGTTAAAATTGTCATCTCTTTGCTGCGTGGCGATCCCCAGGATTGGGCGTTTTCTTTGAAACCAGATGATCCTATTCTGACTAATGTGAACGCATTTTTTCAGGCCTTGGGGTTGTTGTATGACGAACCTAATGCCATTGATCAGGCTGAAAAGACCCTGCTGGCATTGAACCAGGGTCGTGATGCTGCAGAATTGTACTGTCAAAAATTCCGAAAGTGGGCAGTACTTACTACCTGGAATGATAATGCCTTGGCTGCTCTCTTTCGGAAGGGGTTGTCAGAAGCCGTAAAAGATACTATGGTGGGATTTCCTGTTCCCTCTGGTCTTGACGATTCTATGTCATTAGCCATTCAGGTTGATGGGTGTTTGCGCGAACGCAAAGCTGCACGAGAGGTGTTGCCACCTGTTGAACAAATGTCTGAACCTATGCAATGTGATAGAGTTTTTTCCAGAGAGCAGCGTCAGGAGTTCAGAAGGCGTAATAAGTTGTGTTTTTTCTGTGGAGATGCCTCGCATATTATTTCTGTCTGTCCTAAACGAGAGAAACGCTTTGCACACATGTTTTCTGTTGGTGGTGTTCAACCTAAGTTTCTTCTGGCTATTACTCTGATCTGCTCCCTGTCCACATTTTCCGCCAAGGCTTTTGTGGATTCGGGAGCAGCCCTAAACCTAATGGACTTGGATTTTGCTAAACGTTGTGGATTTCCGATGACACCTCTGCAGACGCCTATCCCTTTGAGGGGGATTGATGCTACTCCTTTGGCTAAAAATAAACCTCAGATTTGGACCCAGGTAGTAATGCGGGTCGCCCCAGACCATCAAGAAAATTGCAGATTTTTGGTATTGCATAATCTGCATGATACTATTGTTCTGGGGTACCCTGGTTACAAATTCATAATCCAGTTTTGTATTGGAAATCTGTGTCTGTGGTGAGTTGGGGTTGTCGGTGTGCCTTTAGTGAGGCTCCGGTGTTTTCCACCTCTCCTCAGTCGCATGATGTTCCTGATTATTTGGCGGACTTTTATGATGTATTTAGTGAGAATGAGTCTGCGTCTCTGCCTCATCATAGGAGTTATGACTGTGCAATTGAACTGAGCCCGGGGTGTAAATTTCCCAAGGGTCGGCTCTTCAATTTATCTGTACCCGAGCACGAGGCTATGCGATCCTATATTAAGGTGGTGTTGGAGAAGGGTCATATTAGACCATCCTCGTCACCCTTAGGTGCCGGTTTTTTTTGTAGCCAAAAAGGATGGATCATTAAGACCTTGTATTGATTATCGTTCCCTCAACAAAATTACTGGTAAATATCAGTATCCGTTACCCCTGATTTCTGATCTATTCTCCAGAGTTAAAGGTTCTTGCTGGTTTACCAAGCTTGACCTCAGGGGGGCGTATAATCTTATTCGCATTAAGCATGGGAATGAATGGAAGACAGCGTTTAATACTCCAGAGGGACATTTTGAGTACCTGGTGATGCCTTTTGGGCTCACTAATGCCCCTTCTGTCTTCCAGTGCTTCATGAACGATATTTTCCGAGATTTTGTCGATAAATTTTTGATTATCTATCTGGATGATATTTTGATCTTCTCCAAGGATTGGGATTCTCATGTGGAACATATTCGGACTGTGTTCCGGATCTTGAGGGAGAATTCCCTGTATGTCAAAGGATCTAAATGCCTTTTTGGAGTACAGAGGATTTCTTTTTTGGGATTTATTTTGTCCCCGTCTACTATTGAAATGGACCCGGCCAAGGTACAGGCCATTTACGATTGGGTTCAGCCCACTTCTTTGAATGCCCTCCAGAATTTTTTGGGTTTTGCTAATTTTTATCGGAAATTTATAGCAAAATTTTCTAGTATTGCCAAGCCATTGACTGATTTGACTAAGAAGGGTGCTGATGTGTTAAATTGGTCTCCAGAGGCTGTTTCTTCCTTTCAGGAGCTGAAGCGGTTTTGCGGCAACCTGATGTCTCACTTCCGTTCCAGGTAGAGGTGGATGCTTCTGAGATTGGGGCAGGAGCTGTTTTGTCCCAAAAAGATCCTGTAACATCTAAAATTAATCCCTGTGCTTTCTTTTCCCGAAAGTTCTCTACATCTGAACGTAACAATGATGTGGGGAATCGGGAACTGTTGGCCATGAAATGGGCATTTGAGGAGTGGAGACATTGGTTGGAGGGAGCTAAGCATCAAGTCGTGGTCCTCACTGACCACAAGAATTTGATTTACCTAGAGTCGGCTAAGCGCTTGAACCCTAGACAGGCTAGGTGGGCCTTGTTTTTTACACGTTTTGATTTTGTGGTTTCTTTTCTTCCTGGAACTAAGAATGTCAAGGCAGACGCCCTCTCTAGGAGCTTCTTTGCTGATTCTCCTGTGGTGACCAAGCCTGCTACCATCTTAGGCGAAGGGGTGGTTCTTTCTGCCATCTCGCCCGATTTGAGACGTGCTCTGGAAGAGTTCCAGGAGGACAAACCTGAGCGTTGTCCCAGTGGAAAGTTGTATGTTCCTGACCAGTGGAAGAAGAGAGTGATGTCTGAAGTTCATTGCTCTGCTTTGGCTGGTCATCCAGGTATTTTTGGTACTAGAGATCTGGTGAGTCGGTCTTTTTGGTGGCCCTCCTTGTCTCGTGATGTCAGGAATTTTGTGCAGTCCTGTGGGACGTGCTCCCGGTCTAAATCGTGTTCTCGCTCTAGTGGGTTGTTGATGCCTTTGCCTGTCCCCAAGAGGCCATGGACCCATATTTCAATGGATTTCATCTCTGATATGCCTGTCTCTCAAAGGATGACTGTTATTTGGGTGATTTGTGATAGGTTCTCTAAGATGGTTCATCTTGTACCACTCCCTAAGTTGCCGTCTTCCTCTGAGTTGGTGCCCCTGTTTTTACAACAGGTGGTTCGCTTGCACGGGATTCCTGAGAACATTGTATCTGACAGAGGAGTCCAGTTTGTGTCTAGATTTTGTAGAACTTTCTGTTCCAAGCTGGGAATTCAGTTGTCCTTCTCCTCTGCTTTTCACCCTCAGACCAATGGGCAGACAGAGAGAACAAACCAGACCTTGGAGTCATATTTGAGATGTTTTATTTCTGCTGATCAGTATGATTGGGTTTCATTTCTGCCCTTGGCCGAATTTGCTTTAAATAATAGAGCTAGTTCTGCCACCTTGATGTCACCTTTTTTTGTAACTTTGGGTTTCATCCTCGATTTTCTTCAGGGCAGGTGGAGCCCTCTGCCTGCCCAGGTGTTGACACTGTGGTGAAGAGAATGCACCAGATCTGGGACCAAGTGGTGGATAAGTTATCTCTCTCCCAGGAAAAGGCCCAGCGGTTTTCCAACCGACATAGGACCATTGGTCCCCAGTTTAAGGTTGGTGATATGGTGTGGTTATCATCAAAAAATATTGCTATGAAGGTAGCTTCTCCTAAGTTTAAGCCTAGATTCATTGGACCTTACAAGATTTTGGAGATTATTAATCCGGTCTCTTTTCGTTTGGCTCTTCCTGTCACATTTAAAATCCATAATGTGTTCCATAAATCTTTGTTGAAGAGGTTTGTTGAACCTGTTGTTCCGGGGGTGGCACCTCCAGACCCCGTATTGGTTGAAGGTAACATGGAATATGAGGTAGAGAAAGTACTGGATTCCTGTCTGGCTAGACGGAGACTCCAGTATTTGGTTAAGTGAAAGGGTTATGGTCAGGAGGATAATTCCTGGGTCTCTGCCTCTGATATTCACGCCAAAAGATTGGTGCGTGCCTTTCATCGGGCTCACCCTGATCGCCCTGGTGGCGTGGTTGAGGGTTCGGTGACCCCTCCTCAAGGGGGAGGTACTGTTGTGAGTTCATTTTCCCCTTCACTACTGAGGCCCGAGGAACTCCCTCTTCTGATAGAGAAAGGCAGTGAGCCTGATTATCAAACACCTGAGTTTGATGATGATGACTGGCTGAGTGGAGTTACTGACTGGATATAAGGCTGCCGACGCCCTTCTGCCCTGCGGGTGATTTCTCTGTGGGATCCTTGGAGACCAGTCTGAATTCCTGCTCTTCCAAAGCTAAGTTTTCTGCTCGGCTTTTTGCATTGGTGCTTTGACTTTGTACTGCTTTGTTTTTCTGGATTTCTGCCATTCCCTGCTGGAGTGAGCTGAATTCCTTTAGCTCTGTCTTCTGAAAATACCTGAGTGCTGATTTAGTTTTTGACGCCTAGCTGCTTCAGGGTCTTTTTCCATATCAGCTGTTGGCTTATGTCTTTGATAGGGTTTTGGCAGATTGCAGACAGCAACCTTCCTTTCCTTTTCTGTTTAGTTAGCTTGGGCCCCATCGTTTGCTCAGCCTATCATTCTATCTGTGTGAGTGTTTTTTCATCTTGCTTCACTGTCATTATATGTTGGGGGTTGCCTTTTACTTTGGGGTCTGCTCTGGGGCAGTTTAGATTTCCTTTTCTGTCTTTAGGCTATTTAGCGCTCCGGCTGTGATCGAGGGGTCTAGGGCATCATAGGAACCCCCCACGGCTACTGCTAGTTGTGTTGATAGGTTCAGGGGTCTGCAATCTGATAGTTGCCAACTTATCTGGTTTTCTGGACATAGCTTCTATTTTTGTGTCTGCCTCCTGTGGTGTCTCAGTCATAACAGGAGTCATAATGAGTCAGTCACCTGTCACAAGCATCCATCATCACACACACACTTAGCCATATTAGTCTATATTAGCTCACGGCCGAGCGGCCATGCAAGCCTTTTATAGCAACGTCCTTCTGGGACCTTCCTGATGGTCCAATCCGAGCTGCTTGAGGACCTGAGCATGTGACCTCTGACCTCCAATGAAAGGTCGTCCCACGGGCTTGCTCAGTAGGCTGCAAAAAGGACTTAGCCTCCCGAACTGCTCGCTGCTGACTAGTGTGGATTGCTAATGCTGAACCAGAGGTGGCAGCAGCAACCAACCTGACAGCACTAGCCTGAGCAAGATGATGGGATGGATGCCTTTGCTGAGCAGCCTCCTCTGCGGTCGGGACTGAATGTGAGACCGCAGAAGGCAAGGCTCGGGATTCCTCCTTTGCCCGGTGCAGATGCTAAGCTCAAGCGGGAGTTCCCACCCTACACTGCCTGTCTAGGCAAACATTTGCAGTGCTATTAGTGCACACAGGGTGGTAAAGTAGCCACCAACACACCAAATACACATGATACTAGCACACAGGTGGGTGCTCCAGAGGACCTTTTATACATACAGCTCAAGTCCAGACAGACAGGACCTTGCCTTGGGACCAATCAGATGCTGCCACATAACCAGAGCAGGTGATGTACGAGCATCAATGAGAAGGTGCCACATCCCGGACATGCTCAGTAGGATGAAATCTGGACTTAGGCTCCAGCGTACAAAGCTACATGTGTAAACCAGTAGTTACCATAGGCTTAACAGGAGAGCCAGCAGCAACTACACATGCAGCATGAGGCTGGGCATGGCGCTGGGGCCGGAGTCTGTGCTGAGCAGTCATCTCAGCGGCTAAGCCTGAATTGGAGACCACAGCACCAGACAAGGCATGGGATCTATCCTGTGCAGCGGAAAATCCCAGCTCCTAACATTAGCCCCCAACACCCCCTCCCCAGCAACATATGCCATGCTTGAAAAGCGCCATACCCTGGGAGACACAGATTTGCTTTTGCTGGACGGCCATAGCTCCCGGTGGTAAATAAAGTTTGCTCGGGGGTACCTGGGCTTTAAGGCACAGGCTCTCACAAAAGCTACCCCATTTTTGTATGTTCCCAGTTGTGCAATCAATCTCGGGAGAAAGGAGGCGCAGCCATGGTATCTCCAAAAGTACCTCATCCATACTCTCTGAAATAACCAGAAAAGAGATTATCTCCTGATGGTTCGGACACACAGTGAGGGTAAGGCGTACTGTCTGATGGGAAATTGGGGTTGACAAAACATCCCTGTTAGCTACCCTAAAAGACATTGGCTTAGGTAGCATTACCAATGGGATAGTGTGCCATTGGGCAAAGGTAGCGGACATGAAATTGCCCTCTGCCTTGGAATCCTTGCACAGCCTGCAATGCAAGAGAAGCCGACCAACACATCAGCGTAATCCCAAAAGCCAACTTGGCTGACACCTCAAGAGGGACTACTGAACCTCTCCCCAAGGCCACCTGAGGGTGTGACTCTTTCTGACACATGGTGCACTTATTGGCAAAGTGTCCATCTTTCCTGCAAGTCAGCTGCGGATGTACAGAGTGGGAAACTGGCTCCACTCGAGAGAAGTCCATGTGCTCTACAGGGTCATCAACCGGAGTTGGGGAGCACATGGGATTCACGAAGTTCAGAGCCAACAGAACTCTAGATTTAGTATGAGATCACTCCAAACCACTCTCAATGTGCCGCAGATCTATATGGGTTGCCACAGATATTAGCTCCTCCAGAGAAGTTGGAAACTCCCTAGTGGCCAAAGCATCAATGACATGATCTGCTAATCCCTTCCAGAAGATAGGTACTGTATCAAAACCTTATCAGACCACTCTAACTTGGCAACCAGAGTACGGAAAAAGATGGCAAACTGGCTAACCAAAGACAAACCCTAAGTTAAAGTCAAGAGTTGGAGTGCGGTATCGTGAGTTACCTGTGACCCCCCAAAAAAACTCTTTCAGGACAGCCAAAAAACGAGAGGTGCTAAGGATGAGATGATCATCTTGTTCCCACAATGGTGTAGCTCACTCCAACAACTAGTCAGATAACAGAGAAATAACAAACCCCACCTTAGTACGCTCTGGGTATTGTGGAGCCAGTACCTCCAGGTAGATTGAGCACTGATTCACAAACCCTCTACAAGACTTGATGTCCCCAGAAAACTTATTTGGCAGTGAAAAATGCAGCACTGAGGAAACAGGAGCAGTAGCAGCAACCTTAGAAGTGGGGTCTGCCTGTGCTACCATCACCGCGAGGTCCACAGCTGAGGTAGCTCACTCAAGAGTATTTAACCTGCTCTCAAGCTGCTAGACAAACCGCTGAAGATGCTGATTATCCACCATTGCTAGCCAGACCCTGGTGCTAGTATACTGTTAGGATTGGCGAAATGCACCAAATAAGAAATAATAATAAGGTGCATTCGCAAACCAGGATCCACCGTGCGGTGATAGAGAAACTGCAGCTAGCACAATGGTGCAGCAAGGCTGCAAGAATACACTGTAAGCACACTGAGTTAAATGTCACTCAGTGTACACAGAGAGCAAAGTACCAAGCTCTGATACACCACAGAGTGGTACTATGAAGCAAAGGACTATACCCTGTTAGACTGCACAGGCATATAGAAAATAAAATACTAATTGGGGTCCCTATAACTTAACCCCCAGAGAAGACTAAGCTGGTGGTTGAGCCTGCTCTGACACACGGTTGTGCTTTCTGCACACGCACCTGAGGACACTCGATGCAGATGCTAAGCTCAAGCAGGAGTTCTCACCCTGCACTGCCTGTATAGACAAACACTCAGAGTGCTATTAGCAGCACACGTGCACACAGGATGGTAGAGTAGCCACCAACACACCAAAACATACATGGTACTAGCGCAAAGGCATGTACTCCAGAGGACCTTTTGTACATACAGCTCAAGTCCAGACAGACAGGACCTTGCCTCTGGACCAATCAGAAGCTGCCACATAACTAGAGCAAGTGATGTATGAGCACCAATGAGAAGACGCCATATCCCAGACATGCTTAGTAGGATGAAATCTGGACTTAGGCTCCAGACTACAGCGCTGCATGTGTAAACCAGTAGTCACCATAGGCTTAGCTGGAGAGCCAGCCGCAACTACACATGCAGCATTAGCCAGGGCAAGGCACAGGGGTCACAGTCTGTGCTGAGCAGCCATCCCAGTGGCTAAGCGCCTGAATTGGAGACCACAGCACCATACAAGACCTGGGATCTATCCCATGCAGTGGAAAAATCCCAGCACCTACCACAGGGCAGCCTCTCCAGTGACTACGTATCCTAGGTGCAGTTCCCTGACTGACCTGTGGGTAAGGGGGGGCGCCAGAGAGCTGTGACTGTGTAAGCTCCGTCACAGATTGGTGACGGCGAGGGAATATCTGTATCCCCCGGCTCTCTCTCGCGTGTGGTTTTTCTTACAATAGGTATATGTTTATGTATAATTTTTTAATGTTGGTAAACTGAGGACTATAATTAAAGACAAAGGAAATTTGAGCAGTGTTATGAAATGATTGCACACTTTTTTCTTTGAAAACATCATGTCTATCTGTATGATGTATGATATTCTGAGCTCTCTTGACCATCCAGTTGGAATATTTTCTGCTCTGCAATCTTTGATATACCAAATAAGCATCCTGTTGGTTTTTAGTATCTGAAGATGTATTCCTTTTTATGAGAATTAGTTCCCCAAGTGCAATGCTTTTTATAATTTGATTGGGGTGTCATGACAGTGCTTATAAGGTAGCATTAGTAGCTACATATTTTCTGCAGTGAATGACAGAAACTCCCGCAAGTGAATGAATATGTGTGAAGTCCAAAAAATCGAGAGAAATATCCTGGAAATTAAAACTGAATTGAAGATTCATGTTGTTGCAGTTAAGATATTGCACAAATTTGGCAGCAGATTCTCTTGAACCTTCCCATATCAGGAGGAGGTTGTCTATATAACCTACAGCCTATATAGCCTACAACCTGCAGTAACCACCGATCCACCAAACCGCTGCACAACCAGCTCTACCCTCGCCTACTGTATCCTCACCCATCCCTTGTAGATTGTGAGACCTCAGGGGCAGGGTCCTCTCTCATGATGTACCAGTCATGACTTGTATTGTTTAAGATTACTGTACTTGAATTTATTATGTATACCTCTCCTCACATGTAAAGCGCCATGGAATAAATGGCGCTCTAATAATAAATAATAATATATAACAACCATACCACCTGATATGGGAAGATAATGGATTGGAATCTGGAAAAATGAGCAACTCTTCCCACCTGGACATATAGATTTTTGCGACTGAGGGGGAGAAGCACGCCCCCATGAAATCTCCCTGTTTCAATAAATAAAAAAAATATTAAATGAAAAATAATTATGGTGTAATAAGAAATCCACTGCCATTAATAAAAATTTCTGGATGACCGAGGGATAATTGCTAAGTGTGTAGATGATATGACAAAGTTGTAATAGATCTTTCAAAAATTTTTCTGCTATGGCCCACCATGTGAACACCCTCTTTGAATAGTGTCTCATCTGCTCGTATAATCCTGCACTGAGTAGCACAATTGCCCTCCCCTTGCCCGCTTCTCTAATAAAAAGATCTTTATTATTGCTAACTTTTTTTATAGCTTCACGCTCTTTCTTCAAAGGGATAGTAAAATGGGTTTTTTACAACAGATGGATTGAAATTTAGAGTGTCTCTTGAAATTTCACTGGCAGGGTGTCTATCTTCTAGTATGGAACATTGTTCCTGAAAAGGCCTATGACCAAAATCTCAGGAGGAGCAGGAGGAACATAACCAGAGGTATCAATAGAATGAGACAATCAGTCTTCATCCTTAGTGTCATTTTCTCTGGGACTTCTACAGGACCCGTAGAAGCACAAACGTGCAAAACGGACTTCATCCTTGCATTGCACATGTCACTCCCCTGCTGAGGATGTTTTCAACTGTTTCAATAAATTGGGTTTTACAGGACCATGAGTGCCATCTTCATCTTCTTCCTTGCACGGACCAAAACATGTTACATCTTCTCTAGATGGCACCAAATGGCAAGACAGCTATATATGGTTATCATGTGACCTTGTAGGATTATATCCATGTATACCCCATCAATTGAATATTACGTCTTTGTCATATCAAATACATACTAATGGTAGTGGATTTCTTATTGCACCATAAATATTTTTCATTTAATGGGATTTTTTATTTTCAGGATTAGCGAGCTTCCATGCTCACATGTTTCTCCCCCCATTCACAAACATCTATACTATATGTCCAGTTGGGAAGAATTGTTCATTTTTCCAGATTACAATCCGCTCTCTATCCATATCAGGTGGTATGGTTGTTATATAGACGACCTAATCCTGATATAGGAAGGTTCAGGAATATCAGCTGCCAAATTTTGCAACATCTTAATTGCAATTACATGACTCTTCAATTCACTTTTAATACCCAGAGTATATCTATTGATTTTTTTGGACATCATACTTATTCATTCTGCTATGGGAGTTTCTGTCATTCCTTACAGAAAAAAATGTTGCTTCTAATGGTACCTTATTAGTAACATCATGTCACCCCAAACAAACTATAAAAAACTTTCTGCTCGGGGAACTAATCCACATGAAAAGGAATACATCTTCAGATACTAGATTCCAACCGGAAGCTGATTTGATATATCAAAGATCACAGAGTAGAAAATATCCCAACTGAATGATCAAGAAGCTCAGAATGTATCATACAGATAGACAAGATATTCTCAAAGAAAAAAGTGTGCAATCATTTCATAACACTGCTCAAATTTCCTTTGTCCTTAATTATAGTCCTCAGTTTAACAACATTAAAAAAATATACAAAAACATATTTATGATCTACCAGGACAAAAAAATCCTAAAAATTAAGTCAGATTTACAGACAGAAAAGCTACCACTTTGGGCAATACTTTAAGTTCAAGTTTGTACCTCAATGAGGACATCTGCCCTAAATAATCCTGGCTACACAAGACAGAATTTTTTAAGTGCGGTGATTAAATATTTACATGTTGTAAATGTGCTATGAATTCTACTCATATCCAATACGTAGCTTGCAACAGCGGCCCATTAAAAAAATCTCATCAGACGTCACTTATCGGATGCAGGTAATAAACTTACGTCTAAATGCTCAGCAGCAACAAAGCATTTTTCAGTACATCATGGAGAGGATTCCGCATCCTGCTCTATTATTTACATACCATGGGTTAGTAGACCTTACAGGGGTTGGTATCATCGCAGGAAACATCTCAACTGGGAATCATGGTGGATTTGCATACTGCACATTAGAATGACACAAGGCATGAATACAAAATACGATCTTATATACCACTATGAATGATCTTCAATTTTCCATTATATGTATATATTTTTCTTTCTATGCATTGTTTTTGTTTTTATATCATACTAGATGTGTGCCCAATGCTATCGCATCAGGAGGGCAGTAACATCACGATGGAGGCAGCTTTGTGGCGCTGGGGGTGGCAGACCACCCACTTCCGTGCAGTCACAACCGGCAGGAAAAACAGTGTTTTGCGGCATGTGCTGGAGATGGTATGCGGCGCCACCAGAGGGTGGCCGCACCCAATCTCCAGCACAGGCCTCAAGTCGTGGTCTTTCCTGCCGGTTGTGACTTCACGGAGGTGGGGAGCAGGCAGTGGCGAGATCCAGTGCATGTAGTTAGGCGGTGGGTCCTGGCAGGGGTCCGGCGGTGGCGGCATCCCTCTCATTACTCCCCCCTCATTACACCCTCTTGTTACACCCCTCCACAGCCGGCAGGAAAGACAGTGTTTTGTGGCCTGTGCTGGAGATGGTGTGCGGTGCCACCAGAGGGTGGCAGCACCCAATCTCAAGCACAAGCCTCAAGCCGCGGTCTTTCCTGCCGGCTGTGTCTGCACGGAGGTGGGTGGGCAGGTAGCGGTGGGATCTGGCACGTGTAGTCAGGCGGTGGGTCCTGGCGGGGGTCAGGCGGCGGCATCCCTCTCATTACTCCCCCTCATTACACCCACTCATTACACCCCCTGATTACACCCTCTCATTATACCCCCTTCAGTACACCCTTCTCGCACTATCATTTTAACAGAAGCATAATTTTATATTTATGCAACTACAGTAATCTTCACTTAACATTTGAACCCATAATGGGCTTGATCTTAAAATGACTGTCTCACAATTAATACTTTTCCACAGTATCAAATAACGACCCAAAGCTAGTTTCAAAGCTAGTTTTGATGTGTGGTGCGCACATCAAAAGCGTGACAAAAACGCATGCAAACGCTTGTAAACGCTGCTTTTTTTTGTCGCATTATCGTGCGCGGTAAGTCAAAAAACGCAGCGTTTGTATGTGTTTTCAAGCGTTTTACATGCGTATGCGTTTTTAATGCACATGGTGTCACAATCACAGGAGGAAAATTCTAGAAAAATTCTTGCATCAGACACCACCAATGGGACAGCAGTAGGCTTGTGTTATGGAAATTCTTTATATAGACCCAGTTTATAGCTGAATTCTTCATATTTCCTTGGATTTTCTCTTGACAACATGGACCTGCGCTGGAAGACTTTTTACTTCAACTTGGATCTGGACATCAGGATGGCTCAGGCTTATGCAGTTGCTTGCCATCAACAAAGGGAGAGAGAGAGACAGCGAAGACAGCAGCGGCGGCGTTTGTGGATACATCCGAATGTTGAACTCCAAGAGAGCCGTGGAGCGTACCACACCCTCTACAGTGAGCTACAGGCAAACCCGGATAAATTTACTGATTACACACGGATGTATCAAGAAAGCTTCATGTATTTGATTGGTCGTGTCCAAGATGTCATCCGGAGACAGGACACACAGCTCCGTCGTGCGATTCCTCCTGAGGAACGGCTCCTGATCACCTTACAGAACGTAGTATTTAAAAAACAATGCCTGCCTAATTTTATTTGTTCTCTCAGATGTACTATGTATTATTGTTCTTCCATGTACTTAACCAAAGGCTGCAGCATTATTTTTATGCCATGTAGTAAAGAAAAGGCTGCATATTTATGTTTATGTCTTTTTTTTGTTTGTAATTTTATTTTTTGGTGTTGTAAAAATCCAGATACACAAATATCAATTTTTATTGGTTCTCTGTTTCCCAGATTCCTGGCTAATGGAGAGACCCTCTCTTCACTGCACTTACAGTACCGGCTTGGAATCTCCACCTTGTCAGGAATAGTTGTGGACACCTGCCGGGCTTTGTGGGACGGTGGATGGGAAACACATCCGGATTATAAAACCAAAAAGAACTGGATCAGAGTACTATAATTACAAAAAGTACTTCTCTACAGTACTCATGGCCATTTCTGATGCAGACTGTAAGTTTTTTGCAGTGGACATTGGTGCATTTGGGCGTGGAAATGACTCCCAGGCTTTTAAGAACTCGGACATGGGCCGGAGGTTGTATGGCAACCAGTTCAATTTCCCCATGCCACGTCCTCTTCCCAACACAAAAGGTCCACCACAGCCCTTTGTAATGGCTGGGGATGAGGCATTCCAGATGTTTCAAAACCTCCTCAAACCCTACTCCAGCTTGGACCACAACAAAAGAATTTTTAATTACAGGCTGACCAGGGCAAGAAGAACTGTAGAGTGTGCCTTTGGTATACTTGTCTGTAGATGGCGCATTTTAACCACAGCCATTAATCTGAAACTGGAAACAGTGGATGAGGTGGTGAAGGCCTGTGCGGTTCTACACAATTTTGTTATGGTTAGAGAGCACCCGAACTTTGAACTTGATGATGCTGCTCCTAACCCCTTGCCAGAATTTAATCAGCACCCTCTCAGGTCATCCGTTGAAGTTGGCCAAATGAGGGACCAATTTGCGGCCTACTTCAACTCAAATCTAGGACGGGTGGCCTGGCAAGACCAAATGGTGTAACAAAGTTTACTTTTGTGTTTATGTTAATAAAAAAAAATTGTTGATACCTGTACCGAGTGCACTCTGTCTTTTTACACTTCAATATAATAATCAACTGGCCAGGTGTACGATTGAATTCATGATGCTGTGTTTTGTGCATCCTTCATTTAATAGTACTCAAGACCAGGTGACTAAACATACACACAACTTGTATGATCTTTATTATCTTTACACTTTGAGTTCAGTGTGATGCGACGGTGGAGATAATACAACTAATATTTGAGTCACCTGTCATGATGTTACAATTATTCATTTTGGAATGCCGAAGCATTCATAACTATTTATGACACTTAAAAACACTGACTATCCATATTAGTTGTATTAGCATCACTGTGGCCAGTTTAGAACTCAAGACTGTATACATAATAAAGTTGATACAACTTCTACAATATCCAGGCCTAGTGTCATGCTGAAGTGAGGACAGCAAAACTAACGCATCCATACTTCAGACGCTTATCACACATTGTCAGGAGAATATACATAAGAGGTTAACTGCAGCAGTGCTACAGTCTGAGTTATATATAAGCAGACTGAAGCGATGCTGCTGGTTACAACTCATGTGTATTCACCTACCCAGGTGTCATCGTTCTGATACAAGGCCAGGCTATTGTACATATGGCGGGTATTTTCCACATCATCTACTCAGTTTATCCACACACACTGAATAGAGGATGAGGCTAATTACAAGGTCTATCTATAATAACCTTGGATTGCATCAAAAAAAGTTAAATGATGTTAAAACACACCATAGTGAAGTTACTGTTTTGGATACAAACCAAGGTAACAATAGATAGGCCTTGCACTCAACACCATCCTCTATTCAGTCTGTGTTTTATTACCTGACTGAAGAGACTGATGTGGAAAATACAAGTCATATAGATTTCTGGTTTTGACTACACATATCTTCAAGATTGACATGCGTAACATGTGTCATTAATGGGGCTTACACCCTTATTATTATTATTACCTTTATGCATTATTTGCAGTATATTTTTTACTTTTTAGTTCAGGATATTTGTGTTTTTTGTTTTCTCTGGTTAATGGTCATGTGTTCACTTACATTGTGCATACACATTAACTTACTTTTCTCAGTTCAGATTTGTTTTTTATTCATTTCATTGTGCATTCAGTGCATATATGGGTGTGACCGCCCTCTTTCTGAGCTGGGAAAGCCACCCAGTCTGGCCTAAGCTGTTACTAGTGGTTCAGCCGCTCGACCCTTATTCACATTCACGCCACTTGGCAAGTGAAAAGGTTTTAAATACTAGAGTAGGGACTGTCCCACAAGGGTTGCCGTGACGTGGCGGGATGGCTTGTACATTATTTTGATCAAAATTATGTTTACTAAATACCCTTATTATTATTATTATTACCTTTATGCATTATTTGCAGTATATTTTTTACTTTTAGTTCAGGATATTTGTGTTTTTTGCTTTTTGTTTTCTCTGGTTAATGGTCATGTGTTAATATGCACTTACATTGTGCATACACATTAACTTACTTTTCTCAGTTCAGATTTGTTTTTTATTCATTTCATTGTGCATTCAGTGCATATATGGGTGTGACCGCCCTCTTTCTGAGCTGGGAAAGCCACCCAGTCTGGCCTAAGCTGTTACTAGTGGTTCAGCCGCTCGACCCTTATTCACATTCACGCCACTTGGCAAGTGAAAAGGTTTTAAATACTAGAGTAGGGACTGTCCCACAAGGGTTGCCGTGACGTCTCGGGATGGCTTGTACATTATTTTGATCAAAATTATGTTTACTAAATACCCTTATTATTATTATTACCTTTATGCCTTATTTGCAGTATATTTTTTACTTTTTAGTTCAGGATATTTGTGTTTTTTGTTTTCTCTGGTTAATGGTCATGTGTTCACTTACATTGTGCATACACATTAACTTACTTTTCTCAGTTCAGATTTGTTTTTTATTCATTTCATTGTGCATTCAGTGCATATATGGGTGTGACCGCCCTCTTTCTGAGCTGGGAAAGCCACCCAGTCTGGCCTAAGCTGTTACTAGTGGTTCAGCCGCTCAACCCTTATTCACATTCACGCCACTTGGCAAGTGAAAAGGTTTTAAATACTAGAGTAGGGACTGTCCGTGACGTGGCGGGATGGCTTGTACATTATTTTGATCAAAATTATGTTTACTAATACCCTTATTATTATTATTACCTTTATGCATTATTTGCAGTATATTTTTTACTTTTTAGTTCAGGATATTTGTGTTTTTTGTTTTCTCTGATTAATGGTCATGTGTTCACTTACATTGTGCATACACATTAACTTACTTTTCTCAGTTCAGATTTGTTTTTTATTGAATTATATATAAGCAGACTGAAGCGACACTGCTGGTTACAACTCATGTGTATTCACCTACCCAGGTGTCATCGTTCTGATACAAGGCCAGGCTATTGTACATATGGCGGGTATTTTCCACATCATCTACTCAGTTTATCCACACACACTGAATAGAGGATGAGGCTAATTACAAGGTCTATCTATAATAACCTTGGATTGCATCAAAAAAAGTTAAATGATGTTAAAACACACCATAGTGAAGTTACTGTTTTGGATACAAACCAAGGTAACAATAGATAGGCCTTGCACTCAACACCATCCTCTATTCAGTCTGTGTTTTATTACCTGACTGAAGAGACTGATGTGGAAAATACAAGTCATATAGATTTCTGGTTTTGACTACACATATCTTCAAGATTGACATGCGTAACATGTGTCATTAATGGGGCTATGTGTTGACAAAAAAGAAAAATGTACGGCTCAGTGTGTGTACGACGCAGTGTGTGTTGGCGGTGAAAGATGCATTAAACCAATCTTTTTTGAACAATAAAAATTGCACATTTATTTTTTTAAACTAAAAAAAAGGTTATTTTTATTTTGGGGGAAGAGTGGGATACTTTGGGGGTGTGGAGAGATGAGGAATGGCTGGAAATTGAGGACGGGGTTCTAGGTGAAGGGGCTACTAAAGTACTGGGGGAGATCAGGCATGGAACTGGAGGCTGGTTGAGAAACATTGGAAGGAGAGGGGGGACTGACTAACAAAGTCTTTTGTTTCTTCTTCTTTGGGGAAGGAGTCACCTGCCTGTACCGACTACCACCTTGTGACCGCATTACAGTTGTTGACCGCCTCGAGATGTTGGACCGTGTCTGTGAAGAATAAAATATGGAATGTGGGTCTCCCCTGGGCTGCTCGGTGGAGGCGCTGGCAGTGCTCCTTGCAGGAGAACTTGTGATGTCGGTGATAATTGAAGGTGAAGTATGCGCGGTGCTTCTGGTGGGAGAATAGGACACGGTGCTCCTATCAGGTGAAGCGGTGGTGGTGCTCCTGTGATGAGGAGTGGTGGCGGTGCTCCGTGTAGGCGAAGCGGTGGCAGTGCTCCTCTGAAGAGGAGTGGTGGTGGTGCTCTGAGTAGTTGAAGCGGTGGCGGTGCTCCTCTGAAGAGGGGTGGTGGTGGTGCTACGATGAGGAGAAGAGGTGGCGGTGCTCCTCTGATGATGAGTGGTGGAGGTGCTCCTGGAATGATGAGGAGTTGTGGCTGCGCGCCCATGCTGATGATGCAAAGTGGCGGTGCTCTGATCCGGAGATGATGTAGTCTCTGTGGTCCAAACAGGAGAAGAGGTGGCGGTGGCCCAAGCAGATTTTGCGCTGGAGGTGTGCCAAGATGTGGAAACGGTGGCAGTACTAGTGCTCCAGACAGGAGCAGCGCTTGACATGGTGGTGGCGGGGGTGGAGTGTCCAGCAGCACTCGGCATTGGTGTGGTGTAGTGGTGTCCAGCTTGGCTAGGAATGCAGGTGGCTGTGCTGTGGTATGCAGCAGAAGTAGGTACTGTGGTGAAGCGAGTCAGTGGTGGCACAGGTGGGAATGACACCACTGACTGCTGCACGTACTGATTCTGCTGCATAACCTGCAAGAAAGCAGTGTTGCAGGCGTGTAACACATTCACCTGTTGCTCAGGACTAAGGTGATCCTCCATGCCCCGTTTAATTTTACTAAAGAAATGGTGCGCTGGTCTATTGAGGTCGGCCTCCAGCCATTCAAGGTGCTGGTCGGAAGAGTGGATGAGGTGTTCCATGTGGTTAAAACCACGTTCCATTAGTGAAAAACCACTTTCCACTCATTCGGCCAGCGTCTTGAGGCTGGCATGAAAGGCTTCGCTCAAGTGCATGAACTCGGGCATGACATTCCTGTCTGAGGCCCTCTGCCGCCGGCGGGTAGTGCCCGCATAACCAGTGGCAGAGACCTGGGACAGGGGAACACCTGATTGACCAGCTTCCTGGTCCCCAGCTGTCTGTGTTGCTGACCTGCAACTTGCTTCCTGGCTGTCGGATGGCTGGGACGGGTCCGAGGTCGATCGATGAAGAACTGCTCCAGGGACAGGTTGCAGGGTGCTGCTCCAGGTACTGTTGAAACAAAAGTTAAAAATTAGTATCATGCATTTACAAGAAGGATCATCTGTGGAAGATAAAATCACCGATTATGTTCAATGAAAACCCCAAAAAAAAAAAGGAAATTATACTTACGCTCTGGTGGCAAGGACCGGTCGTAGGAATTCCAAAGCACGATGATATCGGTACTTGGTTCTGCTCCTTGCCGATGAGCCACTGCGAACCTGTCCCTCAGCATGAACATCAGTGTTGAAGTGGTCCTTCATCGAGCGCCAACGTGTGCGGACTTTGTTCACTGTTGAAAAAAATGATAAAATAAACATTATACAATGAACAGCTGGCAACATCTTGTATAATCACGCACACCTGATTTCCCTTGTCAAACAGTCAATGCGGCATAAAAAAAAATCAATACACAATGCATTGGCTGTTGAACCTGAGGACACTTGTGTGTTTACTGCAAGAATATATCTTGCAGTAAACACACAAGTATCATCAGGTGCAAGAGATACAGCATGAACAATACAACTACAATTCACAATGCATTGACTGTTGAACCTGAGGACACTTGTGTGTTTTCTGCAAGAATATATCTTGCACTAAACACACAAGTATCATCAGGTGCAAGAGATAAAGCATGAAGAATACAGCATTAAAAATCACAGTGCCTTGACTATTGAACCTGAGGACAAAAATATATCTTGCAGTAAACACACAAGTATCATCAGGTGCAAGAGCTACAGCATGAACAATACAACATTACAATTCCCAATGCATTGACTGTTGAACCTGAGGACACTTGTGTGTTTACTGCAAGAATATATCTTGCAGTAAACACACAAGTATCATCAGGTGCAAGAGATAAAGCATGAACAATACAACATTACAACATTACAATTCACAATGCATTCAGTCTTGATCCTGAGGACACTGTTAGGGTCCCTGATAGAATCTATCTATCAGGAAACAAAACAGTATCCTCAGGACAAAGACTCAATGCAGCATCACACAACAGGGAAATACTTACTAAACGCCTTCTTGAAAGTTGCAGAGGCACTGTCCCAGCCCTCCATCAACGCAGCGGCCACCTCATTCCAGAGCTGCCGGGTCACCACAATGTCCTTGTACTGCTGGTCACAGCTGTCCCACAACGGGACACACTCCTGGACACGGATGATCAGTTGCTCGTTGTCAATGTATAGGTCTTCATCCCGTTGTGGAACCTAGAAAAGAAATACATTATAATCGTGGAAATTGTGGAGAATGGTATAGAGAAAAAAAATAGAACATGAAAAACAGGACATAAAAACAGGAATAGAAAACATAATTTAAAATAAAAGGTAACTTTAAAAAATGGATACTTACATTGCGTCTCCTCCCCGCCTTCCTTGTGTACGCTGCTCCGGCTGTTCCGGGTCACTTGGCTGGTCTGAAGCTGAGGTCTGTAAAAAAGAACAGAAATAATTACCCATTTGTAGAGGCAGGTATACTTACACAAAGGCAACAAAACACACAACAAAATACACACCTCATGCTCTGCTTCTGCCAATTCTTCCCTGGAAGGACTGTATTGGGATCCAGAAGACATGCTGGAAAAATAAAAAAAAAAATTAGTACATAATATATTTTAAAGGACAGGCTCACATAAATTGATTTCAGAATACTCACATTATAGCTGCTGTGTTCTCCAAAGCAGTGGATTGTCTCTGGCTGGGTGGGTGCTGTCTTGTCTTCTTTGTCTTGCAGTCTGTCTGGAGAGTAATGGCACTACAGACCCCTTCTTTTATCTACCCTCCTCCAAAACAATGTTGCTTGTTTAGGGGGTGTATTAAACAAGTGTCTAGACATTGTTTACTCTGAAATCGCACACACTGACATGCGCACTTCACAGCACACGTCAGCGACACCATAGACTATAATACAAATTTTTGCGCATTTCGTGTGCTGACGCACGAATGAGATTTTTTAACGATGTTGGGCAGAACAAAAAATGCAACATGTAGCGTCCGGCGCGTCTGGTCGCACACCTGGAAAATGCGCCGCGCACGCAAACACTGAGGCCCGCATGCAATCGCTGGACACCACGCCTGCCATTTTAAAGATAGGAGACAATTGCACATGCGACCGATAGCGCACAATGCGCTGCGCGATAAAACACAAGTGTGAAACCAGCCTAAGTAACTGAGTTGAGGTCAAAATAAAGAATATCTACTGGAAACATAAGAGCTTAGACATAAAGGGATTCATCAGGTGGTAGTCTAAATAAAACTGTCAGTGGATAGCATAATTTCAGGAGCTTAAATAGATTAAAGCCTCATCCAGGCTTAACAGAATGGAACAAACACTAACAGAAGTTAATCCTGATCTCCTAGCCTGGATGATACTACAGATCCTAGAGAGCACAGTACCAGTCTTTTGCAAAGATACCAGTTCCACATTTTTTATATAATGTACCCATATACTAGCGACTCATCATAATATGACAAATAAGGAGAACCAGAGTCTATATTGCTAAAAAGGTTTTTAAATTTTATTAAGATACAAGGTTACGTATTTAGTTATATATTTATATAATTATTATTTTTTGTTAGTTACCTTGTATCTTAATAAAATTTTAAAATCTTTTAAGCAATATAGACTCTGTTTCTCCTTATTTGTTACAGTACCAGTTCTGTTGCCCCGTGCCATACACAAAAATAGCACAGTGCTGCCCAGCAACAAAAACAGAAACAGGGTGAGAGAGCAGGTACCAATATACTGTATATATTTCCGTACCTCTTCTTACCCCTAATGTGATGCCTCCAGACCAAAACCGCCAAGCTTAATAGGAAAGGATTGATTGAATTTTCAGATAAGGTTAATGACATTGATATTGAAAGCCAACACCAAAGATTTTTTCATTGGCCCATAACTTTTCCAATGAACAAGATATTGCAAGGATCCTCTCACAAACTGAGCGTCAAGGAATTTTTGCTCCTCGTACTCAAGACTGACTCTAACCAGGACAGGAGAAAGAGGAATACTGACAACGTGAATAGGTGATCGGTACATCTTGGCAGACACTTAAGGAATACAGTTGGTTAAAGGCTTGAGGGATCCAACAGGATGGGTTTGAGGCATCTTGGCACGGACACAAACTTCAAAAGTAAGCACATATGCCCTTAGCCACCAAAAATACCTGGCTACCAATCAAATAGTATTATTAATCATAGGGTGGCTTATGAAACAAGAGGGGATTATAGGGAGAAAAATGGGAAGCGCAAGCTTCTAAGTGTAGTAGTTAATTATCAAAGGTATATACTCAGTGTGAATACACTCACCTATTTGGTGTATTGAGATACTGCATGTAGATCCAGTCCCTGGATCACTCCATTCCTCTTTCCATTCAGTTTGCTGCAAAGATCTGGGAACTAGTGAGAGCACTGGACAGTGCTTCCATAGGCTATAACACTTGGTGAATGTTTTTCCCAGCAATATGCGCTCCTGAAGGATGATCATGGAACTTGATATTTAGATTCAAGGATGATTTTTATTTTTAATTCAAAATAGAATACAACCGGTTTCGACTGCTAAGAGTCTTCCTCAGGTATAATGTCAAGAATATAAACGGATCTGCCTGAACACATTTTATAGCAGATCTCCCTGCATGTGGTTTTGGGTGGGGGCTGAAAGGTCTGTTTTTCAGACACACCCAGATACTCAGATATGCAGGATTTTGCACTCTGAGGAATCGAGCAAAACTCATATACCAAATAAATGTTACACAAAAAAATTTTCACATAAAAAAACAATTAAAAAGTATATATATAAAAATATTCCAAACTTTTCACACTAATTTTTTTTTTTTTCCTTTTTTCTAAAAACACTATAAATAATATTATGTGTAACATTTCTTTAAAATGTTATTAAACATACTGAAGTGTGATTTGATACAAAAATATAAAATCCTACAAACATGTACATTATAGCAAAATTTAAAACTCTTCCTTAAAACTCTTTCTAATTTAAGTATCATATGCCCTCTATAACATCATTTAATCCATCCGGGTATAATGTACCCAGACGGAAGATCCAATATGATTCTTTCCGGTTTAGCTTTTGCATCCTATTAGTACAATTCTCAGGTATTTGCTCCAGCGGAGTCACGGAAATATTGAATGTTTTATTATGCTTCAAAGATAAGTGCCGGGATAAACTCTGCTTTAAAAAAACATTTTTAGTATTGTGTCTGTGGCCATTCATACGGGATCGTAAGGACTGATTGGTCCGACCCACATATTGCAGCCCACAGGCACAGGTGATAACATATATAACAAAATCACTATCACACGTTAATTTTTGCGTGATTGCTATGGTTTCACCCGTACTGTACGACGTAATGTACTGAGTCATATGACTGATAATTTCACAGGTACAACATTTTCGGGAACCACATCGATAGATACCCAGTTTGAAAGCATCAGTTTCATTTATCCTAATTTTTTCTTTTTTCTTTATACATTCGCGTTCCTTATCTTTGGTCATTCTGAGATTACTAGGGGCAATTATACCCTTCACCGTTTGGCTCCTACGAAAGGTAATATTGGGTCTATCTGGTAAAAGTTTTTCAAAAAAGTATTTTCAGCAAGTACCAATATTTGTTTAAAATATTTCTTATCTCTGTATTACTACCATTAAAAGCGGTAATAAAATTGTACTGCCACCCAATTTTTTTTCTTTCCTTATTCCTATTTTTGTTTACATTAATTCTCTGCTCAGGTTTTTCTCCTTCTCCTTTAGTTATCACCTCTTCCACTTCCTTGTTTTTATTGTTCTCTCTAGATAAACACTCCTGCTGAGTTCTTTCTAGATTAGTTATGTATGCTGCCATGATTAATCGTTTTGGATATTTCTTATCCGTAAATCTATCAATGAGAATTTTTGATTGTTCCACATAATCTTCCTTATTGGTATTGTTTCTCCTAATTCTGCGGAATTGGCTGTAAGGAATGTTTTGCTTCCATTTTTAATGGTGTGCACTTCGATAATTGAGGAAACCATTTGTGTCAGTTTTCTTGAAATATGTTTTCGTGCAAATTTTTTTATTTTTATGGGATATTTCTAGATCAAGAAAATTTATTTTTTCCTTATTAACCTCTGCAGAAAAAGTAATACCCCAGTCATTCCTGTTTAATGCCACAATAAATTCTTGAGCTTCAACTTCAGTGCCTTTCCAAAATACAATTAAATCATCAATAAAACAACAATATATTATGTTGTTACAGTAGGGTTGCTGACACAGGGGCGATGAGGACTCGAAGCACCCCATAAAAAGATTTGCAAAACTTGGCGCTACCCGAGTCCCCATTGCGGTGCCAAGCCACTGTATATACAATTGCCCCTGGAAGGTAAAAAGGTTATGTTCTAATATGAATTTTAAACCCCTTATTAAAAATTGACTCTGTTGTTCTGGCATATCTGCTATCCCATTCAAGTAATGTGAAACTGAATTAATTCCCAATATATGATCAATATTGGAGTAAAGGGCATGTACATCTAAAGTTATAAACATGTACTTTTCTTCCCAAACGAAATTTTCGCATTCTTTTATTAATTGACTGGAGTCTAGGAGAAAAGAAGGTAATTTTCTGACTAGATCCTGTCAGTACAAGTCGATATAATGCAACAGCTGGCTGGTTAATGATCCGATACCCGAAATGATCGGTCTTCCGGGAGGTTTCACAGGATTTTTATGCACCTTGGGCAGGTGATAAAAGAGGGCTGTATTCGGATTTTTGTTAGTCAGGAACCGTTTTTCCCTTTTATTTAGAATGTTTTGGTTAAAGGCAGTGTCTATCAACCTATGGTATTCTTCAATATGTTTCTTGGAAGGATCAGCATCTAATTTTGTGTAGTATTTTGCATCCGATAGTATACTATATGCTTACTCCAAATAGTCATCTCGGTCCTGAATGACAATACCCCCTCCTTTATCTGCCTCTCTAATTACAATTTTATCATTGTCCTTTAGTTTGTTTAAGGCTTCTTTTTCTTTCTTTGAAATGTTAGTTTTTTGAAAGGGTCCTTTATGCCTTATTGGTCCATTTCTTATTAAGCTCGTAGTTTCTGCTTTCCCTTTTTGTATAGTTTTACCCCCAGTCTTATTTAATTCCTGAAATTCCTCGGATACTAAAGCATAAAAAGTATCCAAATGGCTACCTCGATGGTGGGTGGGGTTAAAAGTGGATTTGGGACAAACATTTTTATGTATACTTTTGCTGAGTTGTATGGTATCCACTTTTACTTCATCCTTGTCTTTGCACCCTGCTGTTCGATCCATAATAGCAAAGTGTCTAATAAGTGTTAATTTGCGGACATATTTATTTAGATCTAGAAATAAGTCAAAAGGCCTGGCTCCCTGTGTAGGACAGAAACCCAGACCTTTAGATAAAATTGCTTCTTCAGCCTTAGAAAGTTGATATTTTGATAAATTGGATAATTTTATTGTGCTATTTCCTATATTCTGTTCAGTAATATTCTTTTTTATATCCCTCCCTCTTTTGGAAACACCATAGTTTTTTTCTTTTCTCCCTCCTCTAGAACCTCTGGTCCTCCTTTTCTTTTTGAGGCTGACAACAGTGTTGGGGGAAAATACTTTGTAATCAGATTCTTCTTTTGTACCTGTATTGGGGATGCTACCAACGAGCCGGTCTCCAGACTGGGTAAAATTACCTCCATGGGTGGTAGTGTTGTTCTTGGTACAATCTCTAAAAAAGATATATTGGAATTTGCTGGAGAAGGAGATGGTGCTTGCACTACTGTGGTGTAAAGATTAGGTGATTCAGTGGTGTCATGTATTGTGAAAATACTAGGACACAGTTCAGATATATGATTCTGAGATCGTATTGTTTCCTGTAGTTTTGTATTAGATTCTACTGGATTGGGGGAAAAAAAGGAGAAGAGTGAATTGTTGGATTCCTCTTCCTCCCTAATGGATAAATCCCCCTCAGAATTATATAGACTAGTCTCCTCACTAGCTGCGCCATAAGTTCCTTTGTTATGTATCGGTAAAGGAATCACACCCAGAGTGGAAGATATGACACTAGTTTTCTGCTTAGTTGGTTCCCAATTTTTGTTTTTATTCATGCTATTTTTAATATTCGTTTTTGGAATAGCCCCTGCTTCTGAAGCAGTAAAGGTTCTTCGGGGTTTAAATGAACCCTCCGTGAGAGCAAAATTAGCCTTGGAATTGTAAAAGGTACGTAAACCATTAACTAATTCATTTTGTTTTTTCAAAAACCTATTATTATCCACCCCTGATGCGGTTGCTAATGAGTTAACCTGACCAGGAGTTTTTGTTTTTGTGGAAACTTCATTGTTTTTATTTTCTCTCCACCCCAGCTGTGGTCTCTCTGGATGTTTTTTTGCCCGGTTTTTTAGATCAAAAAAATCTCTGCGGATCTTTTTGGTCTTCATCCCGATTAAGTTGTTTTCAAAAATTTGTAAATTTCTATTTGTATCCTTATTAAGTGCTTCTTATAGAGGCAAAGAACTGTACTCTATTAATCCTTCTAGATCATTTTCACATAATGCCGCAAAATTACTTGCTAGCTTATTACGTTTCTCTATTAAAAGTTTCATGAGGTTGTAAGAACAATCATCTTATATATCGTACCATTTTTCTGTAAATTCCATATCTTCTGTAAATGTACTGTTAAAGTGTATCCGTAAGCCATTTGGGATTATTTTCTGCTCCAGGCAGATATTCAAAAAGTCTGTGTCCAGCTGGTGTTTAATTTCACCTTTCATATTTTTCTCTAGGCTAAAGAATAACCACGCAAAAATTAACGTGTGATAGTGATTTTGTTATATATGTTATCACCTGTGCCTGTGGGCAGCAATATGTGGGTCGGACCACTCAGTCCTTACGATCCCGTATGAATGGCCACAGACACAATACTAAAAATGTTTTTTTAAAGCAGAGTTTATCCCGGCACTTATCTTTGAGGCATAATAAAACATTCAATATTTCCGTGACTCCGCTGGAGCAAATACCTGAGAATTGTACTAATAGGATACAAAAGCTAAACCGGAAAGAATCATATTGGATCTTCCGTCTGGGTACATTATACCCGGATGGATTAAATGATGTTATAGAGGGCATATGATACTTAAATTAGAAAGAGTTTTAAGGAAGAGTTTTAAATTTTGCTATAATGTACATGTTTGTAGGATTTTATATTTTTGTATCAAATCACACTTCAGTATGTTTAATAACATTTTAAAGAAATTTTACACATAATATTATTTATAGTGTTTTTAGAAAAAAAGGTAAAAAAAAAAGAAAAAAATTTAGTGTGAAAAGTTTGGAATATTTTTATATATATACTTTTTAATTGTTTTTTTATGTGAACTTTTTTTGTGTGAAGAATTTTTTGTGTAACATTTATTTGGTATATGAGTTTTGCTCGATTCCTCAGAGTGCAAAATCCTGCATATCTGAGTATCTGGGTGTGTCTGAAAAACAGACCTTTCAGCCCCCACCCAAAACCACATGCAGGGAGATCTGCTATAAAATGTGTTCAGACAGATCCGTTTATATTCTTGACATTATACCTGAGGAAGACTCTTAGCAATCGAAACCGGTTGGATTCTATTTTTGAATTAAAAATAAAAATCCTCCTTGAATCTAAATATCAAGTTCCATCATCATTCTTCAGGAGCGCATATTGCTGGGAAAAACATTCACCAAGGGTGGCTTATGAGTACTGAATCATGGGAATCCTATAATATCATCTGTGGGGGAGAATCAGAAGTACCCTATACATATAAAAAGGCTATCTGTTCCAGCCAGAAGTGATTTAAATTTGTAACTTTCATCTACTGGGTATGTGGGTCTTACGCACTACAAGTAATTTAGAATAGATTTACAGTTTTCGATAATGCTGTAATCTGTTTCCTGGTCTTCCTTATGTGTCTAGTAATTCTTAAGGTGCCTTTATACTGCAGAAATATCATTAACGAGCATTTCAAGGAATTCTACTTTACCAATAATCATTAGGAGTAAACAGGCTGCCCATCACCTGATGAAGGAGCAAAATACTTGTTCATCAGGTGAAATGCTCATTTGATCTGAACAATAGACCATTATTCTTGACATCACATTGTCCTGTGTAAACAGGACCTGTGTTCTGCCAAGAACAATGGCTTCTTATGCTCAAAGAAAGATCAACTATAAATCTTTCTGTGCACATTTTAGGGCCTCGTCACACATAGCGACACACCAGCGATCCTGACAACGATATCACCTTGTCAGGATCGCTGGTGAGTCACTACATGATCGCTGATGAGCTGTCAAACAGGCAGCTTCACCAGCGATCAGGACCAGCGACACGAGGGTAACAAGCGATGCACGTCGCTTAGTTACCCGCAGTGTATCTTAGTTACCAGCGCACTGATGCAGGGAGCTGGTAACCAAGGTACACATCGGATTTCTAAGGGGCACGTACCCCTTAGAAACCCGATGTGTACCTTGGTTACCAGCTCCCTGCATCAGCGCACTGTTAACTAAGGTGCGCATCGGGTTTCTAGGCGCAGGGCGCCCCTTAGAAACCCGATGCGTACATTGGTTACCAGCTCCTGCTCGCTGGTCCCTGGTCTCCCGCCTGTCACACGCAGCGATGCGTGCTGGCCAGCGGGAGACCAGCGACCCCAAAAATGTCCAGACATTTCAACAGCAATCGGCGATACCCGGCAGGGGGGCCGGTCGCTGATAGCTGTCACACACACAGTGATCTCGCTGGTGAGATCGCTGTTGCGTCACAAATCTTGTGACTCAGCAGCGATCTCGCTAGCGAGATCGCGGTGTATGACAGGGGCTTTAAGGTTGGTCTACCTGTCTAAACAGTCTATTAAACATGTTGCTGATCAGTGGTCATTTAATGCTACCAGTTGGCTGATGTAAAGCCAGCTTTAGATTATTCCTTTGTTCAGCTTACTTATTTTTAAATTCATTGCAATTCTTTTGTATGTGAGAACAATGCAAGAGGATGTTTCTCCTTTAAGCATCAATTATGCAGATTTAGCTGTAGGAAAAAAAAAACTGAGATGTTGAAACATACAGACAATGTGGATTTACAAGTATAAAATATTTCTTTTGAACAGATGGGAAGGAGTAGGATGGAGATTGAAATTAATCTTTTGACATGAGAAATGAATTCCCATTATCATTTCGTTAAAATTAATGACCAATCAACACAAGTTATCTTTGAGTACAGCTGATCCATGCCAGGTAAACTAAATCCCATATATTTATATTATGACACACTATATTCACACAGCCTAAGGCTCTGGCTGCCTGCCCAACTTAGCAGAATGTTTATAAAATTATTAAAATGTATGAGTTGATGGCACTCTTCTACAATTTATTTCAGCTCAAAAGCATTTCTAAGTTTTCTAAACACAAAGGATTTGATTTAATAGTTCAGTAATCTGTACACAAGTTCTATCAGAATTTTCTTCAATTACGCCTCATAAAATTCCATTTATTCCAAAATCAGAAAGAGAAAAAAAATAAACACATCATTTCTTTTTTCTCATCTAATCCTTTTTATTTTTCAGAAATGACTTACAGGCTTAGAAAATTGCCATGTGAACCCAACATAATCCTGACTACAAATTTAGGCAAATCTGACTACACCAGAAATGCACAGCTGTAACTATTTATTTTCAACATTACATATTCTTCCCTGCTGTCATTTAAATATATTACCTATCAAATGTGTTATTTATAAATTTATTAATTCTCTTTTTTCTTTAACATTTCTTCAATTATTGGTAAATCAAAGGAATTTGTTAACAATAGTCAGATGTTTAAAAAAAAACAACGTCATAATGAATGACGGCAAAACTTTGTTAGAAAACTCTGATCTAGCATATATATGAACAAAGGTTTAATATTATTGTAGGGTGCATAAGCCATATGTCCCAATTATTCAGAAAATTTGTAAATTTATTCAGACTAAAGGGCCTGTTACACATAGCGATATCGCTAGCAATATCGCTGTAACATCGCTGGTTTTGTGACGCAGCAGCGATATTGCTAGCGATATCGCTGCATGTGATACTTACCTGCGACCGGCTCCCCCGCTGCTCATCGCTGATTGCGCGAGAATGTCCTGGACCATTTCTCATCGGGCGCTTCCTGCTGGGCTTCCTGTGGTGTCGACGAGCGACTCGTGGACGGAGGACGTCAGGATCGCCTCATCTGACAGGTAATAATAGCGACCCCCGACCGCTGCTATGTCGCTGGTGAGATCTGCCTATGTGGCAGCTCACTAGCGACCACTTAGCGATGCACCAGCGATCCATATCGTTGTCGGGATCGCTGGTGCATCGCTTAGTGTAACGGTACCCTAAGTGTTTAGCAATTTTAGCAAAAGGCAGAGCATTGTTTTTTCTTCCAGTGCTGAGCTATCTTCATTCTTATTTCCTGTAAGGAAAAACACGACACACAAGATGACCGGAGGGATATGGATATCCCCCCACCGTCACCAATCTGTGATGGAGCTTACACAGTCACAGCTCTCTGGCACCCCCCCTTACCCTCAGGTCAGTCAGGGAACTGCACCGACGATAAGTAGTTGTCAGAGAGGCTGCCCTGTCATGTACTGTTATCGGGGAACTCTGCAGTGAGGGTGGCATATATATATATCACCAATCCCAGGCCTGGAATGTATATACTGTATAAACCTCCGATCCATCACTACCAGGATCCCCCAATAACACCAGAATGGTATGCTGCCACCAGTTTCTCATTAGATATAAGCCCGGTACGTTAACAAGTTTATATCGGGTCAGAAACCAACCCCAAGTAGCGTATAAGTACTAGGTGGACTCGCGGACGTGGGAAATCGGGTTTTGAGATAAAAGAGCAGCCCAAAATTAATTGATATTTTAATTGCCAAAAGGCACACTAGATACTACAAATATATGCAGTTATTGCAGTCAGTGGTACAGATAAAAGTAGGGTACAGGTTGGGAATGGCAGTTAGCTGTAGGAGTCAAGTTATCATTTCTTATAGCATGTTGGCCCCAGGGAAGCGCTTGAGTCCTCAGGTACAGTACTTCCTTAGTTCCTGGTCCATCTCCACATGTAACAGGATGTGGCTTCCATGCTAGAACAAAGATGGGTCTAAAAGTGTGTAGCTTGCTTTTAAGCCTTTGCGCGCACTCTCCCTTATTTGCAACCACCCCTCTGGGTTGGACTGGATTCTCCTCCCTTGATCTCCTGGCTGAAATAATTCCCAATATCTAGGATGGGTCATAACTTCCTAGTGTGAGGTCCAAACAGGACGACCGACGTCTCAACGGGCTCGTTGGGGCTGGACCCATACAGAGAATCCAAACTTGGGTTCCTTAAGTGGTTCTAGAGAGCCAGTCTGGATAGCTCGGCATCCAGGACAGCTAGAGCAATATGAGATGCAGGGGTGCGTGAAGGAGGCTTCCAGAGTTCTGGTGATACATTGGACTTAACCCTGAGATGCATGGTACTTTCATTATTCATCTCTAGATGTTGGTGCCAAAGAGTCTAGAGTTATCCCTTGAAGTAAGCAGACTTGCACAAAAGACAGCAGGGGGTGCAAGCTCTGCTCCTCCTTGCCTCATTAACATATGGCTTCAAATTCACTAGCCATTTGGCAAAGGTTCCATTCTTTGGGGATTCTGTACTTCTCCCAAGGGTGGGGGCCACAATTTAGGAGTGGGGGGAGATCTCTGGATAAGTTATGGGGCTAGAATTAATAAATCCAAAATTGAGTCTCCCTCGTCCCTCACATTACCATAATGCAGTTAGCCACAGCGGGGTTGTGATTGTATGGGAAGATGTCCAGATCGATCCTCAATAAGCCTTGTTTAGCTTTCAATGAGACTTAATCCCTTAGTGACTGAACCAATTTTTACCTAATGACTATAGATGAGTGAACTTGTGCACACGGCAGCTCTGATCTGTGATAACATTACCGCTGGTAAGATCGTTACCATCAGTCAGAGTTCTGCGGGGTCATACTATCAGATGTCAGAGTGACCCCGCAGCTGTGACTGTGACCAGCGGTAAAAAGCTTATCGCAGGTCAGCAGGCATCAGCTGATGAGACTACTACTCCCATCAACCTACTCCTGCTGTCACTGATAACAGCAGGAGCAGGTGGCAGCTGATGGACATAGTCATCAACTGGCACCTGTGCTCAAAGTAAAGAAAAAAATGTTAAAATAAAGAAACAAATATTGAACTAAAAAGAAAAACACATTATATACTCACCTTACACCTAATCCCTGAAGCCCTTGTCTTCTGTAAGAAATAAAAAATATTAAAGCACCATATACTCACCTTAATGCCTAATCCCTGATGCCCATGTCACCTGGAAAAGAGAAAAATAATAAACCACCATATCCCTCACCTATCCGCCATAATCAATACTATCCTATTGCTATTCAGATCACTTGTAGAGCAAAAAATAAGCCACTGCTCTACCAGTCATCAGGATCATTATGAGACATTATGAATTATCTCTTCACTTTGGACAGGTGAGGAATACGGTTTTAATTATTTTAATTTATTTGTAGGGAACATTGGCTTCAGTAGACTGTGCGATGATGTGAGTTTGGTTTAATTTAGCGTCAATAAAGGAGACTGTGTCATTATTTCAAATAAAGGACTTTATTCTAGATGTGTGTTTTTTTATGCAATATCACTATGGGGTTAGTAATATATAGGTGTCTTATAGACGCCTCTCCATTACTAATGTCAGGAACACCGCACTGCACTTGCTCACTGAGCCAGTGCGTGTGTCCTGAGTAAGACAAACTGTGCTCAGAGATACCTGTGGAGCGGGCAGCAGCAGAGAAGATGCGTGCTTCAGACCCACAAGACCTGAAGCACGTGACTGCTGGGGTCGTGGCCTAAACTCCAGAGAGCTAGGAGCTGCAGGAAAACTCCTAGAATGGTAACTACGGAACAAAGCTACCAATTGGCATAGACAGGGACATAAACCAGATCAGGCCGGGTTCAAAGCACGAGATAGCACGACAATTACTAAAGGGCAAGACAGAACAGATAGTCAAGACGTAGCCAAGAAGTCAGAAACCAGAGAAGCAGATATACAGTACAGAATCAACAGGCAAACTCACAACGGGGGACAGAACCAGATCAGAACCATATAAGCAAGCTATAAGACAACGAACAGGCACACAGGGATCACAACACTCGGCCAAAGGCAAAAGTATAACTGACAGGGATTGGAGTTTCTCAGGGCTATAAAAAGGTCTGCCTGAACCAAAGAGAGGCCACAATAATTAACCCCAGGTGTGCAGGTCAAAGCCTGCACTGAGCTCAAGACATTAACCCTTGACGTGCAGGTCAAAACCTGCACTGGGATCATGACAACTAAGCCATGGGCTTGATATCATCATCACCAGACAATAAAAAGTTGACATAAACCCCACAAATATTTGCCACCGCCACAGGACAAGTGGGAAGAGCCGGGCAAAATTCCAAAATTGATGCATATAATAGATGCACCTTTTTTGGGGGCAGCTGCGGGCTGCTATTTTCAGGCTGGGGGCAATATGCATGGCCCCTTACCAGCCTGAGTATACCACTTCCCAGCTGTCAGATGGTTGTCAAAAATTGGGGGCAACCCCCATGCCATTTTTTTAAATTCTTTAGTAAATAATTGAAAAACAGTGTGTGTACCCCTGTATTTTTGATAACTAGCCTTGCTAAAGCTGACTGTTGAGGGTTGCAGCCTGCAACTGTCAGTTTTGCATGGCTGGTTATCAAAAATACAGGGAAACTCACATCAATTTTTTTAAAATTATTTATTAATAGCACAGTTGATGGGTCATTTGATGCCACTAGTCCTGGTGTCTTTCCCTAATTTGAGCTGTTTTGACAGCTTTTGGGCCACCCTGAAGGTGTTCTCTATGCGTTTGATTTTCCCTCCCGTTGAATTCAATGTTGTTCAGCTACGTTTGGTTATGTTGGGTGAACTGTTCAGAAAACATCAGGAAGTTTGGTGAACATAGCTGAACCAAACCTTAAAAGGTTGACCAGGCCAAATTTTTTTAAATCTGACCAGTGTCACTTTATGAGGTAATAACTGTGGAATGCTTTAATGGATCACACTGATTCTGAGATAGTTATTTTGTGACATATTGTACTTCATAGTAGTGGTAAAATTAGTTCAATGACTTGCATGTATTTGTGAAAATATTGTAAATTTAGCTAACATTTTGAAAATTTCTTCAGGGAAAAGGAAAATAAACATTTCACTTTTTTTTTCACAAAATGTTATTTTAGTCCCACATTATTTATATTCACAAGGGTATCAGGAGAAAATGGACGCCAAAATTTGTTGGGCAATTTTTCCTTAGTATGCCGATACTCTATATGTGGGGTAAAAGTACAGTTTAGGCACAAAGCAGGGCTTGGAAGGGAAAAGGAGCACTGTTTAACTTTTTGAATGCAAAAATGGCTGGAATCGAAAGTAGATGCCATGTCACATTTGAAGAGCCCCTGATATGCCTAAAAAAGTGGAAACCCCCCACAAGTGACTCCATTTTGGAAACTAGACTCCTCAAGAAATATATCTAGATGTGTGGTAAGCACCTTGAAGCCCCAAGTGCTTCACAGACATTTATAACGTAGAGCCGTGAAAATAAAAAAACTCAAATTTTTCCAACTCAAATGCACTTCTAGCCCCAAAATGGTTATTTTCATAAGGATAATGGAAGAAAATGGACCCTAAAATTTGTTGTGCAATTTCTCCTGAGTATCGATACCCCATATGTGGGGGAAAAGTACTGTTTGGGCGCACAGCAGCGCTCGGAATGGAAGGAGTAACGTTTGACTTTTTGAGGGCAAAAATGTCTAGAATTGAGAATTGACGCCATGTCGCCTTTGGAGAGCCCCCTGCAAGTGATTCCATTTTGGTAACTAGACTTCTCAAGTAACTTATCTAGATGTGTGGGGAGCACCTTGAACCCCCAAGTGCCTCAAAGAAGTTTGTAATGTAGAGCCGAGAAAATAAAAAAAAATCACATTTTTCAAAAAAAATCTACGTTTAGCCCCAATTTTAATTATTTTCACAAGGATAATGTTAGGAGTCGGATTTCTGCGTTTACTCAGCAGGGATCCAGATCCTCACATTCTGCACTCTCCTCCTATTTTTCCACTGCAGAGGAGATTGCAGAGGAGATTGCCTTGCAGCAAATCTCTCCTGAGGCTAAGTCCTTTTGTCCTCTTACTGGGCATGCTCATGGGATGATCTCCCATTGGAGATCGGGAGTCATGTGCTCAGGTCCCACTCCAGTTCTCATTGGTCCATCTCTGAGATCTGGAAGCATGCAGAAGGTCCCGGCTACTATAAAAGGCGCGCATGGCTATTCTGCCATGTGCTAGTATAGACTATACTTGTTATGTGTGAATGGTGATGGATGTATGACTCTGGTGACTGACTCATTTGAAACCCCTTCCCTCTGATATTATGCATGGTGATAGGGAATTAGTTTAGTAGTCAGCGCCAGTCAGTGGCAAGCCTTAAGCCACTGTGCTCACCGCACCGCTACGCTAGCGTCTGACATCGCGCTTGCTATCTGGCTTTGTCGTTTAGCGGCAGTGTCCTACGCCGCGCTGTAGTTGCAGCCCTTCTTGGCGTTCGCAGCAGCGACGTCGCACACACGGTAGGTCTAGAGGGACGCAGCTGCCCTGTCTTGGGTCCTGCTCCTATGACCAGATACCGTGTGTGCATTTACCTGAAGCCTGTGTCTCTAACAGGTTCAGCGTTTTGTATGCTACCTGAAGCCTGTGTCACTAACAGGTTCAGTGTTTTGTATATTTTTATTGCGGCACCTCTGTGTGTGAACAGAGCCCGCTCTGCACATTCCAGGTGAAGTTGAACCCGTGTGCATCATACCGCCATATTGCCCCTCTGTCATCACTCAGCAGCAGTTGTTACACCTACTGCATGGTGGACCCCAAGTGGCGAACGCACTTTATTATTTATTTTTATTTGGTGCGTTCCACCGTTCCTAACATTATACTAGCGCCAGGGTCTGGCTAGTGATGGCAGAACAGCAGCAACTCTTACAGTGTATTCGGCAGCTTGAGGGCCGGCTGGCCACTCTTGAGAGGGCTCTCTCAGCTGCACAATCCACCGAAGCTGCTGTAAAGGCAATCACAGACGCGGTTTCCCGTATGTCCACGTCCTCCCCCGCACCGACAGTTACCCGCCTCCCGTTGCCCGATAAATTTTCTGGCGATGGCGCCTCCTGTAGGGGTTTCATCAGCCAGTGCTCCATTCAGCTGGAGTTAATGGCTGCGCGATTCCCTATGGAACAGGCCAAGGTGGGGTTTATTGTTTCCCTGCTGTTAGGCAAAGCGTTGGAGTGGGCTACGCCACTATGGGAGTGTGGTGACCCAGAGGTCCGGACCGCTGCTCACTTTGTAACAGCTATTAAGCAGGTCTTCCTCAGTCCACGGGTCACACACGATACCTCTCTTCAGCTTCTTGCTTTGACTCAGGGTGCTCTCTCGGTTAGTCAGTATGCCGTCCGTTTTCGGACACTGGCTTCCGAGTTGGAGTGGTCCAATAAAGCCCTCATCCCTGTGTTTTGGAGAGGTTTGGCAGAGCACGTTAAAGATGCTCTCTCCACTAGAGAGGTTCCTGCCAGTTTGGAAGAGCTGATTGCCATTTCCACCCGCATTGACCTCTGTTTTTCGGAGCGCGGTATGGAGCGTGCTCAATCCAAATGGAAGGTTACTCTGGCTCCCAATTTTTTTGAGCCTCTGGAACTACCCGAGCCAGAGGTTCCACCCCCAGAGCCCATGGAGGTGTCTCGCGCCATTCTCCAGGCGTGTCCGGCACAAGACTCCAGTTGCGGTCTTATTTGTCAACACGCGGTGTCTCAGAACAACAGTGCCCTGCAACGGCCAAATTCTGTACCGCCGGGTAAGACCCTTGTTCCTCCCCACCTTCGTCCGAAGGTTCTTGCCTGGGCACACACATCCAGGAGGGGTGGTCACTGTGGCTATATGCAGACCACAAAACTCCTGGCAGGGTCTTACTGGTGGCCGCACAGGGCTCAGGATGTTAAAAAATATATTCGGGCCTGCGCCTTTTGTGCTCGGAATAGCCTCCTTAAGCGAAGAGCGGAGACGCCTGCCGACACACGGTGGCGTTCCACTTTAACTTCCGCTCCCGCTGTCTCCCACGGGTCCCTTTTCAGACCTGGCGATCTTGCCACCCCTGATGCCTTCCACATGTCCCGGGTCTCGCTGTCATCTACCGGTACATCAGACTTGCCTGCGGACGAGTCTGAGGCCTATACCTCTTAAGGGCACAAGTTGGTGGATCGTAAGGCCCAGGAAGGGGGGGACCTAGGAGGGGGGGTAATGTTAGGCGTTGGATTTCTGCGTTTACTCAGCAGGGATCCAGATCTCACATTCTGCACTCTCCTCCTATTTTTCCACTGCAGAGGAGATTGCAGAGGAGATTGCCTTGCAGCAAATCTCTCCTGAGGCTAAGTCCTTCTGTCTTCTTACTGGGCATGCTCATGGGACAGTCATGTGCTCAGGTCCCGCTCCAGTTCTTATTGGTCCATCTCTGAGATCTGGAAGCGTGCAGAAGGTCCCAGCTACTATAAAAGGCATGCATGGCTGTTCCGCCATGCGCTAGTATAGACTATACTTGATATGTGTGAATGGAGACGCATGTATGACTCTGGTGACTGACTCATTTGAAACCCCTTCCCTCTGATATTACACATGGTGATAGGGAATTAGCTTAGTAGTCAGCGCCAGTCAGTGGCAAGCCTTAAGCCACTGTGCTCACCGCACCGCTACGCTAGCGTCCGACATCACGCTTGCTATCTGGCTTTGTCGATTTGCGGCAGTGTCCTACGCCGCGCTGCAGTTGCAGCCCTTCTTGGCGTTCGCAGCAGTGACGTCGCACACATGGTAGGTCTAGAGGGACGCAGCTGCCCTGTCTTGGGTCCTGCTCCTATGACCAGATACCGTGTGTGCATTTACCTGAAGTCTGTGTCTCTAACAGGTTCAGCGTTTTGTATGCTACCTTAAGCCTGTGTCACTAACAGGTTCAGTGTTTTGTATGTTTTTGTTGCGGCACCTCTGTGTGTGCACTCCGGGTGAAGTTGAACCCGTGTGCATCATACCGCCATATTGCTCCTCAGTCATCACTCAGCAGCGGTTGATAAACCTAGTGGCGAACGCACTTTATTATTTATTTTTATTTAGTGCGTTCCGCCGTTCCTAACAGATAATACGAGAAAATGGACTCTAAAATTTGTTGTACAATATCTCCTGAGTACGCCAATACTCAAAATGTGGGGGAAATAGACTGATGGAATGGTCTGCAGGTCTCATGCCGTGTTTGGAGAGACGCTGATGTGCCTAAACAGTGAAAAAAAACACCAGTTACCCTATTTTGGAATTACACCCCTCAATGATTTTATTCAGGGGTTTAGTGAGTATTTGGAACCCACAGGTGCTACACAGAATTTGATAACATTAAGTCGTCATAATGAAAGTTTTCATTTTTTTCCCAAAAATGTTTTAGCTCCAAATTTGTAATTTTCACAATGGATAATAGGAGACAACGGACCCCATAATTTGTTACACAATTTCTCCCATATGAGATACTTCATATATGGTCAAAAACTTGTGTTTGGGCACAGACTAGGGCAAAGAAAGGAAAGAATGCTGTTTGTCTAGGATACATTGCGAGTGCCATGACACATTTGGAGAGCCCCTAACATACAAAAACAGCAGAAATCCACAAGTGACCCCATTTTGGAAACTATACCCCTCAAGGAATTCATCTAGGGGTGTACGAGCATTTTTAATCTACAGGTGAGTAACGAAACTTTATAACATTTAGAGGTAAAACAAAAATTGTTTTTCAGGAAAATACTGTTTTAGCTAGTGATGAGCAAATATATTCAGCACTATTCGTTACTCGGACAAATAGTACGGTGTTCGGGTAAATCGTTACTTGGCAAATAATTTGCTATTCGCTTCGGTATATTCAAGTGACCCATTCAGTATGTTTGGCACTTTATTTGCAGCCAATGAACATGCTGGATTTGCTTGAAGTCACTGAACTTGAACTGCAAACTCACTGATTTTTTCCCATGGTGCTGAGGTCACTGCAGTTCAGCCCAGCTGAGAACGCAGCCTCAGTGACCAGAGGTAACGTCGATGACATCACCTCTTGTCACTGGTCTCAGCATACTGTATGTAATCCATCTATTCTATGCTGTCAACACCTGCTGTGATTTTACAGTATGTGGCTGCTGAATTGCCAGCTTTTCTTAGATAGCTAGATGTAATATATACATCTATAATATAATGCTAGGAGCGTCACTCTGTCCGAAGCCTTTATAGACTGTGCAAGTACGACACGCCTGCACGGTCTGGACCCAACAGAGTTACGCATTCGGGGATGAAGATTGTGGCCCAGGAGATCGCAGTATGTTCAACCACTGAACGCATACCGCGATCTTCGGCACAACAACTTACCTATCCGGTATTGCTGAGGGGTCTCTTCAGGCTGGAGGTCAGGACATGAATCCGCCATCGGAAATGGCGCCTGCGTATAGCGCACTTCAGGCACCATTTTGTTGGTGGGTGGAAATTCTTGAAATGAGGCCGTGATGTCAGGAGAGGGTGGGTTTGGGCACTGGAATCGGCGCCTGCACAGTCCATGATTTCCGGCGCCATTTTTATAGACAGAATGGGGGCGCAGAATGGGTGCAGCACATTACAAAATGGGGGCGCAAGATGGAAGCAGCACATTACAGAATGGGGATGCAGGACGGGATCAGCACATGACAGAATGGGGGTGCAGGATGGGAGCAGCACATGACCGGATTTGAGCACCACATGACAGGATGGGGACGAAGGATGATAGCACCACATGACAGGATGGGGGCACAGAATTGGAGTAGCACATACCATAAATTTGTCAGATATACAATGGTTTAACCCCTTCCCGACCTTTGACGCCACATAGGTGTCATGAAAAGTCATGCCATTACGACCCATGACGCCTGTGTGGTGTCATGAATTAATTGCCCTACTGTGGGTCGGGTGACCGGGGTCACTGAAAGGTCACCCAACCAGCACACACAGGACACTTGATAGTTAACCCCAGGGGGCGTGGCTTAGCCCCCACATGCCTACGATCGCTCTGATTGGCTGTTAAAAGTGAAGCAGCCAATCAGAGCGATTGTAATATTTCACCAATGAAATTTGGTGAAATATTACAATCCAGCCATGGCCAATGCTGAAATAGCATTGGACATGGCTGGAGACCGAGACCCGACCACCCCACACTGACTGATGGCACCGATCAGCTGCCGCCACCAACTGACGGCGCTGATCGGCAGCCGCTGTCATAATCTGCTCCCCCCGCCTTCCCTCTGCTCCCCCCACCCTCCGATCACCCCTTCTCACCCTGCACGGTGCCTCCGAAGTCCCTCTGGCCATCCCAATGTCCCGCCATCCCGGATCATGGGCGCCGCCATCTTGGAAAATGCAACGCTGCAGATTCATTCATTTGTTTTGATCACTATGATAAACTTTCACAGTGATCAAAATAAAAAAAGTAAATCACCACCCCCCTTATCATACCCATAGGTAGGGGCAAATAATAAAATAAAGAAAATATTTATATTTTTATTTTTCCGTTAAGGTTAGGGCTAGGGCTAGGGTTAGGGCTAGGTTTAGAATTAGGGTTAGGGTTGGGGTTAGGGTTAGAAATAGGGTTAGGGTTAGAATTAGGGTTAGGGTTAGAAATAGGGTTAGGGTTAGAAATAGGGTTAGGCTGGAGTCACACACAACCATTAAAAAATCGGTATGATTTTAATGGTACGAAATCGCACAAAGAATTCTTGTCCAGGGATCTGTCTGTCATCCCATTTTCCGGTGATGAACCGATTTTATTCACATCTAAGCATCAAATTAACATCAATGCCAATGCCTGATGCTCTTTCCTGTTGACCTGGAGAAGTCTTGCGATTTAATCGCAAGTCACACGTGTGGTGCGTTTTCAATGCGATTTTTAATTGCATCCATAGACTTGCATTGGCGAATCCGATCCAAAAATCAGTGACAATCGCAGCATGCTGCGATTGTCTCGGTTCGAGTAATGGATCCGATAAAAAAACGCGTGATGGGAGCAGCACCATAGAATAACATTGAGACGAATGCAATGCGATTTTTTTATCGCATTGCATTCGTCCGATTTAATCGCTAGTGTGACTCCGGCCTTAGGCTTAGAAATAGGGTTAGGGTTGGAATTAGGGTTAGGGTTAGAATTAGGGTTAGGGTTGGAATTAGGGTTAGGGTTGGAATTAGGGTTGGGATTAGGGTTTGGGTTGCAATTAGGATTGGGATGAGGGTTAGGGGTGTGTTGGGGATAGCTTGGGGTTGGGATTACGGTTAGGCTTGTGGTTAGGGTTAGAGTTGGGATTAGGTTTAGGGGTGTGTTGGGGTTAGGGATGTGGTTAGGGTTATGATTAGGGTTGGGACTAGGGTTAGGGGTGTGTTGGGGTTAGGGTTTGAGAAAGAATTGAGGGGTTTCCACTGTTTAGGCACATCACAGGGTCTCCAAACACACCACCATCTATTCCAGCCAATTTTGCGTTCAAAAAGTCAAACAGTGCTCCCTCCTTTTCGAGCCTCGACATGTGCCCAAACAGTGGTTTACCCCCACATATGGGGTATCAGCATACTCAGGAAAAATTGCACAACAACTTTGGGGGTCTACTTTCTCCTGTTACCCTTGGGAAAATAAAAAATTGGGGGCTAAAAACATTACTTTTGTGGTAAAAAATTATTTTAGATTTTCACGGCTCTGTGTTATAAACTTCTGTGAAGCACTTGGGGGTTCAAAGTGCACACCTCACATCTAGATTAATTCCTTGGGTGGTCTAGTTTCCAAAATGGGGTCACTTGTGGGGGGTTGCCACTGTTTAGGTACATCAGAGGCTCTGCAAATGTAACATGACGCCCGCAGACCATTCCATCAAGTCGGCATTTCAAAACGTCACTACTTCCCTTCCGAGCCCTAACATGTGCCCAAACAGTGGTCCCCCCCATATATGAGGTATCATCGTACTCAGGACAAACTGGACAAAAACTTTTGGGGTCCAATTTATCCTGTTACCATTGTGAAAATGAAAAATAGCGGGCTAAAAAATCAATTTTTGAGGAAAAAAGTATTTTTATTTTCACGGCTCCGCGTTATAAACTTGAGGGTTCAAAGTGCTCACTATGCATCTAGATAAATTTCTTAGGGTGTCTAGTTTCCAAAATGGGGTCATTTATGTTTAGGCACACAGGGGCTCTCCAAACACGACATGGTGTCCGCTAACGATTGGAGCTAATTTTCCATTCAAAAAGTCAAATGACGCTCCTTCACTTCTGAGCCCTGCCGTGTGCCCAAACAGTGGTTCCCCCCACATATGGGGTACCAGCGTACTCAGGACAAACTGGACAAAAACTTTTGGGGTCCAATTTATCATGTTATCCTTGGCAAAAAATAAAAAATAGCGGGCTAAAAAATCATTTTTGAGGAAAAAAAATATTTTTATTTTCACGGCTCTGCGTTTATAAACTTCAGTGAAGCACGTGGCGGTTCAGAGTGCTCACTACACATCTAGATAAGCTCCTGTGGGGTTCTAGTTTCCAAAATGGGGTCACTTGTTGGGGGTTTCTACTGTTTAGGCACATCAGGGGCTCTGCAAATGCAACATGACGTCCGCAGAACATTCCATCAAAGTCTGCATTCCAAAATGGCGCTCCTTCCCTTCTGAGCTCTCCCATGCTCCCAAACAGTGGTTCCCCCCCACATATGGGGAATCGGTGTACTCATGACAAATTGTACAACAACTTTTGTGGTTCAATTTCTCCTGTTAGCCTTGTGAAAATTAAAAAAAGCGTGCTAAAAAATCATTTTTGAGCAAAAAAAAAGATTTTTTATTTTCACTGCTCTGCTTTATAAACTTCTGTGAAGCACTTGAGGGTTCAAAGTGCTCACCACACATCTAGATAAGTTCCTTCGAGGGTCTAGTTTCCAAAATAGGGTCACTTGTAGGGGAGCTCCAATGTTTAGGCACACAGGGGCTCTCGAAATGCGACATGGTATCAGCTAACGATTGGAGCTAATTTTCCAATCAAAAAGTCAAATGGCTGTTGCCCATGTGAAAATGAAAAAACTGAGGCTAAATAAAATTGTTGTGAAAAAAAGTACTTTTTTTTTTACGGATCAATTTGTGAAGCACCTAGGAGTTCAAAGTGCACATTATGCATCTAGATAAGTACCTTGGAGGGTCTAGTTTCCAAAATGGGGTCACTTGTGGGGGAGCTCCAATGTTTAGGCACACAGTGGCTCTCCAAACGCGACATGGCAACCGCTAAATATTCAAGCATCTTTTCCATTCAAAAAGTCAAATGGCGATCCTTCCCTTCTGAGCCTTGCCATGCGCCCAAACAGTGGTTTATGACCACATATGGAGTATCGGTGTACTCAGAGGAAATTGCCCAACATATTTTAAGATCCATTTTATCCTGTTACCCATGTGAAAATGAAAAAGCTGATGCTAAAAGAAAATTTTTGTTGGAAAAATTAAAATGTCCATTTTTTCCTTCCACGTTTCTTTAGTTCCTGTAAAGCACCTGAAGGGTTAATAATCTTCTTGAATGTAGTTTTGAGTAGCTTGAGGGGTGCAGTTTTTAGAATGGTGTCATTTTTGGGTATTTTCTGCCATATAGACCCATCATAGTGACTTCAAATGTGAGGTGGTCCCTAAAAAAATGGTTTTGTAAACTTTGTTGTAAAAATGAGAAATTGCTGGTCAACTTTTAACCCTTAGAACTTCCTAACAAAAGAAAATTTTGTTTACAAAATTCTGCTGATGTAAAGTAGACATGTGGGAAATGTTATTTATTAACTATTTTGTGTTATATAACTCTCTGGTTTAACAGAATAAAAATTAAAAATTTGAAAATTGCGAAATTTTCAAATTTTTTGCCAAATTTCCATTTTTTTCACAAATAAACGCAAAAATTATCGATCTAAATTTACTACTAACATGAAGTCCAATATGTCATGAAAAAACAAACTCAGAATCGCTAGGATGCATTGAAGCATTCCTGAGTTATTACCTCAAAAAGGGACACTGGTCAGAATTGCAAAAAATGGCCAGGTCATTAAGGTCAAAATAGGCTGGGTAATGAAGGGGTTAATAGGTGAAACTGGACCCCATGATTTATTGTGCAGTTTCTCCTGAATGCGGTTATGCCCCATATGTCATCAGATATTACTGTTCGGCTACACGTCAAGGCTGAAAAGGAAGGAGCGCTGTTAGGCTTTTGGAGCACAGATTTCGCTAGAATAGTTTGCGGGTGACATTTGCGGAGCCCTGAAAATGCCAGAACAGCAGAAAAAAAAGTGACCTCAGTGTAGAAATTGCACCTCTCAATGAATTCATATACTGCTGCAGAGACTATTTTGTAACATCCACGCCATGTTTTTTTTTTGGAGAATTACAAATCTACCAGTTTAGTGCCCATTCATAGTGCAGCCATACAGTGTAGAGCCCCCATATACTGTAGCTCCCCCATACATTGTAAAAACACAAAAATTGAGCTTGGTTTGAGTTGGTACACATGCAGAATATAAATGCATGTTCACATGGCCAAAGAGCATACAAAACCTACAAAAGACAAAATGAAAAAAACCCAGCTATAATTAAATAAGTAAAAAGCAAAAGTGCATTTAAATCATACAGAGTTCTTAGTAATATTGTATTTGATCAAACATAGCGTATAAGCCGTCCCACCATCGACAAGGTGACTCTGTGGTCGGGGCGGTCCTACACTGTCTAATATTAAAAACCTCATCATGTGTCAAAGTTGATGTCTGTGTGAATAAGGGCAGACAAGGATCGGGTCCCAACCACTGGACACCAGTCAGGGGAAGCCTTTAAATACAATTTCCAGCTCAGGAGAGGGAGGCCACACCCCAGCTTGCACAGAATGCAAAAATACAAAGAAAAAACACAAAAACTGAGCTTGGTTTGAGTTGGTACACATGCAGCATATAAATGCATGTTCACATGGCCAAAAAGCATACAAAACCTACAAAAGACAAAATGAAAAAACCCTGCTATAATTAAATAAGTAAAAAGCAAAAGTGCATTTAAATCATGCAGAGTTCTTATTAATACTGTATTTGATCAAACATGGCATAAAAGCCGTCCGACCATTCCACATACATTGTGCCCAGCTTATGCTTCTGGTGACAGGCACCCCATAAATTGTAAAGTGCTCTCTTCCCACTATAATAATGCCAAACATGTGTCTGCTTACTGTGTTTTAGGTACCATGGGGCTCAGAAGGAGGGGGTTCATTTGGATTGGTGTGAGCAGAATTCACTAGATTTTATTTGAAGGGGAGGGAGCTATGTCACTTTTCCAGAGACCTTGTTCTAGTAGTAACGTGGAATCCCTGATGTTTCAGTGACAGCTGACAAACCTGAGTGTAGGCTCTTTTTGTGCGTGATAAATTAGGCTTTTGATCGGTAACATTTTGGGATACAAAATATTTTCCGATTGCTTCCAGAGTAAGGCTGGGATCACCTTCTTGTGTTCTAGTCTGAGCACTTACGTCTTACTTTCCATGTAAGTCACACAAAAATGCGATTGAGATGAAACCTCTAACTGAACCAAACAACCAGTTGGAGACACTTTGGAGTCCATTTGGTGTCTGCTTCAGTGGCATCCATCTTTTTAGGTGTGCACAGATCTGTAATTGTCCACTGTTGTGCCCTAAAAAGATGTATAAAATGATGGGACACCTCATGAACAGTGACCAATCTCAAGTGTCTCTATCAGCCTCATAAATGAGTGGTTCCGTTGAAGGGTTATGTCTGAAACTCAGTTTTGGGAAATATACACGAAAGCACTAACATAATTGCTTAGCGAAGAGCACAGGATAAATGTGAGCAGAGGCTTTTTCCAATTTCTGTGATGTAGAATGAACAAATAAACAGCAGTGCAAGAATAGTTTTTACTTTTATTCTTGCGCTGCTCACCGACTGGTATAAGTGGTAAGGCGCATTTATTCTTTGGGTCGGTGCAATTACAATGATACAAGATTTATCGCTTTTTGTTTATTTAGGTTTTGCTGCTATCACAGCGCAGTACCAAAGGAATAAACAAACTCATGGTAAGAGACAAGCCAGGGAGTCATTAACGGTCAGGAGTGGATAAGCCAAAAGACAAAGGACAGAAACAGGTCAGGATACAAGCCAAGTCAAAACCGAGGAGTCTGCATACTAAAGGGAAACACTGAATGAAGATGGGAATAGGGGAAAACAGAGACACGGGTTCAGACAGAAAACACAGCAGGACCATCAGAGCAATCGGAGTCATCTACAGCAGCACTAGGTAAAAACTATAAAAAACTATAACTGACATCGCCTGCAGGAAGCAAAGGTCATAAATAGCCAACCTGAACCCTGACAGAGGCTGAGAAAGGTTAACTCTTGACATGACCAGACAGGGAAAAAGGGAAAACAGGACTCAAAACCCGGTCTGGATCATGAAAGTCCGGCCATCTGCTCAAGACCTAGAATGCATGATGTCTGAAATATACACTTTCATACACTCCGGGCATTTTAGGCCCTTGTGAAAATCATATGGAGGAACTCAAATGAATAAGCTTTTACAAGTTTATTTCCAAATTGCAATGAAACATGAAAAATGCACATCATTGTAATTATAATTCATTGCAAAAAGTAAGCTACCGGGGTTATGCATTCTGGAGCACACTTAGGTTATGCAGCAGGACATTGAGCAAAAACACACCAGCAGGTACACCTCTGATTGGCTTTAAAAAAACAAAATTAAGACTTTGGAGTGACCTAGTCAAAGACCTGACCTTAATCGGATTGAGATGCTGTGGAAATTCATTAAAAAGGTGGTTCATGATCGAAAACCCTCCAAAGTGGCTGAATTATAACAATTCTGCAAAGATGAGTTGGCCAAAATTTCTCCAGAGCACTGTAAAAAAACTCATTGCCAGTTATTGCAAACATTTGATTACAGTTTTTGCTGCTAAGGGTGGCACAATCAGCTATTAGTAGAGATAAGCAAAGCTTTGAAGGTTCGACTTGGTTTGGATTGGCGAACTTCCTGATGTTCGCTAAACAGTTCATAGAACATACCCGAACCCCATTGAATTCAATGGGAGGCAAAACTAGTCAAAACAGCTCAAATTAGGGGCAGACACCTGGAAAGGTGGCATCAATAGACCCACAGTTGAAATGTTATAATGGCACAGCAGCAGTCAGTCATGGGCCATGCATGAGACAGGGTCTGAGCCAGCATTTACTGCTTTGAATTTAAGTTCAAAGAGAGTACGATGTAGGCCTGCTGTGCTGGTAGCCCTAAAACCTCACGCAAGCACAAACTTCTTTTCTACTCAGCCACCCTCAGTTGGCACAAATATCAGCTTCGTAGACTACCATTGTTAGAAATATTTAAGGATAGCAACATACAGTTGTGGCCAAAAGTATTGACACCCCTGCAATTCTGTCAGATAATACTCAGTTTCTTCCTGAAAATGATTGCAAACACAAAATCTTTGGTATTATTATCTTCATTTAATTTGTCTTAAATGAAAAAACACAAAAAGAATTGTCCTAAAGCCAAATTGGATATAATTCCACACCAAACATAAAAAAGAGGGTGGACAAAGTATTGGCACTGTTCGAAAAATCTTGTGATGCTTCTCTAATTTGTGTAATTAACAGCACCTGTAACTTACCTGTGGCACCTAACAGGTGTTGGCAATAACTAAATCACACTTGCAGCCAGTTGACATGGATTAAAGTTGACTCAACCTCTGTCCTGTGTCCTTGTGTGTACCACATTGAGCATGGAGAAAAGAAAGAAGACCAAAGAACTGTCTGAGGACTTGAGAAACCAAATTGTGAGGAAGCATGAGCAATCTCAAGGCTACAAGTCCATCTCCAAAGACCAGAATGTTCCTGGGTCTACCGTGCGCAGTGTCATCAAGAAGTTTAAGGCCCATGGCACTGTGGCTAACCTCCCTAGATGTGGGCGGAAAAGGAAAATTGACAAGAGATTTCAACGCAAGATTGTGCTGATGTTGGATAAAGAACCTCGACTAACATCCAAACACGTTCAAGCTGCCCTGCAGTCCGAGGGTACAACAGTGTCAACCCGTACTATCCGTCGGCGTCTGAATGAAAAGGGACTGTATGGTAGGACACCCAGGAAGACCCCACTTCTTACCCCGAGACATAAAAAAGCCAGGCTGGAGTTTGCCAAAACTTACCTGAAAAGGCCTAAAATGTTTTGGAAGAATGTTCTCTGGTTAGATGAGGCAAAAGTAGAACCTTTTGGGCGAAGGCATCAACATAGAGTTTACAGGAGAAAAAAAAGAGGCATTCAAAGAGAAGAACACGGTCCCTACAGTCAAACATGGCGGAGGTTCCCTGATGTTTTGGGGTTGCTTTGCTGCCTCTGGCACTGGACTGCTTGACCGTGTGCATGGCATTATGAAGTCTGAAGACTACCAACAAATTTTGCAGCATAATGAAGGGCCCAGTGTGAGAAAGCTGGGTCTCCCTCAGAGGTCATGGGTCTTCCAGCAGGACAATGACCCAAAACACACTTCAAAAAGCACTAGAAAATGGTTTGAGAGAAAACACTGGAGACTTCTAAGATGGCCAGCAATGAGTCCAGACCTGAATCCCATAGAACACCTATGGAGAGATCTAAAAATGGCAGTTTGGAGAAGGCACCCTTCAAATATCAGGGACCTGGAGCAGTTTGCCAAAGAAGAATGGTCTAAAATTCCAGCAGAGCATTGGAAGAAACTCATTGATGGTTACCGGAAGCGGTTGGTCGCAGTTATTTTGGATAAAGGTTGTGCAACCAAGTATTAGGCTGAGGGTGCCAATACTTTTGTCTGGCCCATTTTTGGAGTTTTGTGTGAAATGATCAATGTTTTGCTTTTTGCTTCATTCTCTTTTGTGTTTCTTCATTTAAGACAAATTAAATGAAGATAATAATACCAAAGAATTTGTGTTTGCAATCATTTTCAGGAAGAAACTGAGTATTATCTGACAGAATTGCAGGGGTGTCAATACTTTTGGCCACAACTGTAGGTAGTTGACTGAAAGGCAACTCACATGAATGAGACCCAACTTGGGGTCCAAACATTTCCTAAAATTATTGTCACACACACCACTAAAGTGGCATCAGTTTCCCCAGAGTAGAAATAGTATTATAAGGCTCTGACACCCCTTCCACTACAATCAACCCACAAGATGGAAACCCAACTTGAAGTCCCCACATTTCAAAAATTTTTTAGTAAAATCAGCAGCAGTAGCAAAAGCAGGCATAGAAGCCATGACAAAGTTGTCACAGACTGCAATAAAGCGAGATCAATGCAACACACAAAATAACTACACCATCACCTAGTCTGCACAGTCTGTGACAAGGATGCAAAAATCATTGGAGATCCATGACTTGTTCATGTTGATGAAGGTTAGGTCGTTTACACTTTCAGAGTACATCCAGACACATCCTGAGAGAACGCTGGCTGATGGGCATGACAAAATCTCCAAGGTATGACAGGCGAATTCAGGCCCTCTTTTGAATAACAAAATGCAAAATGTTTCAAACCCCCCTGATGGCATTGATATTGAGCTCGAGATATTCCTACACCATCCTCTCCAATCGTTCACTATATGTCAGACTTGTACTCTATTCTGCTGGTGCATGGGATGGTGTAAAAAATGTGTGAAATGACTAACAGAAATTTCTTCTACTACTTACACTACTGCTAATGTTTTTGTGTTGATGACTTAACGTTCCCGGGTTGGAAGTCTAGAACTGCGATGCACACTGTGTGCCTCACTGCTGTCTTGGGGAAAAAAAACTCTTAAGATTGTCTACAAGTGTGTTTCAATACTCTAGCATGCACATTTCCCTTTTGAAGAGAAGAAGCATCTGTCAAAATTTACTCTTGTACAGTGGGTCTCACAGAGTGGCAACCCAGTAGTCAGCACTATTTCTAATCCTAACAATATGGGCATAGTGTTGCAGATAGTGCAGCAAGAAGGTGATCATGTGTTGGGTGCTTCCATGAGGGCTAAGTCCATAGTGCATTGCTGGCAGGGTAACAATCAAACTTGCTTCTTCCGTCCTCTCCTGCCAACCATGGATCATTATCTTCTTCATCTCCTGACTGTTGCGCACCCATCACTTCTTCCTCCTACATTTTGTTCCTCGGTTCCTGCACCTTCATCAACAGTTTGTCTGGTAACAGCACTAACCATCTTGGTATCCATTTAGAAACTGTGCAGAAGGGTGCAGAGGTCCCTCATCTCTGCCCACCCCGCAAGCGTGATTTGCACCACGTCCGTACTGCGTACACCCTGGCTATACAAAATGACATACTGCACCAGGGTTCATCGCTACTGCCACAGTGGCTGTAACATATTTAGAGTGGAATTTCACTGTCAGCCCATCGCGTATCAATTGGTTAATCGTAGTCCAAAAGACCTCTATAGCAATGAAAGTCAATGACCCGTGGGGTGCAAATGGTGGAAGTGAGCACACAGCGGCCATGCATTCTGCAGCAGTGCATCCAGGCAGGGATAGTGGTGGAGAAATTACTGTACCATCAGGTTGAGGATGTGAGCCATGCAAGGCACGTGTGAGAGGTTGCCGCCACCAGGTTTGCACCATTATCGCATAAAGCCTTCCCTGGCTCCAGGTTCAGTGGAGATAGCCAGTGCTCAAACTCTGCATGGATAGCTGTTCACAACTCTTGAGCTGTGTGACTTGCAATCTCCAAGGCATAATAATTTAAAAACTGCCTGATTGCGGTAAGCCCTGGCTGTGCAGTATAGAGGTGGTGGATCCTCTGCACTGTTGAAATGCGTGTCTCATTAAGGGAGAGGTTGAGGATGCAGGTGAAGGCCCTAGAGGAGGTGGAGGAGGCAGAAGTAGTGGAGGAGGTGTTAGATACAGAGGTTTTTACCACAAGGGGATTCAAAGACTTGTGGAGTAGCCTGCCCCCACAGCCACCAAAGTCACCCAGTGCCCAGTCAGCGAGATGTAATGCTTGCTTCCTAGTCAATGTCTCAGTGGTGAAATGCACCCTGTTAGACATACAATTTTTCAGGGAGCAGTTGATGTTGTGTGCGACATGCTTGTGCAGCACAGACACAGCTTTCTTAGAGAAGTAATGGCGACTGGGTAACTAGTACTGGGGGACTGCGACAGCCCTCAGCTTTCAAAAACCGTCTGTATCCACCAGGCGGAAAGGCAGTTTTCCCATGGCCAACAGATTGGAGATGGTGAAAGGCCCATAAGATTTGAACCTAATGTGTAAAAGGTCTATGACCCCAGTATCTAGGAAAGGCAGCCAAATAAATAAAGCCATAGAGGTGGACTAATCCCTTAGATAAGGAGGCAAAGAGAGCCCATATTGCCTGAGCCTCTTTGACCATACCGGTGTCCTCTGCGGGCATTGCTCCATGCAGGTTCCACTCATAGGCTCAGGTTGTATGGCCCTTTCTTGCTTCCTCATTCAGGGAACTACTAGAGGCTCAGGCAATATGGGCTGTCTTTGCCTCCTTATCTAAGGGATTAGTCCACCTCTATGGCTAATGCCCACTTGGGCCCCCAAATGGTAACCCGCTTATACTATATGTTCCAATAGGGGTACATTCTTTAATTTTTGGTTCTTTATTGAAGAGCAACGCCACGTTATTTGTTTGGCTGCGTTTTCTAGATACTGGGGTCATAGACCTTTTACACATTAGGTTTAAATCTTATGGGCCTTTTTTGTCTCCTCTATTAAGGGATCTTTGTATTTCAGTGGTAAATCCATTGATTCCTGCATACTTGTCTCTGTGGAGTAATGCCTCTCCTAAATGTCTAGTTATTTTACTTTGACTATAGGATTTCATGCCATTTATTGCATGTTCTTTGGACTAATACTGGTATTACATGTTCTTTGATATTGTGAATCTATTATCCATCTGGGGTATGGCAAGGGTATGGTCTTATTGTGGGTCAATGTTTAATTTTGTTTGCATCACGCAATTTTAAATGTTTTTATCCTTTGCAGTGTTGTTGTATTGTCACTCAATAAAGTTTACATATTTTTGCTAACATTTCTTCTGATCCCTGTTTGCTACATGATACTGTTTCTTTGTTTGTTAGTGCATTACTTTTGAGCATGTAATGGGCGATCCCAAGCAGTGGTGCCCTCCAGCTCTTGTTGTGTCTCTGGGTTCACTCCAAGTGGGAATTCCAACCTCACAACCTCATCGTCATCCTCTCTCTTCTTCCACTCCTCACCCTGAGAGTCATCCTCCTCTTCCTGCCCTAACAGCACATTACAGCTCATGTGCACTCAGTTATCTGAGTCTTATCAGGATCAATTCCACCCCTGGTTGTTAACGTCGGGGGCGAGGGTCTGTATTCTGCTTAGACCCTATTTTGTCTGACCACGGATCCAACTGAAAAACATTTTAGGCATCAGTGCAGATGCTTTCTTCCTCTTTGGTCTATGAATCTTTGGAGCAGACCTTTCAACCCCATGGAATAGAATATGTGAACAGTTCTGCATTTGTGATTCCCCACAGTCAGTTGGGCAGTTGGAGAGTTGTGGGGTAAATAAGGGTAATTGGGTGCCACTTGTGAGGACTGTACTGTGTGTTATGTGACGGTGGAGGAAGAGGATGAGAGGCTACTTGACACAGCGCTTGCCATCCACAAGAGAACATGCTCTTTCTGGCACTCATCTACAAGGCGTATCGCTGTGCAGATGCCAGAGAAAGGGAGTCAAGTAGCCCATCCAGTAACAGAAGTTGTCAGTTGTCTTTGGATATGACAAGCAGGTGTTTGTTCCGTAAAGCTTTCAGTAACATTGTGACCTATCTCACATACACCTCGAACACAAAGTCTATTCACCCTTCCACCATGACCTTGCTTTTTCCCACTCATGTTGGATGTACCCTTCCCCTTTTTTAACCAGCTGTTTCACAATCATAGTCCTAGACCTGTCAGTCACCTGTCACCAAATTAACAATCAGTATTTATTTGATGAGATAGTGTGGCTGGACCACAGAATAAGCACAAAGGATTTATATGCTGAAATGTTGACTGGTGTCTGGACCACACAATTTATATGCTGAAATGTGGGCGGTGTCTTGACCACACAAGTAACACAAAGAATTTAGATGCTAAAATGTGGATTGTTTTCTGGACCACACTATTAACACAAAGGATTTAGATGCTGATATGTGGACTGGTGGCTGTACCAAACAGTTATCACAAATAGTGTTGAGCATTCCGAATTTCCCACACAGCAATGGCATAAAGTGAGACTAGGGACTTTTTTTTTTTTAAGTGGCGGAGGAATACAGTGCGGAAGGATACCTACCTTCCGTCATTGGATTCCTGCAGCCCGTAGAGAACGGCAGCAACAGCTGATGCTGCAGTTCTCTACCCAAGATCGTCGTGGGACACACTCGTGGACTGCTTCGGATCGTGGGTGAGTATTTTTGTGGTTTGTTATGTTAATATTTATTCCGGAAAAGACAATGGCTTCGGGGAACAATGTGACAAGTATTGGTAAGTATGTTACTCTATGTTATATGTACTGTATGTCTATGTATGTATTGTATGAATGTATTGTATGTATGTAGTATATATGTGGTATGTATGTAGCATGTAGTATGTATGTAGTATGTATGTAGCATGCATGTAGCATGCAGTATGTATGTAGCATGCATGTAGTATATATGTAGTATGTATGTGGTATGTATGTAGCATGTAGTATGTATGTAGCATGCATGTAGTATGTATGTAGCATGCATGTAGTATATATGTAGTATGTATGTAGCATGTAGTATGTAGCATGCATGTAGTATATATGTAGTATGTATGTAGCATGTAGTATGTATGTAGCATGCATGTAGTATATATGTAGTATGTATGTAGCATGTAGTATGTATGTAGCATGCATGTAGTTTGTATGTAGCATGCATGTAGTATGTATATGGTATGTATGTAGCATGTAGTAAGTATGTAGCATGCATGTAGTATATATGTGTTATGTATGTGGTATGTATGTAGCATGCATGTAGCATGCATGTAGTATGTATGTAGTATGTATGTAGTATATATGTAGTATGTATGTAGCATGTAGTATGTATGTAGTATGTATGTAGCATGCATGTAGCATGCAGTATGTATGTAGCATGCATGTAGTATATATGTAGTATGTATGTAGCATGTAGTATGTAGCATGCATGTAGTATATATGTAGTATGTAGCATGTAGTATGTATGTAGCATGCATGTAGTATATATGTGTTATGTATGTAGCATGTAGCATGCATGTAGCATGCATGTAGTATGTATGTAGTATATATGTGGTATGTATGTAGCATGCAGTATGTATGTAGCATGCATGTAGTATATATGTAGTATGTATGTTGCATGTAGTATTTATGTAGTATGAATGTAGCATGTATGTAGTATGTAGTATGAATGTAGCATGTATGTAGTATGTAGTATGAATGTAGCATGTATGTAGTATGCATGTTGTATGTATGTAGCATGTAATTTTTTTTTTTTTTTTTTTTTTTTTACATTTAACACATTAGCCGGATGATGGGACTACTACTGTCCCATCATTGGCTAATGTGTCAATCACTGTCATGGTAGCAGGCATCGCCCGATGGGACTTGTAGTCCCATCGGACGATGCCTGCACAGACCCCCGGAGCCTGCACAGACCACCGGCAGGCCGGCACAGCCCCCCGGCAGGCCGGCACAGCCCCCCCGGCAGGCCGGCACAGCCCCCTGGCAGGCCGGCACAGCCCCCCGGAGCCTGCACAGCCCCCCGGCAGGCCGGCACAGCCCCCCGGCAGGCCGGCACAGCCCCCCGGCAGGCCGGCACAGCCCCCCGGAGCCTGCACAGACCACCGGCAGGCCGGCACAGACCACCGGAGCCTGCACAGACCCCCTGGCAGGCCGGCACAGCCCCCCGAAAGGCCCGTACAGACCCCAGAGAGGCTGTACAAGGGCAGGAAAGGGTTTTTCTTATTCCGATACCGGAAGTCCCATAGACTTGAATGGGACTTCCGGTATCGGAATCGGCGATACCGATACTTTTTTTAAAGATCGGCCGATACCATCCGATACGATACTTTGAAGTATCGGACGGTATCGCTCAACTCTAATCACAAAGGATTTAGATGATGAAATGTAGACTGACATCTAGACCACACAATTAGCACAAATGATTTAAAAGTAGAGATGAGTGAATATTTCAATGTTCAGCTCGGATTATAATCTCCGAATTTGCAATATTCGCCGATTAATTTGTCGAATAGTCACCAAACATAGGCAAATGCCATTCATCTCAATGGGAGGCAAAAATAAACGCATGCACAGCACCCTATAACGGCTCCAAATGCTGCCAAAACACATCAAATGAGAGACAGACACGAGGAAAGTGGCCTCAATTCACCCACAGTACATGGAACTGCAGCAATTAGTCAGGCATGAGGTATCAGCATCTGTGACAGCATTTATAGCTTTCAATTGAACGTCACAGTAAGATGAGGTGGGTGAGGGATTCATGTAGGCCCCCTTTGCTGGGAGCCCTGTTGCCACATGCAACACCTCTACCTACTTTCATGCTGAGATACATTCAGCTGGCACAAATAACAGTTTTGTAGACTACCATTGTCAGAAAAATTTAAGGATAGTAACACGGGTAGTTGAGTCCATAGAAGTGGAGGCCTGATGGTATTTCCAAGTGTTCACATTTCCAACAATTATTGGCAGACACCACCAAAGTGGCATCAATTTCACCACAGCAGACATAGTATAATAGTATAATAGGGACCGACTGGTCTTCCACTACACCCAATACTGCAGATGGACCCCCAACCAGGAGTGTTCACAAATTTCAAAAATTACTGGCAGACACCAAAAAAGTGGCAACAATTTCACAACAGTAGAAATAGCATAATAGGGACTGATAGGTCTTCCTCTAAACCCAATCCAGCAGATGGACACCCAACCAGGAGTATTCACATTTCCAAAAATTACTGGCAGACACCACAAAAGTAGCAACAATTTCTCCACACAGTAAAAATAGTATAATAGGGAACGACAGGTCTTTCACTACACCCAATCCAACAGATGGACGCACTATCCAGGAGTATTCACATTTTAAAAAATGAGGGCTTGACACCACTGAAGTGGAATAACTGTCACGAGTATAAAAATAGTTTAAATGGAACCAAGACGTCTTCCTCTACAGCTAACCCAGCAGATGCAGACCAACCGTGACTGTTAACATTTCCACAAATTTGTGCTAACATCAGCAGCAGCAGCAGAAGCCACAGCAGGTCAGAAGCAACACTAAAGATATCACAGAGTGCAGTTATGTGTCATTAATGCATTACACTAAAAAATGCAATATCACCTAGTCTGCACAGTCTGCGATTGGGGAGCAAAAGTCCTTGGAGATCATGACTTGTTCATCTTGATGAAAGTTAGGCGGTATACACTTTCAGGGGACAGCCGGCTGTGCTTATCCATCAGGACACCACCAGCAGCGCTGAATACACATTCTGAGAGAACGCTGGCTGCTGGGCACAATAAAACCTTCAAGGCGTGTGAAGCGAGCTCAGGCCACTCATCTATTTTGTGACCAAAATGTGAAAGGGTCCTAACCCTCCCTGATGGAATTTATATTCAGTTCTAGATACTCCTGCACCATCCTCTCCATTCGTTCACTATGTATAAGACTTGGATTCTGCTGTGCTGGTGCACAAGTTGGTCTAAAAAAAGTGTCAATGGACTCACAGAAATTACCTCTTCCACTTCCACCACTGCTGCTGCTGCTAATGTTTTGGCATTGACGAATTGACGTGCCGGAGGTTGGAAGTCTAGATCTGCGATGCAAACTGTGTGCTTCACTATTGACTTGGGGAAAAGCTCTCTTAAGGTTGTGTAAAAGCATGTTTCGATACTCCAGCATTGACGGGTCCCTTTCTAGGGCGGGAATCATCTGGCAAAATTTGGTTTTATAGCTTGGATCTAACAGAGTGGCAACCCAGTAGTCAGCATTATTCCTAAGCATAACTATACAGGAATCATGTTGCAGATAGTGCAGCAAGAAGGCACTCATAAGTTGGGTTCACCCATGAGGTCCAAGCCCATGCTGAGTTGGTGACTGGGTAAAAATCAAGCTTGCTTCCTCCATCCCCTCCCACCAACCACGAATAACAGAGTGAGGAGTATTATCCTTTTCATCTGACAGTTACTCGCCCATCACCTCTTCCTCCAACATTTGTTCCTTGGATCTTGCACCTTCGATAAAAGTTTGTCTGTTATCACCAGGCCCCCTCGATCACAGTAATCCACCCTTCATTGGCATTGACCTGTGTGAAAACAGTCTTTAACTTAGAGACAATGTTATCCTTCCACATCCTCCTCTGCTTCTTCCTCTTCTTCTGGGACCACCATCTCCTCCCGCAGGCTATTCAAAGTCTGCTCCAGCATATAGATGACTGGAATAGTGATGCTGATTATGGCATCATCAGCACTAACCATCTTAGTAGCCATTTTGTAACTGTGCAGAAGTGTGCAGAGATCCTTAATCTGTGCCCTTCCTGTAAACGTGATATTTGCCATGTACGTACTGTGTTGGCCCAGGCTATATGACATGACATAATGCGTCAGGGCTTGTTGCTGCTGCCACTGTCGCTGCAACATGTGCAGAGTGGAATTCCACTGTGTCTGCACATCGTATATCAACCTGTTAACTGCCATGGACAAAGACCTCTCTATCGATGCATGTCAATGACCAGAGGGGTGCGAATGGCGGAAATGAGCACACAGCTTACGTGCTTTCTGGAGCAGCTCACTCAGGCCAGGATAGTGTCTGAGAAATCACTGTACCGCCAGGTTGAGTATGTGAGCCATGCAAGACACGTGTGTGAGCTTGCCTCACTGTAGTGCCGTCACCAAGTTTGTACTGTTATCAGACATGGCCTTCCCTTGATACAGGTTCAGCGGAGACAGCCATCGATCAAACTCAGCCTGGAGAGCTGTCCACAACTCTTCAGTTGTATGACTGCGGTCTCCAAGGCATATCATGCATCCTGATGAAGTTTTAATATGAAACGTGCGTTGGGGCGGTGGGGACCTGTCTCATCATTTTATATATGTAAGTGTTGCCATCCTGCTTGTTTTTACTATTTATGCCTATTATATGTGGAAAAGTGATATTTAGATTTTTATGATATGTAGTAGTTGGTTTTAACTTGCTAGATTAGGCTTAAAAACACTACTGAATACTATGTATGATGTTGGTCCCCTTACTTTGTATAATGCCCAGTAGTATTGATGCACTGTAAAAAATTATTTTAAATATTTAAATTATAATAAAATATTTTTATGGGTTACACTTTTAAGTGGTTATTGTATTTATAACCAATCGTTTTCTAAATTCACATAATCTGCCAAATTTGCAAAAAAAGTCAAGATAAAAAGTGCAATGATTAGGTAACTACATGTATGAACTATGAACTTCACATGCGCAATCAACATGCTTTACTGTGGGAATCCTACTGTGCAAAAATGCGGACCAGTGGACCTCAACAACCATCAGCCACCTCATCAATCACATCTGCCGCTTCTTCCTCCTCCTCTGTTACCGTCCCAACCAGTGAGATGCGGGTCTTCAACCCCAGAACCTCGGGTTCTTTACCCGATCCAGTCACGCTGACTGAGAGCCCGCCTTCAGCTGTAATGGAAGAGGACATGCCTGCTGATTTTGACCAATCTCAGAGAACAAGCACACATACGTTTCTCAATTCACCATAATATCTCCACCTGTACACACCTCCTGATGAAGTTTTAATACAAAATGTGCGTTGGGGCAGTGGGGACCTGTCTCATCATTTTTATATATGTAAGTGTTGCCATCCTGCTTGTTTTATGCCTATTATATGTGGAAAAGTGACATTTAGATTTTTATGATATGTAGTAGTTGGTTATAACTTGCTAGATTAGGCTTAAAAACACTACTGAATACTATGTATGATGCTGTTCCCCTCATTTTGTATAATGACCAGTAGTATTGATGCACTGTAAAAAAATTCCTTTAAATATTTAAATTATAATAAAATATTTTTATGGGTTATACTTTTTAGTGGTTATTGTATTATAACCAATCATTGTTTTCTAAGTTCTTAATTTATATTTATTTTGGGCTTATTGTGTGTTTAATAGATTATGTGAGTTGGCTCATCCTTTGCAGTGTCAAAAAAGGCCAAGGCTAGGCAACCCTTGCCACTCCTGCAAGCTGCAGACCCACGGACGCTGCTGGATAGAGGCACAATTATGGCTGAGGATGCATTGCTCATCGTGGCTGCATCACTATGTGTCTGCGATGTATGGTACAATGTAACCTCCTTGTCTTCCTCACCAGGATCACCTTCCCCCCAGGGGTTAATGTCTGATGATGAGGGTCAGGGTGCTGTTTGGACCATGCTTCGTCCTGCCCCGATCAAAGCTAAAAAAAATTTGGGCATCGGTGCACATTTCCTTCTCTTAAAGGGTATCTGTCACCAGAAGCTGGCAGCCTATGTAAATGGCCTGTGTCTGGTCCGATGGGCAGTGTTTCTTCTTCTTTCTCCACCCCATCCATGGCCCCCATCTGTGATCTTTGCCGGTATTAGAGAATTTCAACTCCATAGTTTGCACGTGCGCAAAGCAATCTTGCTTCGCGCATGCACAGTATGCTTTGCCCAACTGCGGGCAAAGCTGAAAATCATTACTGCGCATGCGTCGGTACACTTCCAGGACATAGTGTAATGACGCATGCGCAGTAATGATTTTCGTCTTTGCCCGAAGTTGGCCACTTGAAGCTGTGCTTGCCATCCACTTGAGTACATGCTCTTTCTGGGCATCATTGACAAGGTGTACCGCTATGTGTCTTCCAAAAAGAGGTAGGTAGTGATGGGGCCTGTCCAGTAACATAAGTTGTCAGTTGTATTTTCATAGGATGTGACGCTTCTTTACTAGTGTTGTCACAAACATTACCACCTACCCCACATACACCTTGAACTCCAAGCCTAATTCCTCTTCCATCATGGCCTCGCTTTTTCCAAGTCATGCTGCAAAGATAGTGTGGTAGGAGCACGCAAGAGCAAAAAATTAGATTTTAAACTCTGCACCAACTCTGCAAACAGCTGAATTTCAGTGACAGTAAATTCTAAGTTGAAATATGGCGTGCTGTATCGTGTTAGGCACAGAAAAAAAATTTGTTTGAGTGTAGATGAGGCCTGTTTGACAAAGATGTTATGCTACAAACAATTTTAAAGTCAGGTCCCCTACTGTATGACGTTAAGAACAGAAGAAGGTTTTGTGGCCTATGGATCACGCCTCTATAACACACTAGATGCTACAAACTATTTTAAAGTCAAGTCCCTTACTGTATAACGTTAAGAGCAGAAGAATATTTTGTGGCCCCTGGAGCATGCCTCTATAACACACTGAGGCTATGTGCACACGTTGCAGATTTTTGGCGTTTTTGCTGCTTTTTTGTGGCGAAAATGCTGCGCAAACGCTAAAAATCCACAGCAAATTGAATTCAATAGCATTCCGCACATACTGTGCTAATGCTGCGTATTTTTCCACTAGGCCCTGGGTACCATATCCCTGTTAAAAAAAAGAATTAAAATAAAAAATCATGATATTCTCACATTCCGGCATCCCGCGCAGCCTTCCCGCCTGTCAGCCACGCTCCCGGCATCTTCCGGTCCCAGTGATGCCTTGCGACAATGACCTCTGATGACATAGACATCTTGCGAGACCGCTACGTCATCTGAGGTCATTGTCGCTAGGCAAGACTGGGAACGGGACTTGCCGGGAGCATCACTGACGCCTGGGAACGCTGCGGGGTACGCCGGAAGGTGAGAATATCACAATTTTTTATTTTTTTTATTATTTTTAACATTATATCTTTTACTATTGATGCTGCATTATGTTTGACAAGTGTGACCAACCTGTCAATCAGTTTTCAAAGTGATGCTATAGATCGTTTGGAAAACGCTAGCATTCTGCAAGCTAATTACGCTTGCAAAATGCTAGTTTTTAGCTGGAATTACGCGGTAATTCCGCATGCGGATTTCTCGCATATTTCCCATGGCAGGGAGTTGCAGAATTGCCGCGGAAAATACAGCGAAAAATCAGCACATGTGCACATAGCCTAAATGCTACAAACTATTTTAAAGTCAGGTCCCCTACTGTATGACACAGGGAAGAGAATAATTTTTGTGGCCTATGAATCAGGCCTCTGTAACACACTAGATGCTTCAAACTATTTTAAAGTCAGGTCCCCTACTGTATGACACTAGGAACAGAAGAATTTTTTGGTGGCCTTTAGATCAGGCTTCTATAACACACTAGATGCTACAAACTATTTTAAAGTCAGGTCCCCTACTGTATGACACTAGGAACAGAAGAATTTTCTGTGGCCTCTGGATCAGGCCTCTACCACTTAATTTCAACCCCACCAAATGATAAAGTGTGCTACAGCGGGATGTCTAACTTTTTGCAAGTGACAAATTATAATTTTTTTTCAATGTGCCTTAGGTCTGCAGACAGGTTCATATCACTGCCACAAAATTACAACGTGGGATACAGCAGACTGTTTAACATTTAGCAACAGAAAAAAATTATAATTTTTTTAATGTCCCTTAGGTCTGCAGAAAGTTTCAAATGACAAGGTGGGATACAGCAGGCTGTTTCAAATTTAGCTAGTGAAAAAATATTAATTAGAATGCTATACTCGTGCATGAAGCACAATAGAAGCAGTGCACAACATGTGCCCTGCTGGCTTTCTTTGTGGACCTCAGTAATGGCCAAAAAAGAAAAAAAAAGTGCTGGAAGGTAAATTTAGCCACATTGGACACTAGCTAGCTACACTATCTGACTGACATACCACCGCCTAATTAAATAGCTAAAATCTTGCTGTTAACAGTGCCAGCATCAGGAGCAACCTCTCTGCGCTGTTACAGTGTCAAAATGGTTCTAAAACAAGTAAGACAAGATGTCCGCTATTTATATGGCGAGGGACATGTGATTTCAGCAGCCAATGACACAAGTTATTGTGTCAGTACATTGTGGGTGTTTCCTGCGCCCTAATTGGCTAGCCGCAACGTGCACACATAAAGGGAAAAAAAGACTGTTTGCAGGAACGTCACGCCTCTGAGCTCTGCAAACCCCTTCCCTCATCAAACACATGCCAAACGCTCATGATACACCACCATTATCGTTGCTAAAGTGCTGAAAGTACTTTTGTGGCAATGCAAATATTTTCCCGCACTTTTACAAAATGTTACTGATTTTATAAAATTTGCTCTTGTTTCAGATTACGAATCCAAATGTGCCATATTCATGCCATATTTATGTTTGGCGATTGTTTTCTGAACAAATTCGCTCATCACTATTTAAATGTGAAAATTTACCACACATGGATTTATATACTGAAATGTGGATTGGTATCTGGACCACACAATCAGCACAAAGGATTTAAATGCTGAAATGTGGACTGGTGTCTGGACCAGACAATATGCAAAAAGGATTCAGATGCTGAAATGTGGACTAGGGTCTGAACCACACAACTAGCACAAAGGGTTTACATTAGATGCTGAAATGGGGACTAGTGTTTGAAATGCACAATTATCACAAATGATTTAGATGCTGAAATGTGGACTGCTGGCTGGATCACACAATTAGCACAAAGGATTTAGATGTTGAAATGTGTACTGGTGTCTGGGCCACACAATTAACACAAAGGACTTAAATGATGATATGTGGACTGGTGGCTGGACTAAACAGCACATATGATTTAGATGCTGAAATGTTGACTAGTGTCTGGACCACACAATTTCACGAAGCAATCACTGACCTCAGGGAGACCAGTCAAAGAAAACACTGTGGCAGCCGGCAAAGGCGCTCAATCATTGAAATCCTAGGTTTATTTGGACCACACAATTAGCACAAAGGATTTAGATGCAGAAATATGGGCAGTGTCTTGACCACACAAGTAACTCATAGGATTTAGGTGCTGAAATGTGGACTGGTGCCTGGACCATACAATTAGCAAAAAGGATTTAGATGCTGAAATGTGGACTGGTATCTGGACCACACAATTAGTTCAAAGGATTTAGATGCTGAAATGTGGACTGGTGGCTGAACCACAGAATTAGCACAAAGGTTTTAGATGCTGAAATGTGGACTGGTGGCTGGACCACAGAATTAGCACAAAGGATTTAGATGCTAAAATGTGGACTGGTATCTGGATCACACAATTATCACAAAGGATTTTGATGCTGAAATGTGGACTTGTTGCTGCACGACAAAATTAGCACTCCAGATGTATATGCTGGAAGGTCAATTTGACAGACTTTCCTATCTATCTGAACTAGCTGAGAATATACCTCCTAGGTAACTATAACTACGTGCAGCAGCAGAATCACTATGCTGTTACACTTAGAAAATGGCACCGAAGCCACATGTCCTATTTTTATATCAAAAGGGACATGTTATTTCAGCAGGCAATGAAAAGCCCTTGTGTCTGGACATTGTGGATATTTTCTGCACCCTGATTGGCTGCTGGAATGTCCACACATTAAGTTAAGAAAAAAAAAGAAAAAAAAGAGTAACAGTCTGCCACTCCTCTGACCTCTCCCCACTATCTTTCCTCATCCAACACAGCCCCTCACTCATCATACAGCACCACTATCCTACCCAAAGTCCCAACAACAATTAGTGGAGACTCGGTCATTAGCCAAATTTTGGCCAAAGTGTGCTGATTTTGAGGAAAATGCTAGAGAAAGAGAATACAAACCCGAATGTGCAATGTTCGTGCAAACTTTGAGATTGGCGAACATTTTCCGAAGAAGTTCACTCATCTCTAGTTATTAGGTTTAGGGGGCAATCTCTTTTTCACATACGGTTTGGATTTTTTTTTCACTTAATAATAAAGACCTTCCTTTAAAAACTGCATTTTGTGTTTACTTGTGTTATCTTTGTCTAATATTTAAATTTGTTTGGTGATCTGAAACATATAAGTGTGACAAACATGCAAAAGATTAGAAAATCAGGAAGGGGGCAACACTTTTCAAACAACTGTATATATTACTGTTTTTATTTCTACTTTTACATACTACAAGCAGTGTTTTCACCTTAAATTGAGAGTAAAAACTTTGTGTTTTGCGTGTCAGATGATGTTTTAAGCTGTACTTTTTTTTACATACAACTTTTTGATATCTTTTTATTCTATTCTTTGGTTTGTAATTATGATGAAAAAGCTAGATTTTTCATGTTTTTAGAATTTTTTTAAGTGTTCACTACATGGACAGTTTTATAGTTTCAATCATTCCATATGTGGTGATACCAATTATGTGTATGTTTTATTGTTTGCTTTTACATCATGCAGGTTTTAGTGGCATAACATTTGACTTGATTGGTGTAGCTGGTGATCAGGGCAGCTAATTCTTCTTGGGTGGGGGACATCCATTACAGCTGGGTTCAGCTTTTGATCTATTCAGTTAACCCCTAAATGACCACCGATATTCCTTTTAACAGCAGAAGTTACAGGTACTTATGCCTGAGCGCTGCTTTTTAACAGCACTGAGAAATAAGTGTATAGAGTCCCCCAGAGTCGGAATTTTTCCAGGGTCTCGGCTACCAGGGGTAGTTGAGACCCCAGAGAACACGAGTCGGGTCGTTTTTTACCGAGCTCAACGTTGCGGTTGGCGTTATTAATGGTATAACGGCAACAGCAAAAAAGTCTGATTTTCCATTTAATTTCTTTCTCCTTTTATGTGATCGCACAGCAGAGGAGAAGGAAATGGGGTCTCTCGAACCCTCGGTACCTTCAGTGTCCCTGCATCCCCCTGTGAAGTACCCTGGGCCACCAGAGCCTTCTTCCGGGAGAAAATGGCGGGCGCATGCTCAATGTGCCCGCAAGATCTGCCGGCCGGCACCCGGCAACATTAGGAAATTTTTCCTATTGGTTCATTTTGATCACCGTGATAGACCTTATCACAGTGATCAAAATAAAAAAATAGTAAATAAAACCCACCTTCATCACCCCCTTAAGTTAGGTAAAAATAATAAAATTTAAAAACATATTTATTTCCATTTTCAGAGTTGGGCTAATGGACTTGGGCTAAAGTTTTGGTTAGGGTTGGGCTAGGATTAGGGTTGGGGCTAGGGTTAGGGTTGGGTTAAAGTTAGGGTTGGGCTAAAGTTAGGGTTGGACTAAAGATAGGGTTGGGCTAGGGTTAGGGTTGTGGTTGGGATTATGGTTAGGATTAGGGTTAGGGGTGTGTTAGGGATAGGCTTGCAATTAGGGCTATGGTTAGGGTTGGGAATAGGGTTAGGGGTGTGTTGGGGTTAGGGTTGTGGTTAGGGTTATGGTTAGGATTATGGTTTGGGCTGAGATTAGGGTTAGGGATTTGTTGGGGTTAGGGTTGGAGTTAGAATTGGGGGGTTCCACTGTTTAGGTACACCAGGTGGTCTACAAACGCGACATGGTGCCACCATTGATTCCAGCAAATTTCGAGTTAAAAAAATTAAATGGTGCTCCCTCCCATCTGAGTGCTGCCATGTGCCTAAACAGTGGCTTTTCCCCACAAATGGGGTATCGACGTACTCAGGAGAAATTGCACAACAAATTTTTTGGTCCATTTTCTCCTGATACCCTTGTGAAAATAAAAAAAAGGGTTTCAAAGTAATTTTTGTGAAAAAAGTAAAATGTTCATTTTTTCCTTCCACATTGGTTTAGTTCTCGTTAAGCACATAACGGGTTAATAAACTTCTTGAATGTGTTTTTGCGCACCTTGAGGAGTACAGATTTTAGAATGGTGTCACTTTTGGGTATTTTCTGTTATGTTGACCCCTCAAACTCACTTCAAATGTGAGGTGGTCCGTAAAAAAATGGTTTTGTGAATTTTCATGGAAAAATAAGAAATCGCTGGGCAAATTTTAACCCTTATAACATCCTAACAAAAAGAATTATGTTTCCAAAATTGTGTTTATGTAAAGTAGACATGTGGGAAATGTCATTTACTAACTATTTTGTGTGACACCAAAAATTAAAAGTTTGAAAATTGCTAAATTTTCAAAATTTTTGCCAAATTTCCGTTTTTTCATAAATAAATGCAGGTTGTATCGAAGAAATTTTACAACTAACATGAAGTACAATATGTCATGAAAAAACACTCTCAGAGTCAGTGGGATATGTTGAAGCGTTCCAGAGTTATAACTTCATAAAGTGACAGTGGTCAGAATTGTAAAAATTGGCTTGGCCATTAAGTGCCAAATTGGCTCTGTCACTAAGGGGTTAATGCTTCTCTTTTTGGAGCCATGAGCTATTCTGAACAACATTTTGCTAAGCTCTTACTACTGTTTCAGTTGTGTTGTGCGCTTGCTTATTTTCGCTGCTCTAATTCCTCTCTCACGTGCTGCACAGTAGATCAACAGCCAATGGCGGGATCTTTTTAACTTTTACTTCTCCTAACGGTTTTGGAACTTACCAATTTTACTACCTATTGATGTTAACCAGGGGTGTAGCTATGCATTCAGCATAGGGGAGGCAAAACATATCTGAGTCTGCCTCTAACCTGGTAGCCATGTTTACAACTATGGTGGTGTTAACTAATTTTGAGTATAGGACACGGTTTTCCAAACTTCAGTTCCCCCGGCCTCTCAACAGATCATGTTTTCAGGACTTCTTTAGTATAATAGCATAAAAACAATGTAATGCTTTATTACCTACACATACATGTAGGCAGAGATACCCAATGTACTCTCACAATAAAATTAACAGCTGAATTGACAGGATGGCCCAATCAGCTGTTTCACATGGTGCTAGAGAGCTGGTCTGCATGTAAAGCATGCGATCGCTTAGCCAGCACGGTGGAGATGCATACATTCCCATACTTGATAACTATGTAAAAATAAAAAAGAGGTCCCACTTTAAAACCTTTACTTGATTTTATTTAAATATTCACAAAAATTGAATAAAAAATGACAGTTACTGTTGCGTTTCAGATCAAATATGATCCATATTATAGTAATGACTTCAGTTACTTCCTCATTTTTGATCAAATATAATCTTTTGTAATAATGACTAAGGCTCATAATTGATCCAAAATGCACAACTGTACTCTTTGTTATAGTCCAGATGTCTTTATATTTAATTAAAGCTAAGTAAAGATTTTAAAGTTTAACTTTGGTGCTAAAAATGTTATTTCCTGATTGCCTAACTACACAGACTCGTTTTCTGTGTACCTACTGGGCTGGTAAGTGAGCTGGACTTTGTATAATATAATGCGAGTAACATTTAATTAGACACAGTGGTCACCATTCACAATAGTTGAAAAACACAGCTCACCTTCTCCCGCATAATGATCTCACTGAGATTTTATTTATTGTTATCAATGGTCCATGTGGCTTCTGAAAAACATCTCTCTAAATCTTATTAACAGAAGCTTTCCTATGTACAGAAAACAAATTAAAATTCTAAAAAAAAAAAAAAATTAGAAAAAGTATGACATATGTTTCACTAGTTGGCTTTAATTAATATAAATTGATATAGGTTTTAGATTCCATTTAAGTTTTTGCAATTTAGCATTTTGTATTTCATTGCTCCAAACTGAAAAGTAAAGTAATTCAATAAAGTGATTGTGATATTAAAAATGTGTTTGTAATATCCAAAAGAAACACTGATGGCTCACAAAACAGGTCATGACTCACAAAAGAGAAGTAAATAATACCCACAATATAAAAGTTGCAGTCAGTCGCACCACATTTATTAAAAACTTACATTTGTATTGGTCACCTAATAAATTAAAAAGTATGTATATAAAAAGTTGTCATAAAAGTCCCATGGCATAAAGGAATCATATGATCAAAGCCTGGCAGGCATGTGCGACCATTGACCCTTATAGCAGAACCGCTTTTAACATAACATTTAAGTTAGAATAGAGAAATATTAGTACAAGTGTAGGTCCACCCTATGTAATGGTAAGCCCAGGAGTGCAGAAAAGCTTGCTTCATTACTGACAAAATGTCTTTATTGCCCTCACTATCAGAGTAATCACATTAATAGTGTTAGGGACGCGGAACGCACCAAATATAAATAATAGGAGGTGCGTTCGCCGCCCGGGGTCCACCGTGCGGTAGATGGGAAGACCGCTGCTGACTAATGGCAGACTCGCCAGGAAGCTGAGTACTACGCTCGGGTTAGCGTCACCCGAGGCACTTAAGGCAGGCTTCTGTTAAAGGCACAGAGAAGCCCTAATATAAATTAGGAGTACATGCCGGGCCTGTTGACTTCACAGGGCCAGCCAGCGTGTGGCGTCGCAGCCGCGAACGCCAAGAGGTGCTGCTGAGCGCAGTGCGGCAGTAACTGCAGCCGCTTAACAACAGTGCCGGGAGACCGGACACCGTTGGACACTAGTGATAGGTGCGGTAAGCACAGTGGCGCATAGCCTGCCACAACCTGGCGCTGACTAATACCAACACTCTGTCACCTTTCGTAATATCAGAGGGAAGGGGTTTCAAATAAGTCAGTCACCAGACACATGCATCCGTCACAATAGACACATAGCAGATAACTCTACACTAGCGCATGGCCGAGCCGCCATGCAGGCTTTTTATAGCCATGCGCTTCCGGAACCTTCCAGTACTTTGGGAAGGACCAATCAGATCCGTCGCAGGACCTGAGCATGTGACCCCTGCTCTCCACTGAGAGGTCATCTTGCGGGCATGCCCTGTATCACGGCGAGAGGACTTAGCCTCTGGAGCGGATCCCTGCAAAGCAGGTTGCGCTACCTTTGCTGCATCAGATGCCTGGATCGCCGAGATTGCTGAGCAGCACCCTGAGCGGCTGGAGGGGAATGGGAGACCGCTGGATGTACGGCTCTGGATTCCTGTTGTGCAGAGTCAGAAATCCGACGCCTAACATTGCCCCCCCTCTGAGCCTCACTACGCTCAAATGCCACGATCAGGAGTGGAGCATGGATATTCTCCACCGGCTCCCAGGTCCGAGCCTCCAGTCCATGACCCTTCCAATCCACCAAATAATATTTTTTGCCATGGACAATCCTGCGTCCCACAATGGCGTTAACCTCGAACTCGTCAGACGACAAGTCTAATGACCTGGCAGATAACTCGGAGAACTGGGCCATATGAACTGGTTTGAGGAGGGACACATGGAAAACGTCTGAAATGGCTAAGTGTGGAGGAAGAGCCAGGCGGTAGACCACCGAGCTGATACGCTCGAGAACCTTAAAAGGTCCAACGTATCGTGGCGCGAACTTGGGGGACTTGACTCGCTGCTTGATATTTTGAGTAGAGAGCCACACCATGTCGCCGGGGGGAGAAGATTGGAGCGGGTAGCCGATGTGTGTCGGTGGGCGCCCTCATCCTTTCTTTAGAGGCCTGGATAAAACATCCTGAGTGCGATCCCAAATGTCGCGAGCCTACACTGCCCAGTCTGCCACCCTGGAGTCAGTGGAGGACACTGGCATCGGGACAGGGACACGTGGATGTTGGCCATAGTTTAAAAGAAAGTAGAATCGGACACTGCATTATTCAGGGCAAACTCAGCCCATGGTAGCAAGGATGCCCAGTCATCCTGCCTGGCAGAGACAAAATGCCGCAGGTACGTGACCAAGGTTTGGTTGGCTCTCTCAACCAAGCCGTTCGTCTCAGGATGGTAAGCAGAGGACAGGTTTAGCTCGATGCTGAGTAGACCGCAGAGCTCCCTCCAAAACTGAAACGTGAACTGGGGACCTCGATCGCTAACGATTTTGTCCGGCATGCCATGTAAACGGAATATATGCTTTATGAACAGAGTGGCAAGACCACGAGCAGAAGGCAACCGTGCAAGTGGCACCAGATGCACCATTTTGGAAAAATGGTCGGTGACCACCCAGATGACCGTACTGCTGCCAGACTTGGGCAGGCCAACCGCGAAGTCCATGCCAACCATCTCCCAAGGTCTATCCGCCACTGGCAGAGGATACAAAAGCCCTGCCGGCCTCTGTCTAGAGGGTCTGTTCCGTGCACATGAGACGCATGCTTGTACGCATTCCTTAACATCTCGAGCCATATGCGGCCATGAATATGACCTTGCCAGGAGTTCAGTGGTCCGCTTATTGCCAAAGTAACCACCTACCATGGAGGCATGTGCCCAAGCGAGAACCTCCAGCCGTAGCTGGGGAGGCACCAAGGTCTTGCCCGGTGGCACTAACTCGAAAGCAACTGGAGCCACGGTCATAAAACTCTCCGGCGGGAGAATTAGCCGAGGCTCAGCCTCACCTTCTTCCGCAGAAACCACCGAGCGTGAGAGAGCATGCGCACAGACGTTCTTTTCCCCTGAGAGATAATGCAGGGTGAAGCGGAAGCGGGAAAAGAAGAGCGACCACCTAGCCTGACGAGAGTTCAAGCGCTGGGCCGTCTGTAAATAGACCAGATTTTTATGGTCCATATATACCTGGAAGGGAAACTGAGCTCCCTCCAGGAGATGTCTCCACTCGGAAAAGGCCAACTTCATGGCTAGCAACTCCCTGTCACCGATGGAGTAATTCTCCGCCGGTGAGAAGGTCTTTGAGAAGAAGAAGCAGGGATGCTTCCGACCTTGAGCATCCTTCTGGAAAAGGACTGCTCCTGCACCGACGAAAGAGGCATCAACCTCCAGAATAAATGGCTTATCTACATCGGGACGATGTAAGATGGGAGCGCCAGCAAAATGAGATTTTATAGACGTGAAGGCCTTGGAGACCTGTTCAGACCAAGAGTTGGGGTTAGCTCCTTTTTTAGTGAGAGCAACCAAAGGAGCCACCAGTGTGGAAAAGTGCAGTATAAACTGGCGGTAATAATTCACGAACCCTAAAAAGGGCTGCACCGCTTTGAGTGAATGGGGTTCCTGCCAATCCATCACCGCCTGCAGTTTGGCAGGATCCATAGCCAACCCCTGGGCCGAGATGATATAGCCCAGGAACGGCAAGGACTCCTGCTCAAACTGGCACTTCTCCAGCTTGGCAAAGAGAGAGTTCGCCCGCAGATGGTCGAAGACCCTGCAGACGTCTGTCCGGTGGGTGATCAAATCTGACGAGAAGATGAGTATGTCATCCAGATAGACCACCACCGAGGTAGAGAGCATGTCGCGGAAGACGTCATTAACGAAATCCTGGAAGACAGCAGGCGCATTACAAAGGCCGAAGATATTCGTAGTGGCCATCCCTGGTGTTAAAAGCTGTCTTCCACTCGTCTCCTTCGCGAGTGACGATCAGGTTGTATGCCCCCCATAGATCTAATTTTGTAAAGATCCAGGCCCCTCGCAACCTGTCAAATAACTCAGAGATCAACGGGAGAGGGTATTTGTTTTTGACCGTTATAGCGTTGAGACCTCTGTAGTCAATGCGGGGACGTAACTCTCCGTTCTTCTTCTGTACGAAGAAGAACCCTGAAACAGCCGGTGACACCGATTTTCTGATAAAACCTCTAGCTAGAATCTCCCGGATATATTGAGACATAGCCTCTGTCTCAGGGAGAGATAGCGGATACACACAGCCTCTAGGAGGTTCTGTGCCTGGCAGGAGATCTATCGGGCAATCGTAGGGACGGTGCGGCGGGAGCATCTCCGCAGATTTTTTGGAGAAGACGTCCGCGTACTGGTGGTAGGGCTTAGGGAGCGCGGAGAGATCTGCAGGCACTTCAGTGGAAGCCACCTGAACACTGCCCCTCAGACATCTTCCCGCACAGTCCTTGCTCCAACCCAGTATATTCCCTGAAGCCCAATCAATATGAGGGGAATGGCAACGGAGCCAGGGAACCCCGAGAAGCACCTGATCAATGCCATTTGGCAGAATGAGCAGAGACAGAATCTCACGATGAGAGGGTGAGATAGAAAGCCCGAGTGGAACTGTCTGATGGGTCACCTGAGAGGGTAAAGGTGCGCCGTTAACCACCCTGATGGTCAGAGGTTGGGGCAGTAATACCAGAGGGATAGCATGTTTCTTGGCGAAGGTAGAGGACATAAAGTTTCCCTCGGCCCCAGAATCCACGGTAGCCTCTGCCTCCCAGGTGGAGGACCCACTGTCTAAGGTACCCCGGAATACCGGTTTGGGTGACAAGGGTTTCATATTGGACTGACCACCATCCACGGCTACTGGACGTGGACGTTTTTCCGCCCGCAGAGGACACGTGCTAGCCGAGTGACCAAACTGTCGGCACTGATAGCAACGTACGGAGCTTCACATCGGATGCGGTCTGGGACCGGTGCGAGACACCTCCATAGCTTCGGAGGATGACAGCTCCTGTGCGGGGTATCTTGGCGACTCGGTGAATGTGGGAGCCAAGTTAACCCTACGTCTGGATTGCGCTCATTCCAGCCCGCGCTCCGTAAACCGGAGGTCAATGCGGGTGGAGACGGCAATCAATTCCTCCCGACTTATGGGAACCTCTCTGGTAGCTAGAGCATCTTTGACGTGCTCAGCTAACTCACTCCAAAACACCGGGACTAAAGCTTTGTCCGGCCACTCTAATAGGGAAGCCAGTGTCCGGAACCGGACGGCATAATGGCTAACCGAGAGCGACCCCTGTGTTAGGGATAATAATTGGAGTGAGGTATCATGCGTGATCTGTGGTCCCAAAAAGACCTGCTTCAGGACCGCGAGGAACTGAGCAGCATCCTGAACCACGGGATCATCACGTTCCCACAATGGCGTAGCCCACTGTAATGCCCTGCCAGACAGCAATGAGACAATAAACCCCACCTTAGCCCACTCTGTAGGGAACCGTGCAGCCAGTAACTCTAGCTGAATTGAGCACTGGCTCACGAATCCCCTACAGGTGGCGCTGTCACCCGGAAACTTGTCGGGGAGCGGGAGGCGAGAAATTGTCGGCGTGGGCAATAGTGCGGGCACACGTGAGACAGCCTCAGCGACTGTCTGTGCAGCAGCTAGCGCGGCATTCACAGCTGAGTTGGCGCTCTCAATAGCCACCAACCTGCTCTCCAGCTGCCAAATGTAGCGCTGCGAGAGGACTTAGCCTCTGGAGCAGTTCCCTGCAAAGCAGGTTGCGCTACCTATGCTGCATCAGAGGTGGCAGCAACATCCAGACTCACAGAGCAGGTCTGAGCAGGACGCCTGGATCGCCGAGATTGCTGAGCAGCACCGAGTGGTCGGAGGGGAATGGGAGACTGCTGGATGTACGTCTCTGGATTCCTTTTGTGCAGAGTCAGAAATCCGACACCTAACAAATAGTGTCTAAAGAGAACCCCTTCGATATCTAATAGATTATTGTGGCATTAAAGGGAATCTGTCACCATATATTTTTCTACCCCATCTGAGAGCAGCATGATTTAGGGGCAGAGACACTCCCCATCTAAGAGCAGCAAGATATAGGGGCAGAGACACTGATTTTAGCAAAGTGTCATAATTTACTTTACTGGGTACTGCTGTTTTAATTCAAAACTGTTTACCTACTACAAGTCTACCAGTTCTTTGAATGATGAGCTCTGTATAACCCTATCCACACTCTGACTGGCAGCTTTCTGTTTACACTGTGCATAGGCAGAAGGCTGCCAATCAGTGGTGGGGATTGGGCTATACAGAGCTCATGAATATGGATGTCTTTACTGGCAGATTTAGTATTCCTTTAGTAATAATCTTCTACTAATAAAAAAGTGACTATGTAAACAATGCTCTAAGCAGTATAGTACGTGACACATCACTGGAAACAGGGTTTCTGCCCTTACATTATCCTGCTTTTAAATTAGGTAGAAAAAACCCAGTAACAGATTCCCATTAATGGAAGCCACTCCTTAGTTGCCCTTGCTGTGTATTTCGGATGATTGTCATGCTGGAAGAATCAGCTATGACCCATTTTCAATGCTCTTACTGAAGTAAGGAAGTTGTTGGCCAAAATCTTGCGATATATGACCTTATGAAGCCTCCCTTCAATATGTTGTAGTCGTCCTATGATCGTTGCAAAAAAGCACCCGAAAAAGTATGATGTTTACCCCATCATGTTTCACGTTGGGACGGTGTTTTTGGAGTTGTACTGTACTCATTCTTCTTTTTCCTTCAAACAAGGCGAGTGTAATTGATACCAAAAATTTCTATTTTGGTCTAATCTAACCACATGTTCTCCCATGCCTCCTCTGGATCATCCAGACGGTCATTGACAAACTTCAAATAGGCCTGGACATGTTCTGGTGTGAACAGAGAGACTTTGCTTGCCCTGCAGGATGTTCATCTATGATGGTGTGTCACGAGTGGTAATGTTTGAGACTATGATTCCAGTTCTCTTCTGGTAATTGAACAAGTCCTTCTGTGTAGTTCTGAGCTGATTCATGACCTTTTCCAGAATCATCCTTAATCCTCAAGAGGAGATGCTGCATGGAGCTCTAGACAGTCATCTTGTGTTTCTTCTATTTTCTAATAATTGCACAAACAGTTGTTGCCTTCTCACCAAGCTGCTTTCCTAATGTCCCAGCCCATCCCAGCCTTGTGTAGGTCTACAATTTTGCCCCTGTTGTCCTTAGACAGCTATTTGGTCTTGGCCATGGTGGAGAGTTTGAAGTGTGATTGATTTGATTGATTGTGTGGACAGGTGTCTTTTATACAGGTAACTAGAAATAGGCCTGATGCTATCACATCTGGAGTGCAGTGAAATTAACTTCTATGTATGCTTAGTGGTGCTGACAGGAGCAGCGGACGTGTCTCACACCATTTGCGTTTTCCAACATATCTGTTCTATATCATCCCTCTGCATTTTTGTATTGTATATGTTGGGTCATCTGACCTCTTTCACCCCTTGTGCACTGTTTCCTCCTTGTTGTGTGCTGTATTTTGATATCTGGAGTCATAGACATCACGGTTAATCCCCACGCAGGCACATTAACAGCTGCATTGCTACCACGCATGCACGGGTAGGCAGTTGTGGCTGTTACTGCGCATGTGCGGTAATTTCGGTGGCGTCTATGAGACCAGATACCAAAATACAGCACACAACATACTGTACAAAAAGTTATCACTATAGAAGAAAAATAAGGTGTTCAGCTCACCTTTAGATGAATTCCTATGACTTTGAGTGTGGACTCCAGGATGATGCTCCGAAAAAGCGGCTATGGTAATCAAACAAAAAGGTTCCAGCAACAGATATCCAAATCAGGTTATTGAATAGACGTTAAAACTTCATATTTATTGCAATGCCTTTAAAAACATGCTGTTAAAATAGTAAGTCCAGGGGATTATGCGTTTCGAACAAAAGTGTTCTTAATCATAACCATGTCAGACATGTTTTTAAAGGCATTGCAATAAATATGAAGTTTTAACTTCTATTCAATAACCTGATTTGGATGTCTGTTGCTGGAACCTTTTTGTTTGATGTACAAAAAGTTATACCTACATGCCAGATTTTAATATGAAAAATTCTAATTTTATTTTCTGTACTGAGCATGTATAAATCATTTATCACTATTTGGACTTAATGCAAGTGATTCCCTAGGCACTGTAAGCCTGACTCGGGGCTTTTTTGAGGTTTTCAGTGCAGGACAACCCCCACCTCCCACAGTTTTTGGACAGTAATAACAGCATGTTTGTTTTCATTGACATCAAATTCAATTTTCTGTTTCTAGCGCCCTCTAGTGCAGTGCTGGTGAATTGCAGCCTAGTCCTCGCACTTGACGTACAGATTCCAGAATTCCCATTACTGCCTCCTCCTGCAGCGACCCTGGGACCCCATTTCACCGCAGCTACCACCCACAGTAAGCAATAAGATAGCAGAAGCACCACCATTTTCTAAAAAAAATTCCTATTTTTATCCTCAAAATTTGGGGTGCGTCTTTTAATCAGAGCGTCTTATAATCCGAAAAATATGGTAATTTGTATATTGAGTTTGCATATCTTTTTGACTTAGTAGATTTGGGCTATGTAATATAGTAAAATTATTGATAAAAATACTGCAGAAAAAAGTGCATCTGCTATCATTAAATTCCTATATCTACATATTCATAATAGGTAAAAAAAACATTTTCTGATCTGGACCAGGTCTTACAAATTATGCATTCAGATGCACAAAGCCACTGAATCGTGCGCATTAAAGCCAGGATTACATTAACCCAGATGCCGATTCTCTGTCTGCAATGAAACATGAAAAATAATTTTCTCGTCCTGGTCACATTTACTCCTGACTGTAGGCTGGGTGATGTGAACTAGGAAGTTCACATTCAAAATATTTTAGCTCAAGATGTAAGCAGATCTGTCCTCTAAAGACAGTACTGGAGCTTCTTTGTTTAATTCCCATTTGCTTCTTTGCAGCTAAACACCTTGAAATTACCTTCTAGAGCATGGGCGAGTGAGTCTCTCTTCCTCCGCCTGTCATAGTGATTAGAATTATAATTAGCAAGAATATAAATGAGAGGAAAACACAGGGATGATTCGTAATTGCTGAACTTCAAAGGATTCAGAAAAAGCAAGAGCCACTGTAGAATGCAGCTATTGTAAGTGCCATTTATGACTAAAACACAAATGTCTCTACTGTGGACATTTTAAGAATAAAAAATTAAGCTTTTTTTATTCTTATAATGTCCACAGAGGACTTTCAAAAAAAAAAAAATCAGAAAAATATATTGATAAGATTTCTTTAGGAATTTAGTTTATTTGTCCCCTTAACCCCTTAGCGACAGAGCCAGTTTGCAGCTTAATGACCAGGCCAATTTTTACAATTCTGACCACTGTCCCTTTATGAGGTTATAACTCTGGAACGCTTTAATGGATCCTGCTGATTCTGAGATTGTTTTTTCGTGACATATTGTACTTCATGTTAGTGGTAAAATTTCTTCGATAAGTCTTGTGTTTATTTATGAAAAAAACAGAAATATGGCAAAAAATTTTAAAATTTTGCAATTTTAAAACTTTAAATTTTTATGCCCTTAAATCAGAGAGATGTGTCACATAAATTTCTTAATAAATAACATTTCCCACATGTCTACTTTACATCAGCACAATTTTGGATGCAAAATTTTTTTTGTTAGGAAGTTATAAGGGTTAAAAGTTGACCAGCGATTTCTCATTTTTACAACAAAATTTACAAAGCCATTTTTTTTAGGGACCACATCATATTTAAAGTCATTTTGAGGGGTGTACATGACAGAAAATACCCAAAAGTGGCACCATTCTAAAAACTAGACCCCTCAAGGTGCTCAAAACCACATTCAAGAAGTTTATTAACCCTTTAAGTGCTTCACAGGAACGAAAGCAATGTGGATGGAAAAAATTAACATTTAACTTTTTTTTTGAAAAAAATTACTTCAGAACCAATTTTTTTTATTTTCACAAGTGTTAAAAGAGAAAATCAACCACAAAATTTGTTGTACAATTTCTCCTGAATACGCTGATACCCCATATGTGGGGGTAAACCCCTTTTTCAGCACACGGCAGAGCTCGCAAGGGATGGAGCACCGTTTGACTTTTTCAACGCAGAATTGGCTGGAATTAAGATCGGATGCCATGTTGCGTTCGGAGAGCCCTTAATGTGCCTAAACAGTGGAAAACTCCAAAAAGTGACCCCATTTTGGAAACTAGACCCATTAAGGAACTTATCTAGATGTGTGGTGAGCACTTTTAACCTTCAAGTGCTTCACAGAAGTTTATAACGTAGAGCCGTGAAAATAAGAAATCCATTTTTTTTTCCACAAAAATGATCTTTTCGCCCCCAAATTTTTATTTTTACAAGGGTAACAGGAGAAATCATACCCCCACAGTTATTATGCGATTTGTCCTGAGTACGCTGATACCCCATATGTGGGGAGGAACCACTGTTTGGGTGCATGGGAGAGCTTGGAAGGGAAGGAGTGCCATTTTGGAATGCAGACTTTGATGGAATGGTCTGCGGGCATCATGTTGCGTTTGCAGAGCCCCTGATGGGCCTAAACAGTGGAAACCCCCAACAAGTGACTCCATTTTGGAAACTAGACCCATGAAGGAACTTATCTAGATGTGTGGTGAGCACTTTGAACCTTCAAGTGCTTCACAGAAGTTTATAACGTAGAGCCGTGAAAATAAGAAATCCATTTTTTTTCCACAAAAATGATCTTTTCGCGCCCAAATTTTTATTTTTACAAGGGTAACAGGAGAAATCATACTCCCACAGTTATTATGCGATTTGTCCTGAGTACACCGATACCCCATATGTGGGGGGAACCACTGTTTGGGCGCATGGGAGAGCTCGGAAGGGAAGGAGCGCCATTTTGGAATGCAGACTTTGATGGAATGGTCTGCGGGCATCATGTTGCGTTTGCAGAGCCCCTGATGGGCCTAAACAGTGGAAACCCCCCACAAGTGACCCCATTTTGGAAATTAGACCCCCTAAGGAACTTATCTAGATGTGTGGTGAGCACTTTGAACCCCCAAGCGCATCACAGAAGTTTATAAACGCAGAGCCGTGAAAATAAAAAGTCTTTTTTATTTCCACAAAAGTGATTTTTTAGACCCCAATTTTTAGACCCCCAAAGTTGGTAAATAGTGGAAACCCCTCAATTCTTGCTCCAACCCTAACCCCAACACACCCCTAACCCTAATCCCAACCCTAATCCTAGTTCGCCCTAACCCTAGCCCAACCCTAGCCCAACCCTAACCCTTAACCCTAGCCCAACCCTAACCCTTAACCCTAGCCCAACCCTAACCCTTAACCCTAGCCCAACCCTAACCCTAGCCCAACCCTAACCCTTAACCCTAGCCCAATCCTAACCCTAGCCCTAACCCTAGCCTAGCCCTAACCCTAGCCTAACCCTAGCCTAACCCTAACCTAGCCTAACCCTAACCCTAGCCTAACCCTAGCCTAACCCTAGCCTAACCCTAACCCTAGCCTAACCCTAACCCTAGCCTAACCCTAGCCTAACCCTAACCCTAGCCTAACCCTAACCCTAGCCTAACCCTAACCCTAGCCTAACCCTAACCCTAGCCTAACCCTAACCCTAGCCTAACCCTAGCCTAACCCTAGCCTAACCCTAACCCTAGCCTAACCCTAACCCTAGCCTAACCCTAACCCTAACCCTAGCCTAACCCTAACCCTAGCCTAACCCTAACCCTAGCCTAACCCTAACCCTAACCCTAGCCTAACCCTAACCCTAACCCTAGCCGAACCCTAACCCTAACCCTTATGGAAAACTGAAAAAAAAAATATTTTTTTTATTTCATTATGTGTGCCTATATAAGGGGGTGATAAACGGGGGGGTTATGTACTATTTTTATTATTTTGATCACTATGATCGTTTATCATAGTGATCAAAATAATGAATGGAATCTGCCAGCCGGAGCCAGCAGATTCCCGGCGGGCGCACTGCGCATGCGCCCGCCATTTTCAAGATGGCGGCGCCCATTGGATGACGCCGGCGGGCGCGGGACCACCGGGAGGGGACGGAGGACAAGGGAGAGGTACCGGGAGGGGACCGGGGGGGATCGGGGACCCTATTTCTCTATCCTCTGATGTGCGATCACATCAGAGGAAAGAGAAATTAAATGTAAAATCGCGGCTTTTTTTTTTTTGCGGTCGCCGTTATAGGGTTAATAACGGCGATCGCAAAAGCGGGGGTCGGTAAAAACCGACCGATTCATGTTCTCTGGGGTCTCGGCTACCCCTGGCAGCCGAGACCCCGGAGAAAATCCGACACTGGGGGGCGCTATTCACTTAAATCACAGCGCCGTGAATTAACGGCGCTGTGGTTTAAGTACCCTTAATTACCGCCGTTAAAAGGCGTATCGGCGGTCATTAAGGGGTTAAGGACCAAGCTATGTCATAGTTTAAGGACCAGGCTTTAATTTTGAAATCGGACCGCTGTCATTTTATGTGGTTATATCTCTGGAACGCTTCAATGGATCCTGCTGATTCTGAGAATGTTTTTTCATGACATATTGTACTTCATGTTAGTGGTAAAATTTCTTCGATATGACTTGCATTTATTTATGAAAATAACGGAAATTTGTCAAAAATTTTGAAAATTTTGCAATTTCCAAACTTTTAATTTTTGTACCCTTAAATCAGAGAGTGATGTCGCACAAAATAGTTAATAAATAACATTTCCTACATGTCAACTTTACATCAGCACAATTTTGTAAACATAGTTTTTATTTGTTAGGAAGTTATAAGGGTTCAAAGTTGACCAGCGATGTCTCATTTTTCCAACAAAATTTACAAAACCACCTCACATTTGAAGTGAGTTTGGTGGGTCAATATAACAGAAAATACCCAAAAGTGACACCATTCTAAAAACTGAACCCCTCAAGGTGCTCAAAACCACATTCAAGAAGTTTATTAACCCTTTAGGTACTTCACAAGAATTGAAGCAATGTGGAAGAAAAAATGAACATTTAACTTTTTTTCCCAAAAATTTTAACTTCAGACACAATTTTTTTTATTTTGTCAAGGGCATCAGGAGAAAATGAACCATAATATTTCTTGTGCAATTTCTCCTGAGTACACCAATAACCCATGTGTGGAGGAAGACCTATCTTTAGGCACATGGCAGTGCTGAGAAGGGAAGGAGCATCATTTGAAGTTTTGACTGTCAAATTGGCTGGAATCGAGAGCAGACGCTGTTGTGAGTTCATTTTCCCCTTCATCACTGTGGTCTGGTGAACTCCCTATTCTGGTAAAGGAAGGTAATGAGCCTGATTATCAGGCACGTGAGTCTAATGAGGATGACTGGCTGAGTGGAGTCACGGACTGGATATAAGGCTGCCGACGCCCTTCTGCCCTGCGGGTGATTTCTCTGTGGACTTCTAGGACACCAGTCTGATTCCTGCTCCTTTAAAGCTAAGTTTTCTGTTTTGCCTGTTAGCTTTTTGTTTTGTTTTTTGTTATCATTGCTTTTCAGTATTCTGCCATTCCCTGCTGGGGTGAGCTGAATCTCCTTTTGCTTGTAGCTCTGTCTTCAGTATATTCCTGAGTACTGACATAGCTTTTTTGAAGCCTAGCGTCTTCAGGGCCTTTTTCACTGTCAGTCTGTTGGCTCTTATTTTCATAGGGTTTTTCACGGATTGCAGACAGCAGCCTTCCTGTCCTTTTCTATCTAGTTAGCTTGGGCCCCTCTTTGCTCAGTCTATCTTTCTGTCTGTGTTGGTATTTTCATCTTGCTTCACCATCATTATATGTTGGGGGCTGCCTATTGCTTTGGGGTCTGCTCTGGGGCAGTTTAGATTTCCCCTTTCTTTCTTTAGGCCTATTTAATTCTCCGGCTGTGATCGAGGGGTCTAGGGCATCGTAGGAACCCCCCACGGCTACTGCTAGTTGTGTTGATAAGTTCAGGGGTCTGAAATCTGATAGCTGCCAACTTCTCTGGTTTTCTGGACTTAGCTAGCATTTCTGTTTTTGCCTTCTACGCTGACTCAATCATAACAAGACGCCATGTCTCATTTGGCGAGCCCCTGATGTACCTAAACAGTGGAAACCCCCCATAGGTGACCCCATTTTGGAAACTAGACCCCCCCAAGGAGCTTATCTAGATGCATGGTGAGCACGTTGAACCCCCAAGTGCTTCTCAGAAGTTTATAACGTAGAGCCGTGAAAGTAAAAAAAATCATATTTTTTTCCACAAAAATGATCTTTTTGCCCCAAAATTTTTATTTTCACAAGGGTAACAGGAGAAATAGGATCCCAAAAGTTGTTTTGCAACTTGTCCTGAGTACGCTGATACCCCATTTGTGGGGTGGAACCACTGTTTGTGCGCATGGCAGAGCTTGGAAGGCCTGCGGGCATCATGTTGCGTTTGCAGAGCCTCTGATGTGCCTAAACAGTTGAAACAGTAGAAACCCCCCCCAAGGAGCTTCACAGATGTGTGGTGACTGAGCACTTTGAACCCCCAATTGCTTCACAGAAGTTTCTAACGTAGAGCCGTGAAAATAAAAAAATCATATTTTTTTCAATAAAAATTATTTTTATTTTCACAAGTGTAGCAGATAAGTACGCTGATACCCCATATGTGGGGGTAAACCACTGTGATCGCCTTTCTGCAATCTTTGGGAGGCAGAATGAACAAATCCACAAAAGGTGAAGAATTGGTTTTATTGGTTTTACGCTGTTCCTCATGCGGTATTAGTGATTAGGTGACTTTATTCTTTGGGTCGGTGCAAATACAGAGATATCAGATTTATATCCTTTTTTATGTTTAGCTTCTGTCACACACTAAAAGACGCATTTTTGTAAGAAGTTTTTGCATCGCTGTATTTTGAGAGCTATAATTTTACCATATTTCAGCCGACAGAGTCATGCGCGGGCTTCATTTTTGCGGGACAAGCTGACATTTTTGTTAGTACCGTTTTCGGGCACATGACTTTTTTGATCGCTTTGTATTCCAATTTTTGTGGAGGCAGAATAAACAAACACCAGCAATTCAGAAATAGTTTTTTTTTTCTCCGTTCCTCAAGTGGTAAAATTGGTAAGACAGTTTTATTCCTTGGGTCATTACAATTACAACGATACCTCATTTATATGCTTTTTTATGTTTTGATGTTTTTTACACAATAAAAACTTTTATAGAATATATTATTATTTTTGCATCACTTTATTGTGAGAGCTACAACTTTTTTTATTTTTCCTCTGATGGAGCTGCATGGTGGCTTGTTTTTGTGGGACAAGAGGGCGCATTCAGTAATACTATTTCTATTACCATTGTTTTTTTATCGTGCTTTATTCCACTTTTTCCAAGCGTTATGATGATACCGCTTGGAAAAACTATAATTTGCTACTTTTTTGTGTTTTCTTTTTACGGCGTTCACTGAAGGAGTTAACTAGGGTTACACTTTTAAAGATGGGATTTTTACAGATGTGGCGATACCAAACATGTGTATTTTTTTTGCTTATTTTATTTTTTCACATAAAAATGTGTATATTTTAGTGGAATTTTGTAATTATTTGTATTATTTTTTAAAAAATTTTTTACCTTGTTCCTTTAAGGGACTTTCACTTTCATTGCAGGTTTAAAAAATTGCAATGCTCCATTGAAATGTATTATATCCTATGCAGAAAGCTTCTGACATCATGCTGTGAGAATGGATTCAGAGGCTTTCCATAGCTGGATGACACAGTGACAGTTTAAATGCATGATGTGCATAGCCAGTCATGGTGCGGGAACTTACATCCTGCCATGAAGGGCTATACAAGTCAATGGTCATTTATGGGCTAATGTAATGTACAATTTTCTTTAATTAGCACTTTGATTTATAGCAAAAAAAACACACACAGGTCTCCAGCCACAGAAACTCCACTTTATCCCCTACAGTTGGAGTAAGTAAGAACCCATCAGCTGTTATGGAAATGGACACGACAGCTGCTTTTGTGTCACCTAGCACAACACAGCTTTCTTAAGCCACCATAACATCTCTGGCTGCACCTCACTTCCAGCAGTTTGTCGTATTCTCCGTATTCCACCCTCTATCAGCACAGCAACTAGCCCTCGGTCCCGCAGTTGTGGTCACATAAAAGAACATTTCTGCCCACACAAGAGCTTGAACTCCACCATCTATAATCTGTTGGCCAAAGAAATGCTGCCTTTCCACCTGGTGGATTCAGAAAGTTTCAGAAAGTTGATGGCCATGGCAGTCCCTTGGTAACAGTTGCCCAGTCGCCATTACTTCTCTAAGAAAGCTGTGCCTGCGCTACACTAGCATATCACTGACATCACCCACTCCCTGAAAAATACATGTCTGCCAGTGTGCATTACAACACTGACACCTGTATGAGGAAATTGCCATGGGCATTACATCTCAATGACTGGGCACTGGGAGACTTTGGTGACTGTGGGGCAGGCAGTCAAGGGGCTGCTCCACATGTATTTGAAACCCCAAGGCTTGTGGGACAAACCTCTATATTTAACAGTTCCTCCACTGGTTCTGGCTTTTCCACCTCCTTCAGGGCCTCCAACTGTGCCCTCGACCTCTCCCTTAGTCCAACACACGTTCCAACAGTGCAGAAAAATCTCCCCGCCTCTGTGTTGCACAGCCAGGGCTCACCGTAATCAGGCAGTGTTTAAATTAATATGCCTTGGAGATCACTGTCACACAGCTCAAGAGTTGTGGGCAGCTATCCAGGACGAGTTAGAGCAATGGTTGTATCCACTGAACTTGGAGCCCAGGAAGGCTATATGTGATAATGTTGCAAACCTGTGGTGGCCCTATGCCGGGGCAACCTCACACACGTGTCTTGCATGGCTCACATCCTGAACCTGTTGGTACAGCAATTTCTCCACCATTATCCCAGCCTGGATGCACTGCTGCAGAAAGCACTGTTGCTGTGTACTCACTTCCACCAATCGCACCCCGCAGATCATCAACTTGCACTGCTACAAAGGTCTTAAGGCCTACCAGTTAACTATTTGATTTGGGATGTTCCAACATGGTGGAATTCCACTCTGCACATGTTGCAGTGACTGTGGCAGCAGCGATGAGCCCTTGTGCAGTATGTCCTTTTGCATAGCCTGGGTCAGTGCAGTACAGATATGTGGCAAATTACGCTTGTGGAGTGAGCACAGATGAAGGACCTCTGCACCCTTCTGCACAGTTTTGAAATGGCTACCAAGATGGTTAGCGTTACAATGCAATCATCAGCATTACTATTCTGGTCATTTACAAGCTAAAGCACACTTTGAATAGTCTGCATGAGGATGTGGTGGTCCTAGAGGAAGAGGTCGAAGCAGAGAAGGATGCGGTAAAGACAACAATATCTCACATTTCCAGACTGTCACCAAACAGGCAGATGCCATGGGAGGGTGGCTTACAGCAAAAGATGGAGGCTCGTTGTACCATGCAAACTATTAGTGAAGGTGCAGGAGCCAAGAAATAAATGTAGGAGGTTGAGGTGATGGATGAACAACAGTCAGGGGATGGAGAGGATACTCTATTTTGTAGTTGGTTGGCGGGAAGGGACAAAGGAAGCAACTTTGAGTGTTACCTCACCACCAGCACTCCATGGACTTGGACCTCATGGAAGCACCGAACACATGAGCGCCTTTTTGCTGCACTATCTTCAACATGATGACCATATTCTTCTGGTTAGAAATAGTGCTAACTATGGGGTTGCCACTCTGTTAGATCCATGGTACAAGAGAAAATGGATAGGTGCATGGGGGAGTATCAAATCAAGCTTGTAAACAATCTTAAGAGTTGTTTTCCCCAAGACAGATGTCCAACCCTGGAAACATCAAGGCGTCATCACAAATACATTAACAGCAACAGCACTGAAAGTGGCATCAGCAATTTCTGTGAGTAGTTTAACACATTTTTTAGACCAACCTGTGCACCATCAGAAAAGAGTACAAGTCTGACATTGTGAATGACTTGACAGGATGGTGAAGGAGTATCAATGCCATCAGAAGGAGTTTGGACTCTTGCGTTTTGGTCTTCAAAAAAGGAAGAGTGGCCTGAGCTCCTGTCATGCCTTGGAGATTTTGTCATGCCTGACAGCTAGCGTTCTCTCAGAATATGTATTTAGTACTGCTGGTGGTGTCCTGACGTATAAGTGGATCCAGCTGTCCCCTTAATGTGTAGACTGCTTTAATTTCAACAAAATGAACAACTCATGGATCTTCAATGTCTTTTGCACCCCAGTCATAGACTGGGCAGACTAGGCAATGGTTTATTTTTTACTGTCATGTATTGATCTTGCGTTATTGCTGTCTGTGCCATCTTGGTGGTGACTTCTGTGCCTGCTGTTCCTAATGTTACAAACAACTTTTTTAAAGGTGGAAACTCCAAGTTGAGTTTCCATCTGGTGGGTTGCCTGTAGTGGAAGGTGTGTAAGAGGCTTATTATATTGTTTGTTTCTACTCTGTGGAAAATGATGTCACTTTAGAGGTGTATAGCAATTTCTTTTATAAATGTGGAGAATCCAAGTTGGGATTCCATCTGGTGGGTTGCCTGTGTAAGTAGGGCTCTTAGACAGGCAGGTCGGTACTTACTTTCAGTCAGCTACCTGTGTTACCTATATTTTTCTACCAATAGTACTGTATGAAAGTGATGTTTGTGCTATCTGTGTGGCTGTAATGAAAACAAAATGGAGTTGCTGCATGAGGGATCAGGGCTCCCAGGTAAGAAGGCTTACACTGCTCCCTTAATCACCAAGTCCTCATTGAAACTTCAATTCCAAGCTGTAAATGCTGGGCCAGCCCTGATCTCTCATGCATGGCCCATGTCTGTCTGCTTCTGTGCCATTATAAAAGGTTCTACTGTGGGTCAATTGATCAGTCAACTACCTGTGTTGCTTTCCTTACATTTTTCTACCAATAGTACTATATGAAACTGATGTTTGCGCCATCTGAGTGTGGCTGGAATTTAAAAAAAAATGGTGGGGTTGCATGAGGTATCAGGTCTCCTAGCTAAGAAAGCTTACACTGTTCCCTTAACCACCAGGTCCTGGTTGAAACTTGAATTCCAAGCTGTAAATGATGGCCCAGACCATGATATATCATGCATGGTCCATGGCTGACTGCTGCTATGCCATTTGCAAATTTCTATTGTGGGTCAAATTATGCACTTTTCATAGTGTCTACCCATAATTTTAGTTGTTTGGGAACCTTTTATCACCCCTTATGGTGCTGTGTATATATTTGGTTTGGTCTCCCATGGAATCTAATGGGGTTCAGGTTTGCTCATCGAACCGTTCGTTGAACATGTTTGGCGAGCATCTAAATGTTCAGTGAATCAAACAGGACTTTCAAAGATTCGCTTATCTAAACTTATGATTGTTGTATATGAACTACTAAATTGTAACGCACTGCGGAATATGTTGGCACTATATAAATAAATTATTATTATAATAGAGGAGTCACTCCAAAAAAAAGACGTGGGTCCCCCCTATATTCAATCACCAGCAATGGCTAAACAGACAGCTACGGTCTGATATTAATAGACTAGTAAAGGGCCATGAATATTAGCCCCCTCCCAAACTAAGAACATCAGCTTTGAACCGCATAAGATGTACCAATTCCAGCTCTTAGCCTACGCTCTTCCCCCCTTTTTTGTTTGTGCAGTTGTAAGGAGAAAAACCAAGGCAGGCGTACCTTTTTTGTGACGAGTATGGAACTGTCGGGGCTGTCACCTCGGTTGCACAGGGGAATGCTTAAGGCCCCGGACTGATTTTTGCACCCAGTGACAGGGGGTGCGGCTAAGCTAAAAAGGCCACAGCGTGAAAGAAATAGGTCAGACTTGGTGGGAACGTGCAGCGCACAGGTGGACAGTGTGAGTGCTCCGATCTCGGAGCATCACGTCGGAGCAGGCCCAAGCCCAAAGGGCCGCAGCACTACTACTAGAGACTATCGACAGACACTTGCCTTGTGTCTACCGACTCCGCTGCTACCGCTGACAACACTGACGTCGTGGACACCTGTGACAGTGAGTCATATGGCCCGTGGAAGGAACATAGACACCCGCCCGTACCAGCAGGAACGCAGGTGACCCGTTTTGAACTGTGCCCTGATAAGTCCGCATATAGTCGCCGTGCAGTGATAAACTCTGCCCAGGACAGAGACTTTGTCCTCTCCGTCCCCTTATCTTTCAGATCCAGGACCGTCACCAGGACCACGAGGAATCACCACCATCGCCAGTATCCAGCACGCAATCTTCTCCAGGACTACGCCTGACCCCATACGTGCCAAGGCCTTGGTGCCAACGTTTACACCCAGGACTCCAACTGCTGAAGTCGCTGGTTTGATAAGTTTATTACTTTTAAACTTCTTACCTTATTTGCCTAAACCTGTTCTTTCTTAGTTATAATACCCCCGCAAAAGTAAGCCCTTTCTTGCACTTCTCCCTGTGTGGAGTATCTGTATTATTAAACCCCTTTAACCCTTGCTCTGCCTCCAGTCCATTACTGCATCCAGTGTTACTGCTGTATCCTACACAGTGGCAGGTAGAGTAATAGGTTTGGAATTTATGTAAACTTTTATATGGCCACTGACATCAAACCCAGGGGTTAGTAATGCAGCAGTTTTTGACCACATATGGGGTACCATTGTGTTCAGAAGAAATTTTGTAATAAATTTTGCAGTCCGTTTTCTCCTATTATGCATTGTGACAATTACAAACTTAGGGTTAAATCAATATTTTAGCAGAAAAAATGTAATTTTCATTTTCACATTCACATTTAAAAAAGTTCTGTGAAGCACTACGGGTACATGAAGCTCAACACACCCCTAAATGAATTCCGTGGTGGGTTTAGTTTGCAAATTGAGGTCAGTTGTGCTTGTTTCTACTGCTTTGTACCTCATTGGCTCTGCAAATGAGACATGGTTTCTGCACTCTATTCCAGCCATAATTACATTCCAAGTACCAAATGTCACTTCTTCCATTCCAAGCCCTGCTGTGTGCCTAAGCAGAATTTTTTTCGTAACGTGTAGGCATTGCCGCACTCGTGAGAAAGTGGGTAAAAACTGTGGGGTCCAAAAAAAAATTGGGACTAAAAAACCATTCTCATGAAAAAAAAATTGGGGTTAACCCCTTCACTACCAAGGGTGGTTTGCACGTTAACTACCGGGCCAATTTTTACAATTCTGACCACTGTCCCTTTATGAGGTCATAACTCTGAAACGCCTCCGTGGATCCCGGTGATTCTGACATTGTTTTCTCGTGACATATTGTACTTCATGTTAGTGGTAAAATTTCATTCATATAACTTGCGTTTATTTATGAGAAAAACGGAAATTTGGCGAAAATTTTGAAAATTCCGCAATTTTCCAACTTTGAATTTTTATGCCCTTAAATCACAGAGATACGGCACACAAAAAAGTTAATAAGTAACATTTGCCACATGTTTACTTTACATCAGCACAATTTTGGAACCAAAATTTTTATTTGTTAGTAAGATATAAGGGTTAAAAGTTGACCAGCGATCTCTCATTTTTGCAACACCAATTTATTTTTACGGACCACATCACATTTGAAGCCACTTTGAGGGGTCTATATGATAGAAATTACCCAAAAGTGACACCATTCTAAAAACTGCACCCCTCAAGGTGCTCAAAACCACATTCAAGAAGTTTATTAACCCTTCAGGTGCGTCACAGGAATTTTTTGAATATTTAAAAAAAATTAACATTTAACTTTTTTTCACAAAAAAAATTACTTCAGGTTCAATTTTTTTTATTTTACCAAGTGTAACAGGAGAAATTGGACTGCAAAAATTATTGTGCAATTTGTCCTGAGCACGCTGATACCTGATACGTGGGGGGGAGCAACTGTTTCGGCGCATGGCAGAGCTCAGAAGGGAAGGAGCGCCGTTTGACTTTTTCAATGCAAAATTGGCTGGAATTCTGATCGGACGCCATGTCGCGTTCGGAGAGCCCCGATGTACCTAAACAGTGGAAACCCTCCACAAGTGACCCCATTTTTGAAACTAGACCCCCTAAGGAACTTATCTAGATATGTGGGGAGAACTTTGAACCCACAAGGGCTTCACAGAAGTTTATAATGTACAGCGGTACAATTAAAAAATCATATTTTTTCCACAAAATGATCTTTTCACCCCCAATTTTTATTTTCCCAAGGGTAACAGGACCCTAAAAGTTATTGTGCAATTTGTCCTGAGTATGCTGATACCCCATATGTGGGTGTAAATGACTATTTGGGCACATGGCAGAGCTCGGAAGGCAAGCAGCGCCATTTGACTTTTTTGGCTGGAATTGAGATCAGACACCATGTCGCGTTTGGAAAGCCCCTGATGTACCAAAACAGTGGAAACCCCCACAAATGACCCCATTTTGGAAACTAGACCCCCCAAGGAACTTATCTAGATGTGTGGTGAGAACTTTGAACCCCCAAGTGCTTCACAGAAGTTTATAACGCCCAGGCGTGAAAATAACAAAAAAAAATTTTTCCACAAAAATGATATTTTTGCCACCAAATTTTTATTTTCCTAAGGGCAACAGGAGAAATAGGACCCCAAAAGTTGTTTTGCAAATTGTCCTGAGTAGGCTGATACCCCATATGAGGGGGTAAAACACTGTTTGGGTGCATGGCAGAGCTTGGAAGGGAAGGAGCACCATTTGACTTTTTCAACGCAGAATTGGCTGGAATTGAGATCAGATGCCATGTTGCGTTTGGAGAGCATCTGATGTGCGCAAATAGTGGAAACCCCCAATTCTAGCCCTAACCCTAACCCTAACCCTAGCCCTAACCCTAACCCTCGCCCTAACCCTAACCCTAGCCCTAACCCTAGCCCTAACCCTAACCCTAGCCCTAACCCTAATGGGAAAATGGAAATAAATACATTTTTTTAATTTTATTATTTTTCCCTAACTAAGGGGGTGATAACGAGGGGTTTGATTTACTATTTATGGCGGTTTTTATGTTTGACAGCTGTCGCACGCTAAAAGACGCTTTTTATTGTAAAAATAGTTTTTGCATCACCACATATTGAGAGCTATAATTTTTCCATATTTTGTCCCACCGAGTCATGTGAGGTCTTATTTTTTGCGGGACGAGTTGACGCTTTTATTGGTATCATGTTCGGGCATGTGACATATTTTGATCGCTTTTTATTTCGTTTTTTGGGACGCAGAATTTACAAAAACCAGCGTTTCATGAATTTCTTTTTGGTGGTGCGTTTACGCCGTTCCGTGTGCGGTAAAATTTATAAGGCGGTTTTATTCTTCGGGTCAGTACAGTTACAGCGATACCTCATTTAGGTTTTTTTTATGTTTTGGCGCTTTTATGCAATGAAAACAATTTTATATAAAAAATAATTATTTTTGCATCACTTTATTCTGCGAGCTATAACTTTTTTATTTTTTCGCTGATGATGCTGTGTGTGGCTCGTTTCTTGCGGGACAAGATGACGTTTTCAGCGGTACCATGGATATTTATATGCGTCTTTTTGATCGCGCGTTATTGCACTTTTTGTTCGGTGGTATGATAATACATCATTATTTTTTGCTTCGTTTTTTATTTTTATTTTTTAAGGGGTTCGCTTAAGGGGTTAACTATTGGGACAGTTTTATAGGGCGGGTCGTTACGGACGTGGCGATACCAAATATGTGTACTTCTATTGTTTTGTTTTTTTTTATTTCCAAAAAATGAATTTATTGGGGAATTTTTTTTTTTTTTTTTTTAATTTATTTGGCGATTTTTTTTTTATTATTTTTACACTTTTTTTTAATTTTTTTTTTACTTTATTACAATGTCCCGGGGGGGACATCACTGTCCTGTGACAGATCGCTGATCTGTCACATCACAGATCACTGTGACAGATCAGCGATCTGTCACAGGCACTGCACAGGCTTCCTCATGCCTGCGCTTTGCAGGCACTGAGGAAGCCAGCTTCCTGCAGGCCCCCGGAGGTCCCCGTCACCATATTGGATCCGGGGACCTGCAGGAAAGGAGTCCCCCACAGCAGCGCTGCACATTGCGCTGCCGTGGGGGGCTCAGGGAAGCAAGGAGGGAGCCCCCTCCCTGCCGATGCTTCCCTTTAACCCCCGGTACACCACGATCGTGTTTGATCACGGAGTGCAAGGGGTTAACGTGTCGGGGGCGGTCCGTGACCGCCCCTGACACATTGTGCCGGGTGTCAGCTATGATAATTAGCTGACACTCGGCCGCGATCAGCGGCTCTCACCACGTGGGCGCCGCTGATCGCGATGACGTAATATTCCATCCATGGTAATTAGGTCCATGGTCACATGGACGAAATATTACGTCATTTGTAGGTAAGGGGTTAAGGCAACATTTTAGAGGTAAAGTTGCAATATATTTTATTTTCATTCCTCTTTGCATTAATTCCTGTTCAGTACCTGAAGGGTTAAAACATTTCCTGACAGTAGTTTTGAAGCATTTGAGAGTTGTGGTTTTTAAAATTGTATAAATTTTGGGGAGTTTCCAATATTTAGGATAAATTTTTAACCTCTCTAATATCGTAACAATATAAAATTACATTTGAAAAATAATGCAGATGTAATGAAGACATAGGGAAGTGTAATGTATATACTTGTGTATAAGCCATGTTTTTCAGCACATTTTTTTGTCTTGTAAACGCATCCCCTTGGCTTATACAGGAGTCAATTGTCCTAGAGGGCCAGCGGGGGAAGGGGAGCAAAGAAGCAGCAGATGACAGAGGCAGGAGCTGGCAGCTGTGGCTACAGCCTGTGCCGCTGCTAAAGAGAAATTAATATTCATCTCTCTTATAGCGTGCACAGTGACAGCTGCAGCCGCCGGCTTCCAGAAAACATCATACTCAACCTCAACCGTCATCTGCATCTCGTTGATCCTGGCGCCCTCGCAGCATCTCATATGGTGCCGGCTTCCGACAGCACTTCCAGCGCTGAGCGGTCACATGGCACTGCTCATTAAGGTAATGAATATGCACGCGTCTCCACTCCCATAGGTGTGAAGGGAATATTCATTACCTTAATGAGTGGGGCCATGTGATTGCTCGGCACAGGAAGAGTTGTTGGTAGCCAGAATGAGGTGCTACAAGGGCACACTGGAGGAAGGTGAGTAGGATTTTTTTTAATAGGAAGCATGCATACCAGGACAGGAGGGGGAGAGCCACCCATACAATGACAGCTACAGGGGAAAGCCATACATACCAGGACAGCCATGAGGGAAACCACACATACCAGGACATCTATGGGGGAGCCACACATGCCAGGACAGCGATGGGGGGAGCCACACATATCAGGGCAGCTATGGGGGAGCCATGCATAGCAGGACAGGACGGCGGGAGCCACGCATACCAGGACAGTATGGGGGAGCCATGCATACCAGGACAGGGATGAGGGGACAATGCATACCCAGCTTATATTCGAGTCAAAAAGCCTACCCAGTTTTCCGTGGCAAAATTAGGTGCCTCAGCTTATACTTGGGTCGGTTTATACTCGAGTATATACGGTATTTATTAATTGTTTTCCACAGCATGATTAACTGATTTAAGGATATAAATATTGAAAGTTTGAAAATTGAAAATTTTGGACAAAGTTCTAATATTTTCATAAATAAATGTAAAACAAATTGACCTAACTTTTTTTATTTCTCCTTTGGTTAGCAAGTATGTGTGTATGTGTAATGAGTATAGTAACATACTCACCAGTTGTTGTCTACTTCCATTTTCTCCAGCACTCAGGTCCACTCTAACATCATGTAACTGCATTTGTAACTTGCAGGATCACAAAGTGTTTTCTGTGTGGATTAGCAGTTACTTTCTCAATACAAATGTGATAACTCCCGGAGTGGACCCTCTGGGTCCTGACACCAACCCACACTGGGTGAGCTGACCTAGTGAGGACCACCCCCTATACAGGGAGTGATGGGGCAGACCCAGGGGGGCAAAGTGGTCGGCTCACAGAAGACATGAGTGAGTGTGTCTAGCAGGGAATGTGCAAAGCGTGGACGCAGGGGCACGCAGAGTATAGGACAGTACAAGGCGTGTGCATGAAAGTACGGAGGGTTCAGGACAGTACAAGGCGAGTACACAGGAGTGAGCTGGATACTGAATCGTGCAAGGCATGTACACGGGAGCATGTATGGCTCACAAAACAAGCACGCCCAGGTACAGGTAAAGCAGGGCGCGTGTAAGGAGCATGCTGTTACTGTTCTGCAATATCGGGCTATGGTAGGAGGGGAAAACGGACCCTGCACTGCGACTAGGCTGATACGCTACGATGGGGTGGGTGACACATTCCTTGTGAATAGACCCACCGACGATCCTAGGTTAATCTCAAGCGAAGACCTATAGATAGGGGGAAGGCTGCAGAAACAAACTGAAAACAGAAACTAAGACTTGCAGAACCAGAGGTCCCAGAACTGCACTAATTAAACACACAGGAGGCAAAGCAAGGCTCCAAGCAAGACTTCAAGCTGATTAACACTGTTGTCCAGCAAGGAATGGAAGACAGGTGCAGGTTAATAAAGGGTGATGCAATCACCTGACCCAAGACAAACCCAGCACCAGGAGAAAAAGGCCAGCAACCAGAACACCACAAGAAAATGGCAGATAGTCATAAACTGAACAGATTTAACACACGCCAGAGTACAAGGCTAGACAGAGTGCATGCTGGGAAGCACGCCTGAGTACAGGGTTAGACAGAGCACGCATGAGTACAAGGCAAGGCAGAAGGTGTGCTAAGAAGCATGACAGGACACAAGGCAGGAGCTGAGCGTGTGCTAAGGAGCATGACAGTGCACAGAGCAGAGCGTGTGCTAAGGGGCACAACAAAGCACAGAGCATAGCATGTGCTAATAAGCATGGCAGAGCACAGTACAGGGGACTTGAGTACAGAGAGCGACCAAGCAGAGACCAAGCAGGCCTAGCAGGGAAGCACAACAATAATCAGGCACCTCCCACAGGAATAGGCAGCCTGATATAGGGCAAGAGCACAGGGACTTCCGGGTTAGGTCCTCCAGGACCATAGAGATGGCGTGGCTACAGCCAGAGAAGAGAAGGGCGAGCATGCGTGCTGGGCATAGCCGTGCAGCACAGGATCAAGTGTGAGAGGTGCGTGTGCGCACCCGATGGGATCCCCAGAGCAGCCGTGGCACCGGAAGTGGTGACGTAGTCCCGGCACCGGGTGAGCACGGTGTGTTATGGTCGGCGGAACACGCTAAATAAAAATATAAATAAAGCGTGTTTGCCGCCCGGGGTACACTGTTCGGCAGATGTAGAAACCGCTGCTAAAGAGGCAGAGCACAAGGACGGTAATGTGCACACGGTTAAACTGCACCTGGTGCACAAAAGCAAGCTCTGTTGTACTCACAGAACTGCAAGCATAAACATATATAAAGTAATGCTGAAGCAGTCTGTCTCACAAACAGAGCTGCAAACACAACACATATAAAAAAACGCTGTGTCTGTTTTAACTTCACAGAAGCTCAGTGTGACAGACGTGGTATAGGGTCATAGGAGTCGCCAAGAGTGGCAGGCCTGACTCCGTCTAGACCTACCGGTAAACGTCTGCCGCAGTGGCGTTGCAACCGCGAATGCACACTGGGCTGCAACCGCAGCGCGGCAGGAACAGAGCCACTGGAGAAGCGCTGCAAAGACACTGGCGCAATGCAGGGCGCAGGCTGCTGCAACAGGTGAGGCTTGAGCACGCTGGCGCTGCTAGAAACTGAATCCCACACACTCACACAGACATATTATCAGAGGGAAAGGGTTTCTTAATGAGTCAGTCACCAGTCCAAGCATCCATCACCATACACACAGCAGCAGTATGAAAATACTAGCGCATGGCGGAACAGCCATGCGCACTTTTTATAGCATACGGGACCTTCCAGAAATCTCCAGAGCAGAACCAATAAAATCAGGAGCAGGACCTGAGCACCTGACTCCTGAACTCCAATGAGAGCTCGTCCCGTGAGCATGCTCAGAAGCTGGGAAAAAGGACTTAGCCTCTAGAGATAAATGTGGGAATCTGGGTTGCTGCATAGGCATAGAAGGACCCAGATTCCTAACACGGTGTAGCAACAAAACTGTGAGATTTGGAATGAGGCACTGTAGCACAATGCAATCAGGCAGCCACTGTTTGATTCTTCAGGTCAAAGATACAGTCACGTGATGCTGGAGTGGACCCGAGCACCTCTGACAATGCTAGAAGACGACGACCATTGAGAATGTTATTGCATTCATATCACTGGTCTACAAAAAAAAAAATTTCTGGCATGGACTTTAAGAACAGTTGTAGACTAATTTAAGGGTGCTGAATTCAAATCTGATCTTAGAATTTCTCTATCAAATCACGTTTTTGCGCTATAGGTATATAGCCCATTTTCATGAATTCCATGAAAAATATAAGTAGTGTATGAAAAGTGCCGGTTTATCCGGTTCACTAAGGTAAATTTAATTTTCATTTAGTCTGCCAATAAATGTGAGAATATCTTTTTTCTTTGAACATGCATAATTCCCATTTGTTATGATAAGAAAGTAAACAGTTTTCAACGTTCACAACAGTCGTGTGCAGGTACTTTTTTATTTATTGAAATTTTCAATGAATTTTGATATTTATTGTTTTTATGCTGCTGTTTTTCTGTTTTTTGTTTGTGAATCAATACCTAAGGTGTGGGGGGGGACAGAAATTCAATGAACAACTCAGGTAGCTAACAACTTTTATCTTGTATTTCTCTGCAGGATTTAACAATGTCCTCTACATCTCGCAGAAGACAGTGCTCAAATGATCCAAATATTTTTTGTTACATCTGTGGAAACTTTACTGTGAAGACTCAGAGGCGCAACATTACTGACTTTGCTAAGAGGGTGTATTTTGCGTACTTCAAAGTAAAACTTGGAGACCAAGACAAGCATTGGGCTCCTTACAAAGTGTGCAAAACCTGTATTGAGAGCTTGAGATCATGGTCTCTATGAAAGAATGCTAAACTTCATTTTGGAGTTCCTATGGTTTGGAGAGAACCAAGCAGTCATTTAGAAGACTGCTATTTCTGCCTTGTCGATGTAAAAGGTTTCAATAAGAAAAGCAAGCAATATTTGCAATACCTGAGTATCCCTTCAGCTATTCGACCAGTTGCCCATAGTGAAGATATACCTATTCCAAAATTTACGGCGCTTCCAGAAAACGTTGACTCAGATCTCTCCTCACATTGTTATACTGATGAAGAAGACAGTCCAGATATTTTTCAGCCATGTGAAGAAGATTGGGACAAACCAATTCTGTTTACTCAGACTGCTTTGAATGATCTTGTTAGAGATATTTATCTACCAAAAGAGTCTGCTGAACTATTGGCTTCTAGGCTACAAGAGAATCGAATGTTGAAACCCGGTACAAGTGTCTCATTTTATCGTAACAGGGAAGCAGGACTGCGTAAGTACTTCCATTCAGATGGCCAGCTTGTCTATTGTACTGATGTTGAAGGGCTACTTCTCTTTATGGGACTTCCAGCATATGATTCAAGGGATTGGAGGCTTTTTATTGATAGTTCCAAAAGAAGTTTAAAATGTATTCTGTTACACAATGGAAATAAGTATGGCTCTGTACCAATAGGTCATTCTGTAAAACTTAAAGAAGAATATAAAAACATCAAGATTGTTCTAGAGAGGTTACAATATAATGTTCATGGGTGGTTAATTTGTGTTGATTTGAAAATGGTTAACTTTATTTTGGGTCTGCAAGGAGGGTACACAAAACACCCTTGTTTTCTGTGCTAATGGGATAGTAGAGCTACAGCAGAGCATTGGGTGAAAACTGAATGGCCTCCGCGACAGAGTTTGGCATCTGGCGATAAGAACGTCATCCATGATCCTCTAGTGGATAGGAAGAACATTGTCTTGGAAGAAGTACTAATGAGTCTGCGAAATCTTGGATGTTGAATGAGTATCAAGATTCACTATTTACACAGCCATTTGGACTTTTTTCCAGAGAACCTTGGGGATGTGAGCGAGGAACAAGGGGAACGTTTTCATCAGGACATTAAAACAATGGAAGAACGGTATCAAGGCCGGTGGGACTCACATATGATGGCTGACTATTGCTGGAGCTTGATGAGAGACAACACAGAAGCTGTACATCACAGATCAGCCAAGAAAAGAACGTTCAAATAACTGCCATTTGCCATTCATCTATGTGCCATATATATGTGTTTTTATATTTTGTAGTTTAATTCTGTAAGTATATTTGATTTGCTGTACATAGACTTTGTAATCTTTTTTATTCCTTGATTAAAAATATACAAAATGTAGTACCGAAAATCATGTGTTTTTATCATAAAACATTTGATAGGAGTAATTTTCATCAAAAATTGAAAATATCTCGAAATCCTGATTTGATAGCCAAAAACGGAGTTCATATTCGTAATCAGCAGCCAAAATTGACTTAAAATATGTTTTAAAACCTTTTGCCAGAAAAATTGTGTTACCAGATACATACACATACATCATTGCTACCAAAACGAGAAGTAAAATAATCAGCGGAGTGCTCATTTAAAATGTAAAAAAAAATTCCAAAATTTATTTTTTTTCTTCTAATAAGTTATATGCACCCCATAATTCATAGTTCGGTGAAGTGAGTAGTTTTCCCGTGTTTCATATATTTTGAGTGACATTTACTGAACCTTCATGAAAGTGGATTTTCTCAAATGCTAGATTAAGATCATCATTTTTCCAGTTGTTTTTTTTTGCATTATAGAATGTTCTCCATTGTCTTGGAGACTAGTCATATATAATATTGCAATTTGCAAGTTTGCCTGTTCATCATAATATTTTTAGGCTAAGTAGAAATGATTCCATTATACGTATTATAGTATATAGACAAAAGTATTTAGACCTCTACATATTACACCCACAAACGCTTTTATGACATCCCATTCTAAATCTGCATGCAATAATATAGAGTTAGTCCTCTCTGCCTATCCCCTTTGCAGCTCTCATTGCTTCCATGATCCTGGGAAGCTTTTTACAATGTTTTTGAGTGAATCAGTGGGATTTTTTGCAAATTTAACAACAAGAGTATTTGTGAGGTCAGACAGTAATGTTGTTCGAGATGTCCTGGCTCAGAATCGTGGGTCTAATTGATCCCAAAGTTGTTTGACTGGGCTGAAGTCAGGCCACTTTGTGGGCCAGTCATATTCTTCAAAACTAACCATGCTTGTTAGAGGAAAGTGTACCCAGTCTTGCTATGCTGAAAAAATATATTGGCATGCTAAAGCATTATTATTTTCCATCATTGGAACTAAGGGATCTAGGCTAACCCCTGAGAAACATTCTCATAGCATTATCCTACAGTACATCCAACCAGCTTTACAATGTGCACAATGCAATCAGGCAAGTAAGGTTTTCCTGGCATTCTCCAAACCTATATTCTCCATCGGTCTACCACATAGAGATGTGTCATTAGTAAATCTACAGAACATGATTCAATTGAACTAGCATACAGTGGTGGCATGCTTGGCATTATGCTTAGTGATGTAAGGTTTGTATACATCTTGCTGCCTTCCTCAACTATGCGTATTTAATCTAAAATTATATCAGAGCACACTTTGACTTTGATTGCATCATTGTAGCCAATGGCCCGTCAGCACATACGCTTGAATCCCATCTTGCAAGGCTTCAAATATAAACCCTGATAAAGCCACTGAACAGATGCTAAATGGGAACATAGCCTTACACATACTGCTTCAAAAGTCTGACTGAACTATTGCAGTGTGACTTAAACTAAGGCAGCTTTTAACGGACTGAGAAAGAGGATAGGAGTGATCCAATGGCTGGATGTCCTTAAGAATAGAAATGTCCAGGAAGGATGGAAAATTGTGAAAAATGAGATTCTCAAAGCACAAACTGAGACGGAGTCAACCTACTCTGAGTCGTTTTCTTTAGAGTGGACCCTCTGGGTCCTGGCACCCACCCACCTAGGGCGAGCTGACCTTGTGAGGAACCACCCCCTATACAGGGAGTGTCAGGGGCAAGACCAAGGGGGTGAGCCACCACGACTGCTGGAACCAGACGGCCGGCTCAGGTAGACACTAAGTACGAGTGTCTGATGACAAAGGACGTGCAGGAAACAAGACAACACGTGAATTCAAAGGTATCTTCATTAAGGCAAACTCAGTGTTACATCAGGTGCAAGACATGATAACAGGGAAAACACAGCAAGGTGCGTGTGAGGGCACTCCAAGGTCCATGGCATAGTATGTGCCGGTGGCACGCCAGGGAACAAGCAAGGGCTCAATGGCATCAGACTCCGGACAGCTGGCAATGATCGACATGATCATGGCATCAGGCTGCGGGCATCAGCTCCGGACATCAGGACGCAGTCGTCAGGCTTACGATCTCTGGCAGCGATTGGCAGGTTCCAGGCATCTGGCAGGCAAACCAGGTTGAGGCAAGGAGGCACGACAGATCTCCAGACATGGTGCATGTTAGGGAACATGCCAAGGTCCAAGTCAAAGATCCAGGCAGGGTCCGTGCTAGGGGCACACAAGGGTCCAGGGAAAGGTGCAAGGCAAGGTGCATGTGTAGGGGACACGCCAGGGTTCAAAGTACAAGACACTGTGCATGTGTAGGGGACACACCAGGGTTCAAAGTTCAAAGTACGAGACATGGTGCATGTGTAGGGACACACCAGGGTTCAAGGTCCAAGGTCCTGGGCACGCTAGAGGAGCCGCCAGGGTTCAGGCTAAGGTCCTGCACATGCAGAGGGGCACGCCAGGGTTCAGGCTAAGGCAAGGGCCTACGCTTGCTAGGAGACACGCCAGGGTTCGGGCTAGGGCCGGTGCATGCAAGAGGGCATGACAGGGTTCAGGCTAGGGCCTGTACGTGCAAGAGGGCATGACAGGGTACATGGCAAGACCTGCACGTACTTTTAGAGAAACATGGGGAGGTATGCCAAGGAGCAGGCTATGGCCTGCGCATGCTAAGAGGGCACGCAATGCACAGTGCAGAGACAGCATGGGTGCAAGGAAGCACAGAGAGCACAGCTGAGACACTGGCTAGCTGGTCGGGCTGAGGCACAGACAGACGGGCGAGACTGAGGCGAACCCAGCTGGGGCATAACAGGCGACACAGCTGTCACTGTCTGATGAGCACGGCTGAGGCACAAGAAGGTGGGGATGGCTAGGGTGGGCACAGCTGAGGCACAGACAGGAGGCTAGGAAGGCCAGGTGCATGCAAAGGGCACGTGAAGAAACAAGGCAAGGCTAGGCAAAGTGTAGAACAAGGATCGGAATGTAGGCAGAAGCTCAGAACCGGGACAGAGAGAGTATAGGGCAATCAGCGGAGCGTAGGCCGAAGCCCAGAGCCGGGTCAAGGGAGAACCTTGAGACTAGCCAGGAAATGTGCAAGAGAGCAGCATAGGACAGAGTCTAGCAGCAGAGCGTAGGCCGAAGCCCAGAGCCGGGTCAAGGCAGAACCTTGAGACTAGACATGGAATGTGCAGGAGTGCACCATAGGGCAGAGTAAGGAAAACCAGGCAGACACAGAGAACGTGGAAGTACTACAAGACTCAGAATAGCAAAGGCCAGATATGGCGAAACAGGTTAGGCAGAGAACATAGGAAGTACTACAAGGCAAAGCATACTGTAGCAAGGACAAGACATGGCGAAAAACAGGCAAAGGCCGAGAGCATAGGTGTTACGGTTGTGCTATGGAGAGGTAAGGAGACTAGTACAACCCGGAGTGGACCCTCTGGGTCACGGCTCCAGAGCCCCTGCGGGCGAGCTGGCCAGGTGGAACCACCCCTATGCAGGGAGTGTTAGGGGCAGGCCCACAAGGGATGAAACCGTGACAGCCGGAGCCAAAGGGACGACTGGGTAGGCATCAGGGAGACAGAGGCAGAGAAGCCAAGATGCAACAACAGAGGGAGATAACAGAGACTGCAGAACTATTAGACAGGGAGTACCCGGGTCAGGCAGAGACTGGAGGCTGCAAGAGAGGGAGATATATGATAACATATAAGACACGGAGCTCAGGAGAACAAACCAAGACTCTAATAAGCAAAAGACACACAGAGAGCCTACCCAAGATGGGAGCAGGGTGAGAGGGACACAAGAGCTGGAAAGACAGGGACACAGGGAGAGCAATGGGGGAGGACACAGAGGCTGCTAGCGGTAGAACCGGCAGAGAATACACAGAGGCAGGACAGGGCCTGAAGAATGGGTGAACGCTGGCCAAACAGACAGCGACACCGCAAGAGAATAACAGGCGTCTTACCTAGGGAGACGCCGGGAAGATAAAGCCGGTGGGCGCCGCCATGATGGGGGCGGAGCCACCGCGTCAGAGGTCCCATCAGTCTGAGCGCCGGGTGGAACGTCGGACGCATGCACGCAGGACCAACGTCTAGGAGGCCGGATGTCGGGAGCGGGGGCGCGCCGTGGAGTGGGAGCGCGGCGAGAGGTGCGCCTGGGGCTGCGCAAGTAAGTGACGGCGCCGGTAGGGGGCATGACAATAGGAAGTACTACAAGTCAAAGAATAACAAGACAACACATGGCACAAAAGACAACACAAGACACGGCACGAGACAAGAGGCAGAATACAAGCACAGAGCATGTGCAGAGAGGCACAACAGGGCAGAGTGCAGGGGCACAGAATACAGAGAGCAACCGAGCAGACCAAGCAGCCATGCAGGGAAGCAACATGATACTCAGGCCCCGACCATAGGAAGGTGCGGTCTGATATAGGACTTTAGCACCTGCACTTCCGTGTCAGGACCAGGAGAGGACTTCCAGTTCAGATCCTCCAGGATCATAGAGAGGCTAGCTAGATCAGATTCTGCTGGACCATATTGAGGGTCACATGATCAGGGCCTCCAGGACCATTGAGAGGATTGCTGGATCAGATACTGCTGGACATAGAGAGGGTCACATGATCAGGGAGTCCAGGACCATAGGGAGGATTACTGGATCAGATTCTGCTGGACCAGAGTAACGATCACAGCAGGCATGGCAGAGATGGATGGTCACACAGCAACGGCGTGTAGCCATGAGGTAAAACACACATGCGCACTGGCAATGGCAGGCAGCCATGAGATGAGGCGCGTGTGCACATTGCTCCAGGCATCTTGCAGCACAACAGTCATGAGGTACGTGTGCACACTGCTTCCAGGGATCTTGCAGCATAAGACATAACGGGCATGATAGTTCAGTGCACGTGCACACTGCTCCAGGAGTCATGAGGCATACCAGATATGGTGGGCATGATAGCTCGGTGCGCGTGCACACTGCTCCAGGGGTCATGCGACATACTGTAACAGACATGGCGGGCATGACACAAACGCTAATAATTCCTAAAAGAGGGAAGAATGGGAAGCATTTAAGGAAAGCAGGATGGATGAACACAGAACTTAAGCACATGCTAAAAAGGAAGAAAGGAATGTTTATCAAGTGGAAAGAAGAGGGCATATCTAAAGAAGAATTTAATGCTGTCTGCAGAACCAGCAGGGCACGCATCAGATTGTCTAAAGATGATAATGAATTAAGGCTTGCAAGAGATGTCAAAAACAATAAGAAAGGAATTTGGGGATATGTCAAAAGTAAAAGAAAAGTCAAATATGTTATAGGACTTTTAGAGGATGAAAATGGTAAAGTGATAAAAAATGATGTTGAGAAGACCGAATTTTAAATTCCTATTTTGTATTTGTCTTCACTGAGAAAGTAACTGTAACATCAACTGATCTTCACTGTACTATTATAATATTGAAAGTATAGAATAATCCATAATATCTATATACAGAGCGATAGTGAGGGAAAACTTAGCTAACATAAATTATTTCAAGTTTACAGTTCAAGATGAATTACATCCTGTGGTACTGAAGAAGATAGCAGAGCACATTATTGAACCACTCTCCATAATCTTTGAAAGTTCTTGAAGAATATCAGAAATCTCAAAAGACAGGAGAAGAGCAAATGTTGTCCCTATCTTCAAAAAGGGGAAGAAGGTGGACCCAGGGAACTATAGGCCGGTGAGTCGGACTTCTATACCAGGAAAGATCTTTGAACAAATTCTTAAACATGTATGCAAGTACCTGGATGAGAATGAAGTGATGAACCAAAGCCAGCATGGGTTTGTAACTAATAAGTCATATCAAACTAACTTAATTTCCTTCTATGACAGAACCACTGACTGGGTGGATCAGGGAAACACTGTAGATATAGTATATATTGACTTCAGCAAAGTATTTGACAAAGTATCTCATACCATCCTTATTGAAAAAATGACCAAGTATGGAATGGACAAGGCAAATGTTAGGTGAATTCATAACTGGCTAAGTGATAGGAACCAAACAGTGGTCATAAATGGCTCCATATCCAGTTGGAAGAATGTCTCAAGTGGGGTACCACAGGGCTCTGTGCTGGGCCCTGTATTGTTCAACATCTTTATCAGTTATTTAGAAGAAGGAATTAAGAGTAAACTGATTAAATTTGCTGATGACAAAAAGCTAGGAGGGATAGATAATGCTAGAGAAGAAAGCAATGATTCAAAAAGATCTAAACAATCTGGAATGGTGTGCAACAAGTAACAGAATGGTTTTTAACAGGGAGAAATGCAAAGTCCTACATCTGGGCAAGAAAACTGCAAAAAAGCATTTATATAAAGAGATGAATAGGGCTAAGTAACAACTCATGTGAAAAAGACATGGGTATACTAATAGATTACAGACTGAACATGAGTCAACAGTGTAATGCAGCAGTAAAAAAGGAAAACAAAATTCTGAGTTGCATTAACAGGATCACGTGGTGTAATGATCTGTCTCTACTCCTCTTTGGTCAGTATTCATCTGGAATACTGTGTCCAAATCTGGGCACCACATTATAAAAAAGAGATGATCAAACTGGAGAAAGTTCAGAGAAGAGTGACCAGAATGGTGGACAGTCTGCAACCCATGTCCTATGAGGAACGGTTAGGGAATTTGTGAATGTTTAGCTTGCAAAAGAGAAGACTGAGAGGAGACTTAGTAGCTGTCTACAAATATCTCATGGGCTGTCACTCTGTAGCAGGATCAGCTTTATTCTCATTTGCACAAAGAAAGACGAGATGCAATGGAATGAAGCTAAAAGGGATTAAATACAGATTGGATATTAGAAAAAACTTTTTGACAGTGAAGGTGATCAATGAGAGGAACAGACTGCCATGAAGGTGGTGAGTTCTCCTTCAATAAAAGTCTTCAGAGGCTGGACAGACACCTGTCTGAGATGATTTATTGAATCCTGCACTGAACAGGGGGAAGGACCAGATGACTCTGGAGGTTCCGTCCAACTCTACCTTTCTATAATTCTATGATTCTATGGCCATAAGAACATTGTTGTATTTTTCGTGGTGTTAGTAATGACATATTTAGGCTTTTTACATCAAGATGCAGCCCAATTTTGGGGGGTCTATAGTGAGTTATTGAAAAATATTTATGCAGAGTTTTGTGGGGGTTTTTTTGGCCTTTTTTATTTTTTTTCTAAATGTGGCATGCTCTGGGTATCTCTTTTACTTCCATTTTTCAAATAAGCTTCTGTATAAGACTTTAAAAAAATTAGAAACAAATGTTTATATGTTACAAAATAAAAAAATACCACCAAAAATCTTGTAAAAAAAATACAATTATTGAAACACAAGAGCTTATAAAAGAAAGTTGAAAAAATATCACGTATGTGAAGACGCTCTTCGCTTAAGGAGACATTATACATAAAAGCATCTCTCTGGTTAAGGAACTTAGACGAACAATTATATAAAATTGCTTCACTTTTAGAATAGTTGAAACCTGAGAGCCATTTGAATAATTCTTTTTTCTTTTTCTATTGTGAGTTCAATTCCTGAACTTAAAATGACCTATTGTAAGTCCTTAAACACAGTAACATAATGAAGATGAACCGCTTTGCCAATGTACTGAAAGCTTCCTGTAAATGTGCTGCATGAGCAATTACCTGCATAACATCATCTTGAAAGAAGGTATGCCTCATTGGAAAATAATCTTTTAATAATCTCAAGACGGATCAATATGTTTTATTATTTAGATGATGCTGGTAGATAGAATGAAGGTTGCTCTTGAATCTCTATAAAAAGATAGATTTTTTAACATTTGGCTTTCATTCCCAAAACATTTTCAATAGGTGATATATTAGGATCTTACTAGTTAATTTACTTTGTACACTTGATTAATTATTGAATAACATAACAATCCTACATGAGGGATGCAAAATTGATTATGAGTGATTGAAAGATCAGTACCCTTATATCACAATATTGGTACTAAAAAATCTCTTGGACCTGATTATTCTGGTGTACATACATTAAAAATACATGGCAAATTTACTGTGTAATCCTGATATTGTTAGCATTTTATGAGAAAAACTAAAGCGTAAGAGAGCTCATGGATTCAAGAGTATTTAATCTTTGGCTAACAGCCGCAGCTTGTACTGAGCTTTGTGAGATCTTAACAGCAGGGAAGAGGGACACTGAGGAGCTGTCAATCAGGCTACATAGGTACCAATTGAGTTTACATTTTTATAAAGGATTACTCAAGCTATTCAAGCTATTCAGTAATGGATTTGAAAAGGTAAACTTGACTCATCAGGTCTAAAATACAGCTCTGGCAAAAATTAAGAGACCACCACATCAAAACCCTGTCATGGACAGCCCATTCTCCAGACCTGAACCCCATTGAAAACCTCTGGAATGTAATCAAGAGGATGATGGATAGTCACAAGCCATCAAACAAAGAAGAACTGCTTAAATTTTTGTGCCAGAAGCAGTGTGAAAGACTGGTGGAAAGCATGCCAAGAAGAATGAAAGCTGTTTTTAAAAATCATGGTTATTCCACAAAATATTGATTTCTGAACTCTTCCTGAGTTAAAACATTAGTATTGTTGTTTCTGAATGATTTTGAACTTGTTTTCTTTGCATTGCTTGAGGTTTGAAAGCAGTGGGGTTTTTTTTAATTTTGACCATTTCTCCTTTTCCGTAAAAAAAAAAAAAAAAAATTTATTGCTTGGAAATTTGGAGACATGTTGTCAGAAGTTTGTAGACTAAAAGAAAAATGTATATATTTTTATATTTTACTCAAAAATATACCTATAAAGAGAAAAATCTTAAGATTAAAAAATGTAAAGGGGTCTGAATACTTTCCGTACCCACTGTATCAATATTAACACAATGGATGTGTATTATACTTGCAGCAGGCTTTTTTATATTTTTGCTCAGATAAATAGAATTTTATTTATTTATTCATTCATTTATTTTTCATATTATGCTCTGCATGCGCCTCCTTTTTGCTATGTTGCAAATTCATTGTGGATGCCTTGATTGAATTGTCCTTTAATAAAAAATATGTTTTTGGATCTTCTGATAGTCCTCAAGATGAAAGCAGCACACCAAAGAGGTTCCAGATAAAGTGCTATTTATTAGCCCATCAGGTTAGTTGCCCATACAGCGACGTTTCGGTCCTAGGGATTGTGGACCTTTTTCAAGCCACAATTCCTAGGACCGAAACGTCGTTGTATGGGCAACTAGCCTGATGGGCTAATAAATAGCACTTTATCTGGAACCTCTTTGGTGTGCTGCTTTCATCTTGAGGACTATTTTTGAGGTTGGGTATATGCCTGGAAGGCTTGCACCCGCATTGTTTGTTCATTTTTTGTGCTGCTTTTCCCTTTTTCTACATGGATCTTCTGATAGCTATCTCAGTTTTACTTTCTTTCTTTGCTTGTATTTATCAGCAAGGATCGTGTTACATGATTAGTCCTTTACTTAGGGTACCGTTATACTTAGCGATGCACCAGCGATCCCGACAACGATATGGATCACTGGTGCATCGCTAAGTGGTCGCTAGTGAGCTGCCAAACAGGCAGATCTCACCAGCGACATAGCAGGAGTCGGGGGTCGTTACTTACCTGTCAGACGTGGCGATCCTGACGTCCTTCCGCCCGCGTCCACGCGTCGCTCGTCGGCGCCACAGGAAGCCCAGCAAGAAGCGCCCGACAAGAAATGATCCAGGACGTTCTCGCACGACCAGCGATGAGCAGCGGGGGAGGTAAGTATCAGACATAGCGATATCGCTAGCAATATCGCTGCTACGTCACAAAATCGGTGACATTACAGCGATATTGCTAGCAATATCGCTATGTGTAGCGTGGGCTTTACACTTATATAGTGTTACATTATTGGGGTTATATCACTATTACTTCCATTGGGATATACTTATATACTTTAGGTGTGTGTATATATATATATATTTAATTATTTATATCTGTGTATGTTATTTTTGTGTCTTTTTCCTTTCTTTTTAATTGTGTAAAAATCTATGTATAGGGGCATTTATGTCAATAATGTAAAAATCTGTCTTCTATGAATAATGATTTTATCTACAAATTGAGAATTTTAAAAATGAATTATCAGTCCTGGTGGAAAAGGTTCTCTGATAAGATATACTACAGAGTTTCTCATTTTCATATGTATTTTTGATTAATTGATTAAAAATTAAACGGTTACTCTTTAGTTTGTTTTTTTTAAATAATTTAAATACACTATAATAAAAATCATTCAAGTCTTGAAAAATGCAAAGTAAGTCAAGGCTAATATAGTGATCTTGAGCTCATAATTCCATTTGGTGGCTCTGAGGTGTGTGGTCCTGCTCATCACACTGACAGAGAAGAATATAATTTGAGCATGTTTACAAATGACTGTCACATCCCCTTTGCCATTAAGAGACAAACATATGGTGCATCATTTCTGCCCGTGAAGCTGTCTATCTGATTAAGCAGTATTTTTTGCATTTTTGTAAAAACCCTCAGTGCTAAGAACATATGCTGTGGGAAAATGCTGTCATGCAAGAAAACTATCCTGATCTCATTTATCATTGTCACCTCGATCACAGATATTCTCTTATTCAGCAAGTGCAAATTGTTGAGTTAGAACTAATGCATTTTAATGTATCTTATGCCATTATAAACTACTATTTCTGTGCAAATTATTCTATCCTCCTACCATGATCATAGCTTTCCAAACAGTAGCAGAGATCATTTCATTATTACATTGCATTCCAGTACTTGATTCATATTTTGATACATGTTTGTTTATGTATGACTGACTATTTCTACACCTTTACTCTGTCATTTTCACATAACTCAACCTAAAATACTGCCACTATAGTATTTCAAATTCCCTGAAAGCCCAGGTAACTACCCTTGCTTCAAGCACATTCCTTATTGCTGTTTCATGTGGTTTAAAGGTTTGCTGTATCCAGTCTTTTGTTTTCATATGTGACTATGTCTCCTTGTCTAGGTAGCCTATATTACCTCTTTCCTTCCTGGATTCTCTTTTTTTCACCAATGTGCATTGTTTTTAGTTATATAATATGGTATATATAATATCCTCTCAATATTCATTGAATAAAGCTATTTTTAATAGTCATTCAATACATAATGGTATTCCTGCTTTTATTTTGTTGGTGTTGTTTTTAGAGTTTGATTCGCGGAGGATTGAATTTGAGTCAAATTTCCTGAGATTTGTGGTTCCCTACAAATTCAAACATTTTGAGATTTCTCACTCTCTGCTTTGGAATGTAAGCTCTTAAGGTCAGCCAGGTCATTTTCCATCTCCAAAATCACTAGGTAAGCCTCTCTCTCCTATAATGTAAGCTCTTATGATCAGCAGAGTCCTCTTTCTCTCTCACCTGTAAATTGTAAGTTCTTATTGACAATGGTGTCCTTCTCTTTCTCCCATTTTGGAAACCAGACCCCTTAGGGAACTTATCAGGTGCTTCACAGAAGTTTATAATGTTGATCCGTGAAAATAAAAAAAAATCACATTTTTCACACAAAAATGTTTTTTAGCCCCAAATTATTCATTCTCATAATGGTAACAGGAGAAATTGCATGACACAATTTGTTGGGCAATTTCCTCTGAGTACCCCGATGTCCAATATGTGGAGGAAAACTACTGTTTGGGTGCACAGCAGAGTTTGGAAAGGAAGGAGTGCCATTTGACTTTTTGAATGCAAAATTTACTGGAATAACTATCAGGAACACCGTGACTGATAGAACTCTGGTCAGTACACATGTCCTGTAAGATGCTAGACAGGCAGGGTTCGCAGCTCACCGAGAGATTGCTGGGACGGAGTGCAACATGTGACCGCAGAGGGAGGGACCAGGGTGGAGCCAGCCACAGAACTCCTGAAGGAGGTAATGGAGAGTTGCAGGAGCTGGCAGGACTGGAGAGAGGGCAAGAGAGCTGAGGTCAATATCGGGAGGACAACAAGGTGCAGGCGTGAGATGCAGAAGAGGGATCAGATTCAAGCTAAATGTCAGAAACCATGGAGGGCAACTTAGGTATCAGGGGAACAGGTAAAATGGATAGTCAAAATGGAGCAGAAGTCAGAAACCAGATAACCAACAGGCGATACCAAATCAACAGACAAATACCAAATGGGGAAACAGACCGGGTCAATAACATGAGATCATATGAAAAGCATGCACAAGCCACAAGCACACAGGGATCAACTAACTCAGTCGAGGGCAGAAGTATAACTGACAAGGAATGGAGCCCAACTGAGGCTATTTAAAGCCCTCCCATAGCCAGAGAGAGACCAACAGCATTAACCCCTGACGCACCAGCCAACAGCTACCAAACAAACCATGACAATAACTAGAGGACATCATGTCGCGATTGGAGAGCACCTGATGTACCTAAACAATGGAAACCCCCCACAAGTGACACCATTTTAAAAACTAGACCCTCTGGCAATTTATCTAGATGTGTGGGGAGCTTCATAGACGTTTAAAATATTGAGCTGTGAAAATGAGAAAAAAATCTCATTTTTCCCACAAAAATGTTTTTAGCCCCAAATTTTATATTTTCAGAAGGGTAACAGAAGAAAATGGACCGTAAATATTTGCTGTGCAATTTCTACTGAGTACACCGAAACCCAATATGTGGTTGAAAACTAATTCTGAAGCACAGTGCAAAGCTCAGAAGGGTAGAAGCACCATATTGGAGTTCAGATTTTGCTATACTGGCTTGACGGTGCCATAACAACAGAAACCCCCATAAGTGACCCCATTTTACAAACTACACTTCTCAATTAATTCATCTAGTGGTGCAGTGACCACAGGTGTTTCACAGAATTTTAGAACATTGGGCAGTAAAGAAATATAATGACATTTTTACCAAGGTTGCGTGGTAGCCCCAGATACAGTATTACATTTTCATACTGGGAAATGGGTTAAACATAGCAGCAAAATTTGTACCACAATTAATGCTGAAATACCCTATATATGGCTGTATAGTACTGCTTAGCCACACAGTGAGACTCGGGAGGAATGGAGAGCTATTAGCCCCCTGGAGCTCAGATTTTCCTACAATAGTTTTTGTGTTCATATTCAGAGCACCTATGTGTCAGCAGAGCAGAATTCCTCCTCAAGTGACCCCATTTTGGATTATACCACTTTAGGAATTTACCTACAGGTGTAGTGACACTTTTGACTCAATGGGTGTTTTCCAGAAACAAACTGGGATTTTCCCACTGCACCAGATGGATCCCAAGCTTTGTCTGGCCCTGTGGTCTCCCATTCGGGTCCGGCCACTGAGACTGCTGCTCAGCGCAGGCGTTGGTCCCTGTGTTTTGCTCAGGTTCATGCCATGTGTTTGGTTACTGCTAACTCTCCAGCTAAGCCTTTAGTAACCAGTGGCATACAGGTGCAGCCTTGCGCTCTGGAGGCTAAATCCAAAGATCACCTTACTAAGCATGTCCGTGATGTGGCTTCTTCCTTTTGGAGGTCAGATGTCAGCTGCTCAGTTGATGTGGCAGCTCCAGATGGCTTCACGGGCAAGGTCCTGTCCATCTGGACATGAGCCTAATGTATAAAAGGCTCTCAGAGGCACACGCTGGTGCACTAGTATAATTTATGGTTAGTGTGTGAGTGGATACGCTATCACTCTGTATGCACGTGTGTGTGTTTAGTTACCACCTGAGTTGTAGTCAGTTAGGGCTTTTTGTACCCACTTGGCTTAGCATCTGTTTCCCACATGTGTGCTGTTAGCACAGTGGACGTACAGGGCAGGATCCAACCAATGAGTGTTGCACCACTGTCAAGTCTACAGGGTTTATAGTTAGTGTCTCAGCATCTGTTTCGGCTATGTGTGCGACTGGCACAGGTCAGTTACAGATCAAGCGCAACCCTTTAGTTCTACCTCTCTGTGAAGCTAACAGAGTTGTGTATTGTGCGTTCTGTTCCTACTGCGTGGAGTTAAAACAACCCTATTAAGGAGTTCACTCACTGTCTTTAGTTCATCATTGTTCACATTAGCAGCAGTTTTCCATCTCTGCACGGTGGACCCCAGGTTTGCGATCGCACTTTATTATTTATTTTATTTAGTTTGATCCCCCAATCCGAACACAAGCAGCTGTGGATGTTGCTGAGTGAAAATTGCAAACTGTCATTGAAGTGACCAGTATGTTGTGCCCTGCTCATGCACCTGTAAAGTGAAAACTGCTAATCTGCTAATGTAGTGCCTATACATTGTAGTAACTAGCATGTTGTAGTGCCCAGTACGTTATGCCCAGCTCGTGCTTCTTGAGACATGCATCTGTAAATTATGTGGGCTCTAATCGCTACACATAAATGGGGGGCATTTGGATTTGGAAGCGCAGAATTTGTTGGATTTCTTTTGGGGGGTGAGATGTCATAGCGCTTTTCCAGAGACATTGTACTACCAGTAACATGGAAGCCCCCTATATTTTGGTTAACAAATGACGGATTGAGTGTGAACTTGCTTTTTTTGTGGATTGAGTTGAAGCTTTTATTGGGAACATTTTACATAGCATTTAGGATCATATTTATCCAACGCTTTACACTGAGCTCTTACTTTGGGGTTTTCACCTAATCTCTAAGTGATGTGACAGATGTAACCCCCGAGGGAATCGTTCACTATAATAAGGCAGCAGAGTTACTCTGGAATCCATCTGGCCTCGTCTAAAAAGATGGACAACCTCCGCATCACAAGTGCTATGGCGTCTACAGTACCTCCAACTGCCTCAATATAGGAAATTTTCCGCCGGGAGTTCTGTCTCAATCACGTATTTCAGAAAATTACAAGGAAATCCCGATGTAATCCTTCAGCACAAAGCACAGGATAAATGTGAGACGAACCTTACTGCGATCTTTGAGAGGCAGAATTAACAAATCATCAGCAGGTGAAGAATTGGTTTTATTTATTTTTTTACAACTTCTTCGTGCGATATAAGTGATTAGACAACTTTATTCTTTGGTTTGGTGCCATTACAGTGATACCAGATTTGTATCAGGTTTTTAAGTTTGGCTGTTGTCACACACTAAAAGATGCTTTTTATTGCAAAAATTAGTTGACATTATTTTATCGCTTTTTATTCTGATTTTTGCGAGGCAGAATGAACAAAAACCAGCAACTCAGGAATTGTTTTTTTGTTTGTTTGTTTTTTTCAATATTTTGCGTGTGGTAAAAGTGATAAGTCAGCTTTATTCATCTTTTTTATTACATTCTGTTGCACTTTTTTTTTGGCGGTATGATAATAGAGCATGCCTTGTCATCCTATGCTGAATTACCCTCTACATCACTCCCAAGTTGGGAGCTGTGCAGCAGCGCATCGGCAAAACGGCAAAACGTTCAACTGAAGCTGATCTGCTTAGGTGAAACACCACACACTGCAGCAGATTTGTGGCAAGGAATAAAATAACAGACTGATGAGTGGCTCTCCTCACTGCAACTCCAACCTGGTCTGGTTGTCTGCGATAATGGGCGTAACCTGGTGGCGGCTTTAAAGCTCGGGAAGCTGGTACACGTGCCATCCATGACTCACGTGTCGAACCTAGTGGTGCAGAAATTTATAAAAACATACCCTGACTTGCCATACCTACTTGAGAAGGTGCACCGTATTTGCACCCATTTCCGCCACTCCTCAACCGCTGTTGCCAGTCTTCCAGCACTTCAAAAGCAATTTAATTTGCCAAACCACAGATTCATTTGCGACCTGCCAATACGGTGGAATTCCACATATAATATGTTGGCAAGGGTAAGTTAGCAGCAGAGGGCACTTTCTGAATACCAGCTTAAACATGCCCGTCACACTGAGATTCAGCCAAGACACATAACAACTGTCGAGTGGGTGTGGATCGCTGATATTTGTGAGGTGCTTGATAACTTTGAGTACTGCACCAAGCTTGTGAGCGGTGATCAGGCTATTATCAGCGTAACCATCCCTATGCTATGTCTGCTGAAAAAATCGCTGCAGAATCAAAAAATGGAATCTTTGCATGCCCAGCAGCTAGGTATGGACTACTAACACAGGAAAAGAAATATGATGTAATTGGAATCACTGAAACTTGGTGGGACAATACACATGATTGGAATACAAGACTAGAAGGATACAACTTATTTGCAAGAAACAGACTTGATAAACGAGGAGGGGGTGTCGCATTGTATGTTCGAAACGCGTATATCTGCACAGAGATTGAAGCTTCAGAGACTGGGAGTTCTGTGGAAACTGTTTGGGTAAGAATACAAGGACGGAACAATGGAAAGGACACCATTGTAGGCATTTACTACAGGCCGCCTGTGCAAGCCGAAGATATAGATGAACTCTTTATGCATCAGATGGCCAAGTTCTCCAAAAAATATGACATAGTTGTCATGGGAGATTTCAACTATCCAGACATTTGTTGGGAATCTCTCTCAGGCAAAACTAACAGGTCAAGGAAATTCTTATCCTCTCTTGCTGACAACTTTATCTTCCAAAAGGTAGGGGAGAAAACAAGGGGAACTGCTACCTTGGATCTAATCCTTATAAACAGGGAGGAAATGGTTGAGGAGGTAAAAGTGGCTGGGACCCTAGGAGGTAGCGACCATGCTATTTTAGAATTTTGGATAACTAGAGGTGGAAGACCTGTGAAGACTCAGACGTCAAGGTTAGATTTCAGAAAGGCAGATTTTAAGGGATTCAGAAAGAGAATTGGAGGGATCCAATGGCTGGATATCCTTAAAGACAAAAATGTCCAGGAAGGATGGGAAATCTTGAAAAATGAAATTCTCAAAGCACAGTTGTTAACAATTCCGAAAAGAGGGAAGAATAGGAAGCATTTAAGGAAACCAGGATGGATGAACACAGAACTTAAGCACATGCTAAAAAGGAAGAAAAAAATGTTTATAAAATGGAAAGAGGGAGGCATATCTAAAGAAGAATATAATGCTGTCTGCAGAACCTGCAGGGCACAAATCAGATTAGCTAAAGCTGAAAATGAACTGAGGCTTGCAAGAGATGTCAAAAGCAATAATAAAGGATTTTGGGGATATGTCAAAAGTAAAAGAAAAGTCAAAGATGCTATAGGATTTTTACAGGATGAAAATGATGAAATGGTAAGACAGGATGTTGAGAAGGCTGAACTTTTAAATTCCTATTTTGCATCTGTTTTCTCTCAGAAAGGAAATGCAACATCAACTGTTATTCACTGTCCTATTAAGGGAATAGAAGAATCCAGGATATCTATAAACAGAAAGATAGTGAGGAAACACTTAGCTAACCTAAATGAATTCAAGTCTCCAGGTCCAGATGAATTACACCCCAGAGTACTGAAGGAGATAGCAGAAGAAATTTTTGAACCCCTCTCCATAATCTTTGAAAATTCTTGGAGAACAGGAGAAGTGCCAGAAGACTGGAGAAGAGCAAATGTTGTTCCTATCTTCAAAAAGGGGAAGAAGGTGGACCCAGGCAACTATAGGCCGGTGAGTCTGACTTCTATACCAGGAAAGATCTTTGAACAAATTATTAAACAACATGTATGTCAATACCTGGATAAGAATGAAGTGATTAAACAGAGTCAGCATGGGTTTCTAACTAATAAGTCATGTCAGACTAACTTAATTTCCTTCTATGACGGTATCACTGATTGGGTGGATCAAGGAAATGCTGTAGATATAGTATATCTTGACTTCAGCAAAGCATTTGACAAAGTCTCTCATACAATCCTTATTGAAAAAATGACTAAGTATGGAATGGACAAGGCAACTGTTAGGTGGATTCATAACTGGCTTAGTGATCGGACCCAAAGAGTGGTCGTAAATGGCTGCACATCCAGTTGGAAGAATGTCTCAAGTGGGGTACCACAGGGCTCTGTCCTGGGCCCTGTATTGTTCAACATCTTTATCAACGATTTAGATGAAGGAATTGAGGGTAAACTGATTAAATTTGCTGATGACACAAAGCTAGGAGGGATAGCTAATACTAGAGAAGAGAGAGAGAGGATTCAAAAAGATTTAAATAAACTGGAGAAGTGGGCAGCAACTAACAGAATGGTTTTTAACAGGGAGAAATGCAAAGTACTACATCTGGGCAATAAAAATGAAAAAAGCATATATAGAATGGGAGGAATAGGGCTAAGTGACAGCACATGTGAAAAAGACTTGGGTATACTAATAGATCACAGACTGAATATGAGTCAACAGTGTGATGCAGCAGCAAAAAAGGCAAATGCAATTCTAGGATGTATTAACAGAAGCATACAGTCTAGATCACGTGAAGTCATTATTTCCCTCTACTCCTCTTTGGTCAGACCTCATCTGGAATATTGTGTCCAGTTTTGGGCACCACATTTTAAAAAAGACATCAACAAACTGGAGCAAGTTCAGAAAAGAGCGACCAGAATGGTGACCGGTCTGCAAACCCTGTCTTATGAGGAAAGGTTGCAGGATTTGGGAATGTTTAGTTTGCAAAAGAGAAGACTGAGAGGAGACTTAATAGCTGTCTACAAATATCTAAAGGGCTGTCACATTGTAGAAGGATCAACTTTATTCTCATTTGCACAAGGAAAGACTAGAAGCAATGGGATGAAACTGAATGGGAAGAGACACAGATTAGATATTAGAAAAAACTTTTTGACAGTTAGAGTGATCAATGAGTGGAACAGGCTGCCACGAGAAGTGGTGAGTTCTCCTTCAATGGAAGTCTTCAAACAGAGGCTGGACAGACATCTGACTGGGATGATTTAGCGAATCCTGCTTTGAGCAGGGGGTTGGACCAGATGGCCCAGGAGGTCCCTTCCAACTCTACGATTCTATGATTCTATGATTCTATGATTCTAAGATTTCACAATATCATCAGGTATCATTGGGGGATGAAGATGATGAAAATGAGGAGGGAGAGGACTTCTTTTTCAGTGGTACCGAGGGGACACCTCATGCTACAGAGGGGAATACCAACCCCAGCTTCATGTCTGTCCAGCATGGGTGGGCTGAAAGGAGGAGAGTCAGTGTGAGGAGAGGGTGGGTATTGGTCCTCCTTCAGAGGTCACAGAACATTTGCCTCTTTGCAGCTTGGCACACATGGCACACTTCATATCTGACTGTCCGTGCCAAGACCCTCGTGTAATCCACATTTTCAATAGCAACCTATACTGGTTGGCTAACTTTCTAGACCCATGGTACAAGGACAAATTTCCTTTGATACTGTTGCAGTCACCGAGGGGTTTCACAATGGAATCCTTCAAGAAGGCCGTTGTTGATCATTTGATGGCAACAGCACCCTCAGACACCACTGCTAGCAGAGATACCAGTTCTGTGTAACAGCATGCATTAATGGGGAGAGATACGACAAGCAGGTCCAAAAGAAGTGGTGGTAAAATGTCCACAAACTGGGCCATCTTCAATAAACTGGCTCATCACCAAGGACTAGCTGGAACAGTAGCAATGTCAAGGAGGGAGAAGTTGAACAAGATGGTCAACAACTATCTAAGTGACCATACCTGCATCCTTCCTGATGCTTCTGTACGGTTTAACCCCTTCATGACCTTTGACGCCACATAAGCGTCATGAAAAGTCGTGCCAAAATGACCCATGACACCTATGTGGCGTCATAACTTTAAAGCCCCCCTGCGGGTCGAGTGACCGGGGTCACTGAAAGGTCACCTGACCCGCAGATACAGGGGGCTTTGATCTTCACCACAGGGGGTGTGACTTCACCCCCACGTGGCTTCGATCGCTCTGATTGGCTGTTAAAAGTGAAACAGCCAGTCAGAGCGATAGTAATATTTCATCAATGAAAATTGATGAAATATTACAATCCAGCCATGGCCGATGCTGAAATAACATCGGATATGGCTGGAGACACTAAGTTAACCCCCCGCCGACTGACGGAGCCGATCGGGCGCCGCCACCGACTGACGGCGGCGATCGGCTGCCGCTGTCACAATCTGCCCCCTCCCCCTTCCATCCACTCCCCCCACCTTCTGATCCCCCTACGATACTCACTAACCCCCCCTGGCCATCCCGGTATCCCGCCATCCGGCCATCCCGGTCTATGGGCGCCGCCATCTTGGAAAATGGCAGGCGCATGCGCAGTGCGCCCACCGGCATTTCCCGGTGGCAGATTCATTTTGTTTTATTTTGATCACTGTGATAAACTCTCACAGTGATCAAAATAAAAAAAAATAAATCACCGCCCCCCTTATCACCCCCTATAGGGACAAATAATAACATATTTTTATTTTTCAATTAGGGTTAGAAATAGGGCTAGGGTTAGAAATAGGGCTAGGGTTAGGGTTAGGGCAAGGGCTAGGGTTAGGGTTAGGGCTAGGGTTAGGGCTAGGGTTAGGGTTAGGGCTAGGGTTAGGGTAAGGGTTAGGGTTAGGGCTAGAGTTTGGGCTAGGGCTAGGGTTAGGGCTAGGGTTAGGGTTAGGGCTAGGGTTAGGGTTAGGGTTAGGGTTAGGGGTGGGTTGGGATTGGGATTAGGGTTAGAGTTGGTATTAGGGTTAGGGGTGTGTTGCGGTTATGATTAGGGTTGGGATTAGGGTTAGGGTTGTGTTGGGGTTAGGGTTGGAGATAGAATTGAGGGGTTTCCACTGTTTAGGCACATCAGTGGGTCTCCAAACACGACATGGCGCCACCATTTATTCCAGCCAATTTTGCGTTCAAAAAGTCGAACAGTGCTGCCTCCATTCCGAGCCCCAGCGTGTGCCCAAACAGTAGCTTACCCCCACATATGGGGTATCAGTGTACTCAGGAAAATTTGTACAAGAACTTTGGGGATCTAATTTCTCCTGTTACCCTTGGGAAAACTAAAAATTGGGGGCTAAAAAATAATTTTTGTGGAGAAAAAAATATTTTTTATTTTCACGGCTCTGCGTTATACACTTCTATGAAGCACTTGGGGGTTCAACGTGCTCACCACACATCTAGATTAGTTCCTTGGGTGGTCTAGTTTCCAAAATGGGGTCACTTGTGGGGGGTTCCCACTGTTTAGGTACATCAGGGGCTCTGCAAACGTAACATGACGCCCGCAGACCATTCCATCAAGTCGACATTTCAAAACATCACTACTTCTCTTCCGAGCCCCAACGTGTGACCAAACAGTGGTCCCCCCCACTTATGGGGTACCAGCGTACTCAGGACAAACTGGACAACAACTTTTTGGGTCCAATTTATCTTATTACCCTTGTGAAAATAAAAAATAGTGGGCTAAAAATCATTTTTTGAGGGAAAAAAAATATTTTTTATTTTCACGGTTCTGCGTTATACACTTCTGTGAAGCATTTGGGGTTCAACGTGCTCAACACATATAGATAAGCTCTTTAGAGGGTCTAGTTTCCAAAATGGGGTCTTTTGTGGGGGGTTTCCACTGTTTCGGTACATCAGGGGCACTGCAAACGTAACATGACGCCCGCAGACCATTCCATCAAGTCAACATTTCAAAACATCACTACTTCCCTTCCGAGCCCCAACATGTGCCCAAACAGTGGTCCCCCCCTACTTATGGGGTACCAGCGTACTCAGGACAAACTGGACAACTTTTGGGGTCCAATTTATCTTATTACCCTTGTGAAAATAAAAAATAGTGGGCTAAAAATCATTTTTTGAGGGAAAAAAAATATTTTTTTTCACGGTTCTGCGTTATAAACTTCTGTGAAGCACTTGGGGGTTCAGAGTGCTCACCACACATCTAGATAAGCTCCTTAGGGGGTCTAGTTTCCAAAATGGGGTCACTTGTGGGGGAGCTCCAATGTTTAGGCACACAGGGGCTCTCCAAACACGGCATGGTGTCCGCTAATGATTGGAGCTAATTTTCCATTTAAAAAGTCAAATGGCGCTCCTTCCCTTCCGGGCCCTGCGGTGCGCCCAAACAGTGGTTTATGACCACATATGAGGTATTAGTGTACTCAGAATAAATTGACCAACAAATTTTATGATCCATTTTATCCTGTTACCCATGTGAAAATGAAAAAATTGATGCTAAAAAAAAAATTTTGTTGGAAAAATTAAAACGTCCATTCGTTTTTCATTCCACGTTGCTTTAGTTCCTGTGAAGCACCTGAAGGGTTAATAATCTTCTTGAATGCAGTTTTGAGTAGCTTGAGGGGTGCAGTTTTTAGAATGGTGTCACATTTGGGTATTTTCTGCCATATAGGCCCTTCAAAGTGACTTCAAATGTGAGGTGGTCCCTAAAAAAAATGGTTTTGTAAATTTTGTTGTAAAAATGAGAAATTGCTGGTCAACTTTTAACCCTTATAACTCCCTGACAAAAAAAAAGTTGTTTCCAAAATTGTGCTGATGTAAAGTAGACATGTGGGAAATGTTATTTAGTAACTATTTTGTGTCACATACCTCTCTGGTTTAACAGAATAAAAATTAAAAATTTGAAAATTGCGAAATTTTAAAAATTTTCTCCAAATTTCCATTTTTTTCACAAATAAATGCAAAAATTATCGACCTAAATTTACCACTAACATGAAGCCCAATATGTCATGAAAAAATAATCTCAGAATCGATAGGATCTGTTGAAGCGTTCCTGAGTTATTACCTCATAAAGGGACACTGGTCAGAATTGCAAAAAATGGCCAGGTCATTAAGGTCAAAATAGGCTGGGTCATGAAGGTGTTAATTACTGGGTATCCAAGCTGCCTAGTTGGCCCGACCTCTCCTTCTATGCCTTGGAGGTGCTGGCCTGCCCTGCTGCTAGTGTGATGTCAGAGGGTGTTTTCAGTGCCACTGGGGCAATCATCACAGATACACGCACACAGTTGACTACAGAGAATGCAGACAGGCTGACTCTGATCAAATTTAACAAGGACTGGATTTTGCAACAGTATTTAAGCCCTCCAGATGACATTATCCCAACCTAAAGTCACCCAAAACTTTATTTTTTTTTAAATTGGTGATCACGTCCATCCCTTCCCAAACAAGCCCCTTTTCTTCTTGTTACACATGTTTTCAAAACCTGCTTCTGACATATGTACCTCATGGTCAATAAGCTAAAAACAATGTTACGTTAATTAATATTTCCCATCGGAGGCACTTGTGATGGGAGTGAGACCCTTCTTTCTTCATCAACCATGGTATCATGCCCTTTGGGCTAATTTTTGGAGACACTATGGCTATGCCTGGACACTGGGCACTGCCACCTCTATGCTAGTAGTCCTAGCTGCATCATAATTGTTTGGCCCTTCAGACCTGTCTTGCTTCCTTCATCAACTATGATACAGTCCCTTGGGCTAATTTTTGGAGACACTATGGCTATGCCTGGACACTGGGTACTGCAACTAGTAGTTCTAGCTTCATCATAACTGTTTGGCCCTTCAGACCTGCTTGCTTCCTTCATCAACTATGATACAGCCCCTTGTGGGAATATTTGGAGATACTATGGCTATGCCTGGACACTGGGCACTGCAACCTCTATGCTAGTAGTCCTAGCTACATCAAAATTGATTGGCTCTGAGTCTTCAGACCTGTCTTGCTTCCTTCATCAACTATAATTCAGCCCCTTGGGCTAATTTTTGGACACACTATGGCTATACCTGGAGACTGGGCACTGCAACCTCTTTGCTAGTAGTCCTAGCTTCAACATAATTGTTTGGCCCTTCAGACCTGTCTTGCTTCCTTCATCAACCATGATACAGCCCCTAGGGCTAATGTTTTGAAGACACTATGTCTATGCCTACACATTGGCCAGTGGCACAACAAGGGCAGTAGTCCAAGCTTTATAATTGTGAATCCCATGTGATGAAGATGATGATGGGTGGCTTCTTCCTGTTTGAACAATAACACTGTCCCTAGGGCAGATTGCTTTCCTTACACCACTTACACACTTAGCTGTCAAGATTGCCTCCATCACCACTTGCTCTTACGGCACTTCTGATATATCACTGCCACTGCGTAAGTGACATATGAGTCCCGCTCTGCCAGCAAAAAACCACAGGACTTCAAATAGTGTTTGTACATTCTAGTGAAGCAGTGGTGTAAAACCACTCATGCAACCCCTGACCAGGTGCCCCCATGTTATATATATTTGTTTACAGCATACATTTTTTAACATTTACACATTTTTAGCCTTTTCCTCAGCCCCCAGACCACTTTGTAGGGTCTAGCAGACAATTACTCGCATTTTCCATTGACTATCATTGGACTCGCTACTCTTACCGAATACCCGAGTATTATGGTATACTCGGTACGAGTATAGCGAGTCCGAATACTTCACTACTCGCTCATCCCTAATGGTTCTTTATTTAGGGATTTTTTTATTAGTTGTACAATTTTTAATAGCGTTTTTTACATTGCCCCTATATGGGACATCATCCTTACACTGACAGATTGTTGGTCTGATACTCTGCAATGCTTCTGCCCAGCAGGGCATCAGAGCAGTGTCTAACAGACAGAAAGGAGGCATGTCAGCTGCTGCTCTTAGCAGACACTCACAGGCCACCTTACCTGAAGGACCTTGAAAGACCCCGCTGCCATCTTGCCGCCCAGGATCACCATGGAGAACATTGGCACCATGTGATGGGACGTGAAGGGAGTAGACACTGAGATCCCTTCCTCTGCAATGCTCCTCCATATCGCCGTCACTATCAGAGGTTGCTATTTCTGATCGTTGGCATTGCTACAGGGTGTCAGCTCTCAGTGTGAGCCCGTGCAAAGGCAGCAGGAACGTAACTCCCGCAGAGCAGTATATATAAGGAGCATGTCTGTAAGGGGTTAAACAGGTTTACTATTTTTTCTTAATATGTAATATACAAAATTCTTGGTTTCAATTTTTATCCAGAATATTCACACTCAGAGGAGAAAATTTTCCCTTTCATGGCAGATTGCTTCACTGTGGGATTTTTCTCTTCACCTTCATTGAATTATTAGGAGGGAACAAAATTCTAAAGTTTACCCATTAATACAGATTAGCCATTCTAGCAAATTTCTATTTTGCTTGTTTACACAGATGCTCTGGGGTCTAACTACACCTTAGAATGTAATAAATGTCAGATGTAAAAAAAAACAAAAAAGGTAGTTATACTCACCTCACCTGCTAGCCACTCTGGCTCCGCTGCTCCCAGACAACCCATCCATTCCTCTTTTGATTTTCTTATCACCACCACTCATGCTAAAATCCTGGAACTCTTCATGCTAAGCCGAAACTTGCTCTAATGAGGTCTAGAATGATTCTGGACAAGCATGCGTAAAAACATGATGCCATGACTAGGTGTGAGCAAACGTGATTTGTGATACTCTGTTATCACTCGAATATCACGATGCTTGAATGTGAGGTACTCAATGTAAAACTCAAATCCCTGCCCCACATCTTTGGTGCTTGTTATGCAGCCAATAAGCATGCGGGGATTGCCTGTGAGTCACTGTAATGCAGAAGCCATCTTGGTTGTGGAAATACTGTGATTGTATAGCCGTTTGATGTCCTTTTGTGTGTTATATATCCAAAGATTGTTGAAACATTTTCCTGGGCTACATTATGAAGCCATACACTATTGGAGTACATTTATGTAATCTCTAAAACTGTGAAAAATCTTTTACAAATGTTGTAGGATTCCTTTTCTCAAACATGCAGTGTACAGTTGTCACGATCCATTTTTGAATCTGTGTCAGATTCTGGATTCTCATATATAAACTTTTTTCCTTTCAGGCCATCGGGGATTAATATCAATTTTTACCCCCGGTGGCTGCTGGTGTAATTGCATTGCTAGGTGAGTTTGCTGATGCAAGTTGTGACCACTCCCACATCCCTTTAAAAGGTCACCTGGTCCATCAGCTGACTGTTGGTTGTACACTTCCTTTTGGATACCAGCTGTGGTGAAGCCAGGAGCTGGCTGAGTGCAGTGGTACTTCAGCTGAATGCTGATCTGGTGCCTTACTCTGCTGTTCAGTGCATTGAAGCAGAGAAAGCTAAGTGTTTGTCTTACCGTGTCTGTTATCTTTCCTTGGTGTTATATTAGTGCAGCGGTGGGACCAGTGTCCGCACTTACCAATTCCCTATTGAGGGTAGGTGAAGGGCAAGTGAGGGCTAAGGAAACCTGCTCGGCTATTGTTTGAAAGAAACCGTATAGAGACATCAGGATAGACCAGGGCACAGCCTCAGGAGAGCGCAGGAGGTGTCCATTTCCCCTTTCCCTATCGCAGGGCCCACCATTGTAATTGTGTCCCTGGTGTTCCCTTGTTTGCTTGCTGTTTGGAGACTGACCGATTTCTGGTCATGTCACACAGGGGAATTCACTTCATGACAACAGTGTTATGTGTTCTGTGAACATTTCTGTGATCTGCAAAAGTGAACAAAAGCTTTACATATTTTTATAGGCTTCCATTTCTAAGACATACAGTGTCATTTGGTCAGTGAACATTTCTGTGATCTCTAATACTGCTAAAAACTAAAGCTTTAAAAATTGTGTAGGCTTCCATTTCTCAGACATACAGTGTTACATGGTCTCTGAACATTTATGTGGTCTCTAAAAGTGAACAAAAGCTTTTAAAAATGTTGAAGGCTTGAATTTCTCAGACATACAGTACAATGTAATGTGGTCTGTGAACATTTCTGTGATCTCTAAAAGTGAACAATAATTTTTTTTGTTAGCTTTCCTTTCTCAGACATACAGTGTTACACTGGCTGCAAAGCTTAACAAAACCTCCAAGACGTGACTAGCAAGCTAAGGCCACTCTTCCATTTTTGCAGAAATAAATGCAAAAGGGTCCAAAACCCCCTGATGGCATTGATTTTGATCTCAGATACTCCTGCATCATCCTCTCCAGTCATTCACAACGTATCAGACTTGTACTCTGTTCTGCTGGCGCACGGGCTGGTCTAAAAAAATGTGTTAAATGACTCATAGAAATTGCCTATGCCACTTACGCTGCTGCTGCTAATGTTTTTGCGATGATACCTTGACGTTCCTGGAATTGGACGTCTAGAACTGAGATGCACTCTGTGTGTCTCACTGCTGTCTTGGGAAAAACCACTGTTTACAAGCATATTTCGATACTACAGTATGCGTGTATCCTTTCCATGGGGGGAAGCATCCTGTTAAAATGTACTCTTGTACTAAAAATCCAACAGAGTGGCAACCCAGTACTCACCACTAGAGTTGAGCGACTTTGGTCGAATTGGATTTCAAGAAACAAAATTTGTTTCAGATGAAACTGGTCCGACTAGGGCAAAAAAAGTCGGAGTTTTGCCGAAACCCGACCCCAATGCAAGTCAATGGGAAATAAAAGTCGACATTGAGCGGATGACATTCATCCACTCAATGCTGACTTTTATTCCTCATTGACTTGCATTGTGGTCGGGTTTCAGACGAAACTCCGACTTTTTTTGCCCTAGTCGGACCAGTTTCTTCTGAAACAAATTTTGTTTCATGAAACCCGATAGGACCAAAGTCGCTCAACTCTACTCAACACTATTTCTAACCCTAAGAATATGGGCATTGTGTTGAAGAAGGCGCTCATGTGTCGGGTGCTGTCATGAGGTCTAAATCCATGGTGTGTTGGTGGCGTGATAAATCTCAAGGTTGCTTCTTTTGTCCCCTCCTGCCCACCACGGACAACATAAAGCAGATCATTATCCTCTTCATCTATTGACTGTTGCACAGTCAATCCTCCCTTTGTTCCTCGGCTCCTGCATCTTCACTAACAGTTTGTCTGATGCCATGACACATACCTTCTGATTGCTGCGCCACCAAGGCACTTTTTAGTAACATCAGGATTAGTAGCAACCGCAGCCACAGAATCCACAACAAAGGTGTCATAGACTGCAGTAATGCAAGATCAATGCAGCACACTAAAAACAACACCATCGCCTAGTCTGCCTAGTCTGCAACTGGGGTGCAAAAGTTATTGTAGATCTATGACTTGTTTATCTTGATGAAAGTTAGGACAATGGAATGCTCTTATCCATCGGGACACCTCCAGCAGAGCTGAAGATACATTCTGAGAGAATGCTGGCTGCTGGGCACGGCAAAACCTCCAAAGTGTGACTAGCAAGCTCAGGCCACTCTTCCATTTTTGAAGAGCAAAATGCAAAAAGGTCCAAACCCCCCTGATGGCATCGATATTGAGCTTGAGCTACTCCCTCTCCATCCTCTCCAGCCGTTCACTATGTGTCAGACTTGTACTCTGTTCTGCTGGTGCATGGAATGGTGTAAAAAATGTGTGAAATGACTCACAGAAACATTGCTTATGCCACTTACACTGCTGCTGCTAATGTTTTTGCATTGATGACTTGACATTCCCAGGGTTAGACGTCTAGAACTGCGATGCACACTGTGTGCCTTACTGCTGTCTTGAGGAAACCGCTCTTAAGATTGTCTACTAGCGTGTTACGATACTCCAGCAGGTGCACGTCACTTTCTTGGGAGCATTTAGCAAATTTTTCTCTTGTACCATGGATCTAACAGAGTGGCATCCCAGTAGTCAACACTATTTCTGTTAGGAATCTGGTTTCTGACACGTCTAGACAGAAACCCAGATTCTCACATGCTGCAGTCTCTTGCCCATCTGCTGCAGCAGAAGGGATTGCTGAGGAGATTGTCTCACAACAACTGTCTCCAGAGGCTAAGTCCTTTATTCCATCTATTGGGCATGCTCACGGGACGAGCTCCTATTGGACTCCGGGAATCAGGTGTTCAGGTCCCGCTCCGGATCCTATTGGCTCTTCCTGGACTCTTGGAGATTTCCGGAAGGTCTCGTGCGCTATAAAACGTGCGCATGGCCGTTCCACCATGCGCTAGAGTAGCCATACTGCTGCTGTATGTTTGTTGATGGATGCATGGACTGGTGACTGACTTATTATGAAACCCCTACCTTCTGATACTACGCATGTGTGTTTGTGTTAGTGCCAGTACCCAGCGCCAAGCGCCAGCGCGTTATGCTCCATACTACAGCAGCCTAAGCATCAGCATTGCGCCTGCTAGTCAGCAGTGTCTTTGCAGCGGCCCTGCTATAGCCACGCTGCAGTTGCAGCTCCTAGTGGCGCTCGCGGTTGCGACACCTTGCACACATTTCCAGTAGGTCTTTACCGGAGTTAGTATCTCTACCTTGTGTTTCTCCGGTGACCGCATACCGCGTGTGTTGCGCTGAGACTCTGTGTCCTGAACAGACTCAGCGTCTTTTTGTGTTACCATTTATAATTACAGCTCTGTGAGCTCAACAGAGTTTGTTCATTGCACTTGGTGACGCACTTTAACCTGTGCACTCTACCGCCTATAGCTCTGCCACCACCTAGCAGCGGTCGTTCCATCTACCGCACGCTGGACCCCGAGTGGCGAAGGCACTTTATTTATATTTTTATTTTAGTGTCTTCCGCCACTCCTAATATTACACTAGCGCCAGGATGGTATGGTGATGGTATGGGATGGTATGGGATGGTGCCTCCTGTAGGGGTTTTATCAGCCAGTGTAGGGGTTTTATCAGCCAGTGCTCTATCCATTTGGAGCTGCTGGCTGCACAATTCCCTACGGAACTGGCCAAGGTGGCATTCATAATATCCCTACTGTTGGGCAAGGCCCTGGAATGGGCAACGCCGTTATGGGAGCGTGGTGATCCCGATATACGAACCGCAGTGCACCTGCTGATGGCAATCAAGCAGGTTTTCCTCGGTCCACGGGTCACGCACGACACTTCCCTGCAGCTACTTGCACTCACTCAGGGATCCCTCTCGGTGAGCCAGTATGCCGTATGTTTTCGCACACTGGCATCCGAGTTGGAGTGGACTGATAGGGCCCTTATCCCTGTCTTTTGGAAAGGGTTAGCGGAGCATGTGAAAGACGCTCTTTCTACCAGAGAGATTCCTATGACCTTGGAAGAGTTGATTTCCATCTTCTCGCGCATTGACCTCTGTTTTTCTGAGCGCGGTTTAGAGCGTGCTCACTCAAAATGGAAGGGTACTCCGCTCCCCAAATTTTTCGAGCCGCTGGAGCCACCTGAGCCTGAGGTCCTACCTCCTGAGCCCATGGAGGTGTCTCGTACCGATTTTAATACGGACTCAGACCAGGAATCTGTTTGTGGTTGTCACCACGTATGTGCGGTTTCTCCGGAAGCCAGCTCCTCGCAATGGTCTGAGTCTGAGCTGGTAGTTGAGACCTTTGTCCCTCTTCATCTTAAGGCTCAGGTACTTGCTTGGGCGCATGCGTCCAATGCGTCTCACCACCGAGGCTACATGCAGGTCTTGAAGCTCTTGGCCGGAACATATTGGTGGCCTCATAGGGCTCGGGATGTTAAGAGGTTTATTCAGGCATGTACCTCTTGTGCTCAGCATAGTCTCTCTAGGCGGAGTGGGGCGACAACTGTCGATACACGGCGGCGTGCCACGGCCACTCCCGCTCCTGCCATTTCCCAGATTTCCCTCCTGAAACCGGGCGACCTTGCCTCCGCTGGTACCTTCCATGTGTCCCGGGTTACCATGTCACCTACCAGGACACCAAGCTCGTCTATAGGCGAGTTTGAGCCCTGTGCCACTGCTAGGCACAGGGTGATGGAACGGAAGGTTCAGGGAGGGGGGCCCTAGGAGGGGGGGTAATGTTAGGAATCTGGTTTCTGACACGTCTAGACAGAAACCCAGATTCTCACATGCTGCAGTCTCTTGCCCATCTGCTGCAGCAGAAGGGATTGCTGAGGAGATTGTCTCACAACAACTGTCTCCAGAGGCTAAGTCCTTTATTCCATCTATTGGGCATGCTCACGGGACGAGCTCCTATTGGACTTCGGGAGTCAGGTATTCAGGTCCCACTCCGGATCCTATTGGCTCTTCCTGGACTCTTAGAGATTTCCGGAAGGTCCCATGCGCTATAAAAAGTGTGCATGGCCGTTCCGCCATGCACTAGTGTAGCCATACTGCTGCTGTATGTTTGTTGATGGATGCATGGACTGGTGACTGACTTATTATGAAACCCCTACCCTCTGATACTACGCATGTGTGAGTGTTTGTGTTAGTGCCAGTACCCAGCGCCAAGCGCAAGCGCGTTATGCTCCATGCTACAGCAGCCTAAGCGTCAGCATTGCGCCTGCTAGTCAGCAGTGTCTTTGCAGCGGCCCTGCTATAGCCGCGCTGCAGTTGCAGCTCCTAGTGGCGTTCGCGGTTGCGACACCTTGCACACATTTCCGGTAGGTCTTTACGGAGTTAGTATCGCTACCTTGTGTTTCTCCGGTGACCGCATACTGCGTGTGTTGCGCTGTGACTCTGTGTCCTGAACAGACTTAGCATCTTTTTGTGTTGCCATTTATAGTTACAGCTCTGTGAGCTCAACAGAATTTGTTCAGTGCACTTGGTGACGCACTTTAACCTGTACACTCTACCGCCTATAGCTCTGCCACCACCTAGCAGCGGTCGTTCCATCTACCGCACGGTGGACCCCGAGTGGCGAAGGCACTTTATTTATATTTTTATTTTAGTGTCTTCAGCCACTCCAAACAATTTCTAATCCTAACAATACAAGCTTCATGTTGCAGATAAAAATATTTAAAAATATTGCACTTAAAAATATATTGCGCAGGTGCTATCCCTAGCCAGATCTGGATATATAGGAAGTATCTGCTAGGGACTAGAACCAATTGGCCTAATTGAATAATTAAGCAATTAGCACAAGACCAGATCAGGCATTACTATGAAAAATAACTTCATGTTGAACAGAGAGACCATAAAACAGCAGTATACAGTAAACAGCAAAATACATTTTTTTCAACTGTACTGACTATGTAACTGTATCTAAGGCCTCTTTCACACTTCAGTTTTTTACAATCAGTCACAATCCGCCAGGTTTTGAAAAAAACGGATCCTCAATTTTCTTTTGAGGATCCGTTTTTTCCCCATTGACTTCCATTAATGGCAGATTGTGATGGATTGCTGTCCGTTGCATCCGTTTTTTTTGAGGATCCGCCAAAAGTTGCTGTCCGTCACCATCCTCAAAGATTTCAAAACGGAGCTTGCAACGTTTTTTTCTCTGGCGGATCCTCCAGACACTGATTTAACCCGAAATTCTTTCTGGGTGCCGGAGGAAAAAAAAAATTCTCTCTCTCTCTCTCTCGCGGATTTGAACTGATGCAAAAAACTGAAGTGTGAAAGAGCCCTTAAACTTTCAATGTATAGGGCAGTGAGGAAAGTATACGGTAGATCAGAGGGTCTGAGTAGCTTCTGTGGTTGTGAATAGGCAGTGGTGTTGTTGCAGGCTGTAGACTTTTCTGAAGATATCCATTTTCAGGTTGCATTTGAAGCTTCCAAACGTGGGAGACAATCAGACGTGCTGTGGCAGAAAATTCCCGATAATGAGGGATGCTCAGATGAGATGAAGAACGTACAAATTATGTCATGAGAGGCCCAGATATTGTGTAAGACGAAGTACTGGGAGATTTGCTTGAAGATGTATGTGGGACACAGAATATGGACCATCTTGTAACTCATTGTTGGTAGCAGAGAAAAGTGGATTAGGCAGAATTTAGTTGGCCTGTTATTTTCCATGATGTAACATGTAAGATGTAGAAAATAAAAAAAAATGCTTATTATCAAGTTACCGCTCATCTTTCTGACCCCTCGAGCCTCTCACCGTCACTCATGTGGTCCTCAGTGCATCTTGTTAATATCACCACAAGCACAGAGTCCTTACATCTTGTCATGCTAGACCAAAACTTTTAGCTCTGATGAGGTTCAGAACGGTTCTGTGCAACTGCCATCAGGACATGCACTGTAATCTTGAGGATGCATGCATAGAGCTGTTCTGGACCTCATCAGATCTGTAAGTCCAGGCCTAAAGTGAAGAGGGCTCTGGGGATTCAAGGTTCACAATGGTGAAAAGGAGATGCAATGAAGATTGGATGGTTCATGGTAAGGAGTTGAGTCGCCAGTGACTCTCTCTCTCTCTTTCTCTCTCTCTCTCTCTTTCTCTCTCTTCTCTTCCCGGCCAGCGGTTCCTTTAAATTTCCTCATTTTCAGGATCCGTCTGAAAACGGATCCTGTGCCATCCGTTCACATCAGTTGACAACGGATCCGCTAGTCTGACTTTTTGGCGGATTTGAACTGATGCAAAAAACTGAAGTGTGAAAGAGGCCTAAGTCTATTCAACTTATTACAAGCTACAGTGTGTTCCGAGATTTAACTTGTCAACCAATTCTTTCACTTACAATATATTCCAAATCCATGCTTACTAATCTATAACTATTCCTTCATTTGTTGATATAACATAACAGTCTCTGCATATATAAGGCACAACCTTGGTTTTGGAACATTTCTACAGGGAATTCTATTCATTCAGTCAGTCACATGAGTATCAATACAGTTGGACGTTTTCTAAAATATGGCCTTACTTGAAATCAGGTCCTGCTCTAATCAATATCAGATTTTTTTCATTATGACTTTTTTAAGAGCAATGTTTTACACCAAATATTAAAGCTTGGAATAGAGCTATATAATGAGGCCTCAAAAAATGAATCTGGGCAAAGCACCGAACCAGATTACTTTAGTGGAGTATTGAATCATCTTGTGCCATGGTCCTGTGTAGCTAGATAACATCAACGTAATTACATTACATGATATTGTGTCTCCACACATGATCGTAAAATCCATGTGCTATGGCAAATGATAATGCAATATTAAAATAAGTTAAGCTGTTCAATAGGACTAGTTTTACTCAATTTGTAGCAGTGATTAAATCACAAAAGGTACTGTATATACTGTATGTACTATATAAATTCATTTTTATGGACAGATTGACATCTGATAAATGAGGTGTGAATTTAGCCTAGTTTTTTTTTTTTAATATATTAGATACAGTACAATCTCCTCTAAAGGGTTGGCAAATATTTTAACCCTTTCACCCCCAAAGCCTGTTTTCAGGTAATACCTCTGGAATGCTTCAACGGATCACACTTAGGCTGTGTGCCCACGTAGCAATTTTTAAGCGTTTTTGCAGCGATTTTCAGCGCGAAAACGCTGCGAAAACGTTTAAAAATCATGTATAGAACGCCCCCCATGCATTCCTATGGCATTCCGCACATGCTGTGCTAATGCTACGCTTTTTTCCGCGGCGGAATCGCATCGCGGAAAAAATCGCAGCATGCTCATTCTTTTGTGCGGAATCGCAAAGAATTGCCGCGATTCCGCACCCATAGGAATGCATGAGAATCGCTTACTTCCTGCATGTGGCTATGCCCACCATGCGGGAAGTTAAGCGTCTCATGTGCGGTTGGTACCCACGGTGTGGAGGAAAGGAGCCTGTCCTCCAGGCCCTGGGTACCATACCCCTGTAAAAAAAAGAATAAAAAATAAAAAATTGGGGTATATTTACCTTCCGGCGTCCCGCTCTGCATTCCCGGCCTAAGCGTTCCCAGTAATGCCTTGCGGCAAGGCCCTGTGATGACGTAGTCTCGCGTGACTCTAGCGGTCTCGCGAGATCGCTATAGCAACGCGAAACTACGTCATCACAGGTCTCGCAAGGCATTACTAGGAACGCTGTCGCCCGGGATGGCAGCGCGGGACGTCAGAAGGTAAATATACCCCGATTTTTTAATTTTTTTTTAGCATTTTAATATTCTATCTTTTACTATTGAAGCCGTATAGGCGGCCTCAATAGTAAAAAGCTGGTCACACTTGTCAAACACTATGTTTGACGAGTGTGACCAACCTGTCAATCATTTTCCAAGCGATGCTTCAAATCGCTTGGAAAGTGCTTGAATATCGCACGTGAAAATCGCGGCAAAATCGCGATCATAATTGCGGTAAAATTGCGGTGAAATCGCGTGGGAAAAAAACGCGCAATTTCTGGGAAGGAGTCCGGTTTTTAGTGTCCGGAATAAAACGCTACGTGGGCACATAGCCTAATTCTCAAAATATTTTTTCTTGACGTACTGTACTTCATGATAGTGGCAACATTTCTTTGATATGACTTACATGCATTTGTGAAAAAAAAACAAAAGTGGTGACACCATTCTAAAAACTGTACCCCTCAAGGTGTTCAAAACCACAATCAAGAAGTTCATTAACCTTTCAGGTGGTAATCAAGAATTAATGGAGTGTGTAAGGTAAAAAAATGAACATTTAACTTTTTTTCACAAAAATTTTATTTTACACCCACATTGTTAAATTTTCACAAAGGTAACAGGAGAAAATGGACCTCAAAATTTGTTGTGCATTTTATCATGAGCACGCCAATACCCAATATGTGTGGGAAAACTATTTGGCCACACGGCAGTGCTCAGAAGTGAAGGAGCGCCATTTGACTTTTTGAATGCAAAATTTGCTGGAATAACTAGCGGATGCCATGTCACATTTGATGTGCCTCAAAAGTGGAAACCCCCACAAGTGAACCCATTTTGTAAACTAGACCCCTCAATGAACTTATCTAGATGTGTGGTGGGCATCATGAACCCCCAGGTTCTACACACAAGTTTATAACGTTGAGCCATGAAAATAAAGAAATCCCATTTCTCTGAAAAAATGTTCTTTAAGCCCCAAATATTTTATTTTCACAATTGTAACAGGAGAGAATGCACTATATAATTTGTTGAGCAATTTGTCCTGAATACACAATACCCAATACGTGAAGGAAAACTACTGTTTAGGCACACAGCAGGGCTCGAAAGGGAAGACACACTATTTGACTTATTGAATGCAAAATTTGCTGGAATATTAGCAGACACCATGTCATGTTTGAAGAGCACCTGGTGTGCATAAACAGTGGAAATCATCCACAAGTGATAACATTTTGGAAACTAGACCTCTCAAGGAACTTATCTAGATGTGAAGTGAGTACCTTGAACCCCCAGATGCTTCACAGAAGTTTATAATGTTGAGCTGTGAAAATAAAAAAATCTAATTTTTACCACAAAAATATTTTTAGCTCCAATTTTTTTTTATTTTCACAAGGGTAAGAGAAGATAATGAACCCCAAATTTTTTTGTACAATTTCTTCTGAGTACATAGACACCCCATTATGTGGGGGGAAACTACTGTTTGGGTGCACAGCAGGGCTCAGAATGGAAGTAGTGACGTTTTGGAATGCAGATTTTAATGAAATGGTCTGCGGGCATCGTGTCACGTTTGGAGAGCCCCTCATATGTTTAAACCATAGAAAACCCCCACAATGACCCTATTTTGGAAACTAGACTGCACAAGAAATGTATCTAGATGTGTGATGATGAGCATTTTGAAACCACAGGTGCGTCACTGAATTTTACAACATTGAACTGTGAAAATGAAAAATATTTTTCCCACAGAATTATTTGATTTTCACAAGGATAGCAGGAGAAAATGGATCCCAAAATGTATTGTGCAATTTCTTGTCAATACACCGATACCCTATATGTGGTCAAAAACTAAGTTTTAGACATAGTAAAAAGCTCAGAATGGAAGAAGTGCCATATTGGAGTTCAGATATTGCTGGACTGGTTTGAAGGCGCCATGATCCACTGGGAGGTGCCATAACAGCAGAATTCCCCATAAGTGACCTCATTTACTAACCACGCATCTCAATGAATTCATATAGGGGTGCAGTAATCATAATGACACCACTAAAATTTGTTGCACAATTTCTGCTGAATGTAGAAATAACCAATATGTGGCTGTAGAGTAATGCTTAGCCACATGGCGAGACTCAAGAGGGACGAAGCACTTTTTGCCTCCTGGAGTGCAGATTTTCCTAGAATAGTTTGTGGACGACTCCATGTACAGGGCGCCAAGGCCTAGAAGAGCAGAATCCCCCCTTAAGTGATCCCATTTTGGATATACACCTTTGGGAATTTATCTATAGGTGTAGTGACAATATTGACTCCATGGGTGTTATCTAGAAACAAGCAGCAGTGGATGCTGCTGAATGAAAATTGCAAACTGCTGTTTCAGTGACCAGTATCTTGTAGTGCCAAGCTCATACTTCTGGAGACATGAACCCATAAATTAGATGGGCTGTTATCGTTACAAAAATGCAAAACATGTGGATGCTATTTGTGGTTTAGGCACACAGTGTGGCTCAGAAGAGAGGGGGCGTTTGGATTTGGGAGTGCAAAATTTGCTGAATTTATTTTGGGGGCCAAGGAGCCATAGCATTTCTCTAGAGCCTTTGTACTACCAGTAATGTAGAAGCCCCCTATATTTCCGTTAACAGATGACGGACCTAAGTGGCGAATTGCTTTTTTTGTGGATTGAGTCAAAGCTTTTATTGGGAACTTTTGACATAACGTTTGGGATCACATTTATTTGGCGCTCTATGATGAACACATACATCAGGGTTCCTGTTACACCCGGTTCCCGTCCTGGTGCTGCATCCAGGTCTGCCGCTGCTCCCCATTCTGGGCACTCACCTCGTGCCTCGCATGCTGTCCTTAGGCAGCAGCCTGCCTCCTCTGTGTCTCATGCTGCTGATCAGCATTCAGGTCACTCCCCTGCCTCCACCTCCTGGCGTCCTGTCGGCGGGGCTGCAACTAGAGCTATTAGGGCCCGCCCGCGTGCTCTCCTGCCTTCTTAAAGGGACAGCGTGCATTTTTCAAAAAGTGCATTTATCCAATGGCAGCGCACTGGCTGCTATTTCTGGCCTCTCCCCCAGAGGGAGAGCGTTGGAGCAACGAGTATCAATCATTGCTACATCCAGTTCTTATTCTAACCTGTCTGCCCTGCATCTGCAGTGTCTGTGCATTGTCTAATGCTATCTGTCTCCACAGAGTATCAGTATCCTGTGCTTCCTGGTTATATCTGCAACCATCTGGGAGAAAGCCATCCCGTTCCGCCAACAGCAATCCGAGTCCAAGGACTGTGTGAAGGTCACTGGAACCAACTCCTTACCAACTACCCGGATCCAGGACCCGTCTCATTACGGACTCTGCTGCAACTACTGTTATCCCTTTTGGTCCCACTGGGATAGCTGCCACGTGTTTGGGGTCTAACTGGAGGTAGCACCTGTGTCCTCCGGGTATTCCATTCTGGCCCTGTTTGAGGGGCTTTACTACGGGTACCTGGGCTCACTAGTCACGCCCCCTTCGGAGCCCCCCGGACCGTGGTCCCGAGGTTCCACTTTAAAAATAAAAACGAATGTGAACTTCACCATCTCTGCCTCCGCTTCCATTCGTTACAGTTCCCATCTAAATATTCGAGTGATTTGATTCAGATGAAACCCGCATGGGAGCCACTCACTAAAATTATGCAGAAGAATTACTCTGGACTCCGTCTGACCTCTGTTCAGCAGAAAAACTGGTGTAAGTGCTTAGCGCAAACCGCAGGATAAATGTGAGCTGAGCATTACTGCCATCTTTGGGAGGCAGAATAATAAAATATCAACAGCACGTGAAGAATTGGTTTTATTTATTTTTCACATCGTTCTTCGTGCGGTACAACTGATTAGATGACTTTATTCTTTGAGTTGGTGTGATTACAGCGATACCTGATTTATATTTTTTTATGTTTGACTGCTGTCACACACTAATAGTTGCTTTTTATTGTAAAAACTAGTTTTTGCATCCCCATATTTAGATAGCTATCATTTTTCCATATTTCAGCTGACAGTCATGTCATCACTTGTTGGGCAAATGACATTTTGTGATTGCTTTCTATTCCAACTTTTGGGAGGTAAAATTATCAACAACCAGCAATTTAGGGATTTTTTTTGTTTTGCATTCCTCATGTTGAAAAATTGATACGGCAACCTTATTTTTGAGTTCAATATGATTACAGTGATACCACATTTATAATTTTTTATGTTTTGGCATTTTTACACAATAAAAGTTTTTATAGAAAAAATAATTATTTTACATCGCTTTATCCTGAGAGCTATATCTTTTTTATTTTTCTACTGACAGATCTGTAATGGTGGCTTGTTTTTTTCAGGACAAGATGAAGTTTTCAGAGATACCAATTTTATTTTCATTTGACATTTTGATCGCATTTTATTCCACTTTTTGTTTGGCAGTATTATTATAAAGCATAGATTTTTGCCTCGTTTCTTTGTTTTTTTTACTGTGTTCACTGAAGGAGTAAACTAGTGTGACAGTTTTATAGGTTGGGTCATTACGGAAGCAGCGATACAAAATATGTATACTTTTTTTACACAAATAAATGTATTTATTGAATTCATATTTATTGTGATTTTTTACATATTTTTACAATTTTTAATAACTTTTTGCTACTTTTGTACATTTTACCAGGATGGGACATCAACTTTACAGTGACTGATCGCTGATATAATACTGTGCAATGCCTCTGCATTGCAGAGTACTAGATCAGCATCTCTCTCACACGGAGGAGGCATGTTAGCTCCTGCTCTGAGCAGGAGTTTACAGGCCACCATCCCTTGCTGACACAGCAGCCATCTTTTGATCTGGGGTCAACATGGAGACCATCAGCACAATCACAATCGCATTGTGCTGATGGGAGCAGAGAGGGAGCTTCCTCCCTCTGTGATGCTCCTCGATGTCACTGTCACTATTGAACACCCATGATTAATGCTCGTGATCAGTCTTAGCACCAATCGTGGGTGTTGCTGCAGGGTGTCAGCTCTTGTATAGAGCTGACACCTGCACTCAATCGAGGCTGGGGCATTAAGAATGAGCCTGCACAATTTTGAGGAAGTTTATGTACGGCGGTTTGCAGTATCGCAGATACCGCCTCACCATACATATGCTGCTCATGTTGGGAAGGGGTTAATATTGAGACCCACACTATCATACACTTGATGGAGCTGTGATGTCCAGTTCCGCTTCTGATCACATAGAGCTGCTGCTCTGATCTGTGGCAGTACAGGGTGTCACACCCCCAATGATGTGTTATCCTACGAATAGTTCATCTCTATAACAGTAGTGGACAGCCCCTTTAATATTAGTTTGAAATAATGACCATATTGTACAACATTATACCTAAATATTAGAAATGTAATAATACTTATATGGTAACACAATGCAGAATGGCTGCAAGAATAATACCATTCAGATGTATGGAACTGATAGTTTAATATGCAGGATGTGAAAGTATCGCAATAGTTTTTAATATTTTAGTATGTGTCATCCTTTTAGCACATATATTTAAAAGAAGGAAAGTAGAACATATTTCCTCCAATGAAATAAGTGTTTTTTAAAATGATATGCTTCCCAGAAAGTATTGAAAGAGGATTTATTTTTATTCCACATTTAGTGTTGCCAATGAGTTACAGATGGCTGATTACTTAAAAACTATTTCCAGCTGTAAATGCCTGCTCTTTTTTTTGCTTTTAACTACTGTTTCCTTAAAAAAAAGCCAAAATATTGGCCATGAAAACAATGAAAAACATAATCTTGCTGAAAACTTAATCTGGCACATACTAGTACATTATGGCATAAAGCCAAATAATAATTTATCTCTATAAAAACAGAAACTCAGCCAGAATTATGCTTTTTTATATTACATGTGGTTCAACCCCTCCCCAAATACAATATTATGCACATTTTTCTGGCTTCCTTAAAAACTAATGTATACAGTTTTAACATTTTAACATTTTTGTTACTTAGTACTTCAGTTACTGAGGTTATTTCTTTTAGTCACGAGTCTTACAGAATACTCCTTTTAGACTAATAAAAAAAGATTATTTCAAATAAAAAAATGATAATATCCCCCAAAAAATAACTTGTTATCCCCTAATAGCATCAATCCAATTACCTCTCTACTTCACCTAACTTACTTTTTGAATTTTACACAGTTATAGAAGTCTTTCAACTCTTCCCATCCCTCACTTTGGCTGTAACCACTCATCTAACTAAAATAGTTAACCTCTCCCTTTCTTCTATTATCATTCCTTACTCTTTCAAACATGTTGTCATAACTCAATATTAGTGATGGGCAAACCGGAATGGTAAAGTTCGGGGTCCTCACCAAACACCTAGTGTTCGTGCACTGACCCCCGAACATGAACTTCTCCAGGAAGTCCATGTTACTGTTCTGGTTTGGCAGCCCAAACATCGGGTAATTCCCACACTGCCATCTGTGTGACAGCGCAAGAAACACCAGCAGCCCTGATCGGCAGTAAGGTTGTTACCCCCGGTCAGAGCGCTGCGGTTCCCACACTGTCAACAGCATGTGAGCCAGCAGCTATGATGGGAAGTAAAAAGGTTACTACTCTCTTCATCCTACACCTGCTCTCACTGATAGCAGCGAGAGCAGGCGAGGCTGATGAGAGTATTCATCAGCTAGCTCCTGTGTAATAAATAAATAAATGGCATGGGTTCCCCTCTATTTTTGATAATGAGCCAGGCCACCTGACAGCTGTGGGCTGTAGTCCTCAGCTGTCATCTTTAGCAAGTCTGGTTATCAAGAATATAGGGGTCCCCACGCCATATTTTTTATTTACTGAAATAATGAATTAAAAAAAAAAACAGTTTTGGGTCCCCCCTTTTTTGATAACCAGACAAGCTAAAGCAGAGATCTGGGTACTGGTATTTCAGACTGGAAAGGGGTCATTGATATTGGCCCTCCCCACCCTAAAAATAGCAGCTTGCAGCTACGTCAGAAAAGGTGCATTTGTTAGATGCGCCAATTTTGTCACTTTACCCTGCTTTTCCCAATTGCTCTGGTGAGGTAGCAAGTGGGGTAATATTTGTGGGGTTGATGTCAGGTTTGTAATGTCAACTGACATCAAGCCCACAAGTTAGTAATGGAGAGGCGTCTACAAGTCATCCCCATGACTAACCCCATAGTCAGATTGTAATAAATGCACAGCAGGAATAAAGTCCTTTAATTGAAAGACTCATTTATTTTAAATAAAAACTCTCCATCCTCTTTTACCCATTTATTCATAAAAAAGCAAAGTTATGCTCCCTTTTCTGCTGATAATCCATCGATCATGTCTCACTGTGAAAGACATAAAATAATAAAACACCATATTCCTCACCTGTCCGACAATAATCCATTGATGCCCATGTCCCACTGTAAAAAACAAATGTATTAAAACACCATATACCTCAAGTGTCAGATGATAATCCATCAATGTCCATGTACCACTGTAAAGGACAAAAAATAATAAAACACTGTGTTCCTCAACTGTCTGCTGATAATCCATTAATGGCCATGTTCCACGACGATGTGCATGATTTGAAGAGCGGTCACATCAGTGATGCGACCGCTCTCCATGCCAGCTGGTACACACTGGCAGATGCCTACAGTGTGTAGAAAGGACACTGTTCATAGCTGATGAACCTCAGTCACCTCACTTACGGCACTGCTCGCACCATGAGCATTCTCACGCATATTTATTGGATTGATATATTTTATTTTTTTTGTTCTGTATTTTGTGATTTTTTTTTAAATATTTTTCCAATTTTTAAAAACTTTAATTTTACTAGTTTACCTTGTCTCGGGATGAGACATCATCTTTTCCCAACCTGGTTGCTATTCTAATAGTCTGCAATGCTTTTGCATTGCAGGGCTTTAGATCTGTGCATCACACACAGGGAGAATGCATGTCAGTTTGCAATCCACAGAACCTGGGTGACCCTTCAGCCATCTTTCAGGCTAGGGTCACCATGGAGACCATCAGAACAAAGCAATCACATTCACATTGTGCTGATCGGAGCAGAGAGAGAACTCAGCTCCTCTGCTATGCCAATCAATGTTGCTGTCACTATTGACAGCAGCATAAGAGGGGTTAAATATCTGCTATTGGCAATAGCACCGATCATGGCCGGATGGTGTCAGCTCTCATACAGCGCTGACATCTGTTTTTGATAGTACCGGCACTCGAAGTGTGCCCCGTGTGATCGTCACACCGTAAATGTATGGCGGATGTCATTAAGGGGTAATTGACATTTGCAAATTTGGTAATTTTATTTAGTATTTTTCTAAAAGCAGCTCGCTTTCTGTCATTGTGGTTGTTCAAGGGGCAATAACAGTCAACTCTCCCTACACAGCGAGCAAGCTATGACCCCTTTTACATCTTTACTGACAGCATGCACCATGCACAGATGCTGCACCATCCGGCACCACCATGATGAACCGTTTCAGGGAGAAAAAACCTTACTTTCTTCCTATAGCTACACTTTCAGTAAACAAGCTTAAAATGATATAAATGCTATTTATGTGCAGAATACCATTAAATATACAGGTAAGTAGCATTTTTATAGTTGAAAGGTTTCTCTTAAGAAAAATGCTAACTAAAGTTACCAAAATTGTAAAAGTAAATATTAGTACTACTCTTTTAAAAATGATAATAATAAGAATATTAATCTTATTTATTTATATAGCCGCTCTTCTGGTAAACCATCATAATTATTTAATTGCCATTTACCTTTAGATTACCAGTATGTCTGCAGGCAAATAGCGTTTTTGCAGCTGACTTTCCCTTTAGGCTAATTTTTTTTTTATGCTGTGTACTTTTTAAAAAATGCATGTAATCAATTTTTCATAATAGGTGCAGAAATAGTGCAGAAAATCTGCAACATCAAAAACTCAACAAAACCTCATCCTGTGAGCGTAGTCTTAAGGTACTGTCACACTTAGCGATGCAACAGCGATCCCGACCAGCGATATGACGCGGTCAGGATCGCTGGTGCATCGCTAAATGGTCGCTAGTGAGCTGCCACACAGGCAGATCTCACCAGCGACATAGCAGGGGTTGAGGGTTGTTACTTACCTGTCAGACGAGGCGATCCTGACGTCCTCCCGCCCGCGTCCACGCGTCACTCGTCTCCACAGCAGGAAGCCCAGCAGGAAGCTGACGATGAGAAACAGTCCAGGACGTTCTCGCGCGGTCAGCGATAACCAGCGGGGGAGCCGTTGGAGGTAAGTGTAAGACATAGCGATATCGCTAGCAATATCACTATAACGTCACAAAAAACAGTGACGTTATAACGATATTGCTAGCGATATCTCTTAGTGTGACAGACCCTTTAAAGTCGTTAGCTACTTATTTACTTTTTTTCTAACATTCAGAGTAGTTCTACTTAACTTCATGCAGATCTCTACTACTCCATTCACTGAGGCTTGTTTCCTTCAGAATATGTGAGATAGTTACCTTATTTTTCATCACTCCTTAAAAAATACTTTTTAGACTCAACAAAGAATGATCTTTGAACCACTTAATACAGTCTGGCCTTAGGACTGATAGTGCTCTGTGTGATAACATTGGTTAGCAGCCTTGACAAGGTGCACCATTAATTAATTAAATAATTAAGTTATGCATTATAAAACATCTACACCATGCAGTGTCTAGATTTGATAACACTCAAATAACACTCACTAGATTGCAAACTACTATACTAGAGTTGTGGCCAAAAGTATTGACACCCCTGCAATTCCGTCAGATAATACTCAGTTTCTTGCTGAAAATGATTGCAATCACAAATTCTTTGGTATTATTATCTTCATTTAATTTGTTTTAAATGAAAAAAACACAAAAGAGAATGAAGCAAAAAGCAAAACATTGATCATTTCACACAAAACTCCAAAAATGGGCCAGACAAAAGTATTGGCACCCTCAGCCTAATACTTGGTTGCACTACCTTTAGCCAAAATAACTGCGACCAACCGCTTCCGGTAACCATCAATGAGTTTCTTACAATGCTCTGCTGGAATTTGAGACCATTCTTCTTTGGCAAACTACTCCAGGTCCCTGATATTAGAAGGGTGCCTTCTCCAAACTGCCATTTTTAGATCTCTCCACAGCTGTTCCATGGGATTCAGGTCTGGACTCATTGCTGGCCACCTTAGAAGTCTCCAGTGCATTTTCTCAAACCATTTTCTAGTGCTTTTTGAAGTGTGTTTTGGGTCATTGTCCTGCTGGAAGACCCATGACCTCTGAGGGAGACCCAGCTTTCTCACACTGGGCCCTACATTATGCTGCAAAATTTGTTGGTAGTCTTCAGACTTCATAATGCCATGCACATGGTCAAGCAGTCCAGTGCCAGAGGCAGCAAAGCAACCCCAAAACATCAGAGAACCTCCGCCATGTTTGACTGTAGGGACCATGTTCTTTTCTTTGAATGCCTCTTTTTTTCTCCTGTAAACTCTATGTTGATGCCTTTGCCCAAAAAGCTCTACTTTTGTCTCATCTGACCAGAGAACATTCTTCCAAAACGTTTTAGGCTTTTTCAGGTAAGTTTTGGCAAACTCCAGCCTGGCTTTTTTATGTCTCGAGGTAAGAAGTGGGGTCTTCCTGGGTCTCCTACCATACAGTCCCTTTACATTCAGACGCCGACGGATAGTACGGGTTGACACTGTTGTACCCTCAGACTGCAGGGCAGCTTGAACTTGTTTGAATGTTAGTCAAGGTTCTTTATCCAACATCTGCACAATCTTGCGTTGAAATCTCTTGTCAATTTTTCTTTTCCGTCCACATCTAGGGAGGTTAGCCACAGTGCCATGGGCTTTAAACTTCTTGATGACACTGCGCACGGTAGACACAGGAACATTCAGGTCTTTGGAGATGGACTTATAGCCTTGAGATTGCTCATGCTTCCTCACAATTTGGTTTCTCAAGTCCTCAGACAGTTCTTTGGTCTTCTTTCTTTTCTCCATGCTCAATGTGGTACACACAAGGACACAGGACAGAGGTTGAGTCAACTTTAATCCATGTCAACTGGCTGCAAGTGTGATTTAGTTATTGCCAACACCTGTTAGGTGCCACAGGTAAGTTACACGTGCTGTTAATTACACAAATTAGAGAAGCATCACATGATTTTTCGAACAGTGCCAATACTTTTGCCCACCCTCTTTTTTATGTTTGGTGTGGAATTATATCCAATTTGAATTTAGGACAATTCTTTTTGTGTTTTTTCAGAAAGACAAATTAAATGAAGATAATAATAACAAAGAATTTGTGTTTGCAATCATTTTCAGGAAGAAACTGAGTATTATTTGACTGAATTGCAGGTGTGTCAATACTTTTGGCCACAACTGTATGACATTATTTAATATTCAGTGCTACACATTAAAAAAAATAGTGTCACACATTGTATAAATAAACACCACCATACAGTGTTAAAAATTTAAGTAGTACTGTTTCATTCTGAAATCAATACTTCAATAAAAAGCACCAAAAAGTGCTAATACTAGAGATGAACGATCTGACAACGTTCAAATTTGCAAAATTTCACAGATTTTCATGAGAAATTAGATTCAGAGCTACGCTATTCTCCACTAATTGAACGTTTCTTGTTATGCCCGAAGGTCTCACCTAATAAAGGTAAGAGGTAAACGACAAACAAAAACTTGTACTCATCTCACTGCTCACATGACCAGCCCCTCCATTGTTCATCGCCAATATTCTTGCCCTCATGACTGATGGCATGCAAAGTGCAGTGTCACCTGAGGCCTGGTCACGGCCAGAAGTCCTGTTGAAGAGTGAAAAGGGTGGTTGAAGCCGCTCGCAACAGGAGAAAGAAGATGTGGCTCTGAGAACCGGAAGGCAGACATCGAGCAGTGGGGGGTGGGCGGACAGGTGATTATCTTTTGTTTGATTTTTTTTTAAATTTTGCCAGTCATCTATGGTTCAGCAAAATAATGGACAATCACCAGCTAGAAATGTTTGACAGAGGGATTTACGAAAATCAAAAATTCACAGAAAAATACCTTTAAAAATAACAGTATTTATTAGATATTCCTTTAATTGAAATCACTCAATAGTGGACCAAACGCAAAAAGTAGTAAAAAAATTACCAGGATATGTATGACCCTGCACATATACATATAATAATTTCCTTACAATGTGAGATGAGAATGTCAGCAAAATACCAAACGTGCTATAGTGTCTACCCCCTCAACATAACCCACTTATGTCTAGAGGGAATAGCGCCCAATACAGAATAAGATCATCCCAGACACTAAGCATGAAAATAGGAGTACACATAAATGAAAACAAAATAATTTTTCTATATACCCTGTATCAAAATCTTAGTGGTCTATCAGGGCTAATGGCCTTTCATTTGTCCACACTAATAGCGTTGATGATTTGTCATGGAAAAAAGATATCAATTTCTCTGCACTTAAAATGTAATGGCATATGTTTTTTAAGCATCACAATAGGATCCAATACATTTACAAAAATCCATATTCTCAAAAATGTAGATTTTTTGGTGTACTCGAGTAGAATTTAATTCATTTATTCACTTTTCGCTAACACCAAATAGTACTACACAAGAAAGAACTATTTGGTTTGGAGCATTTTAGAGCTCAGTATGCCTGATGGTCTAGGGTTATCACTTAAGCCTTGCAGTGGGCTAAGGTACTGAGGGGGTTACAAGTTGTCATGGTCTAATATGGTGAAAATGTGCTCATAGAACATGTAGTTTTCCCTAGAGCTCATCAAGTGATCTATGCTGCCGGACGACCAGTTTTGGTAAATGCTCATGAATTAGATATGCGTGCGTAGCTGTGCCTCATTCTTCCCATGCTTCTCCACTTTTTTACATAGCTGGCCAGGACTGGCATAAAATACAAAAAGCTGAAAATTATTTGCAGAACTTTAAGTTTTCAACATTTGAAGGTGTTAATCAAAGAATTTTGGAAAATACACCTTCATGAACAGGGGCTTAGGGTGCATTTACAATAACAAGTGACTAGAAAAACTTCTAAAGAAAACTTTGCATTTTTGTAAGACATCTTAAAGTTGCCATGAATCAATATCATGTGTTGCCCAGGGAGCTGACCCTTGTATTCGCTATTAAAAATCACAGGTACATATAAAAATATGCCAGTAAATTAAAGTTTTTTAAAAATAAAGTTTAAGGCTGAGTGCAGACGGAGTTTTGAGCCCTGCCGATTTTTCCGTGCAGAATGGAAGAAAACCGCAGGTCAAATGACCTGCATTTTTCCTGCGGATTTCTTCCATTTTTCACGCGGTTTTCATGCGGTTTTTGTGCGGTTTTCAATTGCGGTCTTCCCCCTGCGGATTTGGTAACAGGGGAGATAGAAAACCGCACAAAAGAAGCAACATGCTGCGGATTTTGTACCGCAGGAAAACCGCGCGGAAAAATCCGCAGCGTCTGCACAGCGTTTTTTTTTTTTCATTCATTTTAAAGGTACTGTACATCACAATGCGGATATGCAACGTTTCTGCGCGGTAAAATCCGCTGCGGAAACGCTGCAAATCTGCATCGTGTGCACATGGCCTAATAATCCTCTAGTAAGACTAATAAAACAATATCTAAAAAAGTCAAAGATATAATGAACATGATTTCTAAGAAAACTGTAAATTTATTTGAAGAAAATAATGAAAGAAATACAGCCATGGCTAAAAGTGTTAACACTCTTAATTTTTTTTCAGAAAATGAAGTATTTCTCCCAGAAAATTATTGCAATTGCACATTGCTATACATTTCCGTTATATGTATTGAAAAAACACAAAAAAATGAGGGAAAAAAAAAGCTAATTAGACATAATTTCACACAAAACCCCCAAAATTTGACTGAGGAAATTGTTGGCACCCTCAATGTAATTGTTTGCATACACTTTGGAATAAATAACTGCAATCAATTGCTTCCTATTACCACTAGCAAGCTTCTTACAAGTTTTTGGAGGAAAAAAGTGCGTCTTATAGTCCAAAAAATACGGTACTTGCCACATGTAAATTTGTATGAGCATCACATGCTTGAAACACAGTTGTGTACCTACATTTCTGGAAAAGTACCACCAATTTTGTCTTGCCCATTTCTGAGGTTTTGTGTGAAATTATGTCCAATTTACCCTTTTCTCAGTTTTTTTGTGTTGCTTCAATATACACCAAGGAAATAAATAGATAAATAACAAAACATATGGAATTGCAATAATATTCTGGGAGACATACTGGAACAATTTCAAGGGTGCCAACACTTTCTGCCATGAATGTAAATGAAACTATACAATAAAGGCACCATATTATTTATGAAACAATGAAATTGCTGTTTCTACACTTCCCAATTATCAAAATTGAAAATCAAACTTGTGTGCATCCCCAAAAATGAAAATAAACTGAAGATAGTTGTTAATGATACTGGCTGTACATTTGGGGTCGTTGTCCTGCTGAAGAATAAATTTTGAGTTAATCAGATCCATCCCTGATGGTAGGATCCAAGCCCTAACCATTTTATTCTTTATGCAAATTAAATATTTTTACAGAACTCGTCCTTCCCTCAACCCCAAATCTCCTAAAATGTTAGTGCATGCTCTCATCATCACTCACTTCAACTATTTCAGTATCCTCTTTTGAAGCACTAATATACCACCCCCTCTGCCAATCTCTTCACTGGATTCCAATCCAATTCCCCAGCTAATCCAGTTTAAACTAATAGCTAAATGTAAGCTAATATATTAAAACAGAATTTAATTCTACTTGAATATTACAAAAATCAACATTTGTAATTTTTTATGTCATTTACTTCCACACTGATTCAGCAAAACTGCACAGTAAAAGGCCACCAAAATGTTAAAAAAAATAAATACCTCACCAGCGACTCGACTCCTTACCATCCAATCTTCATTGCATCTCCTTTTCACCATTGTGAACCTTGAATCCCCAGAGCCCTCTTCACTTTAGGCCTGGACTTACAGATCTGATGAGGTCCAGAACAGCTCTATGTATGCATCCTCAAGATTACAGTGCATGTCCTGATGGCACTTGCACAGAACCGTTCTGAACGTCATCAGAGCTAAAAGTTTTGGTCTAGCATGAAAAGACGTAAGAACTCAGTGCTTGTGGTGATATTAACAAGATGCACTGAGGACCACATGAGTGATGGTGAGAGGCTCGAGGGGTCAGAAAGGTGAGCGGTAACTTGATAATAAGCATTTTTTTTAATTTTCTACATCTTACATGTTACATCATGGAAAATAACAGACCAATTAAAGTCTGCCTAATCCACTTTTCTCTGCTACCAACAATGAGTTACAAGATGGTCCAAATTCTGTGTCCCGCATACATCTTCAAACAAATCTCCCAGTACTTCGCCTTACACAATATCTGGGCCTCTCATGACATCATTTGTACGTTCTTCATCTCATCTGAGCATCCCTCATTATCTGGAATTTTCTGCCTCAGCACGTCTGATTGTCTCCCACGTTTGGAAGCTTCAAATGCAACCTGAAAATGGATATCTTCAGGAAAGTCTACAGCCTGCAACAACACCGCTGCCTATTCACAACCACAGAAGCTACACAGACCCTCTGATATACCGTATATTTTCCTCACTACCCTATACATTGAAAGTTTAAGAGGACAGGGTCCTCTTCCCTTTGATACCAGTCTTTTGTTTGTTTTCTTTGTTTTAAATATGTTTTAAATGTTACATATTAGTAATAGGTATGTAATCAGTTTACATATGTACAATACCCTGGAATGAATGGTGCTTTAACCCCTGAACGACCACTGAAATGCCTTCATTAAGGGGCCTTAGCACCAAATAGCGATCCCCAGCGGGTGACAGCTGAATATTACAGATCACACCCTGCAGCATTGGCCCTTAAGAGCTTTGGAACCAATTGGAGTCGATTAACCCTCAAAATACTGCTGTCGATCACAACAGCGGTATCTCAGTGATTAAAATGGGTTAAAAATCCTCTTTGATAGGATTGTAATTGCGGGTACCGATTCAGATGGTACCCTGAGGTCATCTGATGACACCAGGTTATGGCGGCCTGTTAGATCCTGCTATAAACTTAAGTACAGCAATGCATGAGGTCCGAGATCAAGGCATAAATCTACATATCCCACAGTGAGACTAAGTGAAAAAAATGGAACAAAATATGTAAAAGAGACGAAAAAAAATAAAAAAAAGCAGATATGAATCACAAAAAGCAGATTCACTATTAAAAATGCAATGTTTGCTTTAAAACAAACAAAAAAGTCCAAATAATTTGTATTGCTGCATCCAGAATGACCGTAACTAGAGTTGAGCGACTTAAAAGTCGGCATTGAGTGGATGAATGTCATCCGCTCAATGCCGACTTTTATTTCCCATTGACTTGCATTGGGGTCGGGTTTCGGACGAAACTCCGACTTTTTTTTGCCCTAGTCGGACCAGTTTCATCTGAAACAAATTTTGTTTCATGAAACCCGATCCAACCAAAGTTGCTCAACTCTAACCCTAACTATAAAACTGTCATGTTATTTATTCCATATGGTGAATATTATAAAATAATAATAAAAAATGTAAAAAATGTCACTTTTTTATCATATTGACAGACAAAATGTTGAATAAAAAGCAATCAAAAAGACAATTGTAAAAAAAAAAGTCATAAATGAAAATGGCAAACTGTCCCTCAAAAAAAACCTAATATGGATCATTCAGCAAAAAAAATAAAAAGTTACAGCCCTTAGAATATGGCAATATTAAAATAAATTAATTTTTGTAAGATATATAGTTTTTAATATGTAAAAGTAGCAAAGTTACAGCTCTCAGTGTATGGTAATGAAAAAAATATTTTTTCATTAAAAAAAGCATTTTTACTGTGATATCAGCAAACTATAAAAAAACCTAATGTAAATCTTGCATCAATGTAATCGCACTGACCTGAAAAATTATTATTATTACTAATACCATACGGTGAACTGCACAAAAATATCTATTCTTGTACTGCTGTCTATTTGATCATTGTGCAGCCCAAAAATCGTAATAAGGCTTGGTTCACCTTTATCCTTTGCTCTCCATGGAGCGCTTACGTCGGGGTTTCCTTCAAAAATCCCAAAACATGTTATTCAGACAAAAACCCTGACGGAACCACTCACTTTTTAGGCAGATTGAGTTACTTTGGACACTGTCTGGTCTCTGTTCTGATGGTCTCCCATCATTTTATTCATCTTCTTAGCATACAAGTGTGGTCGACCACAGTCCTAAGTAAGGCTTAAAAGATGGCTATCACAGGAACAAATGCCAAAAAATAGCCCTAAGTGTCTCCATCTGGCTCATTAAAGTGAGTTGGGGATATCATCTGAATCACATTTTTGTTGAATGTACATGGAAACCCCAATGTAAGTTGTCAGCATAGAACACAAGAATGTGATCCCAGCCTTATATTGAAAGCGATCAAAAATTGTTATGTCCTCCAAAATGTTACCAATAAACACAGGTCCATCTGTCTTTGCAAATATAGGGGTTCCCACGATACAGGTAGAACAAAAACTTTGGAAAAGCAACAGGGCTCCCATCCCCTCAAATAAAATCCAGTGAAATCTGGGTTCCCAAATCCAAATGTCCCCTCCTTCTGAGCACGACTGTGCCTAAACCAGAGTAAGTGGTCACAAGTTTGGCATTATTGTAGTGAGGAGAGCACACTTAACAATTTACAGGGTGTGTTTCTCCTAAAGCACAAGCTGGGCACAATTTATAGGGGCACTACAATATATGGGGACAATACATTGTATCGAGGCACAATATATGGGCACTAAGCGGCCAGATTTGCAATTCTCCAGATACGTGGATATTACAAAAAAGTCACTGCAACCATAGATTAATTCATGTAGAAGCACAATATCTACAATGGAGTCATTTTTTTTTTTTGGGGGGGGGAGTTCAGCTGTTTTGACATCTTCAGGGCTCCACAAATGTTTCCTGCAAACTCTTCTAGCAAAATCTGTGCATCAAAAGCAAACTGCGCTCCTTTCTTCTGAGCCCTAATGTGTGTCCAAACAGCAGTTTACAACATTATATATGGAAACGCATTGGAAGAAATTGCACAATAAGTTGTGGGGTCCAGTTTTAGCTATTAACCCTTGTGTAGCTGACAAATTTGCAGCAAATAAAAAATATATATTTTTACCACGTAAATGTTATTTTTCCACATCACAATGTTTTAAAATTCTGCGATAAGATGCAAACTTAGAGAAACAGGGGATATAAATCTGTGCTGCCAGAAATCCAAAGTACGATGAAAGACAGAAATGGTGTAGATGCAGTTTTTATTTGTCAATGCGTTTCAAGGTGTTCATACCTCTTCATGAGGACAAACAACAGTGATCGTCAGATTTATAGCCACTCTTTCTCCAAGTTTGCATCTCATTACAGCAGCCTATTCCTACATGCTATTACAGGTGTTGTAAAAGTCACAACCCCATCAGGTGAGCAATTCTAAGTTTTTTCTCTTTGCTTGTATACTGGATAAGACCTTATTGCACTTTCTGTCATTCCAGTTTTTACTGCATTCATAAAATTCTGTGAGGCACCTGTGGGTTCAAAATACTCACAATCTATTCCAGGCAAATTCACACTGCAAAAATGAAATAGCGCTATTTCCTTTCTGAGCCCTGCCATGTGTCAAAACAGCAGTTTTTAATCACATATGGGGTATCATTGTGTTCAGAAGAAATTTCATATCAAATGATAGGGTCCGTTTTCTTCTATTATCCATCGTAAAAATTACAAATTTGGGGCTTAGACAACATTTTAGTGGAAAAAACATGAGTTTCTTTTTCACATCTCCACATTTCATCCAAATGTTCTATGAAGCACCTACAGATTAAACAATTTCAGCATATCCCTATTTTAATTTCTGGATAGGTTTAGTTTCAAAAAGGGGGTTTCTGCTGTTTTGGTACCTCAGGGGCTCTGCAAATGATACATTGTGTCTGCAATCTATTCCAACCAAATTTACATTTCAACTACCAGATGTTGCTTCTTCCCTTCTGGGTGCTGTCGTGTGAGAAAACAGACCTTTTTGACTACATATCGGAGTACCATCTCATACTATATCATAAGAAAAGGGTTAACAAACTGCAGGGTCCACTTTTTTTTGCTACTTCTTGCAAAAGTGAAATATTTGGGGCTAAGGCAACATTTTTGTGAAAAAAAATGAGAAAGTTCAATATCATGACCTAATGTTATCAAATTCTGTGTAGTACCTGTGTACCTGTGAGATTAAAATGCTTGTTATACCACTGGATAAAATCCTTGAAGGATGCAGCTTCCAAAATGATGTCACATGTGGGGGTTTCTGTTGTTTAGGAAATCTAGGAACCCTGCAAATGTAACATGGCGCCCCCAATCTATTACAGCCAAATTTGTGTTCCAAGATTGATATGGCACTCCTTTCCTTCCAAACCATGCCGTTTGTCCAAATAAAGGATTCTGACCACATGTGGGGTATCAGCCCGCTCAGAAGAAACTGGGTAACAAATTGCAGAGTCCATTTTGTTGGGTTATTTCTTGTAATAGTGAAAAAATTGGGGCTAAAGAACATTTTAAAGAAGAAATTGCAATTATTATTTTTTTTATTTCACTTTGCATTAATTCCTGTGTAGCATCTGAAAGGCAAAAAAAATTCCTGACAGCATTTTTGAAGCATTTGAAGGGTGCAGTATTAAAAAATATGGTATCATTTTGGGAGAATTTCCAATATATACCTTAAGCCCCTCAAAGTCCATTGAAATCTGAATAGATCCCGACTCCCTAAAGAAACAGGTTTTCTAAATCTCTTGAAAAAATGAAATATTGCCCTTCTAAATTATACAATTCTAACATCCTAACAAAATAGAATTATGTGTGAAAAATGATACCGATGTAAAGCAAACATGGGAAAAATTATTTATTAATTAATCTTTACAGCATAATTAAAGGGAATCTGTAACCTCATTTTTGGCCTATAAGATGCGGCCACCGCCATCAGGAGCTTATCTACAGCATTCTGTAATGCTGTAGATAAGCCCCCGATATAACCTGAAAGAGAAGAAAAACAAGTTAGATTATACCCACTGGGGGGCGCGGTCGGGTGCTGTGGGTGTCGCGGTCCGGTCCAGCACCTCCCATCTTCATGCGATGACGTCCCCCTTCTTACTTCTAAAACAAAATACAATTTGAGCGGGCACTATCCATTGATAAAGACAGCGGGATCTCCTGATGCATTAATTTAGACTACAACTAACCAGAGAAAAGTAAATGCATCAAACAAATGGGATCACCACAATAATAAATGTAATACAAAATCTGACAATTTTTATTGTAAACACCACACACAATTTTTTAAAAACATGTAAAAAATCCCAAACAAGGGAGGACAGAGGATTTGGGTCAAAAATTATATGAGTAAAATACTCAGAAGGAACCCACACAGTCTTATCTATTGGCACATGACAAGCAACATCAATAATACATATCAAATATATGCATGCTGTTTGACTGACTAGAATAAGAGTACTAGTGCATAACAATTCATAGCAAGTGTCCAATGACATGTATGCTTTATAATGTCAGCTGTTCCATACCAGTAGGACAAGAAAATATAACACTAGAGTGCAGATAGTAAATGCTCCCACAATAGTGAATGATAAACATTCCAGGAGCCACACAATAGGCCTCTCCACTGCTAGGTCAGTCAACATTAGATCAGATACACAATCAAATATGCAAAGCGTGAGCCAGACTGTGTGGGTGCTAAGAATACTCCTTCTGAGTATTTTACTCATATAATTTTGGACCCAAATCCTCTGTCCTTCCTTGTTGGGGATTTTTTACATGTTTTTAAAAAATTGTGTGTGGTGTTTACAATAAAAATTGTCAGATTTTGTATTAAATTTATTATTGTGGTGATCCCATTTGTTTGATGTATTTACTCTTCTCTGGTTGGTTGTCCCCTTCTTACTCTGCTGCGGCTGCTGCGCAGGCGTACTTTCTCTGCCCTGTTGAGGGCAGAGTAAAGTACTGCAGTGCGCAGGCGCCGGGAAAGATCACAGAGGTCCGGCGTCTGTGCACTGCAGTGCTTTACTCTGCCCTCAACAGGAGCAGTGGCAGAAGTAAGAAGGAGGATGTCATCTCTAGAAGATGGGAGGCGCTGGACCGCGACACCCATGGGACCGGACCGGACCCCCGGGTGAGTATAATATAACTCGTTTTTCTTATCTTTCAGGTTATATCGGGGGCTTATCTACAGCATTATAGAATGCTGTAGATAAGCCCCTGATGGCTGTGGCCGCATCTCATAGGCCAAAAATGGTGTGACAGATTAGCTTTAACTAGTTTAAGGATTTAAAAGTTGAAAATTTGAAAATTGCTAATTTTTCTAAATTTTCCCAAAATTCAGATATTTTCACAAATAAACGCAAACCCTATTGACCTTAATTTTTCACTAACACAAAGTACTAACTAAGAATCACAGGGATGGGATGAAGCATTACAGATTTGTTACCATATGAAGTGGCACTGGTCAGATTTCAAAAATGTTACCTGGTCATTAAGGTAAAAATTAGCTATGTCAATAAGTGATTAAAAATTAAATAATATCAATGATAAAAATAACAATAATAAGAAAAAGAAGTAGAATAATAAGAAGAAATGTATCATCGTCACTACCACGCTAGAAAAAAAAATCACAAAATTTGTCATACCAAAACTTTGCACCTTTTGATCTGACCTTTCACTTTTTTAAAAAGTTGACTGACCTAAGCAAATCTGGTTTTAGTTAACTATAAGACAACAAATTTATTATATTATAGTCCAACAAAATAGCATACATTGTAGCTAAAATCTATGTTAGTAAATTACTGGCATAGATTTAATTTTCTGGCACACAGACAATCCAAAGATGTACAGAATAGATAGACAACCCAAAGAAGCAACACATTTTCTAATGGTTATTAATAACTTTGGCACATCATACTCCTGTAGTCTTGACACATTTTCACCATAGTTTTTAAAGTATGTCAATAATGTGAGGGTCCAAAGACACAAGGTATTTGGACTGGGGCTCCCCATAAGTAAAATTAGAAATGCCCTTCAGCCATCTCTTCCAATGGGACAAGGTAGCTGATAACAGAACTCACCTTCAGTTAAATAGTTTGCCCACTACTGGACAACCTCTGCTTAATGACTTGACTGCCCCACATAGTATAAAAACAATTGATACTCACCTCCTCCATCGGTGCCGTTGCTGCAATATCTGTGCTGCTATTTTCAGTGGCAGCTGATTAGTCCATCGTGATAGAATAGTAAAGGCTGCAGCCGATCAATGCCAACACTGCTGAAGGTAAGTATCGCCTGGCTTTATTTTTATTTGGCACACCGAACTGAATACTTAAGGTTTATCCAACAATCAACAACTCCTTTAATATGTTTTTTTCTAAGTGAATTGGGAAAATGATGACGATGAAGATGTTGAAAAAGAAAATAACAAGTAGAAAGTTTACAGGCCATGTCACATTAAGAAATATTCAATCAATGTATTCTATAGACAGTTTTGACCTAGAATAATGTATAAAACAATAGATATTTCAATAGTCTCTAGCATTTGGCTTGAATAGCATTAGTTGTTAGGTGTTGCACAGGCGCAACGATCAATGATCCCAGGGTGTATTTTCAGTATTTTTTCCTTTCTCAAATGGATATCAGCAAGAAAAAAATCCCATCTAAGTGCTTGGCTGAATTTTACAGCATAATCTAAATTGAACACGTACGCTGCTCACAGAGAAACTGGCCACATCTGTTTTTATACATTGAGCTTGCATTACGGCTGAGGTAGAGGATAAAGAAGGCCATTTTAATGTTTAGTTATTTTCTTCCGCACGACTTTGTAGTGTTTCTGCATTTGATACACTCTAGTCTACACACATTTCTTATGTGCTGAAATTGCTTTTCAGAGCTAGTCTCTACTTTTGGAACATGAATATGCAAAAGCACACTTTATGGCTAGATGCCAGAATTAGTTTGGCCAAGAGCCTCGATAAACTGAATCATCTCTTTGAAGCAGCACAGAGAAAACAGCGGGACATCTTTATAAATGCCAAGTTGTGATCAACTACTCTAAATAACGTTCTCTTTTGGAATAATTAGTTTAGACATGAATAATGGAGAGAGGGGAAAAGAGAGAGGGGTATGGTTTGCATGCATGAGGGCCTGTTCTTTGATTCAAGATGCTTTTAAAAGAAAGACAAATTCTGCAGGATTTCATTTGATGGCTCTGTTTTCCTACTTACAAACATCTTGCATTTGAGATGACATCTGGTCCCCTTAAAGAGACTGCATTAAGTAGTCAGCCCACCCTCAAATTGGTAGTTATTCATGCAGAATCCACACTGTTTTTACATGTGGCTCACAACCCTTGGGAGCCTGAAAATATATCTGGAGTTTATGCTGTAGAACCACATGAAGTATTGCTCTTTTACGAAAAGACAAACCTCTTTCTTCCGACAAAATGATATTTGTCATTTCTGATTAGTTTAATTGTATGTTTAGATAAAATCCATGGCCAGCAGAGAGTCAATTTTGCTTGTGCAAATAAGTTGATTAACCAGCTCGTAGCTAACCTCAAGGAATTTACTGCATCGCTGTAAGTCCTTAGCAATAAGCATAGGATGCTCATTTTTCTGGCACAGTATTTTCATTTAAGAATAATGGGTTTTCATGGTGTATGGAACATGCCATGCGTTTTATGAGAGCATGGCAGTGGCCAATTCAGGGGACAGAGACATCCTTTAATTTCTGAAGGTGGCACAATGGTGTCATCAGTCATCTATATATATAAATGAGTGTATGTGTGTGTGTGTGTGTGTGTGTGTGTGTGTATCGGCCACGCCCACTTTACATAGCAACCAATCACCAAACATCTTTAATTTCACCAGAGCTGTTTAAAAGAAGCTGAGCTGTGATTGGTTGCTATGAGCAACAGTTTTCCTTGTAGACAGTTGTGGTAATTGAGGCCTATTATTTTTATCATTTCTATGGTTTTATCGTCCTTCTGTAAAGCTGGAAATGACACAATTTATTACCGTGCCAACACAGACCACCCTCTGACACAGACTGCAGGGGGAGCCCAGTATCACACAGGATAGGATTAGATACACAGCTCAGCAGACAGTATCACACAGGATAGGATTAGATACACAGCCCAGTATCATACAGGATGGGATTAGATACACAGCTCAGCAGACAGTATCACAAATGATAGGATTAGATACACAGCTCAGCAATCAGTAACACAGGATAGGATTAGATACAGTACATGGCTCAGCAGACTGTATCACACAGGAGAGGATTAGATACACAGCTCAGAAGACAGTATCACAAATGATAGGATTAGATACACAGCTCAGCAGTCAGTAACACAAGATAGGATTAGATACATGGCTCAGCAGACAGTGTCACACAGGTTAGGATTAGATACACGGCTCAGCAGACAGTAGCACACAGGATAGGATTAGATACATGGCACAGCAGACAATATCACACAGGATAGGATTAGATGTACAGCTCAGCAGTCAGTATCACACAGGATAGGATTAGATACACAGGTCAGCAGTCAGTAACACACAGGAAAGGATTAGATACACAGCTCAGCAGACAGTAACACACAGGTTATGATTAGATGCACAGCTCAGCAGACAGTATCACACAGGATAGGATAAAATAAATGGGTCAGCAGTCAGTATCACACAGGACAGGATTAGATACACGGTTCAGCAGACTGTATCACACAGGATAGGATTAGATACACAGCTCAGCAGACAGTATCACACAGGATAGGATTAGATACACGGCTCAGCAGACAGTAACACACGGGATAGGATTAGATATACAGCTCAGCAGACAATAACACACAGGAGGGGATTAGAAACACAGGTCAGCAGACAGTAACACACAGAACAGGGTTAGATAGATGGCTCAGCAGGCAGTATCACTCAGGATAGGAATGGATACATGGCTCAGCAGACAGAATCACACAGGATAGGATTTGATACATGGCTCAGCAGACAGTATCACACAGGTAAGGATTAGATACACGGCTCAGCACACAATATTGTGGCGCCCCCAGGAGTATGGTCGCCACAATGGCATTACCTTCCTCCTAGGGAGTGTGATGTCATGCCTTGAAGCAATGAAGGGTCTCTCTGACAGTTAATCTCTACATACAACACAGTTCCCACTCCAGGCCAGCAGAGGGAGCTATGAACCAATACTAAGGGGAAGAGCTTCTCTCTGGAGGCCAGGAGGGGAAATGAGTCAGTTCTGTGAGGAGGGCAAAGTGTGTGGACGTGTAGAGAGGAGCTGGGGGATTGAGCAGAGAGTTGAGACTCATTCCCAGCTGGAGCACATGATCTGGAGCCTGGTCTCCAAGGTTGTATGGATACTGACGGTCCTGCAACAGAAACCAGGGGAATAGGAAGCTGTAAATGCTCTGTTCCCATCTAAGACTCGGAGGCACAACAGCTACATGTGAGCCAAAGGAGATAGAAGGCTACAGCTGTCTGCCATATGAGGTAGATCCAAAAGGGAAGAAGAAGGAGGACCGTCAGTGTAACACAGTACTGCATGTACCTCAAGTAAGCGCTAGAGAGGAGACTACACAACCCATCTGATAGAGAGATTCCTAAGTTGCTTCCAGGCTAATCAGCTCCTGTGCCATCTGTAATCTGGTCTCTGGACTGCACTTACAAAGTAAAGGTAAAGAAACTACACTTTGTTGTGTCCTTGCCTTCTTCCTGCAACTTCTTCAGCACTGCTACATCTCTGTGCCAGACACTGCACCCTCTTCCTCAACACCTATCCTCTTCCTCTACTCTGCCTTGGGACTACAGCCCTGCCCGTGGAGGGCTATAACATCACTTCTGCACCCCACCATCTGTCCGAGAGGATCTGTCTGCAGCGTCGGCTTAACACCTCCCTTGCCGAACACCACAGGTGGTGTCATGAATCACTCATAAACTTTATTTCATCGCTCAATTCTCTTTTACATGGGAGCCCAGGGCCACGGACCGGGTCACCGCTGCTGTGACATTCCCCTCTGAATAACCGGCCCGGTACCGAGTACCCCACAGCCCTGGGAGGGCGTCCCATTTTGGAGTCACGAACAGGATTTATGGAGCCCGGTGTCTCCGGGTCCTGTGTGCCAGAGACTGTGTTGTGTGCATTAGACTGTTTGCATCATTACCACCATTATCCCGCTGCTTGGCGCGTGCAGGAAACCAAAGAGGCGGGCCGTCGTGGGCAGAGCCTGCCGAAGAGCGCGAAGAAGTGGAGTGCCGCACGGGAAGAGACCAGCGCACGAGAAGTGGGAGGAGCAGAGGCCTGCAGCCGGTAAACCTGCTCAAGCCCAGGGCCTGGCTAACGCTAACTGGGGGGAAGAGAATGTCGGAGGCACGCACCGATGCAGCGGCGGACCCCCCCGCCAACCCTTCAGCGCCGCAAGATGCAGGGCCCAACACGGCTGCGGCTCCAATAGCACCCACTGTAGCGGTCCCCATATTGCCGCTGTCTATGCCTTACATACCGGGAGCAGCATGGCTACCGCAGTATTCAGGGGAGTCACATACCCTGAGTGACTTCCAAGAGAGACTGTGCAGTTTGTTTGAAGTGTATCCTCTGTCTGAAAGCCAGAAGGTGAACATCCTTATTGGGCAGCTAACAGGTGCAGCACAGAGAGAGGTAAAAGCCTGGCAGGACACTGATAAGGAGACTGTTAAAAAGATCCTGGCTAAGCTAAGAAGCACCTTTGACACCCGCACTGCCGCTGAAATCAAGATGAGATTCTTTGGGTGTAAGCAGAAAGTGCAGGACAGTATACGGGACTATGCTCTTAACCTGCAGGAGGCACTGCGAGCCGTCAAGCAGATTGACCCAGACAGTGTGAAAGATGGAGACGGACTGCTAAAGGAGCAATTTATTGTGAGACTCCTATCATGTACCCACAGAACACAGCTGCGCATCATAGCCCTACAAAACCCTGACCTAGACTTTGCAGACTTGAAAGACAGGGCTATTCGGGTGCTGCATGAACCAAATGTTAGCTGTCTAGCGCCCCCTAGGCGCCCAGCGATCACCTACCATCAAGAAGCAGCATCTTTCCCTCTCAGCCCTGTGGAGGCTGATGCACAGACTCTGGACAAAGATCCATCTGCAGAACTGCGTCTTCAGGTCGAGGAGTTGACCAAGGGTATGGCTGCACTTGCTAAAACCGTGCAGTCCCTGCAGGTATCCTCCAAGGAGAAGATCCAACTCGCCTCCAGTCCAGAGGATGTCCCGTGGCTAAAGAAGAAGAGGATCCCGCCACTCCGAGGAAGGAACAACAATCGCTATGACAAGGACGGACGTCCCATCTGTCGTCACTGCCACAAGGCAGGCCACCTTGCAAGATTCTGTTATTTAAACGAACAACCCCTGGGGCAGAGGGCCAACCCCCAGGAGTAGGACCACAAGGCCCAAAGAACTGGCGAGCCAAGTGTCATGTCCGCCATGTTTGTCATGTCTGCCATGTCTGTTTTGTCTCAAGAGCTCCTGGAGTGATGTGCATGTGCATATCTTGTCTGCTGTCCTGCATGTTCACTAGAGCAGTGTGCACACTCACCTCATGTCTGAGCTGCAGGATGCCTGCGTTTCTGCTCTGCCTTCTGTGATCTTCTCGTCATGTCTAGAGTCCCTGATCACGTGTCCCTGCCTGGATCCTGCACTGTCTGGTTCTGCAATCATCTCGTCATGTCTGAAACGCTGATCATGTGACCTTTCCTAGGATCCTGCACTGTCTGGTTCGGCAATCATCTTGTCATGTCTAGAACTCTGATCATGTGACTATGCTCTGTTATCCTGTGGATCTGAACCAGGAAATACTCCCCTGGACATGACCTGGAAGAGGAGGTGCTATGCCCTATATCAGGCCACCCCTTCCTATGCTCAGGGCCTGAGTATTATGTTGTGTCTCTGCATGGCTGCTTGGTCTGTGGAGCGCTCCCTCTTTTCTGTGCCCTTGCACTCTGCTCTGTCGTGCATCTCTGCACACGCTCCGTGCTCATACTCCATCTCTTGTCCCGTGCCTTGTCTTATGTTTGTCCGTTGTGCCATGTTCGTCCTTGTCCTGCTTGGACTTGTAGTCCTTCTGTTATTCTCTGCCTTGCCTGTTTTCGCTATGCCTTGTTCCGTACCTAGCCTTGCTCTGCCTTGTTCCTCCCTATGGTCTTTGCTTGCTCTGCCTCGCTCTCTCCTATGGTGCTCTGTTGTGCTCCCTGGCACACGCATCCTTCCTCCTCTCTTTTCCATGTCTAGTCCCAAGGCTCTGCCTTGGCCCGGCTCTGGGCTTCGCCTACGCTCCGCTGCGAGACTCTTTCCTATTAGGCTCTCTTGCACGTTTCTAGGCTAGTCCCAAGGTTCTCCCTTGGCCCGGCTCTGGGCTTCGGCCTACGATCCACTGCTAGCTCTGTTCTTGCTCTGTTCTTGCTTCGTGTTTCTGCCTATGCTTCCGCTCCTGGTTCTGTACTCTGCTTAAGCCCTGCCTTGTTTCTCGTCTTGTCTTCCCTTGCTCTGTTTCTTCGTATGCTCTTTGCATGCGCCTGGCCTTCCTAGCCTCCTGTTTGTGCCTCAGCCGTGCGCGCCCTAGCCGTGCCCGCCTGCTTGTGCCTCAGCCGTGCTCGTCGGTCAGTGACAGCTGTGTCGCCTGCCATGCCTCAGTCGGGTTTGCTGGAGTCTTGCCCGTCTGTCAGTGCCGCAGCCCGATCAGCTAGCCAGTGCCCCAGCCGTGCCTTCTGTGCTCCCTTGCACTTCACGCTGTTTCCGCACTGTGCTCTGCGTGCTCTCTAAAGCACGCGCAGGCCCTCACCTGCCCATGGCATACCTCCCCGTGCTTCTATAATAGTATGCGCAGGTTTGGCCATGTACCCTGTCATGCCCTCTTGCACACACAGGTCCTAACCTGGTCCTTGAACCCTGTCCCTGGCGTGCCTCTCTGCACGCGCAGGACTCTGTCTCGCCTGTCCCTGGCGTGCCTCTCTGCAGGCGCAGGACTCTGCCTCGCCTGTCCCTGGCGTGCCTCTCTGCACGCGCAGGACTCTGCCTCGCCTGTCCCTGGTGTGCCTCTCTGCACGCACAGGACTCTGCTTCACCTATCCCTGGCATGCCTCTCTGCACGTGCAGGACTCTGCCTCGCCTGATCCTGGCGTGCCTCTCTGCACGCGCAGGACTCTGCCTTGTGACCTTGTGCCTCGGCATGTCTCTACACGCACCCTGTCTTGTACCGTGTGCCTTGGCGTGTCTCTACACACGCACTCTGTCTCGTTCCTTGTGCCTTGGCATGTCTCTACACGCACCCTGTCTTGTACCTTGTGCCTTGGCGTGTCTCTATACGCACTCTGTCTTGTACCTTGTGCCTTGGCGTGTCTCTACACGCACTCTGTCTTATCCTATGCTTTGGCGTGGCTCTACACACACACCCTGTCTCGTTTGTGAACCCTGGCATGTCCCCTACACACGCACCTAGTCTTGAACCCTGGCGTGTCCCCTACACATGCACCTTGCCTTGCACCTAGCCTTGAACCCTGGCGTGTCCCCTACACACGCACCTAGCCTCGGACCTCGGCGTATTCCCTAACACGCACCATGCCTGGATATCTGTCGTGCCTCCTTGCCTGAAACCTGGTTTGCCTGCCGGATGCCCGAAACCTGCTGATCGCTGCCAGAGATCATGAGCTGGATGACTGCGGCCTGACGTCCGGAGCTGATGTCCGCAGCCTGATGCCTTGATGATGTCGATCGTTGCCAGCAGTCCGGAGTCCGATGCCATCGTGCCGTTACCTGTACCTAGGCATGCCACCTGGCACGTACCATGCTATGGACCTTGGCATGCCCACGCACGCACCTTTCCGTGTTTGCTTTCTCATGTTTTTGCACTGTATGTGATCCTGAGTTATCCTAATGAAGATATCTTGCATCTATGTCTTGTCTTGTCTTGCTTCCTGCTCGTCTCTGTAGTCAGACACTTGCACTTAGTGTCCCCCTGAGCCGGCCGTCTGTTACCAGCAGTCGTGGTGGCTCACCCCCTTGGTCTTGCCCCTGACACTCCCTGTATAAGGGGTGGATTCTCACAAGGTAAGCTCGTCCTCGGTGGGTGGGTGCCATGACCCAGAGGGTCCACTCAAAAAATGGGCTCAGCAGGAGCTGAGTCCGTCACACCAAGTATGCTGGAGGGAGACCAGTCCTCCCAGTGGTGATTGACGGCATCTCCATGAATGCTTTGCTGGACACTGGCTCCCAGGTGACAACTATGCCCTATATCCTTTACAAGCGGTATTGGGCTGATTCTGAACTTACTCGCGGCCCAAGTGATGAACTCACAGTAGTTGCCAGTAATGGTTAGTCTTTACCGCAAGTGGGATGTAAAGAAAGTACTGTTAAAGTGGGTAGAGTAGAGCTAAAATCTCAAGGTCTGATAGTTCTAGATATTGATCGACGAGAATGTAACCCAATGATGACTCTTGGTACCAATGTGATTGAAAATTGTCTTTCCGAGGTTATTGTCTTGTTGCAACAGGTGGCTGAGACTGATGGTTCCAGTAAACAACGAGTCCTGCAGAAGGAGATCAGGGCCCTGATGCAAAGACAGCAGGTAGAACGCTCTGGCAGAGAAATTGGCAGCGTCAGAGTGTGTGATTCTTTCCCCATTGCGATACCCCCCAGATGTAAAATGTTGATTTGGTGTCGGGCAGCCATAGGCCTAAGAGGAAAAGATTACCAGGCATTGGTAGAACCAGTGTACTCTGACAGCCGGCCCATTGTCCTGACAGCCAGAGGGGTAGTTGATGTTCGCAAAGGAAGAGTACCTGTACGCCTCTTGAATTGTGGGGAAGAGGAGGCCACAATACCTCGGTATGCCAATCTCTTCCAATCTCTGCTCTGAATCCACTCCTGTGTCTCCATTCAATGTCAGCAAGCAGTTAATCCTGAATGCTATCTCGGTGTTTTCAACTATGCAAGCTTATATCTCGTATATAGTTTTTTCAACTTACTCTGCTTGTCCCCTTATGTTGTGAGGTCAAGAAACTTTTCAAAGTGCTTTATGATCCATGTAGTGCTGGACATGTGTTTATTTGACCACAACATTTTATTGGGTCCTGGTGTCTCAATTTAGTGTGATTGATTAACGAGAAGAGAGAGAGCAAAAAAAAAAAAAAAAAACATCCTTAGCCTCCTATATATTCAGACATAGCTTGGGAAAGGCATTTATGCAGGGGGCATTTATGCACACTTTATCGAAGTACAGTTTATCAAAGTACTGGCAGTTATAACATGGCAGTTAGACAGGGCAGGAGACAGGTAAGACATTTATATACATCTACTCCCTGTACATTAGGAGTACAACAAATGTATACCATATGCATTTGTGTAATTTTTATTCTGACCACTGCATTCACACACATCCACCGCCCTGGCATTAACTCTCTACACTCCACCCATATTGGCCCCTCACTCCTTTCCTCTCCTATGTATAGCACTCACGCTCTTTTCACATTGTTAAATTGCACAGATCCAGTCAGTCCCACCATTCAACATCAGAGACGCTCTCACAAATCACTTAACCATCTGCTCACTCTTTCCATCCTCCTTCTCCTAGTCGCAGGAGATATTGCTCCCAACCCTGGTCCCCCATGTTATAGAAAGTCAAACCCCCCACCTGCTACACTCAGAAACCCCTCTAATCTTATTAATATTCCCTGCCTGCCATCTGTCTCTCTTAATTGTGCACTTTGGAATTCTCGCTCAGTGTGTAACAAACTCTCCTTCATCCATGACTTCTTCCTTTCTAATTCTCTTAACCTCCTGGCTCTTACTGAAACCTGGATCCAGCAGTCAGACACTACCGCTGCTGCTGCTCTTTCATACGGGGGGCTACACTTCTCTCATACCCCAAGATCAGACAATAGAGCAGGTGGAGGCGTTGGTCTGCTCCTATCACCAAAATGTACCTTTCAGGTTATCCCTCAAGTACCCTCATTAGTCTTCCCTTCTTTTGAGGTCCATGCCGTCAGACTCTACACCCCCTTCTCCATGCGAGTGGCGGTGGTGTATCGTCCTCCCGGCCCCTCCCATCAGTTCCTGGATCATTTTGCCACTTGGCTTCCACATTTTCTCTCCTGTGACATCCCTACCCTCATCATGGGAGATTTCAACATCCCCATTGCTCTTCCCCTCTCACCATCTGCTACTCACCTTTTATCTCTAACCTCCTCATTTGGCCTTTCGCAGCTTACTAATTCTCCAACGCATAAAGACGGAAACTCCCTCGACTTGGTCTTCTCTCGGCTTTGTGCAGTGGATGATTTCGCAAACTCCCCTCTCCCGCTCTCTGACCACAATCTTCTTTCATTCTCTATCAAGAACTGCCAGGCTGCTCAGGTCACCCCCACTGTCCAGACTTATAGAAACATACAGGCCATTAACACCCAGAAACTTATGAAGAACTTGCAGTCTTCATTGGCCCCTATCTCCTCCCTCTCATGTCCTGATTCTGCATTGAAGCATTACAATGAAACACTTCCAAGTGCCCTGGATGAATTTGCACCCCCTATAAATAGAACACCACAACGCAGACGGCAACAATCCTGGCACACGGTGCAAACACGTTTCTTGCAGCGGTGCTCCAGGTGCGCCGAACGTCTGTGGAGAAAATCCAATCTACACGAAGATTTCATCCACTTTAAGTTTATGCTTAGAACATACAACACTGCCCTTCACCTCTCCAAACAAGCCTATTTCAACACCCTCATCACCTCACTGTCCAATAACCCGAAACGTCTCTTTGACACTTTTCATTCTCTACTCAATCCAAGAGTACAGGCCCCAACCACGGAGCTCCGAGCTGACGATCTGGCCAATTACTTCAAAGAAAAAATTGACCAGATCCGACATCAAATTATCTCCCAATCACCTCATACCATGCACTGTCCTCCCTCCCCAACTGCATCTAACTCACGCTCTGATTTTGAACCAGTCACAGAAGAAGAAGTAAGCAGGCTCCTTGCATCTTCTCGCCCAACTACTTGCACCAGTGACCCATTTCCGTCACATCTCCTCCAGTCCCTTTCCCCTGCTGTCACCCCTCACCTAACTAAAATATTTAACCTCTTTCTCTCTTCTGGTATTTTTCCCTCCTCATTTAAGCATGCCATCAAACATCCACTACTTAAAAAACCATCCCTCGACCAAAACTGTGCCGCTAACTATAGACCTGTCTCTAATCTTCCCTTCATCTCTAAACTCCTGGAACGCCTGGTCCACTCCCGTCTTATCCGCTGTCTCTCAGAAAACTCTGTTCTCGACCCTCTCCAATCCGGTTTCCGCTCCTTACACTCCACTGAAACTGCCCTCACTAAAGTCTCTAATGATCTGCTAAAAGCTAAATCAAATGGTCATTACTCCATGCTAATTCTCTTGGATCTCTCTGCAGCATTCGACACTGTGGATCATCAGCTCCTCCTCACTATGCTCCGTTCCATTGGCCTCAAGGACACCGTTCTCTCCTGGTTCTCCTCCTATCTCTCCGACCGCTCCTTTACTGTATCTTTTGCCGGTTCCTCCTCCTCCCATCTTCCCCTTACTGTTGGGGTCCCCCAAGGATCGGTTCTAGGCCCCCTCCTCTTCTCCTTGTACACTGCCCCTATTGGTCAAACAATCAGTAGATTTGGTTTCCAGTACCATCTCTATGCTGATGACACCCAATTATACGCTTCTTCTCCTGACATCACGCCAGCCTTTCTAGAAAATACCGGCGACTGTCTAAACGCTGTGTCTAATATCATGTCCTCACTATATCTGAAACTGAACCTGTCAAAGACTGAACTCCTGGTGTTTCCTCCCGCTACTAATGTACCTATACCCGACATTGCTCTTTCTGTGTGTGGTTCCACTATTACTCCCCAGCAACATGCCCGCTGTCTTGGGGTCATACTTGATTCCGAGCTTTCCTTTGCCCCCCACATTCGATCACTGGCTCGCTCTTGTCATCTGCACCTCAAAAACATTTCTAGAATTCGACCTTTTCTTACTTTTGACTCTGCAAAAACTCTTACTGTTTCTCTTATTCATTCTCGTCTCGACTATTGTAACTCTCTTCTAATCGGTCTCCCTCGTACCAAACTCTCCCCTCTCCAATCTGTCTTGAATGCTGCAGCCAGGATCATATTCCTCAGCAATCGTTACACCGATGCCTCTACCTTGTGCCAGTCATTACACTGGCTACCCATCCACTCCAGAATTCAGTATAAACTTATTACCCTCACCCACAAAGCCCTCCATGGCTCAGCACCACCCTACATCTCCTCCCTTGTTTCAGTATACCACCCTACCCGCGCCCTCCGTTCTGCTGATGACCTGAGGTTGGTATCCTCAATAGTCAGAACCTCCCACACCCGTCTCCAAGAATTTACACGTGCCGCGCCAATTCTTTGGAATGCACTTCCCAGGTCAATACGATTAGTCCCCAATCCCCACAATTTTAAGCGTGTCCTGAAAACGCATTTATTCAGACAGGCCTATCGCCTCAACACATTAACCTAATCTATCCCTGTGTGGCACAGCCAAAAGTTTTACCATAACCAGATTTCCCGCATCATGTTCCCACATGCTTTATGCATCCATTAGCCCTCTGTGTCTGTACTGTCACACATTTAACATTATGGCTGGTCCATACAACTAGGGCAACTGTTACCACCCACCTCTCGTGTCTACCTCTTTCCTCATAGACTGTAAGCTTGCGAGCAGGGCCCTCTTTCCTCTTGGTATTTGTTATAATCTACTGTATGTGATTATTGTTATGCTGTAATGTCTATAGTCTGTACAAATCCCCTCTGAAATGTAAAGTGCTGCGGAATATGTCGGCGCTATAAAAATAAAATTTATTATTATTATTATTATTATTATTATTATTATGCCACAGTTGCTAAGCTGCTTACTGTCAGTAACAATGCAATACGGGCAGCAGAGCCCTTGGTCTCATCCGACCAGGTGGAGGACAATGGCTCTGTAAAGCAGCTGGAGGAGTGGTGTCAGCAGCTGCAGGTGGGAACTGACTGCACCCCTTCATACCAAAAAAATGGGGTTTACCGGGTGACCCAGGAGTATGAGCGGGTATTCAGTAACCACCCTCTAGATTTTGGGAAGGCAAAAGGGGTTCAACACCATATCCCCACTGGAGATCATCCACCCATCAAAGAAAGGTACCAGTCTATACCCCCAACACAATATCAATGTGCCAAAAGTATGTTGCGGGAAATGAAGGAAGCTGGGGTGATCAGAGACAGTTGTAGCCCCTGGGCAGCTCCCATAGCCTTTGTGAAAAAGAAAGATGGTACCATGAGAATGTGTGTTGATTACAGAAAAATTAACAGCATTACACATAAAGATGCCTACCCATTACCTAGAATTGAGGAGTCTTTAGCTGCACTTAAAACTTTAACTACTTTTCCACCTTGGATCTCACTAGTGGGTATTGGCAGGTTCCTGTGGCAGAGGCAGACAAGGAGAAAACAGCATTTACCACCCCAATGGGTCTCTGTGAGTTCAATTATATGCCATTCGGGCTCTGCACCGCCCCAGGAACATTTCAACGGCTGATGGAGTGCTGCCTGGGACACAAGAACTTCGAGACGGTCCTGTTGTACCTTGATGATGTCATTGTTTTCTCCAAGACTTACGAAGACCATCTGGTGCACCTGGCTGAGGTGTTTGAAGCCTTGTCCAACTTTAGCCTGAAGGTGAAGCCTTCCAAATGGCACCTCCTGAAGCCCAAGGTTCAGTACCTCGGTCATGTAGTGAGTGCAGAAGGTGTGGCACCAGATCCTGACAAAGTCACAGTCATCCGGGACTGGCAGAAGCTCAGCAACCTCCATGAAGTACGTCAATTCCTTGGGCTGGTAGGCTACTACCGAAGGTTCATCAAAGGCTTCACTGAGATAGCCACTCCTATGCAAAATCTTCTGGTGGGAAAGCCCAAGAAGGCAAGAAAGCAGAGTCCTACATTCGAATGGAATGAGGAGCTGGAGAGGTCCTTCACTTGACTGAAGATGGCTCTCTGTTGTGAGTTCATTCTGACCAGTTGTGAGTTCCCCTTCTGGACTTTCTCTTTTGTGGTGACGGGAGGTGGTGCGGCTGGTTTGATCGGTGGAAATCTGCCACCTGAGAATGAGGATGAGAATGAGTCCCTCACTACTTTCAAGACCACACTCGCCACAGCTAAACAAACCTTGTGATGGTGTGATATGTTATGTGGATGTCATTTTTTGTATATTCCTATTTTTAACAATTCCAGTTATTTTCATAGTGTTTTTCTTATTACATTGTAAGTCTACAGCCTCACTGTATCTGTCTCTTGATGACCCCCTGTAGTGCATTAATCCCTAAGGCCTTTTGTTCTCCTCTGGGAGGCAACTTGTTGGACTACCCCTGGACAAGGAAGGGGGTGGGGGGAAGAACGGCAGCTGGACAGGTCAGTTCCGGTATAGACATGATGGTGAAAAGGCTGCATTTCAGAGAGAAGGATCCATTTTTATCCCACTGCTGCCACCAGTTGTCACGGGGTCCTTCTCTGGTATCACACAATCAACAGAGCAAGCGAAGAGTAAACAATTCCAAGACCTTTATTCAGGCAAAAATACGAAAAGGTCCATATTCAGTCCACCACACAAAGGATAAGATAGTCCAGAATAAGAATGCAGTCCAGTATCAGGATAAAATGTCCAGGGAAACGAGATTCCACAACTCTAGCATTCAGAGGATAAAAATGGATCCTTCTCTCGGAAATGCAGCCTTTTCACCATCATGTCTATACCGGAACTGACCTGTCCAGCTGCCGTTCTTCCCCCCACCCCCTTCCTTGTCCAGGGGTAGTCCAACAAGTTGCCTCCCAGAGGAGAACAAAAGTCCTTAGGGATTAATGCACTACAGGGGGTCATCAAGAGACAGATACAGTGAGGCTGTAGACTTACAATGTAATAAGAAAAATACTATGAAAATAACTGGACTTCTGAGGGACAATGAGTTGCCTGGTCGTTGCGTCAGGGTTGCCCTGGTCACTGCCCTTTGTTACACGATAATACAGTCCGTTTTCTCGAGTGAAGCTATCCCCATTATCTCCCATGTGCCCAGTTTCTGCCTTTCGCCTAAGGGCTGCTAAGGTAGTGTCACCCTCTATTTCTCTCCTAAACTCCTCTCTGTCCCAAGACTCTCCCAATGTAGTAGCAGCGAAAGTATTGCTTACCGACTCTGGTGCGGTTTGTGGTTGTTGCTCCCCGGTGGGGTCCGGATGACGTAATGCTTGAAGGGCCTGTAGACGGGTGACTGCTCCCACAAATTGGCACTGTAACTCCCCAATGTCGTTCCCAAGGAGGATATCTGCAGGAAGTACTCCCATAACTCCAATCCAACACAGTTTTTCTCCACAACCATAATCCAAACGCACAGAAGCTTGCTGTATATATTTGCGGGCACCGCCCGCCAGGACAGTGGGAATTCCCGGACCCTGGTAAATTGCCTCGGGTCGAACCACACGGGGGTCAGCGATAGTCAAGAATGCCCCCGTGTCTCTAAATCCTGGCACTTTGTATCCATCAATAAAGACATCCTGCAGGAGGGGTATCTATGGTGCCGTGGTCGGTGGTCCACTCTGGTGGGGGTGGTGGTAGCTCTTCCTCAGGTGTGGTGGAATGTACAAGATGCACTGGACGAGGTGGGGCTGCGTGGGGCTCCCTCCGAATCTTGGAGGGGAAGCCAGACTGCAAATGTCCAGGTTGCCCACACCCATAACACCTCCTCTCTGTGATACCCCCAGGTCGTGGTCGGAACTGTTGGGGCCTAGGATTGTGAGCCGTGATTGTCATCGGCTTGCGACTAGGTGGAAGGGCAGATATAATTGGAGGGGGATGGGGCGGGGGAGCAGGCCGTGGTTCATTGTCCAGAAGCCTCCTCCATTGCGGCCGGATAGTAAGGGCTTCATCGGCCAGGGCTGCAGCTCTATCCACGGTACACGGCGTGCGCTCCTGGACCCATTCCCGTACCTCTGCAGGGCACAGCTACTTCAACTGGCCCATGACATCCCCTTGGCTGGGCATCAAGGGAGAAAAAGGACTGAAAAGAGACTCACCCAAAGTTTTTATTGGCCAGGCGTCTCGCAGTCTGTAGCCCATTATTGCCGCACCTGTGATGTGTGCCAGCGAATGCGGCATCCAGGAGCTCGACGTAAGGTACCCCTGCAATCCCTGCCCATAATTGAGGATCCATTTCAATGTGTAGCCGTCGACATCATAGGTCCTCTGACCCACCCCAGCAGGTCAGGGAAAAAATATATCCTGACCGTGGTGGACTATGCCACTAGGTATCCTGAAGCTGTGGCCCTGTCCAGTATTACAACAGTAAAGGTAGCCGAGGCCCTTGTTACCATCTTTACCCAGGTAGGGTTTCCTCGTGAAATATTGTCAGATCAAGGCACTCAGTTCATGTCAGATCTGGTCCAGTCCCTATGGCATACCTTTGGTGTTCGAGCCATTCGCACCACCCCATACCACCCGCAGACCAACGGACTATGTGAACGCTTTAAACCCTAAAAAATATGCTGAGGGCTTTTGTTGACGTTGAAAAAGACTGGGAAAAGTACCTGCCACATCTCCTCTTCGCCTATTGGGAGGTTCCCCAAGAGTCCACAGGGTTCTCTCCCTTCAAACTACTGTTTAGCCGGAAGGTCCGTGGGCCTCTCACTCTTCTGAAAGAACATTTGGAGGGAGACATCTCAGATACCGGAATGCCCATCGTTCCCTATGTTCTAGAGCTCAGAGACCGTCTCACCCAGCTAGCTACCTTCGCTAAAGAACATCAGCGAATGGCCCAGTCCAGACAAAAAACCTGGTATGACCGTAATGCCAGGAACCGGGAATTTATGGAAGGACAGCAAGTGCTCATGATTACTGCTTCCCCTGCCAACAAGCTTCAAGCAGTGTGGGAAGGCCCTTACCAGGTTGTCAAGAAAATTAATGACACTAACTATGTTATTGCCCTGGACTCTAGTGGTCGACAACAGAAAACCGTCCACATTAACATGCTGAAAGACTACCACGACCGATCTCTGCCTGTTCTAGCTGTCTGCCACCCCCCTAGTGATACCACCGACGACGAGTATCTCCCAGATCTCCTCCAGGTTGCCCAAGTGGGAGGATCACTGGAACAAGTGCCCCTTGGCTCCCATTTATCGGATATACAAAAGGACGATATTGTCGCCGTACTAAGGCCGAGGGCTGCTGCTTTCTCCTCAAAGCCGGGGAAGACTACTCTCACCAGTCACCATGTGGAAACCCCCGGACAACGCCCCATCCAGCAGGCTGCCTACCGGGTTCCAGAGGCTGTTCAAGGCATGATAAAGAACGAACTGGAGGAGATGAAACAACTGGGAGTTATTCAGCCATCTCACAGTTCTTGGGCCTCTCCTGTCGTCCTGGTCCCCAAGAAGTATGTACAACACGATTCTGTGTTGATTACAGACGATTAAATGATGCCACCGAGAGTGATGCTTATCGCATGCCCAGGATTGATGATCTATTGGATCATCTGGCCAGTGCCCAATTTGTGACCACGTTAGACTTGGGCTTTATGAGTTCCTGGGAATGCCCTTTGGGATGAAAACTGCCCCCGCTACTTTCCAGAGACTGGTGGATCGACTGTTACAACAATGTCAGGACTTTGCCTGTGCTTACTTAGACGACATCGCCATTTTTAGCACAACCTGGGAGGAACAACCTGGGAGGAACATCTTAAACACTTGGGCATATTGCTGGACTGTATCCTTACTGCAGGACTGACCATTCGCCCTGATAAGTGCCAAATAGGGATGGCTGAGGTGCAGTACCTCGGGCATAGAGTAGGGGGTGGGACACTAAGGCCTGAGTCTGCCAAGGTGAAAGCCATTAGCAACTGGTGTAGACCCCAGACTAAAAAGCAGGTACTTGCGTTTTTAGGAACTGCTGGTTACTATCGCAAATTTGTTTCTAACTTCAGCACCTTGGCCAAGCCCCTAACCGACCTGACCCGCAAGAACATGCCTAGGAATGTGACGTGGATGACGGCATGCGAGGATGCCTTTTCAGCGTTAAAGACTGCCCTCGTCACTGCTCCTGTCTTGACTGCCCCAGATTATAAACGCAGGTTCCTCGTGCAGACAGATGCATCCACCTTTGTGATTGGGGCAGTACTTAGCCAAGTGAACGCCGCCGGAGAAGAACATCCTGTTGCTTTTGCCAGTCGGAAACTACTGGATCGGGAAGTTGCCTATGCCACTATTGAAAAGGAGTGCCTTGCCATCGTATGGGCGCTAAAAAATTGCAGCCCTACTTGTATGGCAGAGACTTTACAATTGTTACAGACCACAACCCCCTCACATGGCTGAATCGCGTATCAGGGGACAATGGAAGATTGCTGCGGTGGAGCTTGTCCTTACAACCCTACAGCTTCTCCATCCAATACAAGCGGGGAAACCAACACCAGAACGCCGATGGACTGTCTCGACAAGAAGAACCATAGGCTCCCCAGGCCGACCTACCCCTGCCACTGTACAAGGAACTATAAATGAGCAATATGGACTAAAGTGAGCAGGCCAGAGGTCTGTGTAGACCTCATGGCGTGCTCACTTATTATGGGGGGGAGAGGTTGTGATGTGTGATATGTTATGTGGATGTCATTTTTTGTATATTCCTATTTTTAACAATTCCAGTTATTTTCATAGTGTTTTTCTTATTACATTGTAAGTCTACAGCCTCACTGTATCTGTCTCTTGATGACCCCCTGTAGTGCATTAATCCCTAAGGACTTTTGTTCTCCTCTGGGAGGCAACTTGTTGGACTACCCCTGGACAAGGAAGGGGGTGGGGGGAAGAACGGCAGCTGGACAGGTCAGTTCCGGTAGAGACATGATGGTGAAAAGGCTGCATTTCCGAGAGAAGGATCCATTTTTATCCTCTGAATGCTAGAGTTGTGGAATCTCGTTTCCCTGGACATTTTATCCTGATACTGGACTGCATTCTTATTCTGGACTATCTTATCCTTTGTGTGGTGGACTGAATATGGACCTTTTCGTATTTTTGCCTGAATAAAGGTCTTGGAATTGTTTACTCTTCGCTTGCTCTGTTGATTGTGTGATACCAGAGAAGGACCCCGTGACAAACCTACTTCTCATCTCTCATATCCTCCCTGTCTCACAACCCTAAACAGTATTCAACACCTTCAATTCTCTCCTCCGTCCCCCAGCACCTCCTCCCTCCCCACTCATCTCAGCTGAAGACTTTGCCTCTTTTTTCAAGCAGAAGATTGATAACATCAGAGATAGTTTTGGTCAACAACCCCCAGAGCCCTTCCTCCTGACTTCCCAGCCCTCCACCTCCAAAACCAACTTTTCCACCATTACAGAAGATCGACTCCCCACTCTACTCTCAAGATCACATCTCACCACCTATGCACTTGACCCGATCCCATCTCACTTCATCCCAAACCTCACCACAGTCTTCATCCCAACCCTAACCCATCTCTTCAACCTATCACTAACAACTGGTGTTTTCCCCTCAAGCTTTAAACATGCCTCTATCACACCTATCCTCAAAAACCCCTCTCTTGACCCATCCTCTGTATCTAGCTATCGCCCTATATCACTTCTCCCCTATGCCTCCAAGCTACTGGAACAACACGTCTACCTTGAACTGTCCTCCCATCTCTCTTCTTGCTCCCTCTTCGACCGCTTACAATCTGGCTTCCGGTCACACCACTCCACTGAAACTGCCCTTACTAAGGTCACCAATGACCTCTTAACCGCCAAGAGCAAGCGACACTACTCTGTCCTCCTCCTACTGGACATGTCGGCTGCCTTTGACACAGTAGACCATTCCTTATTATTACACACCCTCTCATCCCTTGGCATCACAGACTTGGCCCTATCCTGGATCTCATCATACCTAACAGACCGGACATTCAGCGTCTCCCACTCACACACCACCTCCTCACCTCGCCCCCTATCTGTCGGAGTCCCACAAGGTTCAGTCCTAGGACCCCTGCTCTTCTCCATTTACACCTTTGGCCTGGGACAGCTCATAGAATCTCATGGCTTTCAGTATCATCTCTATGCTGATGACACACAGATCTACATCTCTGGACCAGATATCACCTCCCTACTAACCAGAATCCCTCAATGTCTGTCCACTATTTCATCCTTCTTCTCCGCTAGATTTCTGAAACTTAACATGGACAAAACAGAATTCATCATCTTTCCCCCATCTCACGTGACCCCCCCAATGAACCTATCCATTACAGTAAATGGCTGCCCACTCTCCCCAGTCCCACAAGCTCGCTGCCTCGGGGTAATCCTTGATGCTGATCTCTTCTTCAAACCACATATCCAAGCCCTTTCCACTTCCTGCCGACTTCAACTCAAAAATATTTCACGAATCCTTTCATTCCTCAACCAAAAATCTGCAAAAACCCTAGTCCATGCCCTCATCATCTCTCGCCTTGACTACTGCAACCTCCTGCTCAGTGGCCTCCCCTCGAACACTCTCGCACCCCTCCAATCTATTCTAAACTCTGCTGCCCGACTAATACACCTGTCCCCCCGCTATTCCCCAGCTTCTCCCCTCTCTCAATCCCTTCACTGGCTCCCCATTGCCCAGAGACTCCAGTACAAAACCCTAACCATGACATACAAAGCCATCCACAACCTGTCTCCTCCATACATCTGTGACCTCGTCTCCCGGTACTTTCCTGCACGCAACCTCTGATCCTCACAAGATCTCATTCTCTACTCACCTCTTTTCTCCTCTTCCCACAATCGCATACAAGATTTCTCTCGCACATCACCCCTACTCTGGAACCCTCTACCACAACATATCAGACTCTCACCTACCATCGAAACCTTCAAAAAGAGCCTGAAGACCTACCTCTTCCAACAAGCCTATAACCTGCAGTAACCACCGATCGACCAAACCGCTGCATGACCAGCTCTACCCTCGCCTACTGTATTCTCACCCATCCCTTGTAGATTGTGAGCCTTCACGGGCAGGGTCCTCTCTCCTCCTGTACCAGTTATGACTTGTATTGTTTAACATTATTGTACTTGTTTTTATTATGTATACCCCTCCTTACATGTAAAGCGCCATGGAACAAATGGCGCTATAACAATAAATAATAATAATAATAATTGGATCTAAGGATTCTCAGATTGGATTTAAGACAGCCGACGCCCTATTCAGTTGCTGGTGATGCCTTCTGGCTTGTCAGCTCTTGGTTTTCAGCTCTGTTCCAGTCATCTAAAGCTAAGTTTTTCTGCTAATGTTCACACTTGATTTTGTTGGTCTATTCAGTTTTTTGTGTGGTCTGCCAGCCCCGGCTGGGGGCTGAGCTGAATTTCCTCTCTTATTTATCAGTATTTTGCCAATTGGCTTTTTGTCCTTTACTAGTTCGGTCTCTTTTTGCTCTGTCTCAGAATATTCCAGAGTGCTGATATAGTGGGAGAAGTCTAGTGACTTCAGGGTTAATTTTGCTATCAGAAGTGTTGGACATTATTTTTGTAGGGTTTTTTGCAGGTTGCAGACAGTGACTTGCCTTTCCTTTCCTGTCTAGTTAGTTTGGGCCCCATCATTTGCTCAGCCTATTTTCCTGCCTGTGTTTGTGCCTTCATCTTGTTTCACCGTCAATACATGTGTGGGGGCTATCTATTCCTTTGGGGTCTGCTCTGGGGCAGTTAGTTTTCCCTTTTCTTGCTTTAGGCTTATGTAGTCCTCCGGCCGTGACGAGGTGTCTAGGAACATCGTAGGCATGCTCCACGGCTACTGCTAGTTGTGTGGTAAGATCAGGGATCTGCAATCTGCATAGTTACCAACTTCTCTGGTTTTCTGTGGCTTAGCTTGTTTTGTTTTTTTTCTCCTCGGTGACCCATTTATAACAGCTCTCACAGGAGATGAAGTTCTGGCCTACCCAGATTATGACCAACCCTTTGTGTTGTATACTGATGCCAGCAACGTGGGACTGGGAGCAGTACTGTCACAGGTACAGAATGGCAAGGAAAGAGTGATCTCCTACGCCAGCAGGAAGCTTCGACCCACTGATAGGAACTCTGACAACTACAGTTCCTTCAAGCTGGAGTTCCTTGCCATAGTCTGGGCTGTGACTGAACGATTCAAGCATTACCTAGCTTCAGCCAAGTTTACCATCTTCATGGACAACAACCCGTTGACTCACTTGGAAACTGCAAAACTAGGTGCACTGGGGCAGCGATGGATGGCTTGGCTGTCTAACTATGAATTCACCATCAAGTACCGAGCGGGGCACAAGAACGCCAATGCTGATGCACTGTCCAGAATGCCTAATCTGCCAGATGCAGGAGAAGACCCTGAGGCACTAGAAGAAATCGAGATACCAGCCTTCCACCGGCCAATTGCTGCCCAACGTGCCCAAGGAGTGAGAAACAGATGGTCTGGCTTGAAAGAGGCCACCCTAAATCCATTGCCTCATCATGACTGGGCAGAAACACAGGATAGCGAGCACGCAGTCTGCCTGGTGAAGGAGCTACTGTCACAAGCTGACTCACGCCCAGAGTCGGATGCTCCTGAAGAAACCCAGCAGTTGTGTAAGGAAAGAGGCAGGCTGTTCATTTATGAAGGAAAGCTGTGTCGGAGGAGAATCAATGCCCGCACTTACGAGTTGGTCTGGCAGGTGGTAGTCCCGAAGAGAGAGGCATCAATGGTCTTGGAAGCATATCACAATGGAGCTGGACACTTCAGATGGAAGAAGTTGGAAGCCTTGCTCCGGGAGAGATTTTACAGGGCTGGTATGAGGAAAGCCATTGAAAATTGGTGCTGGGAGTGTGGACAATGCAACCTGCGCAGAAAGGACCGTAACAGCCAGCGAGCTCCTTTGCAGCCAATAATAACCAAACAACCACTTGAGTTGGTTGCCCTGGACCATGTGAAGCTGGTCCCAAGTCGTTCAGGATATGTTTATGCTCTTACCATCGTTGACCACTACTCGAGATTCCTGGTAGTCTTGCCATTTAAGGATCAAACAGCCAGGACAGCAGCCAGAGCATTCCAACAGCACTTTTGTCGACCATACGGATATGCTTACAGATCAAGGTCCAGCCTTTGAGGCAGAAGTGTTCCAAGAATTCTGTAACTTGTATGGTTGCAAGAAGATCAGGACAACACCGTACCATCCACAGACCAATGGCATGTGTGAAAAGGTGAACCAGGTGGTGATCGACCTACTGAAGACCTTGCTTTTGGAAGAGAGGAATCTGTGGCCAGAAAAATTGCCAGATCTGGTAGACCTCTACAATCACATTCCTGTGAATTCCACCAACTGCACTCCAGCCTACCTAATGAGAGCGAGGCCTGGTAAGCTGCCTATTGATTTGGATATGGGAGTCCTTACACCTGAGGTGACGTCACCAGATGCTGACTGGGACACAGAGAGGCAGCAACAGAATCGAAGAGTACAAGAGTGTGTAGAAAAGAGTCTAGCTCAGGCAAGACAAAAACAAGAAAGGCACTACAATCACCATGCACCTGCAGTTCCCTTGTCACCAGGAGAACAAGTCCTAAAGAGGAAGAGGAGGATGCATAAATTGGATGACCAATGGGAAGCTGAACCCTACACCATCTTACCATCCAACTTCGATAACACCAAGGTGTGCCATATCAGTAAGGATGGGGGAGAAACCTCAGCAGCAGTATCAAGGGATCATTTGAAATTGTGCCCTGACCAGTTAAAAGAAAGAATGGAAGAACCAAACAACATCCAACCCATAGAAGAAGAAGAAAAGGTCAGCACTGTACTTGGAGAATTCCCTGTAAATTGGACTAGAGCAAATAATGCCTTAGTGGTGCCAGTTTTGTCCTTTCCCCAACTGGTAGAACAAGAAGTGACTCAAAAGAACTCTGAAAATCAGGAAGCTCAGGCAGCAGATGCCACACCAGCAGTAGAGCCAGAGAATCCTCGCCCTGCCAGTGGTGAATCTGTCATACCTGTGGTGAGTCTAAGAATCTGTAGACGGCTACTATCCAGTTTACCCACACCAGTGTTAGGCAGGTCAGTCCGTAGTACCCAAGGCATACCACCCCTCAGGTTTCGCATCTAAATAAGTTATGCAAATAATGTAAATGTTAACCTGTACATGTATATATGTAACGTTTAAGTTTTGTGCCTACAGAGACTCTGTAAGAAATCCCCTTTTTGAATTTTCCAGTTTGTTTTGATGGACAATTGGGCCACAGGACTAGGTGTGGTCAAAAACTTCTTTTGTACATAGTTCACCATTTGCCCAGGAATGGACCATGGACATTGACGCATGGACTAATCGTCACAGGACTATTTTGGAGCTGTGGTTTTTGTATTTTTCATTTTTTTTATAAATCTTGTACAGTTATAATGTTTCCATTGTTTATATGTTTACATGTTCTCCTTCAGTCCGGGAGTACTGAATTGCACTAGGGGGGAATGTGGCGCCCCCCGGAGTATGGTTGCCACAATGGCATTACCTTCCTCCTAGTGAGTATGATGTCATGCCTGGAAGCAATGAAGGGTCTCTCTGACAGTTAATCTCTACATACAACACAGTTCCCACTCCAGGCCAGCAGAGGGAGCTCTGAACCAATACTAAGGGGAAATGCTTCTCTCTGGAGGCCAGGAGGGGAAATGAGTCAGTTCTGTGAGAAGGGCGAAGTGTGTGGACGTGGAGAGAGGAGCTGGGGGATTGAGCAGAGAGTTGAGGCTCATTCCCAGCTGGAGCACATGATCTGGAGCCTGATCTCCAAGGTTGTATGGATACTGACGGTCCTGCAACAGAAACCAGGCGAATAGGAAGCTGTAAATGCTCTGTTCCCATCTAAGACTCGGAGGCACAACAGCGATGTGTGAGCCAAAGGAGATAGAAGGCTACAGCTGTCTGCCATATGAGGTAGATCCAAAGGGGAAGAAGAAGGAGGACCGTCAGTGTAACACAGTACTGCATGTACCTCAAATAAGCGCTAGAGAGGAGACTACACAACCCATCTGATAGAGAGATTCCTAAGTTGCTTCCAGGCTAATCAGCTCCTGTGCCATCTGTAATCTGGACTCTGGACTGCACTTACAAAGTAAAGGTAAAGAAACTACACTTTGTTGTGTCCATGACTTCTTCCTGCAACTTCTTCAGCACTGCTACATCTCTGTGCCAGACACTGCACCCTCTTCCTCAACGCCTATCCTCTTCATCTACTCTGCCCTGGGACTACACCCCTGCCCGTGGAGGGCTATAACATCACTGCTGCACCCCACCATCTGTCCCAGAGGATCTGTCTGCAGCGCCGGCTTAACACCTCCCTTGCCGAACACCACAGGTGGCGTCACGAATCACTCATAAACTTTATTTCATCACTCAATCCTCTTTTACATGGGTGCCCAGGGCCACGGACCGGGTAACCGCTGCTGTGACATTCCCCTCTGAAGAACTGACACCGGTACCAAGTACCCCGCAGCCCTGGGAGGGCGTCCCAGTATCACACAGGATAGGATTAGATACACAGCTCAGCAGACAATATCACACAGGATAGTATTAGAAACACAGGTCAGCAGACAGTAACACACAGAACAGGGTTAGATAGATGGCTCAGCAGGCAGTATCACACAGGATAGGATTAGATACATGGCTCAGCAGACAGAATCACACAGGATAGGATTAGATACATGGCTCAGCAGACAGTATCACACAGGATAGGATTAGATACACATCTCAGCAATGTCACACAGCATAGGATTAGATACACAGTTCAGCAGACAGTATCACGCAGGATAGGATTAGATACACGGTTCAGCCGATTGTATCACACAGGATAGGATTAGATACACAGCTCAGCAGACAGTGTCATACAGGATGGGATTAGATACACAGCTCAGCAACAGGATGTGCTATAGGAGAGGACATATTCTTTCAAAGAATTCCACTCATTCCATCTGATTTGCCTTTTGATTTTAATCGCCTCCAGTTTCCACTTCGACTGGCACTTGCAATGTCCATTAACAAGGCTCAGGGACAGTCCTTGAAAATAGTAGGGATTGATTTGCCATCTCCATGCTTTTCTCATGGTCAACTTTATGTCGCCTGTTCAAGAGTTGGAACTGCCAAAAAATTTGCTCATCTTTGCACGGAAAGGAAAAACCAAAAATGTTGTTTATCAAAAGGCTCTTGAATGAGTTGAAAATAAAATACTATCACTACTTGGTTAATCATTTAGTTAATTTGGGTGGCAAATCTGTAGTGTTGAAATGTTTTTATGTGCACTATAACCATTATAATTTGTTATAACTAACCACAGTTAGTTACTATGCCTGTGCAAAGCCGCGCTCTTCAGCTAGTTTTACAATAAAAAGAAAAGTCCAGGTTTCATTACTCCTTTGCTAAATATAAAACAAACTATACAAATTAGCATTTAAAATTTAAATGTTTTTACTTCAGTTCATCATTTTACATATTTACTGAGACATTCATTGAAATATTACACTATTACTTGAAACTTAAAGTGCCATTCCAGCATTTATTCATTTCAGTATTTCTTCAATATCATTGATGTATGTCGCTGTTTCTAATGCTCTTCCAGTCTCTATCTTCCGTTTTGGATCTGAAACTCTTTTTTGATGGATCTCTTGGTGGATTGTTACTTCCTTTCTGAATGTATGTGATAGCCTCATTCTTAGCCTCATGTGAACTAGGACATTGTGAGCCCAGATCAGTAGTGACAAGCCAACAACATTGCGTTATGACTATACCCGATGTGCAGAGACCAGTGACATCTCTATTGCTGGGGTGGCTCTGGTCTCTGCACTCTGGATATTATGACACCGCTCTGTAGCCAGCTTGTTACTGCTGATTTGAGCTGACAACAGAGTGCGTGATGTGATAGTGCACATCGCACAGTGCACAGCAAGTAGGGACTAGCCCAGCCCTTGAAACAAGCATCACTGTTGACGCTTCAGTTCAGGGAGGGGTCAGGGGCTGCAGCAGTAACCGATGATGCTTCGCTTGAGTATCCCAGAATGCACAGGGATTCTCAAACAAAGTGTCATCAGAAAGCAAGTAGGGGAAAAAGTAGAATAGCGGTTAGATAAAGTAGTTAAGGAAATGTAGGGAAATTTCAATGCAGGTATATTAGAAAATAATTTAGATTATGACATCAAATAGATAGGGATTTAAGAAGAAATTTACTTTGCCTGCTGACCACCCCTTTAAGCAAGCACTTCAAAAGACCCTATCATGTCCAGAAGGTAATCCCTCCCTTGTATATTGATTGACAGCCTGCTCTGCAGCGTGTGGGTATAGCCGATGTCAAATAGTATACAGGGGAGTGATTACAAGAGGTTAAATGTATAGTGAACATTGACTGTATCTGTATTGACAATAAAACTTCATTATATCCATGCAGCTGGTGCTTGAGTAAATCAGATAAACAGGAATTGAAAGCTATATCTATAAGTAAACAGCATTTCTGGACATGTCAGGTTTCCTTTAATGAACCTAAACAAAATAAGTGAATGCCGATTTTTGGCAAAACTATCCAGCTATCTAATGTGTATAGTGATTTCCAGACTCTGTCCCATTGGCCAATGTTGGAACGAGAATGGAACACATTGGATTTCAACAATTCTAATTGGTTTTTCATGGCGATAGCAGGCGTCTTAAACTCTTACTATTGAGAACAGATGTACACCTAGCAAACGTAGGCACACATGTGTATAGGGAGGTCGAGGGGAACAGCTGTCTATAATGTATAGATAGCTATATGTATACATAGGCATGTTGTTTAGGGCTTGATAAAAGATACAAAAGTGCAATAGAGTCTTATCCAAGTATTAACAGAGGATCGATAATAATGCCCACTTTATAGGGTTGTGTAAGACACAACCTGTAAAAATGAATAGCTTCCAGCGGATAAAGACATATGCCATGGGCGATGGAAGGCATCCTCCACTGCTGGTAAATGACAACCCATGATGGACCATGAAATGGTTTAGTGTCAACACGTTTGGTAGTCATTCTGAACATTTGTCGTTGTCCTGAAGAAGGAGCCTGAGTGACTATGAAATGAGTTGACATTTCATTCTCCATCATGAGTTGTTATTAGTGATGAGGAGTATACTCGTTATTCGAGATTTCCCGAGCATGCTCGAGTGTCCTCCGAGTATTTTGGCGTGCTCGGAGATTTATGATTTGTAGCTGCTATCCAGCCTGAATTCATGTGGGGGTTGCCTGTTAGTTAGGAAATCCCCACATGTATTCAGGCTGTCTAGCACCCGCAAATCATGCAGCTACGGCAACAAAAACTAAATCTCCGAGCACATCCGAATACTCGGAGACCACCCGAGCATGCTCGGGAAATCTCGAGTAACGAGTATACTCGTTCATCACTAGTTGTCATTTATCCAGCAGCACAGGACAATTCCATCGCCCGTGGCATATGGCATGTTGTTTAAGATGTAATTATGTCTGTTAAGCACTGTGGAATTAATGGCGCTATATACATGAGTAAAATAAATAAATGAAATAAATTATAACGGAAGAAGATATGAATTCTAAATCTTTAAATTTTAATTATTTCATTTATGCCTTCTTTTTAGATCAGCAATATTTGCTCAGATTTAATGTATCTTGTAACATACAGTATGTTGTAATGTTCAAAGAAGGCATCTAATATATAAAGCTCAAGTGTGTGTATGTATGTATGTGTGTATGTACAGTGGGGCAAAAAAGTATTTAGTCAGTCAGCAATAGTGCAAGTTCCACCACTTAAAAAGATGAGAGGCGTCTGTAATTTACATCATAGGTAGACCTCAACTATGGGAGACAAACTGAGAAAAAAAAATCCAGAAAATCACATTGTCTGTTTTTTTTTCATTTTATTTGCATATTATGGTGGAAAATAAGTATTTGGTCAGAAACAAAATTTCATCTCAATACTTTGTGATATATCCTTTGTTGGCAATGACAGAGGTCAAACGTTTTCTGTAAGTCTTCACAAGGTTGCCACACACTGTTGTTGGTATGTTGGCCCATTCCTCCATGCAGATCTCCTCTAGAGCAGTGATGTTTTTGGCTTTTCGCTTGGCAACACGGACTTTCAACTCCCTCCAAAGGTTTTCTATAGGGTTGAGATCTGGAGACTGGCTAGGCCACTCCAGGACCTTGAAATGCTTCTTACGAAGCCACTCCTTTGTTGCCCTGGCGGTGTGCTTTGAATCATTGTCATGTTGAAAGACCCAGCCACGTTTCATCATCAATGCCCTTGCTGATGGAAGGAGGTTTGCACTCAAAATCTCACGATACATGGCCCCATTCATTCTTTCATGTACCCGGATCAGTCGTCCTGGCCCCTTTGCAGAGAAACAGCCCCAAAGCATGATGTTTCCACCACCATGCTTTACAGTAGGTATGGTGTTTGATGGATGCAACTCAGTATTCTTTTTCCTCCAAACACGACAAGTTGTGTTACTACCAAACAGTTACAGTTTGGTTTCATCAGACCATAGGACATTCTCCCAAAACTCCTCTGGATCATCCAAATGCTCTCTAGCAAACTTCAGATGGGCCCGGACATGTACAGGCTTAAGCAGTGGGACACGTCTGGCACTGCAGGATCTGAGTCCATGGTGGTGTAGTGTGTTACTTATGGTAGGCCTTGTTACATTGGTCCCAGCTCTCTGCAGTTCATTCACTAGGTCCCCCCGCGTGGTTCTGGGATTTTTGCTCACCGTTCTTGTGATCATTCTGACCCCACGGGGTGGGATTTTGCGTGGAGCACCAGATCGAGGGAGATTATCAGTGGTCTTGTATGTCTTCCATTTTCTAATTATTGCTCCCACAGTTGATTTCTTCACTCCAAGCTGGTTGGCTATTGCAGATTCAGTCATCCCAGCCTGGTGCAGGGCTACAATTTTGTTTCTGGTGTCCTTTGACAGCTCTTTGGTCTTCACCATAGTGGAGTTTGGAGTCAGACTGTTTGAGGGTGTGCACAGGTGTCTTTTTATACTGATAACAAGTTTAAACAGGTGCCATTACTACAGGTAATGAGTGGAGGAAAGAGGAGACTCTTAAAGAAGAAGTTACAGGTCTGTGAGAGCCAGAAATCTCGATTGCTTGTTTCTGACCAAATACTTATTTTCCATCATAATATGCAAATAAAATGAAAAAAAAACAGACAATGTGATTTTCTGGATTTTTTTTTCTCAGTTTGTCTCCCATAGTTGAGGTCTACCTATGATGTAAATTACAGACGCCTCTCATCTTTTTAAGTGGTGGAACTTGCACTATTGCTGACTGACTAAATACTTTTTTGCCCCACTGTATGTCTGGGATTGGCATCCGCACCGTCGCAGCTACAGCCACAAAATTTGGCACAGTCACATGTCTGGACCCCGAGAGCGTCCTAAGCTATGTTGTGAGGCGAAATTTTAACCCCGCGCGTTCCAATTCACCAAACAATTTTGCCCCTATCTACATAATGGGGAAAAAGTGTGTGTGTGTATCAAGCCCTGCCGCTCATTATGATGTCATAATGGTTGGCTATGGGATGGAGGATGGGTGATGGGTATATGGGCACTGGACTATGGGATGGAGGATATGTATATGGGCATGGCTCTATGGGATGGAGGATGTGTGATGGGTATATGGGCACTGGACTATGGGATGGAGGATATGTATGACGGGTATATGGGCACGGGACTATGGGATGGAGGATATGTATGACAGGTATATGGGCACGGGACTATGGGATGGAGGATATGTATGATGGGTATATGGGCATGGGATTATGAGATGAAGAATGTGTGATGGGTATATGGGCACTTGACTATGGGATGGTGAATATGTATGTTGGGTATATGGGCATGGGACTATGGGATGGAAGATGTGTGATGGGTATATGGGCATGGGACTATGGAATGGAGGATGTGTGATGGGTATATGGGCATCGACTATGGGATGGAGGATATGTATGATGGGTATATGGGCACGGGCCTATGGGATCGTGGATACAGTTGTGGCCAAAAGTATTGACACCCCTGCAATTCTGTCAGATAATACTCAGTTTCTTCCTGAAAATGATTGCAAACACAAATTCTTTCGTATTATTATCTTCATTTAATTTGTCTTAAATGAAAAGAAGCACAAAAAGAATTGTCCTAAAGCCAAATTGGATATAATTCCACATCAAACATAAAAAGGAGGGTGGACAAAAGTATTGTCACTGTTCGAAAAATCATGTGATGCTTCTCTAATTTGTGTAATTAACAGCACCTGTAACTTACCTGTGGCACCTAACAGGTGTTGGCAATAACAAAATCACACTTGCAGCCAGTTGACATGGATTAAAGTTGACTATACCTCTGTCCTGTGTCCTTGTGTGCACCACATTGAGCATGGAGAAAAGAAAGCAGACCAAAGAATTGTCTGAGGACTTGAGAAACCAAATTGTGAGGAAGCATGAGCAATCTCAAGGCTACAAGTCCATCTCCAAAGACCTGAATGTTCCTGTGTCTACCGTGCGCAGTGTCATCAAGAAGTTTAAAGCCCATGGCACTGTGGCTAACCTCCCTAGATGTGGACGGAAAAGAAAAATTGACAAGAGATTTCAACGCAAGATTGTGCGGATGTTGGATAAAGAACCTCGACTAACATCCAAACAAGTTCAAGCTGCCCTGCAGTCCGAGGGTACAACAGTGTCAACCCGTACTATCCGTTGGCGTCTGAATGAAAAGGGACTGTATTGTAGGAGACCCAGGAAGACCCCACTTCTTACCCCGAGACATAAAAAAGCCAGGCTGGAGTTTGCCACAACTTACCTGAAAAAGCCTAAAACGTTTTGGAAGAATGTTCTCTGGTCAGATGAGACAAAAGTAGAGCTTTTTGGGCAAAGGCATCAACATAGAGTTTACAGGAGAAAAAAAGAGGCATTCAAAGAAAAAAACACGGTCCCTACAGTCAAACATGGCGGAGGTTCCCTGATGTTTTGGGGTTGCTTTGCTGCCTCTGGCACTGGACTGCTTGACCGTGTGCATGGCATTATGAAGTCTGAAGACTACCAACAAATTTTGCAGCATAATGTAGGTCCCAGTGTGAGAAAGCTGGGTCTTCCTCAGAGGTCATGGGTCTTCCAGCAGGACAGTGACCCAAAACACACATCAAAAAGCACTAGAAAATGGTTTGAGAGAAAGCACTGGAGACTTCTAAGGTGGCCAGCAATGGGTCCAGACCTGAATCCCATAGAACACCTTGGAGAGATCTAAAAATGGCAGTTTGGAGAAGGCACCCTTCAAATATGAGGGACCTAGAGCAGTTTGCCAAAGAAGAATGGTCTAAAATCCCAGCAGAGCATTGTAAGAAACTCATTGATGGTTACCGGAAGTGGTTGGTCGCAGTTATTTTGGCTAAAGGTTTTGCAACCAAGAATTAGGCTGAGGGTGCCAATACTTTTGTCTGGCCCATTTTTGGAGTTTTGTTTGAAATGATCAATGTTTTGCTTCATTCTCTTTTGTGTTTTTTCATTTAAGACAAATTAAATGAATATAATAATACCAAAGAATTTGTGTTTGCAATCATTTTCAGGAAGAAACTGAGTATTATCTGACAGAATTGCAGGGGTGTCAATACTTTTGGCCACAACTGTATGTATGATGGGTATATGGGCACGGGACTATGGGATGGAGGATAATTACAATTTGCTATAACTAACCACAGTTAGTTACTATCCCCGGGCAGCGCCGGGCTCTTCAGCTAGTTCAAAATATGTATGCAGATTGTATTGCATACTAAAGTGAATAATAACCAGATGCAAAAGCATAAAAATAGTATCCGACGGAAAGATAACATGGTAAATGGTTAGTGTTTGAGTATGCAAACATATAAAACCGAGCACGGCAAATGAAAGTTTGTTTTGCCATCGTAAAATACGTTCTTTGTAAGTACAGACATTTACAGTCTATGGGGAGCAGTATACATTTGTAGCCTTGCTATTTCCACCTCTAATTGCGGGAAGGTTTCATTTTACCAACAGTCTAATGTGCACTATATCAAGCTAACAAAGCAGAGTTACAGAAGTCTTTCACACATCTGATGTGCTGTTGTGCTAAATACATCTTAATTTGTGTCACATCTGCTGTTTTCTAATTTGTTTGTCATGCTGCGGCCACTACTGACTTGTTACATCAGTGCCCTGATTTTATTTAAGATAACATACAAGCTCTACAATGTTGGCTGCATGCCATCATTGTTCCCTTGGTCTATGGATGGTGTTAAATATCTGTGCCAGCAAGAATACTCTTGTGTTTCAACATAATTAGGTTTAGGAAACATAGACGTTTACATGTCAAAACTATTTTTTTATCGTTTTCATTTTCTGCAGTGATTTCATATATTTATTATGTATTATATGAGTTTATGAGACATGCAGATAAAATTACCCTTTGTCCTTTTTTTTATTTACATTTTAAAGAAATATAAATTTTAGTGAATAAGGAAGTTTCGCACAAATTCATTACTTAAAGAAGTAAGCACAAAGGGATTAGGAACATTGGGAGGGGCGGCGAGAAGTATTGCCGATACTGTACTTCCAGTAATATAGTATCAGTTATGAGAGTACGCCAAGAAATTGCTAGGGAAAGCACATTAAACAGAGATTCTTGAAGTTATGGAAATCCTTTATACATATTCTCATTAGGAACAGAAGGCGCAGTAGGCATCTGACCCACAATCTCTAAACACACTGGGGTCATGCGTGAATCTTGTTTGAGTGATTAACATTTAAAATGTTGAAGCCAATTTCTAAAAAATGTTTGATCTCTTATGTAAGAAATGCAAATCTAGTTTGGAAATAAGTATCATGTAACATTTACTCAAAGCGCAGAAATGTTATAAAATCTATATTTAAAATGTTAAATAAATATTAATATTATACTGTGTATTAAAGAGAGAATCTGTCATCAGATTAAGCTGTATACATTATGAAATACATCTTAGACTTGATGAGGCTGGTGAGCTTACTTGAAAAATCCACATCATAGGGTCTGTATTAGGGATCGCTCACATTAGCGTATACATCTGACGAGTGCTATCCAATGTTTTATAGGCTCGCACTAGGACCAATGTTATTCTATGAGGCAGTGCCAATCAGCGTTTTTTCTCATACCGATTCAGCATGAGAAAAAATTAGTAGCACGCTGCAATTTCAGAGTTGCTGGGTCAAGCTGAACTCATCGAGACCCATCAGCTGTGAAGAGTAGTAACGTTACTGAAGTCAGCACTCATCAGAGTCATCGATTCTCACATATCGCAGCGTGAGCAGGCGTCTTTGATGAATGGTGACGTCAGTAATGTTACTGCTCTTTAAAATCGCCAGGTCTCACAGAGTGCAGCATGATGCAGATTCGGGGAGCATCGTGGGAATCACTGGACTACATCGGACCTGTGTGGGAACTTTGCTTTCTATTAAATTGGTGAACAAGAGACAGTGGCTTGTTGTCAGCTGTGTTTTTGGACAATTAACAGCTGTCATCAACCCCAATTACCATTACCCTGATTGCCGATGCACCTGGGCAATCGAGAATAGACAAGGTGAAGTGCCAGAATTGGCGCATCTGTTTAATGTGCCAATTCTTGGACAACTGCGGGCTGTTCATTTTAGGCTGGGAAGGGCCCAACAACCATTGACTTTCGCAGTCTGATAATATAAATTCACAGCTGTCTGCTTTACCTTTGCTAGTTACCAAAACTCGGGGGGACCCCACGTCATTGTTTTCATTGATTTATTTATTAGGTTAATCCATGCACAGTAAGCTACACATGCAAGACACTAGTTATATATCTCACAGATATCTATTTACTTCATGTCAAACTATCAATATATTTCTTTGCACATTTTTAAACACATACAAATTTTTCATTTTTATTCTGCATTCTATCCCGGTACGTGTCACATGGACGGCACACAAATGTCATTAATGTCATCCGTGTGTACGTATGCGGTGCGTTTTGTCATCCAAAAAAACAGACATGTCTACGTGTGGGTCATACAGACACACAATCACAATCTGTGTGAAAACACGAACATGTGCGTAGCCTCCTAGATCAAAATGGGTGCGCATATATTCCTGTCTCCAATACATGTGAAAACGGATGCTACATGTACTGGCAACACAGATGTGTTAAGGGTGCCTGACATAGGTTGTATGTCATTAAACCAAAGCTCTATTGTTGCTTTTCTTGGGGATGCTGGTGATATTTAACGCTTAACAAATATAAAATAACCAGTTCAATAATCCATAATATTCTAATGAATAGAAGCATACGCATAACTAATGCAAAAAAACAATAATAGCACAGTTTTACGCTGCTCATTCCCATTTCAGTAGTTAAATCTGTAGTTACACATGAGCTCTATCAGTAGTATAATCTTCATTGTACTGCAGTTCACATACCGTGTTCTGATCACTTCACAAGTAGAGAGCTTGTTAAAAAAAATGTCAAGCACTGCAATAATTTTAAATTATTCTGTTCTGCACAGTTCCTGTTCTCTGATGATCACCTTCTATTTCAAGAGCGTGTAAAACTGGTTCAATAATTCTGAATTGCAATGCAAGGAGTGATTTAAAATTATTAGCATTCTTCAAAGATTTTTTCTTTTTTAATGAGTCTCAATTTAGAAATATCGAGAGAAGTGCACTATATCTGAGGCGAATACTGAAATGTAAACCGTGGCTGAATGATGTCACAGCTTATCACAAAAAGTAGCTAACCACAGGACCAGTTTCTTCAGGGGGAACTGAAAACCTAATGATTTGGCAGTGTGTGCTGGGTTTAAAATTAAAATAATAGATTTAACATATTCCTTCTAATACCTAAACAATCTTTAGGGAGCAGTCAAATGGCCGTATAACACGGACAATGATCGCATCGCACTGCACGGACACTCCTGACCCGAGTGGGACAGATGCATAGAAATACATGAAACTGTCATGCTCAGGAAAGCCGCCGGTCAGTCCAAGCATTGTGAAGCGATCATGGTTCGTGTTAGGGTACCGTTACACTAAGCGATGTACCAGCGTCCCGACAACGATATGGATCGCTGGTGCATCGCTAAGTCATTGCTAGTGAGCTGCCACACAGGCAGATCTCACCAGCGACATAGCAGCGGTCGGGGGTGGCTACTTACCTGTCAGATGTGGCGATCCTGACGTCCTCCCGCCCGCGTCCACGCGTCGCTCGTCGGCGCCACAGGAAGCCCAGCAGGAGGCGCCCGACGAGAAATGATCCAGGACCTTCTCATGCGATCAGCGATAACCAGCGGGGGAGCCGGTCGCAGGTAAGTATCAGACATAGCGATATCGCTAGCGATATTGCTGCTGCGTCACAAAACCAGTGACGTTTCAGCGATATTGCTAGCAATCTCGCTGTGTGTAACGGGGGCTTTATACTGCTGTCTGACTGCGCCCTCAGGCTTACAAATGCTTAAATATTGTCACAAGCTATTTTATGGCACATGCCGTATTTTTAACTCTAGATTTGTTCTTTCTAAATGGTGGATGCTTCTGTTATACACCGTTAAACAATAAGTTTAAATCTACCTTGCCAATAAGGTGTCAATTTGTGCATAGATTTTTGTATGACCCAAATCGCTTTAACTTATAGGCCACTTGTACACTTTGAGCATGTAATAAGTTTTTACCTCAGTATTTGTAAGCCAAAACCAGAAGTGGAACAATCAGAGTAAAAGTACAATAGAAACATGTCACCACTTCTGTATTTATCACACACTCCTGGTTTTGGCGTACAAGTGCTGAAGTAATAAAAAGTCACCAAATACTCAACGTGTGCACATATAGAGGTATCTTGGAATCTCTTCCACCATAAAGCCGCAACGTCAACCGCTATGTTTCGTGAGATGGGGCCGCCATTAATCACTAATGACTGGATTCATATCTGAGTTAATTTGGAGGCCAAGTCAAAACTCTAATCATCAAATTAGGGTGGTTTCACATTAGCGCTTTTTAAGCGCACGCACGGCCGGGGGTAGCTCCGCCCCCGAGCCTGCTCTCTGCCCGGCATGCCCGCCCCTTGCTTGTAGCGCCGCCTCCTAGCGCTCAGCGCCGCCTGCAATCGGCGCACTCTATCTTTAGCATAGGGTGCGCAGATCGTGCGCAGGCCGTGCGCTAGTTGCGCTTTGACCTGCGCTGCGCACTTTTGACGGTGCGCTGTGCGCGCCAAAATCCGAAAAGTTTGATTTTGGCACGCACGGCGCACCGTCAAAAGTGCGCAGCGCAGGTCAAAGCGCAACTAGCGCATGGCCTGCGCACGATCTGCGCACCCTATGCTAAAGATAGGGTGCGCCGATCGCAGGCGGCGCTGAGCGCTAGGAGGCGGCGCTACAAGCAAGGGGCGGGCTTGCCGGGCAGAGAGCCGGCTCAGGGGCGGAGCTACCCCTGGCCGTGCGTGCGCTTAAAAAGCGCTAATGTGAAACCACCCTTAGAGATGAGTTTATGGTTTGGAATTTGAATTCACCAAATTTTCCCAAAAAATCAGATTCACAGCAAATTGATTTGCCATGAATTGCAATACTGGAAAATCTCTAACTGTCCAGAAAATATATGCATAACACTCAGAGCTCTCCTATGACTGTATTGAAACCCATTTGAACTATTTAATGCAAACACAACTTTTTAAATGGGAAAATGGATGGTAAACAAAACCACTAGCCTAGTTAAAGGAACTTGTTATTTGACTCGCACTACCCGCAGTTTCGCAATCAGAGCCAAGTAGCAATGCAATACACCCATAAAACATGCTTGCTAGAAAAACAGGATGGGTCAGGCAAAAAGATGACAGGTAGGGCTGATCCAGCAACAGCTTCAGAAGTACAGTATAGCTATAAAACACAGAAAGCTGGTAGGAGATCTGTTACTTGCACCGTAGCGAAATGCCAGCAGCAGAAGCTGCATGCTATAGAAATAGAATGGGGCAGGCAAGAGGATGATTGGCAATGTAGGGACAGCAGCGGTAGTACAGTAAAACTATAAAACACAGTGGGCAGTCATGAAATACAGTATGTGGATGATGTGGCAGTGGTAGTGGCAAAAGCGGTAGAAAGATAGGACAGAGAAGGCAAGGAGATATCTGACAGTATAAAGCCAGAATTGGCAACCCCAGCACCAGCAATACTACAATGTAGATTATATAGCATTCTGGGCAGACAAAGATCTCAATAGGAAATGTAAAATTAAATCAAGCCAGCACAATTAATCATAGAAAAAAAAATCATTATTGTCAAAGATAACAGCCAGGGCAGTCTCACAGATCCCACCGTCACCAGTTGTCAGGGGACACAACTCTGCTACCTCCAATCATTAGGACAATTACGCAATTGATTGATAAGTGATGAATGAGGCTGCAGCTGTTTCCACTTCTAGGCCAGTTATTGGAGAACTCAAAGTGAGCGTATGGTATATACTAGTGATGAGCGAGTATGCTCATTACTTGAGATTTCCGAGCATTCTCTGGTGTTCTCCGAGTAGTTTGGGCATGCTCTGTGATTTAATTTGTGTCGCCACAGCTGCATGATTTGCGGCTGCTAGACAGCCTGAATACATGTAGAGATTGCCTGTTTGTTATTCAATCCCCACATATATTCAGGATGTCTTGCAGCCGCAAATCATACAGCTGTGGTGACACAAACTAAATCTCCGAGCATGCCAGAATACTTGGAGGTCACCCGAGCATGCTCGGAAATCTTGAGTAACGAGCATACTCGCTCATCACTAGTATATACACTTCCGATTCCAGCTCATGAAAAATATATATGCATGTATATTTTTATGTAAATATATATATATATATATACTGTACATATTTATATACCCTGATACAGTCACTGCCAATTCCACAATAACACAAAGGAACCAGTAGCTGCCACCACAAATTGTTTATACATGACGATTGGACATGCATTACAGGTAGCGCATGGCTCCCAGGGTGCGGTTTACAGAGCAAGAGGAAAATGTTATACATTTAATCTGGAAAGGTAGGCAGTGTTAATAAAAAATATACAAAGATAATACAAAATGGAAACAAAGAAATGTGGTATGTACAATTATATAAACCAAAAAGAGGATAACAAAAGAAAATTACAAAACCTGATGTTGCAGAAATGGCTCATATATTTATGGAGGGAAGCACTCCAATTGGAAAAATGGACCACTCTCAGGCTAAGTGCACACGTACCGGAACTCTCGCGGAAATTACCGCGAGAATTCCGGAATTCCAGTCCGCGGGAAAATCGCATTTTAAATTCCCGCGATTTTCCCGCGGAAAAACTAGCATTTTGCAAGCGTAATTAGCTTGCAAAATGCTAGCGTTTTCCAAGCGATCTGTAGCATCGCTTGGAGAACTGATTGACAGGTTGGTCACACTCGTCAAACATAGTGTTTGACGAGTGTGACCAACTTTTTACTACTGAGACCGCCTATGCGGCATCAGTAGTAAAAGATAGAATGTAAAAAAAAAATTAAAAACGGTGTTATTCTCACCCTCCGACGTCCCGCGCATCCGTTCCCAGTAATCCTTTGCGAAAATGCCCGCAATGACGTCAGTTCTCGCGGGATCGCGACGTCTCGCGATAATTCGCGATGACGTCGCGCGAATGACCGCGAGACTTCGCGATCCCGCGAGAAGGGACGTCATCGCGAGCATTTTCGCAAAGGACTACTGGGAACGAGAGCGTGGAGAGAAGCGGGAAGGCTGCGCGGGACGTCGGAGGGTGAGAATAACAATATTTTTTATTTTAAATTCTATTTTTTACAGGGATATGGTACCCAAAGCCCGGAGGACAGTCTTCTCTCCTCCGGACCATGGGTACCATCCGCAATTGTTCTGCTTACTTTCCGCATGGTGTGCACAACCACATGCGGGAAATAAGCGGAACAATGCATTCCTATGGGTGCGGGATCGCCGCGATTCCGCAAATTAATGAGCATGCTGCGGTTTTTACTGCAAAGCGATTCCGCCGCGGTAAAAACCTTAGCATTAGCACAGCATTGCGGAATCCCATAGGAATGCATGGGATGCTTATTTTTCGCGTTTTCGTGGCAAAATCGCGTGGTTAAAACCGCCGCGGAAATGCAAAAAAAATGCCACGTGTGAACTCAGCCTCACAGCGAACTACGTCTTCCAGATTGAACAAAGATAAACACTCAAAATCTGCTTTTTATTATAACAAGTTTACACACTTATACCTCCCATTGGTGAGCTCATATGGTAGCTGGTTGTGGGATGTGCTAGGTCTGTTTGAATTTAATGAGATATCTAACTTTTGGGATATTTTTGCCCCTGATGGTCCCAGGTGGTAGATATTGTCATCATGTTTCTTATCACGCTTTTATCTGTCTATAGATACAAAACATGGCATGAATAGCACCATCCATAGTGTCTTACAGACTGTGATGTGAGTGAAGGTATTATGTGCGTCCCTTTGCTACGACGCCGAAAATATATATCTCATAAATATTGGATCAATGCAAACCCCAATATTCATCAGTGACAACTGGCTTCAGCTCTTCTGCGATCAATGCTTTCATTTGATAGCGTACTTCCCCACTACTGTGTAAATGAATCTCAGCCTTTGTGTCTTCTTACCTTCTTTGCCCCTACTTCAATGGAGTTAGCAGTAATGGCTCTCTCTTCCCCTGTTTTAATTAGTTTCTTTCTTCCTCAGTTACAATTATTTTCCCTCTTTCCAGACACAATGTTAGGATATTATGTCCACTCTCTGGAGATGCCTTATGGATTTTTATTTCTTTCTACTACAATTATCAACATTAACATAAATAATAAAAATAAATATCAAATACCAAAAAGAAAAAGTCAAATTATATTGACCACTTAAATGATGATCATAGTAATGTAATTGTAAAAGACAAAGGGAAGTATGAGATATTAAAGATGTACTTTTCATCCTTGTTTGTCAATGAACTGCCTACGCTTGATATAATTCAGCAAGGGAATAATTAAGGTATGCCACCAAGTGTCTCTTACTTAGCACAAGAAAAAGTATGGCTGCATCTGAGCAAAATATATATTGACAAATCCCCAAATTCATCCATGGATATTGAAGGAGTTGAGCTCAGTAACTGACAGATCTCTGTATCTCAACTTCTTATAAGTTATTAAGGTAAGAGGTTAGAGTAAAAAATGAAAATAAGAGCACTGCTGAAGTAGAGAACCAATCAAGGATTTAATTCATGACTTTTAGTGTATGATCAAAATCAACATACAAGGCTACATGCTTTTGCATTTAGCATAATAGTTTCATGGAAAATAACCCCATTTACATTAGTTAGACAAATATGCAACTATGTAATACTAAAAAAAATGGATGCGTAAATGGACATAATAGGACTATCGCAAAAGTATACACTCACTGGCCACTTTATTAGGTACACCTGTCCAACTGTGTGTTAAGACTTAATTTCTAATCAGCCAATCACATGGCGGCAACTCAGTGCATTTAGGCATGTAGACATGGTCAAGACAATCTCCTGCAGTTCAAACTGAGCATCAGTATGGGGAAGAAAGGTGATTTGAGTGCCTTTGAACGTGGCATGATTGTTGGTGCCAGAAGGGCTGGTCTGAGTATTTCAGAAACTGCTGATCTACTGGGATTTTCACGCACAACCATCTCTAGGGTTTACAGAGAATGGTCCGAAAAAGAAAAAAAATCCAGTGAGCGGCAGTTCTGTGGCCGGAAATGCCATGTTGATGCCAGAGGTCAGAGGAGAATGGGCAGACTGGTTCGAGCTGATAGAAAGGCAACAGTGACTCAAATTGCCACCCGTTACAACCAAGGTAGGCAGAAGAGCATCTCTGAACGCACAGTGCGTCGAACTTTGAGGCAGATGGGCTACAGCAGCAGAAGACCACACTGGGTACCACTCCTCTCAGCTAAGAACAGGAAACTGAGGCTACAATTTGCACAAGCTCATCGAAATTGGACAGTAGAAGATTGGAAAAACGTTGCCTGGTCTGATGAGTCTCGATTTCTGCTGCGACATTCGGATGGTAGGGTCAGAATTTGGCGTAAACAACATGAAAGCATGGATCCATCCTGCCTTGTATCAACGGTTCAGGCTGGTGGTGGTGGTGTCATGGTGTGGGGAATTTTTTCTGGGCACTCTTTGGGCCCCTTGGTACCAATTGAGCATCGTTGCAACGCCACAGCCTACCTGAGTATTGTTGCTGACCATGTCCATCCCTTTATGACCACAATGTACCCAACATCTGATGGCTACTTTCAGCAGGATAATGCGCCATGTCATAAAGCTCGAATCATCTCAGATTGGTTTCTTGAACATGACAATGAGTTTACTGTACTCAAATGGCCTCCTCAGTCACCAGATCTCAATCCAATAGAGCATCTTTGGGATGAGGTGGAACGGGAGATTCGCATCAGGGATGTGCAGCCGACAAATCTGCGCCAACTGTGTGATGCCATCATGTCAATATGGTCCAAAATCTCTGAGGAATGCTTCCAGCACCTTGTTGAATCTCTGCCACGAAGAATTGAGGCAGTTCTGAAGGCAAAAGGGGGTCCAACCCGTTACTAGCATGGTGTACCTAATAAAGTGGCCAGTGAGTGTATATAGAATATATAAAGAAAATAAGGAAGCGAAAAAAGGTCCAATGCAGAAATTTATACAAAAATACAAAGATAATTTTATTGAAATAAATCCAAGGTACAGGAAACGGTGAGATAAGAGTCAATAGTGACCATAAAAAGCACATGGGCGGAAAATGGGGCTCACCAAGGGTGTATGGACACAGGGATAATTGTAATTACAACAATAAACAATACAAAATTTAAGAATCCTACATTATCCCTTAATAATGCAAACAACCAGTCATGATATATATTTGAGGCACATAGATATTATTACCCCCCGTGGTGGAACCTGACACCACAAATACTATATACTAGATATGTTAGAATGCAAGGTAAATTTGCTACATAGTATTACCTCAGACTGGTCAATAGTGAAGGTCCTGCCCGGGTGTACCCCCCCACCGCACGTTTTGGCCAAATGGCCACAGGGGGTAATGATATCTATGTGCCTCAAATATATATCATGACTGGTTGTTTGCATTATTAAGGGATAATGTAGGATTCTTAAATTTTGTATTGTTTATTGTTGTAATTACAGTTATCTCTGTGTCCATACACCCTTGGTGTGCCCCATTTTCTGCCCATGTGCTTTTTATGGTCATTATTGACTCTTATCTCACCGTTTCCTGTTCCTTGGATTTATTTCAATAAAATTATCTTTGTATTTTTGTATAAATTTCTGCATTGGACGTTTTTTTCGCTTCCTTTTTTTCTTTATGCTTCTGCATTGTATTGACACTTTCTTCAGGCTGATCATCCTTAAATGAGCTGCAGAAATTTCTGGTAAGTACTGATTGTGTACTGCATATTATTATTATTATTATTATTATTTATTTATATAGCACCATTAATTCCATGATGCTGTACATGAGGAGGGGGGTTACATACAAAGTTTTAGACATCGTTAATTGTAAACAAATTTACAATGACAGACTGGTACAGAGGGGAGAGGACCCTGTCCTTGCGAACTTACATTCTATGGGCATATGATATGAATCTCTCATATACTTCATATGTCTGGCCTGTGGGGTAGGGTGACAAGACGTAACCATTTTCCTACAAAGAAAAACATCCAAGCCCCGCTATGTTTTGCAAAAACCTACATAAAATCTGCCAAAGCATATGGGAAAACATGTTATGAGACTAATGTTGAACTTTTTGGACATAATTCCAAAACGTATGTTTAGCACAAAGCCAACATTGCACATCATGAACAGAACACCATCCCAATAGTGAATCATGGTGGAGGCAGCATTATGTTTGGGGCTGTTTTGGCAACAGCAACTGTGGCTTTGTTCAAGGTGGAGGGATTTATGAACAGTTCCAAATACCAGTCAATTTTGCAACAAAATCTTCAGACTTTAGCTAAAAAGTTGAAGATGAGGAAATTCTTCTTTCAGCATGCCAATGAATCTAAATTCACAGCTTACTCCAACAAAGCATTGTCTAAAGGGTGTGCATAGTTACACAACCACAACAACCACAATGTTTTAGTTCTTTATTTTTCTTTTTACTCCAGAAAGTATTTGCTTGTTTTTGATTGAATTGTGGAGATTATGGATTACATTGAGGATGAAAAAAGTTCTGAAATTATTCTTCTTGGTATATGTTTTTACATTACAAAAATCTGGAATTTTAAGGGGGCATGTAGACTTTACATACATACAAATAAAAATTACTGGGACCAAACAGTCATAAGAAGCTGGGATCAGAAATTTAATATAGGATGGCACAAACAAACATGTATGCAAAAAGTAGTTAAGAGAAAAAGAGGGAGGCAACCTGATGGGTCAAAAACATGTGGGCATGGCTGTGGGTAGATTGATGGGATAACTTACTCACCCTATTGCATCCTATCAAACAATCCTAACAAGCCATGGAGATTAGTCACCCAAGGGAATAAAAGCAAAATGGTGCCTCCTCTCAGTGTTATACACCTAACTATTATTTGTCATGAATCGCTTCAATATTCCAAATGCAATGTTCACAATTATACACAATAATTTATGTACTGATATATTCACATAATATGAAATATACACCTATCTGAGATTCCAGTTGCATTACACTGTTCCATTCTGTCCCATCGTGTTTCCCCTCGAATAGTGGCATTGCTAAGGGGATGTCGGGATAATCTAGCCAGCCTCTATCAATTGGTACTCCATGTCAACAGCTACAAGATTGTATGTGAATATTATTCAGCATACTTTCCACAATATGGATCACCAATGTTAGGTTATGTGCTCACAACACATTTTTCAGGTGGAGTCCATCTTGAATCCGCCTGAAAAAGAACCCAAAATCATCACAAAAAAATGAGCATAATGTACAGTAATATAATTCGACATTGCTGTGTACATGTTCATTCTTTTGTTAATTCTTTTAATTGGTTCAAAAGAAGTAGCATTTTCATTCTTCGGCAGTTTCCTGAAGGTATAGTTTAAAGTATAGAAAAAAGATGTCGGTGGTAGAGCCATTACAGCATCATAAAGATGTCATGTGCACATATCATGTGGGTATGTGTCTATGGGGTTTTTTGAAAAAAGTTTTTTTAAGTGGATTCATGCCAAAAGATGCCTGAAATTTTTTTTTTTTTTTTTTTTTTAAATCCTACCATTTATATGTTCATTATTTGGAGCATTTTTCTTTCTCTTCTTTCAGGCTTTAAAAAACATGTCAGTTTTTTTTAAACATCTCCTGATGGAAAGCGTTCTAAATTCAACACTGTCAAATCAAAAATGAAAAAATAATGTAAAAAAAAAAGAACACTTAAAAATGTTTTCAAAACCATTTCAGGAAATGGAAAATCTCCTCCAAACCTGTAAGTAGCGTTTACTGAAATGTTTTCCATTAGAAAACTCGTCGTTTTTGACTACTTTGAAAACCTACATGTGCACATACGATTTTTCATTTCATTTATCAGTGGTTTATATGTTATGACAGATTGGTGTATAGTGTTTCTATTCTGAACAGTACAGTTAAAATCTTGACTAAATGTTAATCAAGGCTTTCCACAGATAACCATTACAAGTACATCTAAGGGTACCGTTACACCTAGCGATGCACCAGCGATCCCGACTAGCGATATGACACGGTCAGGATCGCTTGTGCATCGCTAGGTGGTCGCTAGTCAGCTGCCACACAGGCAGATCTCACCAGCGACATAGCGGTGGTCGGGGATCGCTACTTACCTGTCAGACGCGGCGATCCTGTGTCCTCCTGCCCGCGTCCACGCGTCGCTCATCGGCGCCACAGAAAGCCCAGCAGGAAGTGGCCGACGAGGAATGGTCCAGGAGCTTCTCGTGCGATCAGCGATAACCAGCGGGGGAGCCGGTCGGAGGTAAGTATCACATGCAGCGATATCGCTAGCAATATCGCTGCAACGTCACAAAATCGGTGACTTTACAGTGATATTGCTAGCGATATCGCAGTGTGTAACGGGGGCTTTAGGCTAATGCCATGACAGTCCTTATATTCTGTGTGCATGTGGATTATAATAATTGAATTTATTTGATTCAGATATCGAGAAAATGAACAGGGAAAAAAACTTGCTAATATTAATTGCATTGCTTTCCAATAACACTTTTAGGTAGACTCTAAGCACGAACAGTTATTTGCTAGAATTAATATGTGCCTTACACTCCATTACAGTTGTGCAGATAATGAACATTAATTTTGCTTTCTTAAAAGAAGTGGGCCAACTGAGGATTTCATGTAGGAACTGAGAATGCAATGACAACACAATTGGAGTATAAGTCAGACACATGTAGTAATTATATTAATGATAGCAATAATTACATACACACATATGTATTGATTTTACCTATTGATTTTTCGCTTCACTTGAGCTCATATGTAAAACTCTGAAGCTGCTGAAAAAAATTGAAAAATTATTGTCAATCTGCTATAGTATATTTAACTTTAAAAGGAACCTGTCACCAGATTATACACTATTAACCTGCAGATATGGGACTAATAGCATTATTAACCTACCCAGTACCCGCACTTAGCTGAGCGTTTGCGGGGAGAAAATTAACTTTATTTTCCAAGGCAGCATTCTCGTTTCAGTCACCACTCTGTGCATAGTGAGCGGTGGCTGTAACCGCACCCACTGCCTTGACTTACAGTCGGCCCTGATGCAGAGCCAGTGAACTAGTGCCAACACCACCCTCGTGTCTGAAACCGGAACGCCTCTGAGGGGAATAACGTTAATTATCTCTCCGCAGCGTTTGATTAACTGCAGGCACCAGGGAGGTTAATAACACTATTAACCTGCAGATTAACCCCATATCTGCAGGTTAATAGCATTTTTCCTGGTAATGGGTTTTCTGTATTAACAGATATATTAAGTTAGTTTGAGTAACACATAGCTCTTGTTCTAAAAGTTAGAGCAATAATTCTTTGTAACAAATCTAGTTAGTATTATGCTGCTATTGTATTAGATATATTTTTAGATGTAGACAAAATGTTCCTAGCAGAAAATTTGTGCGGGTCCATCAAGCTACTTATTTGCCATATAGAATTGAATCAATGTTATTAAACAGGTTGACCAATGAAAAGAAGTTATCAAAAACCATGGAATAGGTAAGGACTTATAGATTGGTGAAGGTGGTAGTCTGACCCCCTGGACCCCCGATAATGGGATTCTTTTATTCCCCTGGAAATGGAGCAGCAGTGTTCATTCTCAACTGCCGCTCCAATAATTCTCAAAAAGGGACTTGTGATGCTAATCACTATGAACATACTTACTGTGAGACTGAATAGTCAAAACGTCTGGGGTCAGTAACAAGAAGGCTCATAATAGACAAAGAAAAAATAGTATCAGTTCAAGGTCAGAGTATCAGGAAATCAGCAGATCGAGACAAAGTGTTAAGTTAAACAGATGATCGCAGGTAAATGCAATGGAGATCAGAATACAACTCAGAGTACAGAGCAAACACACACCACTTGAGAAAAGCTATGATTGGTAATGGTCTGACAATTGTTAGAGAGCTAAATAGCCTTGTAATCACCTAGAATGGATGATATCTAGAGGAGATCCCAGAAAGAACGGCTGATCTGTCATTCACAATACACACACCTCTGCTTCGGATTGGATGGTAGAGTTGTCACCCACAATCTTGACAGCTGAGCAAGCCCTCAATCCCATAGGGCATTCACAGTGTTCATAGGACACTGTGTGGAATCATGACAGTACCCCCTCTTCTAGGGGTGCCACCGGACTTAGTTTTCCCAGGAAACCTACAATAGAAGACTATGACCAGACGATTGGCCCTGCCTTCATGGTTCAAGTTAGCAACCAGGATCTTTCCTCCGGTCTGTATCCCTTCCAATTGATGAGATACTGGAGCAAATTACAGATTTTCTGAGAATCAACAATCTTTTGTACCTCATACTCTAAACTGTCATTGACAGAAAACCAGAGGAGGGACGAGACAAAACCAAAGAGACAAACTCCTTTAGTAGTGATCTATGGAACACATTCAGAATGCAAAAAGGGAGTTTTAATCTAAAGGTCATTGAATTAACCAAGTCTCATACGGGCCAATAAACTTAATACCCAACTTTGCTGATGGCACTTTCAATTTAATAATTTTTTATGAAAACCAAACCATATCACCTACTTCGAAAATGGGACCCATGATACGTATCCTATTTGCCTTCCATTTCTGGAGAAGCTGAGCCATCTCAATATTGCTTTGAACCTCCCTCCAGACATCCCCAAGTTTTTGAATAGCAACCTCTACTCTTGGACATCCAGAACTCATCCTAGACAATTCCTTAAAATGGGGATGAAAACCATAATTGCAAAAAAGGTGAGGTTCCAGTAGACTGGTTAACCTGTTAAAGGCAAACTCAGCAAGAAGTAAAAATAAGGTCCTCCTGCTGAGCTGCCCACAACATAACAATTTAAAATTTGTTTCAACACCTTTTTTGTCCTTCCTGTCTTACCATTGGTTTCAGGGTGGTAAGTAAAGGAAAATGATAAATCAATCCCCAATATTTTACAAAATGCTTTCCAGAACTTGGAGACAAATTGCACCCCCTATCAAATACAACATTTAAACTGATTCCACGTAATCTCACCACATGATAGATAAACAGCCTGGAAAGTGTTTCAGAATTCAGTAACTCCAATGAAGGAAAAAAATGTGCCTGTTTACTGAATCGGTCAACTATTAGTCAAATAACAGTCTTCCCTTCAGACGAAGGCAAATCTACAATGAATTTCTTGTACAAACAACTATTTTTGGATGCAATGAAGGCAATTTCCCAGCCAGCCAGACTGACTTTAGCACATGCGCAAACATCACAAGTGGATTCAAAATCTTTAATATCATTAAGCATGGATGGCCACCAAAAGAGACTAGCAATGGCTTTCTGCATAGCTGTGACCCCAGGCTGACCAAACTAGGAGGAATCAAGAAACTCCTGCAACAAATGTGATATTAAGATATACAGGCACAAATAAGTTGGACCCTGGATTAGTGAAAGTTGACAACAAGTGGACTTCATGGATCTCTGCCTCCAACTCCGAGGATACCATAGAAACCACAATACCCTGAGGAAGAATGGAGGATGGAGGTTCTGGGGGAGAAACTGAATAAAAAGCTAAATGACAAAGTGTTAGCCCTAAGATTCTTGGACCGCAACCTGACTTTGATAGCAAAATTGAATCTAGAAAAAAATATCTGGCCTGTCTTGAGGTTAAGTGTTTTGCAGACTCAATATGTGGGATTAACTAAAAAACAGCTAAAAGTACGTATTCAGGAGCACCTCTTAGGAATTAAGATGTAAAAGATGTTGCTTCATTAAAAACAATGCTGAAACATTTTAGGACATACCACAACTGTGATGCATCCTTGTTTGAAGTACGGGGCATTGACAAAATTTCCACAGATAACATGGGTGGCAATATCAGCCGCATACTTGCTCAACGGGAAACTAAGTGGATATGGACTGTTCAGCCACTTGGCCTTAATGATAATAACACTTTTGTCCTTTTTCTCTGACGACCTTGTATACTATTACCCTGTTTTTACATTTATGTAAATTTTTTATTGTGTCACATCATGGTTTTAGTGTCCCTTTATTTTGCTATTTAAATAAATTTTTATTTATTTTTTAGACCATATATATATATATATATATATATTTGCGTATATATATATATATATATATATATATATATATATATATATATACACAGTGGGGAAAAAAAGTATTTAGTCAGTCAGCAATAGTGCAAGTTCCACCACTTAAAAAGATGAGAGGCGTCTGTAATTTACATCATAGGTAGACCTCAACTATGGGAGACAAACTGAGAAAAAAAATCCAGAAAATCACATTGTCTGTTTTTTTTTCATTTTATTTGCATATTATGGTGGAAAATAAGTATTTGGTCAGAAACAAGCAATCAAGATTTCTGGCTCTCACAGACCTGTAACTTCTTCTTTAAGAGTCTCCTCTTTCCTCCACTCATTACCTATAATAATGGCACCTGTTTAAACTTGTTATCAGTATAAAAAGACTCCTGTGCACACCCTCAAACAGTCTGACTCCAAACTCCACTATGGTGAAGACCAAAGAGCTGTCAAAGGACACCAGAAACAAAATTGTAGCCCTGCACCAGGCTGGGAAGACTGAATCTGCAATAGCCAACCAGCTTGGAGTGAAGAAATCAACTGTGGGAGCAATAATTAGAAAATGGAAGACATACAAGACCACTGATAATCTCCCTCGATCTGGTGCTCCACGCAAAATCCCACCCCGTGGGGTCAGAATGATCACAAGAACGGTGAGCAAAAATCCCAGAACCACGCGGGGGGACCTAGTGAATGAACTGCAGAGAGCTGGGACCAATGTAACAAGGCCTACCATAAGTAACACACTACGCCACCATGGACTCAGATCCTGCAGTGCCAGACGTGTCCCACTGCTTAAGCCTGTACATGTCCGGGCCCATCTGAAGTTTGCTAGAGAGCATTTGGATGATCCAGAGGAGTTTTGGGAGAATGTCCTATGGTCTGATGAAACCAAACTGGAACTGTTTGGTAGAAACACAACTTGTCGTGTTTGGAGGAAAAAGAATACTGAGTTGCATCCATCAAACACCATACCTACTGTAAAGCATGGTGGTGGAAACATCATGCTTTGGGGCTGTTTCTCTGCAAAGGGGCCAGGACGACTGATCCGGGTACATGAAAGAATGAATGGGGCCATGTATCGTGAGATTTTGAGTGCAAACCTCCTTCCATCAGCAAGGGCATTGAAGATGAAACGTGGCTGGGTCTTTCAACATGACAATGATCCAAAGCACACCGCCAGGGCAACGAAGGAGTGGCTTCGTAAGAAGCATTTCAAGGTACTGGAGTGGCCTAGCCAGTCTCCAGATCTCAACCCTATAGAAAACCTTTGGAGGGAGTTGAAAGTCCGTGTTGCCAAGCGAAAAGCCAAAAACATCACTGCTCTAGAGGAGATTTGCATGGAGGAATGGGCCAACATACCAACAACAGTGTGTGGCAACCTTGTGAAGACTTACAGAAAACGTTTGACCTCTGCCATTGCCAACAAAGGATATATCACAAAGTATTGAGATGAAATTTTGTTTCTGACCAAATATTTATTTTCCACCATAATATGCAAATAAAATGAAAAAAAAAACAGACAATGTGATTTTCTGGATTTTTTTTTCTCAGTTTGTCTCCCATAGTTGAGGTCTACCTATGATGTAAATTACAGACGCCTCTCATCTTTTTAAGTGGTGGAACTTGCACTATTGCTGACTGACTAAATACTTTTTTTCCCCACTGTATATATATATATATATATATATATATATATATATATATATTAACCCGTACCTAACATGTACTGGATCTTGGCTGCAAGGATTTTGAACTTTTGTCGTGTATAGGATCTTGCCTTTAAAAGACATTTAACTCTTGGCAGCATTATTGCTGTGATTATTTTCTTCTAGATTATTCCCTAATTAATAATTCTGTTCATGTAATATTTATTTTCTATTGTTTATTTTCTTTATTTTTATTTTTTTTATTTTTTATAATATTTTGATATTTTTGTGATATTTTCAAATTATATTTTCTTTGCTATTTATTCATTTCATTATGTCACGCTTTGTTATATAATCGTCTTGCACTATTTACATTGCACTAGGCACTATTTGTTTACTATTGTTATAAGATACCTTGTATACAACAGCTAAGAGTACATATGATGTCTTCTTTAGGCTGAGTTCACATGTGGCGGTTTCGCGGCGGTTTTAACCTTGCAATTTTGCAGTGAAAACGCGAAAAATAAGCATCCCATGCATTCCTACGGGATTCCGCAATGCTGTGCTAATGCTGCGGTTTTTGTGCTGTTCCATCTAAGGTTATGATTGTATGCTTACATAATTGTGTTATGTTACCATTCTTTGTGTTCAGTTTTGCATTTGGTCTGCTGCCACCTGCTGTCCTTTTTCAGTGTGGCCGACTGCAGCTAATTATTTTTAGTACATGCCTTCAGCTTCCTGGTCAGGTGACTCCTTCTCTTCCTGCCGATGGCCATTACTACTGTAGTTTCTTTTTCTCCTGAGAGAGGCAGGCTTACCAGGCTGTGAAAGGCATCAGTTTTTTGACCACTCACAATTTGCTAAATTTGCTGAATCATCTTGCTGCATACCTTGCTGCATCTTGCTGTACCACCTGGGTTGTTACACCTGCATTTCTGGAGAAGTACTGCATTACCAATCATACGCTGTATGTCCAGATTTCCAATAAACAAGTCTGGACTTCACAATATCTGGTGTGTGTCATCTCTCTGGACGCATGAACAGCAAAACAGCAGCAATGGTCCTGTCTGCTCTGCATTGAGGAAACAGAAGGTAGGAATCTCTCCCAACCCCAATCAACTACACCTCCATTCACCTCATGTGGGGACAGAACAGTCAAAAAACTGCCTTGAAGTTTGGTAAAAAATCACCCTTATATCCTAACCCGTCTGCCCGCTCACATACTGCAGCCCTGCTCTGCTAAAAAACTCTGCAGCTTCACCCCATACCGCATTGTGCATAGAGACTGTCTGTATATTATACAACATTGCTGCAGATTGTCGGACTGCTAACCCCACAATTCTCTAAAAACACATTGGGAATCTTATCAGGACATCTTAACTAAGCTGCACCGCGATTTCCAGCCCCCAATTCAAAAGTTCAGTTTCTTAAAGAGACAGTGCACTGTTATGATTGAGTCACCGTAGGAGGCAGACACAAAAATAGAAGCTACGTCCAGAAAACCAGAGAAGTTGGCAACTATCAGATTGCAGACCCCTGAACCTATCAACACAACTAGCAGTAGCCGTGGGGGGTTCCTACGATGCCCTAGACCCCTCGATCACAGCCGGAGAGCTAAATAGCCTAAAGACAGAAAAGGAAATCTAAACTGCCCCAGAGCAGACCCCAAAGTAAAAGGCAGCCCCCTTCATATAATGACGGTGAAATAAGATGAAAAAACACTCACACAGATAGAAAGATAGGCTGAGCAAATGATGGGGCCCAAGCTAACTAAACAGAACAGGAAAGGAAGGTTGCTGTCTGCAACCTGCCAAAACCCTATCAAAGACATAAGCCAACAAGCTGATATGAAAAAGACCCTGAAGCAGCTAGGCTTCAAAAACTAAATCAGCACTCAGGTATTTTCAGAAGACAGAGCTAAAGGAATTCAGCACACCCCAGCAGGGAATGGCAGAAATCCAGAAAAACAAAGCAAAACAAAGTCAAAGCACAAATGCAAAAAGCCGAGCAAAAACTTAGCTTTAGAAGAGCAGGAATTCAGACTGGTCTCCAAGGATCCCACAGAGAAATCACCTGCAGGGCAGAAGGGCGTCGGCAGCCTTATATCCAGTCAGTAACTCCACTCATCCAGTCATCATCATCAGACTCAGGTGTTTGATAATCAGGCTCACTACCTTTCTTTACCAGAAGAGGGAGTTCCTCGGGCCTCAGTAGTGAAGGGGAAAATGAACTCACAACAGTGCACCTTAAATCAAAATGGCCGAAAAAGACCCTGCACAGTCTCCCACTGCTGAAACAGAGCAAATACCACCCGATACTGTCCTTTATGAAGAGGGGGAAACAGAGCCAGCTTCAGAAATAGACCAAGACTCACGACCAAGACGCTCTGTCAAACCAACCATAAAGGCTGTTGAAAACTATCACAGTACAAAGGATGAGTTCAATGTCAACCTGGACGACCTATGGGAACGAGTCACCTCCCTCATGTCAAGCATCCAACGCCACAAAAATGATGCAGCGAGTCTGCAGGACACTATAAAACGGCTAGACACGGCCCACAGAAGATACAAGAGACTGTCCGCAAGGTACATTGCCTTCCTAAAAGACTCTAATATTGATGAAGCCTCATCAAAGTTAAGCAAAGTAGATTCCACAGACAGAGAAAGGGACGCCGCAGTGCAAGACGCCAAAGATAAAGCGGAGCTCCGTATTGCTCATCTGCAAGAATCAAGATCCCGCAGGTCAAGCTCATCCAGACACTCTTCTCGGTCATACAAATCATCCTGCTCAAGAACTTCAGCCCTCAGCGACAAAATCCTAGAGGCCCGTTTACACGCAGAGCGATCCAAACTAAGACGCTCCTACACAGAAAAGAAAGTAGAAGCAGAGGCAGAAGCCAAGAAAGCAGAGGCAGAAGCCAAGAAAGTAGAAGCAGAGGCAGAAACCAAGAAAGCAGAAGCAGAGGCTCGGGCAAATATTCTTCAAACAGAAATGGAGGAAAAAATCGCATTAGCTGAAGTAAAAATACTCGAGCAAGCATTGAAGCAAAACCTCGACCCAATCTGCCTACCACCACTGAAAGAAGAGGACCCAGCCATCCGTACCAGTAATTATGTGCAGAAACAGATATCTGCAGCACATACCTCCACCGACGTTCAACCCAACAATGTGGAAACGTCCAAGTCAGCCCAACTTATGGTGCCAGTGTTACCCACAGCATCTGCAGAGACCCAAGACCAACACAATAATGTGTCCCCCCCAGGAGCAGCAATCATCACAAGATGATCGCAAGATGCATTCCAGTCCATCTCCACAGTTCAAGCCGCAGTCATCAAAATCTCCAAAGGTTAAACCACAGCTCAACCCTCCAGCAACATCATTCTACCCGGGAACAATTCACCCTTCCATGCTACACAGCTTATACGCCCGAGAGGCAACTCAAGCTAACATGGTAACAAGGAGTGAAGGATCGGATATGCCCAAGTTAGCCAGGTTTATGGTGAGCAAAGATCTAATCAGCACCAGCCTCTCAAAGTTTGACGACTGTGCAGAGAACTACAGAGCCTGGAAGGCAACCTTCCAGGCCACGATTGCTGACCTCAACCTATCTGCAGAACAGGAGCTCGACCTCATGGTAAAATGGTTGGGTCCTGACTCCACAAACCGTATCAAGAGTCTTCGGACCATCTACATGGGGCAAGCTGAAGTAGGTATCCAAGGAAGAAGAAAATGGCGACAGAATAAACCGAACTTGAAAGAAGGAGACGTGGTACTAATGAAAGAACAACAAGCCTGAAGGATCGACTGGCCCATGGGAATCATTACAAAGACTTTCCCTAGTCAAGACGGTAAGTTCCGGAAGGTGGAGCTGAAGGTCCTTAGGAAAGGCGAGCCTAAGACATTTCAGAGGCCAATCCACGAGCTTGTATTGATACTGCCATTTGAGGACGTTCCGGTAGGATGAACCACGAACAGAGCACTGCCTTACTATTTCGTCCATTGAATTACTGTTGGGTCAGAGACAGTTTGGCCTAGTGCGACTTCTCCGATCCGAAGATGGGAATTAATTGGATTGTCTCAGGAACTGACTGTCATCTACCTCGTTTTGAAGTTGTGATTTACATGCATATTTGTGTTTCTTTTCTAGGTTATTGAACTTTACTTAAGCAAAAAACATTAATATAGTGAAATCCCTTACGGAATTTCAGACGGGGAGTGTGCTGTTCCATCTAAGGTTATGATTGTATGCTTATATAATTGTATTATGTTACCATTCTTTGTGTTCAGTTTTGCATTTGGTCTGCTGCCACCTGCTGTTCTTTTTCAGTGTGGCAGACTGCAGCTAATTATTTTTAGTACATGCCTTCAACTTCCTGGTCAGTTGACTCCTTCTCTTCCTGCCGGTGGCCATTACTAGTTCCTTTTTCTCCTGGGAGAGACAGGCTTACCAGGCTGTGAAAGGCATCAGTTTTTTGACCACTCACAATTTGCTAAATTTGCTGAATGATCTTGCTGCATACCTTGCTGCACACATCTTGCTGTACCACCTGGGTTGTTACACCTGCATTTCTGGAGAAGTACTGCATTACCAATCATACGCTGTATGTCCAGATTTCCAATAAACAAGTCTAGACTTCACAATATCTGGTGTGTATCATCTCTCCGGACGCATGAACAGCAAAACAGCAACAATGGTCCTGTCTGCTCTGCATTGAGGAAACAGAAGGTAGGAATCTCTCCCAGCCTCACTCAACTACACCTCCATTCGCCTCATGTGGGGACAGAACAGACTTTACCAGGGTGGAATAGCTTCACAGTAAAAAACGCAGCATGCTCATTAATTTAGCGGAAACGCAGCGATCCTGCACCCATAGGAATGCATTGTTCTGCTTACTTTCCGCATGTGGCAGTGCACACCATGTGAAAAGTAAGTAGAACATTTGCGGATGGTACCCACGGTCCGGAGGAGAGGAGATTGTCCTCTGGGCTTTGGGTATCATATCCCTGTAAAAAATGGAACTTAAAATAAAAAATATTGTTATTCTCACCTTCCGGCATCCCGCGCAGCCTTCCCGCCTCTCTCCACGCTCCCGGTCCCAGTAATCCTTTGCGAGAATGACCGCGATGACATCCGTTCTCGCGGGATCGTGAAGTCTCGCGGTCATTCGCGCGATGTCATCGCTCGCAAAGGATTACTGGGACCGGGAGCATGAAGAGACGCGGGAAGGCTGCGCTGGAAGGTGAGAATAACAATATTTTTTATTTTTTTTATTATTTTTTACATCCTATCTTTTACTATTGATGCTGCATAGGCAGCCTCAATAGTAAAAAGTTGGTCACACTCGTCAAACACTATGTCAATCAGTTCTCCAAGCGATGCTACAGATCGCTTGGAAAACGCTAGCATTCTGCAAGCTAATTATGCTTGCCAAACGCTAGTTTTTCCACGGGAATTTAAAATGCGATTTTTCCGCCGAATGGAATTCGGAATTCTCACGCTAATTTCCGCGAGAGTTCCGCTACGTTTGAACGTAGCCTTCGGCTTTTTTTGCAGTTGGCACAAATATCCCCCTTTTTTGTCCCAATTTTTCCTTGCTGACCACGTCTATATGTTTGTGCCGTCTCCCAGTGACATGACTCCTGACGTGACTGTGATGTCGGCGGATGCATGACACGGTTGCCGGGGCTGCACATCTGCGTCTAAGTGAGCTGCACGTCATCACCACGCCTCCTCCCTGTGATTGGCCATACACTTACACACCTCCTAACACCGATTAGCTCTGGGCACTATTTAGCCATGTTCTGGTCCCTGTAGACTACACCCTATGATGAAAGCGCAAGCCGAAACGCGTGATGGGGTGGATGCCACTTGGACTCAGGAGCCCGCTTTCTATGTAAGTTTATTACCCCTAATATAACTTTTATATTTGCTTTACTGCTTTCACTTTGGCATAAGTACTATTGGTATTATTTACACATACTGCCTTTCATGAATAGCTTGTGATACCTGGTGGTATACACATAATGGTGATTACTTTTTTCTCTGCCCTTATATTACACTTTAATAGTGAATCATGTTACTACGATAGCATGGCATTAATATGGCAACATATAATTGAATTTTTTTGCACTCTGCACTTTATATTATTTACATTATTATGTTAATATGGTGGCAATATAGTTTATTTTATTGATTATATAGTTGCACACTGCATATATTTTTGCTTGCACTATTTAATATGGCAGTAATATAATTATCTTTAATTATTTTTTTGTGCACTGCCCTTTATTTTATTATTTACATTATTAGGCTTAAATGGCAATATTGTATTGATGTAATATTGTATCTATACTGCATACAGCTTTTTATTAATTTATATCCTTGTGTGTATCCTTGTCTATGTTTTTATCATTATATAACTTTTTACTCGGAGGTTACCATTTACTAGTATTCATATAAATAAAGATTTTAAACCAAATTAATAAGTGCTTGCTTTGGCAAACAATTATAATGTGCACTGATATGAATTGTGCTGCTTATGTGCTGGCTCGGGCTAGAACTCGTGTATACTGTGTTCTGCTCAGTGGCGTAACTATAAAGTTATGGGCCCCGATGCGAACTTTCAAATGGGGCCCCCCATGCCAAAATACACTCATATCTCCGCTCCGTACACCTCGTACACACGCGGCTCTGCTCCGTACACCTCATACACACGCAGCGCCTCTCCGCACACTTTGTACACCTCGTACATACGCGGCTCTGCTCTATACACCTCCTACACACGCGGCTCTGCTCCGTATACCTCATACACACACGGCTCTGCTACAACCACCCTGTAAACCCCTCCTGACCCCACACAGAAACTTTACCTCATCCAGCATCTTGACAACCAGCACAGCAGAGTCCTGCATACATCGAGGCCCCTGATCATGTGACCCCCTGACTCCTCCCCTCCTGTGACCTCATCACAGGTCCTGTGTGCACAGAAAAGGACTTTATTGCAGGCTGCGGTGGGTCTATCTGCGAGGGCGAGGATGGGGTGCATGGGGGGGTGGCGGCTCAGTGCGGGATGCGGGGGGTGTCAAAAATGGGACTATCCCGTGAGAATCTGCACCATTGGGAGATATCTTGGTCTGACCTGCCAGGCCCCTGACTCCCCCCGGGCCCAGTTGCAGTGGCGCCTGCTGCGACCCTGGTAGTTATGCCCCTGGTTCTGCTGTGTGGAATGTTGCTCCTGGCTGAGGCTTGCATCCAGACACGTTACACCAGTGCGCTTCTGTGGTCCAATGTCTAGGCTGGGCGTCCTGGTTGCCTCGGTGACCCGGTGGATGATGTCATATCCTCCTCCCGATCACGTGGGGCACCAGCCGCTTATGCCAGCATCGGGGGCGTGGCATCACGGTCACATACACCGATTGATGTACCCAGCGCTTACATGCTGAAGTAAACATCTTCACCTTCAATCTAATTATTCCTGCAGCTGTATAAGGTCACATGTTGAGCACTGCTTTCTAAATCAGTGCTTATTGATCGTAGCAAATTTTAGCTGCTTCATATCGTCCCATTCACTTTTACTATATAAGGCACCCACTGTTACATTAAGCCGCGCAACCTGACAAAGCTGCTTTTGGTGAAACACGCGTCGAGGCTGCTGAGTGGGACTCCTTACGGGCACCTACCTTCATCCATTTAGATCATTGCTTCAGGCATACTTTCCCCCCACTTTATGGGGGGGGGTTGTACTCTAGCTGAGGTTACCACTTGCAAGATGTGAATAAGCTAATCGCTCTATATAGGATTCTTGTGTGGTAGATATACTAGTATATATGCACGACTGTTTATCCTAATCTTATATTTTCTTGATATTATACAGACCTCTCTAGATTTATCCTGTTGCCTGGGTTTCAATTTACTGATCTGGTTTTCTTGTCATATATAATTTTTGTTTATTTGCAAATCAGTCAGTTTTATTACACTGTTTTTCTCCTACATTTATTGAACCCCAGGGAGGTGTTGCTCCTATCTGGTAGTCCCAATTGTTCTTGTTATGCTGTCTCATGCTGTGTGTCAGCTCTCACAATCATTGTAATGATCCATTGTATGCATTTATAGTATTGTCTAATAAGTATTGTATTATTGATTATACATTTCTCTAGTGAGCTTATTTCCATGAGGTATTGATATCCTTTGGATTAAGTGTTTCACGTTTTGGTATATAGGATTAACACTTTTTATAGTGTTTGTGAAGCTATAGCTTCAAACTTAGAGGATTAGATTTGTTGGCTTATAAAGATTATATTGTTGTTAATATATTGGGACGTTTTTGGTCGTTTTTTCGTCCCACCCCCTATTTCTTATACAACAGGGTGAGTATGGAGGAGCCATGCATTCAACAGGGGGAGGATGGAGGAGCCATGCATTCAACAGGGGGAGCCACACATAACAGGACAGGGATAAGGGGACAATGCATACCCGGTGTCAGGAACACTGCACTGCACTTGCTCACTGAGCCAGTACGCATGTCCTGAGTACAAACCTGTGCCCAAAGATACCTGTGGAGCGGGGCAGCAGTGGTGACGATGCATGCTCCAGGCTCACAGGACCTGTGTCACTGAAGGTAGAAAGCAGTGAAGGATCTACGATCATGTGACTGCAGGGAGTGGGGCTTAGCGTCCTGCTGCTGGAGATAAGTGCAGGATTCTACTATAGGGATCCTCAAATCAGACAAACAGGGGTCATACACAGAGAGAGCAGCGTGGTACCAGAGGGACAAGCAGAGAGTAGTCAGAACGTAAGCAATGAGTCATACACGGAGATAGCAGCAAAGTACAAGAGGGGCAACCAGAGACTAGTCAGGACATAGGCAATGAGTCAGAAACCAGAGAAACAGATAAACAGTACGGAATCAAGAGACAAACTCACAACAGGGGACAGAACCGGGTCAGAACCATATAAGCAAGCTAGAAGACAATCAGAAGGCACAGGCACACAGGGGTCACCACACTCGGCCAAAGGCAAAAGTATAACTGACAGGGATTGGAGTGTCCCAGGGCTATAAGAAGCCCTCCTTGAGCCAAAGAGAGGCTACAATAATTAACCCCCGGCGTGCAGGTCAAGCCTGCACTGAGCCCAAGACATTAACCCCTGACGTGCAGGTCAAAACCTGCAATGGGATCATGACACCCAGCTTATACTCACGTTAATAAGCTTACTCAGTTTTCCATGGCAAAATTAGGTGCCTCGGCTTATAATCAAGTATGTACGGTACATTTATTAACAATTATGCCTGTGTTTAGGCAGCACTGGAAGCATTGCTACATGCAAGATCATTACCCAGACGTTTGTTGAAAACCTTCAACTGATGTTTTTTCATTTGCCTGGAAGTATAGTATTGATCCTAATGAAAAGGGTTATCCAACTAACAAAGTACCCTTTAATCAAAAGATCTTGGAATAATAATAAGTACCACAATTAGATGTGTTAAAAAAATTGTTCCTGTGCTGAAAGTTTCTCATACATGTGCCCCTGCAAGTACTGTGTAATTGTTGGGTCTGACCATGCTGGAACATGGTTAATAAATATCATTGGCCAGGGAGGAATAGTAAGCGATTAAACAGATTGCAGCTGCTGCTTTCTGTGAGGTAAAACATTACCATAGAGAAAGCAGAAAAATCCAGCTCACAGATGAAATCCAAAAATTGCATTTTATTTTTCAAGGAACATGAAGCAAAGATTAAAATTGTGTAGAATGAATTTTCTAAATCATCAGCATGAATTACTGACTGGCTCCTGTATTCTAAGCTTGTATGTTTTACTTAGAAAAGTGGCAGGAGTTAAGAGAAACACATAGTTGTAAGTGCAGTCAAAAAGAGGTGACTACTAGTTCATGGAAACGTCCTCACCAGCTTTTAGCTAAAATTACAGGTCTTTCCCTGTGTGTGTTTAAGGGGAGACTTGATAGATAGTTTTAGATAAATTGTGGCCTTTGAAATATTCAAAGTGGGAGGCCCAATCTCAAAAAACTGCAAAAAAAAAACCAATAAAAGTCATGCTAAAAAATAAAAGGAGGCAAAAAATTGTGTTGATCGAAGCTATGTAATGAAGATTTTTAAGCCACATGATTGTCATAAAAAAAATTAAAAACATTGGCAAAATTGCTGTTTATTTGTTCTTCCAGACTCACAAACAATGGAATAAAAAGCAATAAAAAAAGTCATTTTCCAAACTTCCCCATTAAATCCCTTTTGACTTCAATATCAATACTGTGGTTCACCAGCCAATTATTTTTTGCTTTTCTATAACATCACTTACTTACAGAAAAACACTGCAGCCAAGTGTATAGACTGGAAGCCACTCCTGGAGCACTAGTGATGGAGCAGCAGGGAATTTACTATTTCTATGCTAATTTTCTTACATACTTGGAAAACCAACTTTAGGATTCATACACATGGGATTTATCTGAAAAGTGACAAAAAAAGCGCCAATTTGTGTGGATTTTTTGGGCCATTGCGCCTAACTAATGGCAGATATCAATTTTTGCAAAGAAGGGGTAAAAATCTTTTGAATTTAGCAAAGAAGCAGAGCTGGAAAACTGCCTCCGCCCACACCAGGCTCTCTATATACAAAGTTTATAGACAGTGAGCTGCTTATCACAGGTAAGGGCGTTGCCGGTCCAGGAGGCAGCTGCTGAGTCACAGCAATGATAAGCTCCTGGTGCTAAAACAATCACTGCAGGCAAATAAAACAATGGAGCTTGATAATAGAGGCCATTGTAGTGGCCTCCAGTGTAGTGAATATATTTGAATTATACATACATATTTTCTACAGTAACATATAGAAATAAAATACATGTACATACATACATATATACCGTATATACTCATGTATAAGCCGACCCGCGTATAAGCCGACCCCCTAATTTTGCCACAAAAAACTAGGAAAACGTATTGACTCATGTATAAGCCGAGGGTGGTGCTGCACAAGGGTTAATGGTGGTCCAAAAAGGTGCTCCATAGATAAATACCTCCATAAAATGCTGCAAAAGGGTTAATGGTGACCCAAGAAGATGCTCCATAGATATATACCCCACATAATATGCTGCACAATGGTTAATGGTGTCCCAAGTAGAAGGTCCATACATAAATACCCCCATATGCTGCACAAGTGTTAATGGTGGCCCAAGTAAAAGCTCCATACATAAATACCCCCATATATTGCTGCACAAGGGTTAATGGTGTCCCAAGTAGATGGTCCATACATAAATACCCCCATATGCTGCACAATGGTTAATGGTGTCCCAAGTATATGCTCAATACATAAATACCCCCATATGCTGCACAAGGATTAATGGTGGCCCAAGTAGAAGCTCCATACATAAATACCCCCCATATGATGCACAGGGGTTAATGGTGGCCCAAGTAGATGTTCCATACATAAAATACCCCCCATATGCTGCTGCTGCTACTATAAAAAAAAGAGACATACTCACCTCTCCATCGCTGGGGGCCAGGTGCCGGTGTAGCCGCTGGCTCAGGCCCCCCCGGCACTGGCTATATTTACCGTTCTCAGTTCCATAGCTGTTTCTCAGGTCCTGTGCAGTGACGTTAACAGAGGGCGCGCACTGACTACGTCATCATGCCCTCCGCTAAGTCACAGCCAGAGGACCCGGAGACAGCGGTGGAACGGGGAGCGGTAAGTATTGCTCTGCCCCCCGTCATACTCACCACCCCGCTCCTGGCGCCCAGTCTCTTCAGCCCCTGCTTCCAGCGTGATGTCGGCGTCCCAAGCTGTTCCTGCATTCAGCGGTCATGTGGTACCGCTCATTTAATATACGCATATTCTTGAGTTTAATGAGCGGTACCACGTGACCGCGGAAGCAGGGGGCATGGCAAAGCAGCAGCGCACATGGAAGCAGTTAGTTTTGGTGCCAACCAGCAGTGCACACACAGGCGAAAGTGCATTCCGTCCCCCCCGAGTACTGGCGCCACAACAGGCCATGTCGGTTGGTCCCCACCATCTGCAGTGTGACCGCTGTGAGCAGAGAGGCATCGTGTGCTCAGTAACTGCCAGAAATAGATTTGTCGTGCACTCAATTACTACCAGAGATAGAGGTGCCGTATGCCCACTGACTGTGAATACCTCGCACGTGTAGAGCAGGCAGAGCCAAGTACCAGACAGACTATTGCCGCCTTTCCTGCCACTTGCTTCATGGCCATTAACGTTTGACTCTGGGAGTGTTGTGGCCTTGTTTGCTTCGGCCGCACATATTCATGGACTAAGGGCTCAGTAAAAGGTACCGGACACCGACTGCTGCTAGAATACAGACCATCATGTAAAGGACCTTCCTTTGGACATCGTTTCAGCCGTTGCTGACGCTGCAACTTCCTGCGGGATCATCTGCCATGGAGGAGCACAAAGGACACAATAAGTTCTTTCCTAAAAGACTGTTCATATTCTGCATTTATTGTTCTGCACATTTCCCCATTAACCATTTGTCTCCCTGCGAGGAGTTAATCCCCTGTTAAATTAAACTGTTTGATTTGTTAACCCTTGCTCTGCCTTCTGTCTGTCACTACATCCCGCAACCTGCTAACACTTGGCGTAGTCGGCAGGATGCAGCCCACAAGCACAGAGGTGACAGACCAAGCAGCCGCGGGTGTCCAAAGGGCCAGCTTACTGCTGGGGGCCATGCTTAGCAACCTCCCAAAGTTCGCAGGGAGCAATTCTTTGCTGTGGGACTGGACTGTGCGGATTAACGGTATGTTGAGAATGCACCCCATGACTCCTGCGATGGAGGCAGAGATTGCCATGATGGCCCTGGACTGAGAGGTGAGGTGCTCTGTCATGTTCTGGCCCCCGCATGAGCGAAACACTTTCATTAATTGGCAGGATTGCTTTAGAATTACTGATAGATTTCAGCTGGTGTCATGACTTTCCATGACTTTTTGCACCTCTCTTTCTTCGTGTGTTCAATCCTTTTTTCCTGTGTCATTTCTAATTATTACACAGAACTTAATTTATGGACATCTTTGGTTTGATTTATTTGCCTGTTTGGATTGGATGGGTTGTTCCCAACATCTGGTGAGAAATGCATATGAATAGCACCTTTCAGAAATATATTTACTTAGAAAATTGGTGACGTGTTCAATATTTATTTCACCAGCTGTATATACAGTATACACTCACATAATACAACCATATTCACACTCATGCATACAGCTAACATATTTTGTTGAATCAGTTACTAATCACTTGCCATATCCTGCTTCTTTCTCTCATCCTAGGACAGTTATGGAGGGGGTCGTGAACATAATGCAACTGTTAATCAGCTGCAGAAATCAGGAAGGTAAGGCACACAGGATTGACAAGACTGAAGACAGCTTCCTAGTCACACTGGTACGCTCTGAGTCTTCCCTTCCATCTCACTTTTTGCTGATAGAGAACTGTGCGTGACATTATAGAACTATGGAGGATGCATTGCATATATTGTAAGGAATATTCACTATATGAAGGGGCTGCAGAAGAGGGGTACCCCTTTGTGGATGGCAGTTTGGGAAATGGTCTAATATGTACCCCTCTTCCCTGACACCAGCCCACACTCTAGCTAACTAGGGAGGGGAAAAAACATGGGGACATGCTTTTTGGACTTGTCACTTTAATCTCGACTGCACTTCCAATTAGGTTTCTCTCTGAAATGCCATAGCATGGCTAGAATGCAATCGCTTGTCTATGATTCATGCTGCCTGAACCATGGTTGGTCTCTAATTCATACTGCCGTGGATTAGGTAGCATGAACCAGTTGAAAAGTTCCATTTCCCTTTAACGACTTGATTATGCGGTATAACCCGTAAGAAACGTATTTGCTAATATTTCATTATTAATTACTGTATTACATATTTTTATTGATTAAGACTACTTTTGATAATTGACTTTACTGTCATCTCTTTTTCTTACCATAGTGCAGTGCATATATGTACCTATGAATATGCATGTGTGTATGTGTATTTGTGACTCTGGCTGTGCTTATGTTGTGAGTTCTCCCTAGACTGATAAAGCGACTTCTGTATGTCTCATTAAGTAATACCCTGAAGACTACTACGGTATAGGCATTGTATTGCTTTTCACATATCTGAAAGTCACCAGTTCATATATAAAACAGAGTGGTGCAGATTTTTCTTCTTTTATTGGTTATTAAATCTAAATGATGTATCTAAAGTCAGCAGTGCTGAATGGATGTTTTCTTTTTATGATGGCCATAAAACCTCAAGGAAGGCATCTAAGAGCTAGTACCGCTGAATGAATTTGCAGTCGCTGTGAATCGATATGAAGAACCTTAGCCTTTGATCTACAATATTTTTTTTTTTTGCCTGGGAAGAATCTTGCTAGAATTTGTTTCTTGGCTTAGCTTGACTGCAGAGGCATAGAGGATGAAAACCTCATATTAATTAGAAGCATTTATTTTGCTTGCATGAACTATTCATGTCGGTGAGAGCCCATCACCGTGCTGTCATTATTTTTAAAAGGGCTAGACATTAGTACAGAAAGCGTTCCTCTTGTCATACCGGTGAGTACAAGCCGAGCATCTTGAAGCTAAAGAGAACCGGTGCCGCCATGCATACAGCTCAATAAGTGAATAATGGATATACCCAATCTAGTACATTACAGTGCGGAAGATAAAAAGCTGCCTTTGTTCCGCTACAAATCATCATTAGAACAATGCAATAAGATGTCGTCCTGAACAGCAGCAGCTTGACTGCCTCCTAATAAAACAAGTGGAAAGCTGCCGTGCCTGTTTTGCCTGAGATTTGATGCACCAAATATGTAACTGATTAGATTACAATTACAAAAGCTCTCCTAAAACGGCGAATATGTAATTGGCGGCGTTCCTGCGAGCTTGAAGTGCTTATGTCAAATACAGCTGTAACTTGGCTTGTCTTGTTAGGTAAACAAAATGTGTCTTGACTGTCATTGCCATAAAATATTAATGCACTGGAAGTCTCTAAACCTTACTAAGCATAAGGCCTATTATCACACTTAAGAGCAACGCAATCTAATAAATCGCTAGCGGTATAAAAACTAAGTCAGCTGGCAGAGACAGTAATCTCCCCGAGGGATAGTAAGTGCCTAAACTTCAGATACAGCAGCTGCAGCGACAGAAATAATGTTTCTGCTGCTCAGTGCAAATACATTTTTACTAAATTCAGTCATTTAAGCGCTAATGGAATGATTACGAAAATCTATATTATGTCAGATATTTAAAGCAAGTTGTAAAATTACCATCAGCATGCACAACCATGTTTCTAGTGGGATATATACAATATATTTCCAAATTAGCAAGATGTGTAGTATGACGTGGACTCCGCATTCAGTAATCAGGGAAGATTTGCAATGATTAAAAATCTAGTAATTAACATACTATAATGTTGGCTCAGTAATTACGATGTTTCCTTATCAATAAATTTTACTTTCAGTTATAGCATCAACATTTCTCGTAAATGTGTCCTTTTATTACAATTTCCTCAGGACTTATAGGGTCCGATTCATTAAGATTGGCGTTGTACACATTAATCTTAATTAATGTGACTGCAATTAAGAATAAGGTGTTATTCCGAGTAACGTGCGCCTGATTCATTCAGAGGTGCATGACACTTAAAGGGAATCTGTCACCAGGTTTTTGCTACCTCTTCTGAGAGCAGCATGATGCAGGCAAAGAAAAGCTGAATCCAACAATGTATCACTTAGGTTACTGGGTGCAACTGTTCAGACACAACCAGCGTTTTTAGATTCAGCAATGCTGCAGAACTGAGAAAGTTAACCCCACCCAAACCAAGTACTCTCTATAGACAGTGAGCTGCTTATCGCAGAAGGGGGTGGAGTCAGACCAGTGCTCATTGGACCAGCTAGTCACAGCAATGTTAATCACAAGGTAATTAATCCTTCAGTCTAAGTAAACAACACCACAAAACTGGACATGTGACAAATCGTTGAGTTCAGTGTTTTAACCCCTGCTTCATCCTGTCCTCAGATTACATATCAAAAATCTGCTGACAGATTCCCTGTAATGAATAAGGCACACCTTACAAATGTCCTGCATCACCCAACAGAAACAAAAGAAACTTGAATACATTTCTGTTAGTGGCTAAAATTTTGATTAATTCGATCGACAGGCTTAGCCATGCCTCATACTACCCCAGCTCTTTCCATTTTAAGATCTTCAAGTTGTGAAAAAAGTTTACAAAATTTGAAGGTGTTTTACACCAGAAAACTTCTCAAAACAACTTCTTGATTTGAACCATTAGGGCCCATACATATAATAAGCCTGCCAAATTTGATTGGACTGTTTGACTCTCCTATGTATTTATGGACCTGCCCACTGTTCTGAGTACATTGAATTTTAACACCCAATCTTTTTTGGTCTCAGCTTTGATGAACAACCATTGTAATAATAATAATAAATTTTATTTCTATAGCGCCAACATATTCCGCAGCACTTTACATTTCAGAGGGGACTTTTACAGACGATAGACATTACAGCATAACAATAATCTCATAGATCATAACAGATTCCAAGAGGAATGAGGGCCCTGCTCACAAGCTTACAATCTATGAGGAAAAAGGTAGACACGAAAGGTGGGTGGTAACAATTGCCCTGATTGTTTGGACCAGCCATAATAAGTGTGTAACAGTACAGACACAGAGGGCTGATAGATGCATAAAGCATGTGGGAACATGATACGGGGAACCAGGTTATGGTAAAGCTTTTGACTGTGCCACACAGGGATAGGTAGGTTAATGTGTTGAGGCGGTAGGCCAGTCTGAATAAATGCGTTTTCAGGGCATGCTTAAAATTGTAGGGATTGGGGACTAATCGTATTGACCTGGGAAGTGCATTCCAAAGAATTGGCACAACGTGTAAAGTCTTGGAGACGGGAGTGGGAGGTTCTGATTATTGAGGATGCTAACCTCAGGTCATCAGCAGAACGGAGGGTGGTAGACTGAAACAAGGGAGGAGATGTTGGGTGGTGCTGAGCCATGGAGTGCTTTGTGGGTGAGGGTAATAAGTTTGTACGGGATACTGGAGTGGATGGGTAGCCAGTGTAAGGACTGGCACAAGGTAGGGGCATCGTTGTAGCCATTGACGAGGAATACGATCCTAGCTGCAGCATTCAAGACAGATTTGAGGGGGGAAAGTTTGGTAAGAGGGAGACCGATTAGAAGAGAGTTACAATAGTCCAGACGAGAATGAATAAGTGAAACAGTAAGAGTTTTTGCAGAGTCAAAGGTAAGAAAAGGTCGAATTCTAGAAATGTTTTTGAGGTGCAGATAACAAGAGCGAGCCAGTAATCGGATGTGGGGGGCAAAGGAAATCTTGGAGTCAAGTATAACCCCAAGACAACGGGCATGTTGCTGGGGAGTAATAGTGGCACCACACACAGAAATGGCAGTGTCGGGTATAGGTACATTAGTAGAGGGAGGAAACACAAGGAGTTCAGTCTTTGACAGGTTCAGTTTCAGATATAGTGAGGACATGATGTTAGACACAGCGTTTAGTCAATCACTGGTGTTTTCTAAAAATGCAGGCGTGATGTCAGGAGAGGAAGCGTTTAATTGGGTGTCATCAGCATAAAGATGGTACTGGAAACCAAATCTACTGATTGTTTGACCAATAGGGGCAGTGTACAAGGAGAAGAGGATGGGTCCTTGAACCGATCCTTGAGGAACCCCAACAGTAAGTGGAAGATGAGAGAAGGAGGAGCCAGCAAAAGATACAGTAAAGGAGCGGTCAGAGAGATAGGAGTTAAACCTGGAGAGAACGGTGTTCTTGATGCCGATGGAGCGGAGCATAGTGAGGAGGAGTCACTGTGTCAAATGCTGCAAAGAGATCCAAGAGAATTAGCATGGAATAGTGACCATTAGATTTAGCTGTTAATAGATCATTAGAGACTTTAGTGAGAGCAGTTTCAGTAGAGTGTAAAGAGCGGAAACCGGATTGGAGAGGGTTGAGAAGAGAGTTATCAGAGAGATAGCAGATCAGATGGGAGTGGACCAGGCATTCCAGGAGTTTAGAGATGAAGGGAAGATTAGAGACAGGTCTATAGTTAGCGGCACAGTTTTGGTCAAGGGAAGGCTTTTTAAGTAGTGGATGTATGATGGCATGCTTAAATGAGGAGGGAACGATTCCAGAAGAGAGAAAGAGGTTAAATATTTTAGTTAGGTGAGTGGTGACAGCAGGGGAAAGGGACTGGAGGAGACGTGATGGAAATGGGTCACTGGTGCAAGTGGTTGGGCGAGAAGATGCAAGGAGCCTGGTTACTTCTTCTTCTTTGACTGGTTCAAAATCAGAGAGTGATCGAGATGCAGTGGGGGAGGGAGGACAGTGCATGGTATGGGGTGATTGGGAGATAATTTCCTGTCGGGTATGGTCAATTTTTTCTTTGAAGTAATTGCATTAAGAACACACTCAACCAAGTAAAGTCTGCATGTGTATGGGGAGGCGTCCTGACGAATAATGAACAAACAGCATTTTTACACCCTTTGGGTTATTCATTTAATACATTAATACTAAATACATAGCCAGTGGAAACTGAACAAATCAGCACTTTACCGGGAATGTAAGAAATAAGACCCTTGGTGTTCAGCTTATTGTCGAAGCCCTATCTGAAAAAAAAAGGTTTTTAAGGTGTAATTGCTATTTCACAAAAAAAATGCAAAAAGCAAACCACTCTTTCTATAATCATTACGGGGCACTGGAAAATGAAACAATTGTTCTGTAACCTTAAAAGTACCTCCATTCCTTTTCCTGATGACTAGCTTTCTGTTCTTCTTCCGAAATGCGACACAAATACATGGGCCATGCACACAGTCTGTATGACAGTGTTTACACCACCAAAAGACAAACACAGAAAAACACAGTAAAGCAAATGTATAAAAATACTCTGCTCCTTATGGGCCATGCACACAAAAAGCCGTCTTCCATAGCGTGTCCACATCGGACATTATCTGCCTGAATCCTGCTCATATAGGTACTGTTCACATGATCAGGTTTTTAAATACATCAGTTAGGGACTGCTCTAATGGGTATACCTTGACGTTTGGTAGAGCAGCTTAGTATACATTTTTTTGCAAAAACGTATCAACCAAATACCCTGTTTTGTTGTCATCTTTTTACTAGCATTTGCTGTTTACTGTTACTTTTTTACAACAGAGTATTTTTATACATTTGTTTTACTGTGTTTTTCTTCTGAAATACTATGGAATGAAGATGCATACATAAATTGCAGTCTGTTGATGCATAGAGTATGTATATGCATAAATGTCTATATTGGTAACACTATATTGGTGCCCCTGCATATTAATGAATTCTATAGGTGTGCCAATTGTGATGAGCGTCAGCTTACGCTGAGTCGTTTTCCTTTTGAATGAGTGGACCCTCTGGGCCATGGCACCCACCCACCTAGGGCGAGCTGACCTAGTGAGAATCCACCCCCTATACAGGGAGTGTCAGGGGCAAGGCCATGGGGGTGAGCCACTATAGCAGCTGGACCAGACGGCCAGATCAGGGAAACAAGACAAGGCGAGACAAGATGTTAGTTCAAGGAAACTTCATTAAGGAACACTTCTGGGTACAACAGGTGCAAAACGTGAAAACACAAAGTACATAAAGCAAGATGCGTGCAAGGGCACGCCGAGGTCCAAGGCATGAGGAACACTTTAGGGTATAACAGGTGCAAAACATGAACACACAGAGTACATAGAGCAAGGTGCGTGCAAGAGCATGCCGAGGTCCAAAGCATGGTACATGCAGATGGTAGACAGAGGCACGAGGACATCGGACTCCAGACAGCAGGCAACGATCAACCGGGACTTCAGGTTCTGTGTCTCTAAAGGTGATCGGCAGGTTCCGGACATCCGGTAAGCAAACCAGGGTTCCATGCAAGGAGACAAGACAAAGTTAGAAACAGGATGCATGTCAACGAACACGCCCGGGTCAGGTTCACAGGACAAAGGCCTGCGCATGCCAAGGGGCATGCCAGGGACAGGTACAGGGACGGTGGCCTGCGCGTGCGAAGAGACATGCCAGGGAGAGATACAGGACGGAGGCCTGCGCGTGCAGAGGACACGCCAGGCACCAAGATAGGGTACGGTGGCATCGGAATCTGGGGTGCTGGCATCGATCGACAGGGTCCAGGAATCAGACTGCGAAATCAGCTCCGGACATCAGGCCACAGTCATCTAGGTCCGGACCTCTGGCAGCGGTCGGCAGGTTACGGAATTCGGCAGGCAAGACAGGGTTCAGAGCAGAGCAAAGTAAGCAAAAGACTTTGTGCAAGAGTAGCACAAAAAGGCACAGTGCGAAAACCAGCGTGCGTGCAAGGGAGCACGGAGACCATGGCTGGGGCACCGGCAGGCGGTACCGACGGTGGCATAAGCAGGTGGGCACGACTTAGAGGCAGCACAGCTGCGGCTCACACAGCCAGTAAACACTATAGCACTGGACGGCGGGCACGGCTGAGGCACACAGACGAGCACGACTAGAGGCGGCACGGCTGAGGCACAACAGGCAGGGTAAGAGGCAGATTCCTGCACATGCAGAGGGCATGCCAGGGGCAAAGAACAAGACGAGGTCTGCGCGTGTGGAGAGACATGCCAGGGACAGAGTCTAGCAGCGAAGCGTAGGCCGAAGCCCAGAGCCGGGCCAAGAGAAAGCCTTGGGACTAGACAGAGTACAGAGCGGAGGCCTGCACATGTAGAGAGGCACGCCAGGGACAGGGTACAGAACAGAGGCCTGCACGTGTAGAGAGACACATCAGGGACAGGGTACAGAGCAGAGGCCTGCACGTGTAGAGACACACGTCAGGGACAGGGCCTTGGTTACGGTGGTCCCAGCTTTATGCAGGTCATTCATTAGGTCTTGGAATTTTGCTAACCGTTCTTGTGATCATTTTGACCCCACAAGGTGAGATCTTGCGTGGAGCCCCAGATTGAGAGAGAGCGGTCATCTTGTATGTCTTCCTTTTTCTTATTATTGCTCCCACAGTTGATTTCATCACACCAAGCTGCTTGCCTATTGCAGATTCAGTCTTCCCAGTCTGGTGCAGGGCTACAATTTTGTTTCTGGTGTCCTCCGACAGCTCTTTGGTCTTCACCATAGTGGAAATTGGAGTCTGACTGTTTGAGGTTGTGGACAGGTGTGTTTTATACTGATAACAAGTTCAAACAGGTGCCATTACTACAGGTAATGAGTGAAGGACAGAGAAGCCTCTTAAAGAAGAAGTTACAGGTCTGTGAGAGCCAGAAATCTTGCATGTTTTTATGTGACAAAATACTTATTTTCCATCATATTTTGCTAAATAAATCTTGCCAAATCAGACAAGGTGATTTTCTGGATTTGTTTTCTCATTTTGACTCTCATAGTTGTGGTCTACCTATGAGTTCAATTACAGGCCTATCTCTTCTTTTTAAGTTGGAGAACTTGCACAGTTGGTGGCTTATTAAATACTTTTTTTCCCCACTGTAGATAAGAGAGCAAAAATCCCTTCTGTCTCTATGTGTTGGATGTAAAGGAAAAATGTAATTGTAGGTGAATTAAATGTTACCTGCTTAACCCAGAAGGTAGTACGGTGGCGTCTAAAAATCACTAAAATTGACAAATCCCCTGGCCCGGATGGGATACACCCCCGAGTACTGCAGGAATTAAGTACAGTTATAGATAGACCATTATTTATAATAACAGGGTCTGTACCACAGGACTGGCGTAAAGCAAATGTGGTGCCAATATTCAAAAAGGGGACAAAAACTGAAGTTGGAAAGGCCAGTGAGCTTAACCTCAACTGTGGGTAAAATCCTGGAGGGTTTTCTAAGAGATGCTATACTGGAGTATCTGAAGAAGAATAACCTCATGACCCAATATCAACATTGGTTTACAAGGGACCGTTCCTGTCAAACTAATCTGATGAGCTTTTATAAAGAGGTAAGTTCCGGACTGGACCAAGGAAATGCAGTGGACGTGGTGTACATGGACTTTTCAAAATCTTTTGATACGGTGCCACACAAAAGGTTGATACAAAAAATTAGAACAATGGGGATAAGGGAAAATATGTGTAAGTGGGTTAAAGGGAATTTGTCACCTTTTTGTAATGCTGTAGATAAGCCCCCGATGTAACCTGAAAGAGAAGAAAAACGAGTTATATTATACTCACCCAGAGGCGGTCTGGATCTGGTCTTGGTCTGATGGGTTTCGCTGTCTGGTCCGGCGCCTCCCATCTTCTAATGATGAGGTACTCTTCTTTGCTTCCCGTCGCGGCTACTGCGCCGGACCTCTCTGACCTTTTCCAGTGCCTGCGCACTGCAGTACTCTGCTCTGCTCTCAACAGGGCAGAGCAGTGCGGCTGCACTGGAGCCGCAACAGGAAGCAAAGAAGAGGCCGTCACCGCTAGAAAATGGGAGGCACCGGACCAGACCACGACACCCATCGGACCAAAACCGGACCCGGACCACCCTGGGTGATTATAATATAATTTGTTTTTCTTATCTTTCAGGTTACATCAGGGGCTTATCTACAGTATTATAGAATGCTTTAGATAAGCCCCTGATGGCGGTGCCGGCAGCTGATAGTCGAAAAAATAGGTGACAGATTCCCTTTAAGACCTGGCTCAGGCATAGGAAACAAAGTGTGGTCATTAATGGAGCACACTCGGACTGGGTCACGGTTAGTAGTGAGGTAGCATAGGGGTCAACATTGTGCCCGATTCTTTTTAATATATTTTTTAATGACCTTGTAGGGGGCATAGAGAGTAGAATTGCAATATTTTCAGATGACACTATACTCTGCAGGGTAATCAATACAGAGGAGGGCAATTTTATATTACAGGAGGATTTATATAAACTAGAAGCTTGGGCTGATAAGTGGCAAATGAGCTTTAATGGTGATAAATGTAAGGTCATGCACTTGGGTAGAACAAACAAGATGTATAATTGCAGTGCTGTGCAAATTAATTGGGACAGAGCATTTTTTGTAAGTAAAATTGTAAGTTGGTTACCATGCAGTGATTCAAACCAGTTTTAACTGCTTTGAACAGGTCTAAGTTCCTGTTCAAAGCAATTAAAACTGGTTTGAATCACTGACTGGTAACCAACTTACGATTTTACTTAAAAAAAAAATGCTTTGTCCCAATTCATTTGCACAGCACTGTATGTGCTTAATTGTACTTAATTGTATGTGCTTAATGCACTAATTGCAAAACTGTCACTGAAAAAGACCTGGGTGTATGGGTGGATGACAAACTCACATTTTTTAAGTAAAATCGTAAGTTGGTTACCAGTCAGTGATTCAAACCAGTTTTAACTACTTTGAACAGCCAATCACTGTAATGCCACAATCAACATGACGGCGGCATTACACTGAGGGGCAGACAATCCCTGCATGTTGATTGGTGCTATAAAGAGCACCAAACATGCAGAGCGGGGACCCGAACTCCTGCCAAACAATCCCGGAAATGCTCGGCGCTTGCCGAGCACTGCGAGTACAGCGATACTCGGGCGAGTACGGAGCACTACCAAGTATGCTCGCTCATCACTAACCATCTGTCCACACTTTGAAACTTGGCTCAGTAGACCAAGGTATCACTATTGACACCTCTCAGTATTCTTCCAGGAGACTATCTGTGATTCTGTGTTCCCACAGTACTGGTAAATCCAGATTGTCCTTTTGTCATCTAAATGTAACTCTAATGTTCTGATATATTAGTAACATAGTAACATAGTTACTAGGGTTGAAGGAAGACTTTAAGTCCATCTAGTTCAACCCATATCCTACCTAACCTGCCCTAACATATTGATCCAGAGGAAGGCAAAAAAAATCCATATGGCAAACAGTAAGCTTCACATTGGGGAAAAAATTCCTTCCCGACTCCACATACAGCATAAAAATCCAGCTATTTAAAGCTGGTTTGCCCGTCCCAGCGATCACATCTGAGTGCTCATAAAATTCTGCCATTTTTTGGTACTGTAAAATTTTTTTGGAGTGTCTTATACAATTTCTTGACACCATTTTGCTGACAAAGAAATATTTAGCTGCCAAAAAGATATTTTACACTGGGTTTTGTCCGCCACACGGATCGCATATCATTGCGCTCAAAATTGTGTCATTTCAGGCCTCCACAGAATTGTTTTTGTTGTGTCTTAGCCTACTTCTTGACACAATTTTGTTGGCCCAAAAAAAAAAATACAGGACAGACATTTGACGGCTATCTCCGTCAGACGTCTATCTGTGGGATTAAAGATTGTGGCATTTCAGACCTCCATTCAACTGTTTTGGCTATGTGTTACTCCAATTATTAACACCATTTTGCTTAAAAAAAATACAGGCCACAGATTTTACAGTGTGGTATCTCCGTCACACCTCATCTATTTGTGGGTAACAAATTACGGCATTTGATACCTCCATTCAACTGTTTTTCCTGTGTCTTAGCCTAGTTATTGACACCAGTTTGCCAAAAAAAAAATTGTTACCTGCAGGCCAGATATTTTAAACTGTGGTTTTCCCGCACACGGATCACATATAAGTTCACTCCAAATTCCGCCATTTGCAGTGAACGTGAAACATATTGTATTCCATTTATAATGGGCAAGGCGCGTGGCAATGGAAGGGGGAGTGTACGTGATGGTGATATTGCATGCAGAGGCCGAGGCACTCACACACTCACATCTTCTCACTCAACCTTCCTGTCCCAATTACTAGGGGACCATAGCAGCACACCACTATTGATCACAGAGCAGTGTCAAAAGGTTGTTGGTTGGATAGCAGATAATGCTTCCAGTTACTTTGCCACCACCAGAACCACCCTGTCTTCCACACGGTCAAGTCTGGGTAGCCGTGATTCTGGACTGCATATTCCTCCCACCATGCCGAGTGCCCGGAGACAACTGATCCTACACTTGGACACTCAAAAAAGCTGCTCACTTTTCCATTTATATATTCAGGCCTTTCGCCCGGTCCACTTGAAACGGGGCAAGATGAGATCGCATGTAGCGATGCCTAAATATTTGGACAGCCGCGGTCACACAAAGGTGATGGTGGAAATGTCACAAGAGGTGGACCTCCTCCTTCTCTTCATCCTCATCAGCCACCACCACTAGATCACCATGGTGACCATGGTCCATGATGCAACAGCCACGTTATTGTGTTAAAGGGTGTTTTTGATGAACGTATAAAATTTTTTTACACATTATGTTGATGTGTACCCCCCAGGGGGAAATGTTTGTCAGCCCATACACTTAGTGTATGGGTATTATAACCATAGGAGACCCGCTCCTTTAAATTGGGAAATGATTTTTAGTAGGCCATCCTCCACGTCTCTTCCAAGGGGTTTTGGGGTGCACCCAAATTTGTGGCAGGCCTTGCATTCACTGCATAGGCAAGCAGTATGGGAGACCCACTTCCTAATAATGTGACCTTTTTTGTTTGGTCAGCTTCAACAATGCAATTCTCCACTGCCAGTTCTTCAGCCTCAACACGGAAATTCTCCACTGCTGATTCTTCAGGCTCAACACTGCAATGCTCCACTGCATTTTCTTTAGGCTCAACACTGCAATTCTCTACTGCAGTTTCTTCAGCCTCAACACTGCAATTATCCACTGCAGTTTCTGTAGCCTCAACACTGCAATGCTTCACTGCCGCGTCTTCAGCCTCAACGCGGCAAATGTCCACTGCAGGTTCTTCAGGCTCACCGCTGCAATTCTCCAATGCAGGTTCTTCAGGCTCAACACTGAAATGCTCTATTGCAGCTTCTTCAGCCTCAACACTGCAATGCTCCAATGCAGGTACTTTAGCCTCAACACTTGCACTCACTTCATGGGCAAACATTATGGGAGTACCAAAGGAAAAATGGGAACTTTGATTTCATGTGGCCATCCAGGACATCTCTTCAAAGGGTTATTGGGCTGCGTACAAATTTGGAGCCGGCCTTGCATTCACTTCATGGGCAAACTTTATAGGAGTAACAAATGAATAATGGGAACTTTGGTTTTTTTGTGGACATCAAGGATGTCTGTTTTTTGGGTTATTGGAGTGCATCCAAATTTGGAGCAAGCCTTGCACTGACTTCATGGGCAAGCATTATGGGAGTACAAAATTCATAATAATGGGAACTTTGGTTTCATGTGGCCATCCAGGACATCTGTCCCAAGTGTTATTGGGGTGCGTGTAACTTTGTGGAAAGGCAGGCCTTGCATTCAATGCATAGGCAAACAGTATAAGAGTACCAAATTTCTAATAATGGGAAATTTGGTTCCATGTGGCCATCCACTGCGTCACTTCAAAGTGTTATTGGGGTGCGTGTAACTTTGGGGCAGGACAGGCCTTGCATTCATTTCATGGGTAAGCTTTATGGTAATAATGGGAACTTTGGTTTCATGTGACCATCCAGGACATCTGTTCCAAGTGTTATTGGGGTGTGTATAACTTTGGGGCAAGGTAGGCCTTGCATTCAATGCATAGGCAAATACTATGGGAGACCCACTTTCTCCTAATGGGAACATTTTTTCATGTGACTCTCCTGCATGTCTCTTCAAAGGGGTATTGGGGTGCATCTAAATTTGGTGCAGGGCAGGCCTTGCATTCAATGCATAGGCTAACAGTACGGCAGTACCAAGTGAAAAAAATGGCAACTTTGGTTTCATGTGGCCATCCATTATGTCGGTTCAAAGGGATATTGGGGTGCATGTAACTTTGTGGCAAGGCGGGCCTTGCATTCAATGCATAGGCAGTGTGGCAGTACAAAATTTCTAATAATAGGAATTTTGGTTTCATGTGGCCATCCAAGATGTCTGTTCCAAGTGTTATTGGGGTTCATTTAAGTTTTGTGGCAGGACAGGCCTTGCATTCACTTCATGGGCAAACTCTATGGGAGTAAAAATAATAATCGTAATGGGAACTTTGGTTTCATGTGGCTATCCACTACGTCGGTTCAAAGGGTAATTGGGGTGTGTGTAACTTTGTGGCAAGGGAGGTCTTGTGTTCAATGCATAGGCAAACAGTGTGTCAGTACCAAATAAATAATAATGGGAACTTTGGTTTCATGTAGCCATCTAGTATGTCGGTTCAAAGGGTTATTGGGGTGCGTGTAACTTTGGGGCAAGGCAGGCCTTGCATTCAACGCATAGGCAAACACTATGGGAGACCCACTTTCTTATAGTGGGAAAAAATTTTCATGAGGCCCTCCTGTATGTCTCGTCAAAGGGGGACTGGGGTGCGTCCTAATTTTTGGCAGCTCAGTCATTCAAAGCATAGGCAATAACAGTGTAGCAGACCCACTGTTTAATAATGGGAACAACATAGCATAGCCAGCTGATGGCCCTTTAAGAATATTAATGCTGCCTGGTGCTTCTATAAAAAAAAAGGCTTTGTGACTTTCAGAGTCCCTCCTTCATAAATGAAATAGGATATGTCTGATGATGTGTCACACACACCACATGAACCCCTCTCCATAATCTTTGAAAATTCTTGGAGAACAGGAGAAGTGCCAGAAGACTGGAGAAGAGCAAATGTTGTTCCTATCTTCAAAAAGGGGAAGAAGGTGGACCCAGGAAACTATAGGCCGGTGAGTCTGACTTCTATACCAGGAAAGATCTTTGAACAAATTATTAAACAACATGTATGTCAATACCTGGATAAGAATGAAGTGATTAAACAGAGTCAGCATGGGTTTGTAACTAATAAGTCATGTCAGACTAACTTAATTTCCTTCTATGACGGTATCACTGATTGGGTGGATCAAGGAAATGCTGTAGATATAGTATATCTTGACTTCAGCAAAGCATTTGACAAAGTCTCTCATACAATCCTTATTGAAAAAATGACTAAGTATGGAATGGACAAGGCAACTGTTAGGTGGATTCATAACTGGCTTAGTGATCGGACCCAAAGAGTGGTCGTAAATGGCTGCACATCCAGTTGGAAGAATGTCTCAAGTGGGGTACCACAGGGCTCTGTCCTGGGCCCTGTATTGTTCAACATCTTTATCAATGATTTAGATGAAGGAATTGAGGGTAAACTGATTAAATTTGCTGATGACACAAAGCTAGGAGGGATAGCTAATACTAGAGAAGAGAGAGAGAGGATTCAAAAAGATTTAAATAAACTGGAGAAGTGGGCAGCAACTAACAGAATGGTTTTTAACAGGGAGAAATGCAAAGTACTACATCTGGGCAATAAAAATGAAAAAAGCATATATAGAATGGGAGGAATAGGGCTAAGTGACAGCACATGTGAAAAAGACTTGGGTATACTAATAGATCACAGACTGAATATGAGTCAACAGTGTGATGCAGCAGCAAAAAAGGCAAATGCAATTCTAGGATGTATTAACAGAAGCATACAGTCTAGATCACGTGAAGTCATTATTTCCCTCTACTCCTCTTTGGTCAGACCTCATCTGGAATATTGTGTCCAGTTTTGGGCACCACATTTTAAAAAAGACATCAACAAACTGGAGCAAGTTCAGAAAAGAGCGACCAGAATGGTGACCGGTCTGCAAACCCTGTCTTATGAGGAAAGGTTGCAGGATTTGGGAATGTTTAGTTTGCAAAAGAGAAGACTGAGAGGAGACTTAATAGCTGTCTACAAATATCTTAAGGGCTGTCACATTGTAGAAGGATCAACTTTATTCTCATTTGCACAAGGAAAGACTAGAAGCAATGGGATGAAACTGAATGGGAGGAGACACAGATTAGATATTAGAAAAAACTTTTTGACAGTTAGAGTGATCAATGAGTGGAACAGGCTGCCACGAGAAGTGGTGAGTTCTCCTTCAATGGAAGTCTTCAAACAGAGGCTGGACAGACATCTGACTGGGATGATTTAGCGAATCCTGCTTTGAGCAGGGGGTTGGACCAGATGGCCCAGGAGGTCCCTTCCAACTCTACGATTCTATGATTCTATGATAAGAAGGTTTTTAAATGTTAAAATGATATTTCCCAGTGAATGCATTTGTATTGGTTGAAAGCAATGCTACAGTTGAAAAACGCATCAAAAACGCTCCATGTAAACATAGCCCAAGTAATGGCAGTACATTTTTTTTTGGGGGGGGTTATTTATTTTGCCTTACATTCAAATCATTACCCTGGAAAGGATGCTCCTTAACATATTTCTGAGGAAAATCCATTTTGGTTTAGTTTTTGTATGTTTTAATGTGGACCTGTAAAAGTGGCATAACACCCTGACAACATTTTTTACAGCAGTGGCCTAGGAGTTCAGAAATGCTTCCAGGGGTCTTCCCCATGATGTTCTCATGTCATTTGAGCACTATTCCCATAGATTTCCAACGTTTTGATACCCTAAAAAGACCTCCATGGGGGTCGCGGCAAGAAAGCTCAGGTTTCCCATAGACTTACATTGGGCACATTTCTCGGGTCGAGCACCCGAGCATTCCAATTTGCTCGACCCAAGCAATGAGCACCCATGCATTTTAGTGCTTGCTCATCACTACAGATGGTGATTAAACCCAAGTTAAAAATTTCCTATGTACTGTATGGAAGGGGTGGCTAGAGACACAAAATATTTAAAATGCAAGGTTCTGGTCCCTGAATTAGCCCATCGTCCAGTCCCAAAAAGCAATTTTTAAATAGTCCAATCCAGGCCATCCTGGAAATATAAGCCCAGGACCAAGCATATAAAAGATGGGTGACACAATAGGAAACTTATTCACATGTAGGGATCAGCGTCTGCTTATAGTGATCTATAACTAATTTTTCCTTCCCTCAAGGAAACCGAAGATAACTGTAGACGGAAATGTTTAGGTATTTGTTATTTCTCCCTTTATATTTTATAACCGCTTTGCATATTTGTGTTATTTAATTTTTAACTTTTTACATCTTTTCTTGTAAGCACTGTATATTTTTATATTAAAGCTTAAAATCGTTAATAACTTTGATCCTTTTATGCTGTAAAGAGTCCACTACCTTTTAGAGAGTGTGTCCTTTTTGTTGATTGTGTCAGTAACATATTTCAAGGACTCATCACCCCCCCATCTGTTTGATGACTGGTGGCAGTGTGTAGTCTGCACTGGGGGTGTGACTTTTGCTCACATTAAAGTCTGTAACAAAGGTTGAGTGCTAGATTGAGTGAGAAAAAATAAATTAACCCTTGCAGACACACCCACATCAGATGCTGGGAAGTTTGAATGTGACATGGGAGAATTCACAGCAATTAATCTACACTCACTAGCTAGGACACAACTGAAAAGTAGAGATGGAGCCTGTAGAGAGAAAAACTGGTGAGAAATGCAGGATGCAAATCATATAATGGATTTTGTTTTTTATACTGACAAGTCAAATAAAATATGTACTCTTAAATGAGGGCTTACATTGGCTGATAATCCTGCCGAAAAAATAGTATTTTATCTAATTTTGAGATATTTGAGATGATAAATTTGATAATCATGCAGGCAGAAATTTTCTGAAATTATTGTCAGTAATCCATTGAAGAACATTACAGTCTAAAGGCCCCGTTACACATAACGATGTCCCAGCGATCCCACCAACGATCCAACATGGATGGGATCGCTGGGACATCGTTTGGCTGATCGCTGGTGAGCTGTCAGATAGACTGCCCCTCCAGCGATCAGGACTAGCGAGCAAGCTGGTTTCTAAGGTAAACATCTGGTATCCAGGAGCCGTGCGGCTCCTGGATACCCACTGTTTACTTTATAAACCAGCGTCCAGCGTCGCTGATCACCGGTCTCTCGCTGCCACACACAGCGATACGTGCTGGCCAGAGGGAGACCAGCGATCAAAAAAATGGCCCAGGCCGATCGAGAACGATCAGCGATACCTGGCAGTGAAATCGCTGTGGCGCCACAAAATCAGCGATCTCTCTAGCGTGTGATGGGGCCTTTAGATTGAAGCCTCAACCGAGTCTAAGATTGATGTTTACAACAGCAATGATGTTTGCAGAATGTAATTGATTGAATTTAACTGTACAGTAAATGGAGATAAGTATACACTGGCTTTAGCATGGCATAAAATAAACATGGTAAGAGGCAGCAGGCTATTAGATATACTAGATAATACATTTCCCATCATTGTATTGTAGCAATGTCCATCTTATTTTTATATGCCGTATATTGCACAGTTGTTTTTTTGTTACCAGAAATAGTACTAAGAGGAAAACCAATTAGACTGTTCACATTGACCTTCATGTATTTGACCTTTATCAGCTATTCAACCTAAATCTATAAAATTTGCCTGGAAAGCGTGACTTTTCCTCTTTGGCCCCTTACATTGTTCATTCTTTTTTGTACTAAAACATAGATTTATTGCTTTGCTTATGTTTATTAAAACTTCAAGCTCATTTGAAAATGCTAAAGGCAAAAGATACTAATAGTATCATAATCTAATACATTGTTGGAAGTAAATACTATGTTTAACCCCTTAACGACTGCCAATATGCCTTTTAATGGCGGCAGTTAAGGGTACTTATTCCTCAGCACCGCCTATTAACAGGGTATAGTGCCCTTCAGCATCGGGGGTAGCTGAGACCCCGGAGAACATGATTCAGGTTGGTTTTTAATGATGATCTAAAAATAAAAGCCTGATTTCCCATTCAAGAGGAGAGAAAACTAGGGTCTCCGGAGCCCCCCTGTTTCCTCCGCCATCCCCGTACCCTCCTGCTCCATCTCCCAGCCCTCCACATCCTCTCCTAAGAAAATGGCGGTCACATGCGCAGTGCAGCCGCTGAGATCTGCCGACCGGTACCAGGCAACAATAGGAGATTTTTCCTATTGGTTCACTTTGATCACTGTGATAGCACCTATCACAGTGATCAAACTAAAAAATAGTAATTCAAGCCCCCCATTCTCACCCCCTTAAAAAGGTAGAGTAATAAAATAAAAAAATGTATTTTTTCCATTCATTGCAGTTAGGATTAGGATTGGGGTTAGGGTTGGGTTTAGAGCTAGGGTTAGCTTTGGGGCTGGGGTTAGGGTTGGGGCTATGGTTAGGGTTGGGGTTAGAGCTAGGGTTAGGGTTGGTTTTTGGGCTAGGGTTAAGGTTGGGGCTAGGGCTAGGGTTGTGTTGGGGTTAGCTTTGTGTTGGGGTTAGGGTTGTGTTGGGGTCAGGGTTGTGTTGGGGTTCCGGTTGTATTGGGGTTACGGTTGGGGTGTTGGGGTTAGGGCTGTGTTTAGGGTTATGGTTGTGGTTAGGGTTAGGGTTGGGAATATGGTTAGGGAAAGGTTTGCATTAGGGTTGGAGTTAGAATTGATGGCTTTTCACTGTTTAGGTACATCAGGGTGTCTCCAAATGTGACATGGCGTCCGCCATTGATTCCAGCCAATTTTGCATTCAAAAAGTCAAACAGTGCTTCCTCCCTTCTGAGCCCTGTCATGCACCCAAACAGTGGCTTTCCCCCATATATGGGGTATCAGCATACTCTGGAGAAATTGCACATTTTTGTGCTCCATTTTCTCTTGTTACCCTTGTGGAAATAAAAAAGTTTGGGTCTTAAGTACATTTTTTTGTGAAAAAAGTAAAATGTTTATTTTTCCTTCCACAATGCTTTAGTTCTCGTGAAGCACCTGAAGGTTTAATAAACTTCTTGAATGTGGTTTTGAGAACCTTGAGGGGTGCAGTTTTTAGAATGGTGTCACTTTTTGGTATTTCTGGCATATTCACCCCCCAAACTCACTTCAAATGTGAGGTGGTTCCTCAAAAAAATGGTTTTGTAAATTTTGTTGGAAAAATGAAAAAGCACTGGTCAACTTTTAACCCTTATAACTTGCTAACAAAAAAAAATTATGTTTTCACAGTTGTACTGATTTAAAGCTGGTGTGTGGGGAAATGTTACATATTAGCTATTTTGCGTGACACAACTCTCTGACTTAAGGGCGCAAAAATTCAAAGTTTGAAAATTGCAAAATTTTCTACATTTTTGCCAAATTTCCATTTTTTTCATAAATAAACATAAGTAATATCACAGAAATGTAACCACTATTTTACCACTATCATGAAGTACATATTTGTCATGAAAAAACAGTCTCAGAATCAGTGGAATCCGTTGATGCGTTTCAGGACTATAACATCATAAATTGACAGTGGTGGGAATTGTAAAAATTAGCTTGGTCACTAAGGTCAAAATTGTCTCAGTCACAATGGAGTTAAATTGTTTGCTGTGTCTGCATCATAGTCATAATTAGCTCTTCTAATTAGTTATTATTTCTTAAAGGAGTTTTCTTTGACTTTTATATGGATGGCCTATCCTTAGAATGGACCATCAATGTCTAATTGGTAGAGTGCAACACCTGGCACCACCATCGATCAGCTGTTGCCAAGTACTGTAAATCAACGCCGTATAGATATGAATAGTTGATGGAGATGTGTTGTGCTGTGCAGCTCCATAACTTAGCACATCTGGCCACTATCAGCACAGGGAACAGCTTGATCAGAAATAAAACCATCCTATCAATTCTATTCAAATTCCATGATACCTGGGAACTTTTCAAGTGGCGTAATCATTAGTGATGAGCGAACGTGCTCAGATAATATCTTATGTGAGCATGCTCGTGTGTTATCTGAGCCTGTTCGTATATTATGTTCGAGTTCCTGCGGCTGCATGATTTGTAGCTGTTAGACGGCCTTAACACATGCAGGGATTGCCTGGTTGTTAGGGCATCCCCACATGTGTTGTGGCTGTCTAACAGCTACAAATCATGCAGCCACAGGGACTCAAACATAATATACAAGCATGTGCAAGATACTTGGATAACACCCTAGCATGCTCGGGTAAGATGCTATGCGAGCACGTTCGCTCATCACAAATAATCATCATAAACTGCCACTATAGTTTAAAAAATTCCTATTTTTGTACTGCCGCTAAATATTCTATGTTCAACACAAAATAGAAAAAAAAGGGGACAGCAAGGGCAAATAGGGTCTTTCCCTGTAGAAAAGTGAAAGGTGAAGGAACATCTACTGCTCACCTTTTGCGGTTGTACAAACCACAACTGAGAAAACAAGACAAGTACAGCTGTTGCAGTACCCCAAGGACAGGAATGCTTCTATGTATAGCAAGTTCTTGGAGGATAGGAGTAGTGATCGGTTCTGCCGATGAGGTCTTCCCAATAAAAATCCAGAGGACAATGCGATTTATTCTCAATGCATTTCGAAGTTGGACTAACTTCTTTATCAGGAAGGAGAAGCACAATAATTATTTAAATAACCATTATAATTATTGAGGTTCTCCTCATGAAGTAGTTAGTCAAACATCAAAACTCGTTGAGAATAAGCCGCATTGTCCTTGTTACAACATATCTTCTGGATTTTTATTGGGAATACCTCATCTGCAGCGCAGATCACAATCCTATCCTCCAAGCACATTTTAAAAATAAAAGGTCTATTTCTATCTTTTAAAAATGTACGGCATATCGTGTGCAAATTCTAAATCCTGCAGGGTGTTGCATCCCTCAGTCTAGTTCTGCCTTAAGTCCTCTACTCATGTGCCCCATTAAATCCACAGTGGGGGGACATGCCCTTGTATCAGTAAGTGTAGCCTTTTAATGTTAAAATGAAAGCACCCAATAAATGCAATGGAAAGCTCAAAAAATTCATAAGAACAAAGTAGACAGAATTATGCAGAATACACAAATATGTATTTCATCATTTGTAAACTTGGCCACCAGCTGAGCTACATCGTGGGTAGTTTCCCACAAGCTTCTTTTGGTGGTTGGCAAGGATATTCAGCAATTCACACTGTAAAGAGAATCAAGAGAGTGTCTGTCCAGAAGATGGAGCATAGTCCTGTTTGCTTGTACATCATGGTACTTTAAATAGAATCATAGAATCATAGAATCGTAGAGTTGGGCCATCTGGTCCAACCCCCTGCTCAAAGCAGGATTCGCTAAATCATCCCAGACAGATATCTGTCCAGCCTCTGTTTGAAGACTTCTAGTGAAGGAGAACTCACCACCTCTAGTGGCAGCCTGTTCCACTCATTGGTCACTCTAACTGTCAAAAAGTTTTTTCTAATATCTAATCTGTGTCTCCTCCCATTCAGTTTCATCCCATTGCTTCTAGTCTTTCCTTGTGCAAATGAGAATAAAGATGATCCTTCTGCAATGTGACAGCCCTTGAGATATTTGTAGACAGTTATTAACTCTCCTCTCAGTCTTCTCTTTTGCAGGCTAAACATTCCCAAATCCTGCAACCTTTCCTCATAAGACAGGGTTTGCAGACCGGTCACCATTCTGGTTGCTCTTTTCTGAACTTGATCCAGTTTGTTGATGTCTTTTTTAAAATGTGGTGCCCAAAACTGGACACAGTATTCCAGGTGAGGTCTGACCAAAGAGGAGTAGAGGGCAATAATAACTTCACGTGATCTGTACTGTATGCTTCTGTTAATACATCCTAGAATTGCATTTGCCTTTTTTGCTGCTGCATCACACTGTGGACTCATATTCAGTCTGTGATCAATTAGTATACCCAAGTCTTTTTCACATGTGCTGTTGCTTAGCCCTATTCCTCCCATTCTGTATATGTTTTTTTCATTTTTGTTGCCTAGATGTAGTACTTTGCATTTTTCCCTGTTTAAAACCATTCTGTTAGTTGCTCCCCACTGCTCCAGTTTATTTATATCTTTTTGAATCTTCTCTCTTCTCTAGTATTAGCTGTCCCTCCTAGTTTTGTGTCATCAGCAAATTTAATCAGTTTACCCTCAATTCCTTCATCTAAATCATTGATAAAGATGTTGAACAATACAGGGCCCAGGACAGAGCCCTGTGGTACCCCACTTGAGACATTCTTCCAACTGGATGTGCAGCCATTTATGACCACTCTTTGGGTCCGATCACTAAGCCAGTTATGAATCCACCTAACAGTTGCCTTGTCCATTCCATACCTAGTCATTTATTCAATAAGGATTCTGTGAGATACTTTGTCAAATGCTTTGCTGAAGTCAAGATATACTATATCTACAGCATTTCCCTGATCCACCCAATCAGTGATTCTGTCATAGAAGGAAATTAAGTTAGTCTGACATGACTTATTAGTTACAAACCCATGCTGACTCTGTTTAATCACTTCATTCTTATCTAGGTACTGACATACATGTTGTTTAATAATTTGTTCAAAGATCTTTCCTGGTATAGAAGTCAGACTCACCGGCCTATAGTTGCCTGGGTCCACCTTCTTCCCCTTTTTGAAGATAGGAACAACATTTGCTCTTCTCCAGACTTCTAGGACTTCTGTTCTCCATGAATTTTCAAAGATTATGGAGAGCAGTTAAAAAAATTCTTCTGCTATCTCCTTCAATACTCTGGGGTGTAATTCATCTGGACCTGGAGACTTGAATTCATTTAGGTTATCTAAGTGTTTCCTCTCTATATTTCTGTTTATAGATATCCTGGATTCTTCTAGTCCCTTAATAGGACAGTGAAGAAAAGTTGATGTTACATTTCCTTTCTGAGAGAAAATAGATGCAGTACAGGAATTTAAAAGTTCGTCCTTCTCAACATCCTGTCTTACCATTTCATCATTTTCATCCTGTAAAAATCCTATAGCATCTTTGACTTTTCTTTTACTTTTGACATATCCCCAAAATTCTTTATTATTGCTTTTGACGTCTCTTGCAAGCCTCAATTCATAGTCAGCTTTAATAATCTGATTTGTGCCCTGCAGGTTCTGCAGACAGCATTATATTCTTCTTTAGATATGCCTCCCTCTTTCCATTTTATAAACATTTCTGTCTTCCTTTTTAGCATGTGCTTAAATTCTGTGTTCATCCATCCTGGTTTCCTTAAATGCTTCCTATTCTTTCCTCTTTTCGGAATTGTTAACAATTGTGCTTTGAGAATTTCATTTTTCAAGATTTCCCATCCTTCCTGGACGTTTTTGTCCTTAAGGATATCCAGCCATTGGATCCCTCCAATTCTATTTCTGAATCCCTTAAAATCTGCCTTTCTGAAATATAACCTTGACATCTGAGTCTTCACAGGTCTTCCTCCTCTAGTTATCCAAAATTCTAAAATAGCATGGTCGCTACCTCCTAGGGTCGCAGCCACTTTTACCTCTTCAACCATAAGTAGTCTGGTCTTCCTACAAACCAAGAAAGAGTTAAAGTGATCAGTTTGTTCTTCAAAACACTTATTACACTGGGAGATGTATGCCAAATTCCTTAACATTAATGGAACAATGCTAAAACTGAAAGCAGATGTTCCGACAATCAGCTTTCGTGCCGTGCAAAATTGTGAAGTGCAGTATTATTTGGTTACATCATAGAGGTCAAATGATATCCAACACCACATTATTGGAGAAACTGAGTAAAAATGAAAGGATATGTTTTATTACAGTGATGATATATGGGACAGGCGTAAGAAGAAACATAGACTATGATTTTGTAATCTTTATTTAATTTTACCACTGTTGATTAAGAACAGGTTTATTTCCATAGAGAATCCTTTCTATGCCTAATCCTGTCATGCATGTTATCAGTAATAGTGCTTTCACAGTCAGTAGAAATGATTTATGGAACATTGTGCAGCAATGTAACTGTGCTCCGCATAGAAAAGTCATACAATCATTTACCGTAATTATTGCCAAAATTATTGAAGCAGCAAAATTACTTTAGGTTGTCCAGTATCTTCAGCATCCATGGTTATCCATTTTGATACAGAATAACCAATGCTGGTATTAGAGGGAGACCATGAAAAGCAGTAAAAAAATATAGTAGTAAGTAGAGTTGAGCGAAACGGGTCGAAAAAATTCAAAAGTCGCCGACTTTTGGCAAAGTCGGGTTTCATGAAACGAAACCCGACCCTAGGATGAGGTCAGCCACGAGGTCGGCGACTTACGTGCCAAAGTCGCTTTTCAAAAGTTTGTTTTGCGCTCTTTTTCAGCCAATCAGGATCCACGGACACTGTGGGCAACGTGATGACATAGGCACGGGTCACCACCATCTTTCAGAAGGGCATGCAAGTGATTGGCTTGCTTTGGTGGGCGTCACAGGGGGTATAAAAGGGCGTGCACGCCGACCGCCATCTTACTTCTGCCGATCTTAGTATAGGGAGAGGTTGCTGCTGATTCTGTACGGAGAGCGTTAGGCAGGGAAGAAGACAAAAAAACTGCTTCTGCTGCTAGCGATTTGGCCTGCACAACACACCAGTCACTGTGTGTGCAGTGCAAGGGGAGGCTATATAGTGGTGTATCAGTGGTGTTGGTTGTTGGGCTGCCTTTTAAGGCTTCCTGACAGGCTGGCATTGCTGTTTACCCACTGCTCCGCAAGCTGCTTTTTTAAAAGCAATCCCAATTTTTTTTTTTTGTCCTGCTGAGAAGAAAAAAAAACTGCTTCTGCTGCTAGCAATTTGGCCTGCACAACACACCAGTCACTGTGTGTGCAGTGCAAGGGGAGGCTATATAGTGGTGTATCAGTGGTGTTGGTTGTTGGGCTGCCTTCTAAGGCTTCCTGACAGGCTGGCATTGCTGTTTACCCACTGCTCCGCAAACTGCTTTTTTAAAAGCAATCCAATCTCCCTTATCCTCTAGTCACTTTTGTCACAGCTGTGCCATCGAGCCTGTCACATAGCGCTCAGATATTCATTGGGCCTCACACAATCCAAAAGTGTCCAGTGTCCAAAAGTGTGTGCAGAGATTCAAAATCTCCCTTATCCTCTAGTCACTTTTGTCACAGCTGTGCCATCGAGCCTGTCACATAGCGCTAAGATATCAGTGGGCCTCACACAATCCAAAAGTGTCCACTGTCCACAAGTGTGTGCAGAAATTCAAAATCTCCCTTATCCTCTAGTCACTTTTGTCACAGCAGTGCCATCGAGCCTGTCACATAGCGCTCAGATATCAGTGGGCCTCACACAATCCAAAAGTGTCCAGTGTCCAAAAGTGTGTGCAGATATTCAAAATCTCCCTTATCCTCTAGTCACTTTTGTCACAGCAGTGCCATCGAGCCTGTCACATAGCGCTCAGATATCAGTGGGCCTCACACAATCCAAAAGTGTCCAGTGTCCAAAAGTGTGTGCAGATATTCAAAATCTCCCTTATCCTCTAGTCACTTTTGTCACAGCAGTGCCATCGAGCCTGTCACATAGCGCTCAGATATCAGTGGGCCTCACACAATCCAAAAGTGTCCACTGTCCACAAGTGTGTGCAGAAATTCAAAATCTCCCTTATCCTCTAGTCACTTTTGTCACAGCAGTGCCATCGAGCCTGTCACATAGCGCTCAGATATCAGTGGGCCTCACACAATCCAAAAGTGTCCAGTGTCCAAAAGTGTGTGCAGATATTCAAAATCTCCCTTATCCTCTAGTCACTTTTGTCACAGCAGTGCCATCGAGCCTGTCACATAGCGCTCAGATATCAGTGGGCCTCACACAATCCAAAAGTGTCCACTGTCCACAAGTGTGTGCAGAAATTCAAAATCTCCCTTATCCTCTAGTCACTTTTGTCACAGCAGTGCCATCGAGCCTGTCACATAGCGCTCAGATTACAGTGGGCCTCACACAATCCAAAAGTGTCCAGTGTCCAAAAGTGTGTGCAGATATTCAAAATCTCCCTTATCCTCTAGTCACTTTTGTCACAGCAGTGCCATCGAGCCTGTCACATAGCGCTCAGATATCAGTGGGCCTCACACAATCCAAAAGTGTCCAGTGTCCAAAAGTGTGTGCAGAAATTCAAAATCTCCCTTATCCTCTAGTCACTTTTGTCACAGCAGTGCCATCGAGCCTGTCACATAGCGCTCAGATATCAGTGGGCCTCACACAATCCAAAAGTGTCCAGTGTCCAAAAGTGTGTGCAGATATTCAAAATCTCCCTTATCCTCTAGTCACTTTTGTCACAGCAGTGCCATCGAGCCTGTCACATAGCGCTCAGATATCAGTGGGCCTCACACAATCCAAAAGTGTCCAGTGTCCAAAAGTGTGTGCAGATATTCAAAATCTCCCTTATCCTCTAGTCACTTTTGTCACAGCAGTGCCATCGAGCCTGTCACATAGCGCTCAGATATCAGTGGGCCTCACACAATCCAAAAGTGTCCAGTGTCCAAAAGTGTGTGCAGATATTCAAAATCTCCCTTATCCTCTAGTCACTTTTGTCACAGCAGTGCCATCGAGCCTGTCACATAGCGCTCAGATATCAGTGGGCCTCACACAATCCAAAAGTGTCCAGTGTCCAAAAGTGTGTGCAGATATTCAAAATCTCCCTTATCCTCTAGTCACTTTTGTCACAGCAGTGCCATCGAGCCTGTCACATAGCGCTCAGATATCAGTGGGCCTCACACAATCCAAAAGTGTCCACTGTCCACAAGTGTGTGCAGAAATTCAAAATCTCCCTTATCCTCTAGTCACTTTTGTCACAGCAGTGCCATCGAGCCTGTCACATAGCGCTCAGATATCAGTGGGCCTCACACAATCCAAAAGTGTCCAGTGTCCAAAAGTGTGTGCAGATATTCAAAATCTCCCTTATCCTCTAGTCACTTTTGTCACAGCTGTGCCATCGAGTCTGTCACATAGCGCTCAGATATCAGTGGGCCTCACACAATCCAAAAGTGTCCACTGTCCACAAGTGTGTGCAGATATTCAAAATCTCCCTTATCCTCTAGTCACTTTTGTCACAGCAGTGCCATCGAGCCTGTCACATAGCGCTCAGATATCAGTGGGCCTCACACAATCCAAAAGTGTCCAGTGTCCAAAAGTGTGTGCAGATATTCAAAATCTCCCTTATCCTCTAGTCACTTTTGTCACAGCAGTGCCATCGAGCCTGTCACATAGCGCTCAGATATCAGTGGGCCTCACACAATCCAAAAGTGTCCACTGTCCACAAGTGTGTGCAGAAATTCAAAATCTCCCCTGTCCTATAGACACCTTGTACCTTGTTTTACATTACTATATAGTTTGTTGGATTTTGTCCACATTTCTACCAAAAATGAGGAAGGCTGGTGGAAGAGGCCGTGGAATTGGGCGGGGGTTGGCAGCTGGTAATGATGGTGTTGGTGGTGGATCTGATGGTAGTGGCAAGAGCAAAATAGGACCGAATGCAGGAGGTGCTGACCCTGCGTCATCGTCTGGCTACATAAGGCCTCGAACGCTTAGTTTTCTAGGAGTTGGCAAACCGCTTTTAAAGCCAGAGCATCAGGAAAAAGTTTTGTCTTACATTGCTGACTCAGCCTCCAGCTCTATCGCCTCCTCTTCTTCAGTTGTAAAAAGTAAAAGCACTGAGTCGTCATTGGAGGCTCATGTTCATGAACCACACCTTTCCTTGTGTCCTTCACCCCAACCAAGATTGAAGGATGACGCAGGCCATACTACTGATTACTCCATGGAGCTGTTTTCACATACCATGCCTGGATTATCAAGTCAAATGGTGAATTACCCAGGCCAAGATGAATCTGACATGGAGTGCACTGATGCACAGCCGCTGATGGATGATTCTGCTGGTACATTCACTCAGAGCACTACATTGTCCTCGCAGTGTACAGAGCCAGATTCTGACCCTGATGAGACTCAGGTGCCCCTTCCCGCACACTATACCACCATACACGGTGACACAGAGGAAGGTGCACATGACATAGAAGAGGAGGTGATGGATGACCCAGTTGCTGACCCAGATTGGCATCCATTGGGGGAAGAGGGTGCTGCTTCCAATAGCTCAGATGAGGAGCATCCACAGCAGATATCGACATCGCAACAGCTGTTATCTGGCAGGCCCGGAGCACTCCAAAGACAGGTTCCAAACATCAAAAGAGTTGCTGGACAGCTTGTCCAGAGGGTCAAAAGATCACAGCGTCCTAGGCCACAAAATGTCTGCCAAAGTAGGAAGAGTGCAGTGTGACACTTTTTTGAACAAAATCCTCATGATCAGGCCAAGGTTATCTGTAAGAAGTGCGCAAAGACCTTTAGCCGAGGGAAAAATCTGAAAAATTTGAATACCAGTTGCATGCTTAGACATTTAACCAGCATGCACTTGCAAGCGTGGACACAACACCAAACCTCAAGTGCCACATGTGCAACTGATCACAACGAAGGTAGTCAGCAACGCTACATTGTTTCCCCCACTGTAAGCCCACTGGTTAGCACAGCAGCAAATGTTAAGGTGTCGTTGCAAGACCACAGCAGTCAGGGAATCCCACTGTTATATCAACGAAAGACTGATTCTAGGCCATCAGAAAGAACACCAACTCCATCACCATCATCAACCCTCTCTCAGTCCACCCTGTCCACCGCTACTTCTACCATATGCAGCTCTCAAGTCCAGCTCACCCTCCCAGACACTATGAGTAGGTGAAGAAAGTACTCAGTCTCTCATCCGCGTACACTGGGTTTGAACGCCCACATTGCCAAACTAATCTCGTTTGAGATGATGCCCTTTCGGTTGGTGGAAAGCACAGCTTTCCGCGAACTCATGGCCTATGCAGTACCACGCTATGACCTACCCAGTCGCCACTTCTTCTCTCGCAAAGCCATCCCAGCCCTCCACCATCATGTGAAAGACCGCATTGTCCATGCACTCAAGCAGTCAGTGAGCGGAAAGGTGCACCTCACAACTGATGCATGGTCCAGTCGGCATGGCCAGGGCCGTTACGTGTCCATCACTGCGCACTGGGTTAATGTGGTGGATGCAGGGTCCACAGGGGACAGCGGTGGTGGGACAGTGCTGCCTAGCCCACGGTATAGGAAACAGTTGGCTGTAAGCGTTCGACCCTCCTCCTCCTCCACCTCCTCCAGAAGAGAAAGCTCGTCTACAGAGCGCAGTCGTACGAGCACTCCATCTGCAGCTGCCACTGTTGCACACGATGTGTCCCCCTATCGAGCAGCTAGTGGAAAGCGTCAGCAGGCTGTGTTGCAGATGATGTGTTTGGGCGACACACACACCGCCGAGGTGCTGGCCGAGTACTTGAAGCGACAAACTGAGTCATGGCTGGGCAGTGTACATCTTGAGGCAGGCAAGGTAGTTAGTGATAACGGCCGTAATTTTGTGGCAGCCATAGCCCTTTCAAAACTCAGCCACATACCTTGCTTGGCTCACACCTTGAACCTGGTGGTGCAGTGCTTCCTCAAAAATTATCCGGAGTTAACAGCCCTGCTCCAGAAGGTGCGAAGACTGTGCGCGCACATCCGCCGGTCGCCTGTACACTCCGTTCGTATGCAGAAGCTGCAGCGATTGCTCCACCTTCCCAACCACCGCCTCATTATCGACATTGCAACAAGGTGGAACTCCACCCTGCACATGGTGGAGCGGCTGTGAGAGCAGAGGCAGGCCATAATGCATTTGTGGGAGGATACACGGCCAGGCACTTTGAGAGCAGACATGGAGTTGACAGGTGTGCAGTGGTCGAAGCTGAAAGACCTTTGTAAAGTCCTTCAGTGTTTTGAGGAATGCACATGGCTGGTAAGCGCAGACAACGCCATCCTAAGCATGAGCATCCCACTTATGTGTCTGCTCATGCAAACTTTGACGCACCTTAAGGAGCAGGCGTCTGCAGCCAATGTTGATGAGGAGGAAGAGGAGGAGGGAATCCTTGATGACATTCAGCCATTGTCTGCTGAGGGACCTCTCCTGGACGAGGTGGAGGAAGAAGAGGAGGAGGAGGAGGATGATGGGGATGATTACTTAGGGGAGGAGGATGCATCTCGTGGGGCAAGTGAAAATGTTGGCATGGCAAGGTCTGGTACAGGGTTTGTGCGTGACTGGAGGGATGTGGATTTGCCAGAAAGTGCTCCTCCACCCAGCACTCGCAGTGCATCATTGACACCGGGAACATTGACCCACATGTCAGATTATGCCTTGCGGATCCTAAAAAGGGACCCCCGCATTGCCAAAATGATGAACGATGATGACTACTGGTTGGCCAGCATCCTGGATCCACGCTATAAAGGCAAATTACAAAACATCATGCCACAGGAGAACCTTGACCTAATATTGGCTAATAAACAAGCAACTCTGGTAAATCGGTTGCTTGAGGCATTCCCAGCACACAGCAGCGGTGATGGTTCTCACACGAGCCGTACGGGCCGGGGGCAGCTTGGCAGAGGTGTTCGTGGTGCACACAGCAGAAGTGGCGTTGGAGACAGGGGTTTCATGACAATGTTGTGGACTGATTTTTCAAATACCGCTCACACAACTGGTAATACTGCATCGATGGAAAGTGACAGGAGACAGCAGTTGTCAACTATGGTAACAAACTACTTTTCTTCCCATATCGATGTTCTCCCACACAGGTCATTCCCCTTTGACTATTGGGCCGCTAAACTGGACACCTGGCCTGAATTGGCCCAATATGCCTTACAGGAGCTCGCTTGCCCAGCTGCAAGTGTGCTATCGGAAAGAGTCTTCAGTGCAGCTGGATCAATCCTGACAGAAAAAAGGACCCGTCTGTCAACCCAAAATGTGGATGATCTAACCTTCATTAAAATGAACCACGCATGGGTTTCCAAGGATTTTGTCCCACCTTCCCCTGATGACACATAGGGTGACAGAAAAATGGCTTGCTTTGGTCCACCTCTTCCTGGTACTTCACCTAATTCGCCTTTTGCATCAGCTGAATGTCCAACATCAACATATGCCACTTTCTAAAACTCCCTAACTGTGCTGCCTCCCCCCCATGGCCGGGGTCACCACCTACCGCACGACACTGTGCGAGTGCCGTTGCCCTGGACAGGTGGGTAGGCCGACTCTTGGGCACGGGCACTGGCACAGGGTCCCTCATAGTGCAATCAAGTGTCTCTGACGGTGGTGGTGCACACCCGCCGTCAGACACACCGCTGTACTATGAGGGGCCCAGTGTCAGTACCGACGCCCACGAGTGGGCCCCCCTTGCTTGGGAAGGGCCACAGCATTTGCAATCTTTACCTCTCCCTGCTCCTCCGCTGTGTAATCTGGGCCGTCAAATCCATACTGTGCCTGACACCGTCTGAGCCTGCCTCCTGAGACATATATTTTGAATGTGTACGCTATCCATACATGTTATCCAGGGATACGGTACCCTTTCTAACCTTTGTGCAATCACGTGCAATCCATACTGGGCCTAACACCGTCTGAGCCTGCCTCATGCTGTATAGACATATATTTTGAATGTGTACGCTATCCATACATGTTATCCAGGGATACGGTACCCTTTCTAACCTTTGTGCAATCACGTGCAATCCATACTGGGCCTAACACCGTCTGAGCCTGCCTCATGCTGTATAGACATATATTTTGAATGTGTACGCTATCCATACATGTTATCCGGGGATACGGTACCCTTTCTAACCTTTGTGCAATCACGTGCAATCCATACTGGGCCTAACACTGTCTGAGCCTACCTCCTGAGACATATATTTTGAATGTGTACGCTATCCATACATGTTATCCAGGGATACGGTACCCTTTCTAACCTTTGTGCAATCACGTGCAATCCATACTGGGCCTAACACCGTCTGAGCCTGCCTCATGCTGTATAGACATATATTTTGAATGTGTACGCTATCCATACATGTTATCCAGGAATACGGTACCCTTTCTAACCTTTGTGCAATCACGTGCAATCCATACTGGGCCTAACACCGTCTGAGCCTGCCTCATGCTGTATAGACATATATTTTGAATGTGTACGCTATCCATACATGTTATCCGGGGATACGGTACCCTTTCTAACCTTTGTGCAATCACGTGCAATCCATACTGGGCCTAACACCGTCTGAGCCTGCCTCCTGAGACATATATTTTGAATGTGTACGCTATCCATACATGTTATCCAGGGATACGGTACCCTTTCTATCCTTTGTGCAATCACGTGCAATCCATACTGGGCCTAACACCGTCTGAGCCTGCCTCATGCTGTATAGACATATATTTTGAATGTGTACGCTATCCATACATGTTATCCAGGGATACGGTACCCTTTCTAACCTTTGTGCAATCACGTGCAATCCATACTGGGCCTAACACCGTCTGAGCCTGCCTCATGCTGTATAGACATATATTTTGAATGTGTACGCTATCCATACATGTTATCCGGGGATACGGTACCCTTTCTAACCTTTGTGCAATCACGTGCAATCCATACTGGGCCTAACACCGTCTGAGCCTACCTCCTGAGACATATATTTTGAATGTGTACGCTATCCATACATGTTATCCAGGGATACGGTACCCTTTCTAACCTTTGTGCAATCACGTGCAATCCATACTGGGCCTAACACCGTCTGAGCCTGCCTCATGCTGTATAGACATATATTTTGAATGTGTACGCTATCCATACATGTTATCCGGGGATACGGTACCCTTTCTAACCTTTGTGCAATCACGTGCAATCCATACTGGGCCTAACACCGTCTGAGCCTGCCTCATGCTGTATAGACATATATTTTGAATGTGTACGCTATCCATACATGTTATCCGGGGATACGGTACCCTTTCTAACCTTTGTGCAATCACGTGCAATCCATACTGGGCCTAACACCGTCTGAGCCTGCCTCCTGAGACATATATTTTGAATGTGTACGCTATCCATACATGTTATCCAAGGATACAGTACCCTTTCTAACCTTTGTGCAATCACGTGCAATCCATACTGGGCCTAACACCGTCTGAGCCTGCCTCATGCTGTATAGACATATATTTTGAATGTGTACGCTATCCATACATGTTATCCGGGGATACGGTACCCTTTCTAACCTTTGTGCAATCACGTGCAATCCATACTGGGCCTAACACCGTCTGAGCCTGCCTCATGCTGTATAGACATATATTTTGAATGTGTACGCTATCCATACATGTTATCCAGGGATATGGTACCCTTTCTAACCTTTGTGCAATCACGTGCAATCCATACTGGGCCTAACACCGTCTGAGCCTGCCTCATGCTGTATAAACATATATTTTGAATGTGTACGCTATCCATACATGTTATCCGTGGATATGGTACCCTTTCTAACCTTTGTGCAATCACGTGCAATCCATACTGGGCCTAACACCGTCTGAGCCTGCCTCATGCTGTATAGACATATATTTTGAATGTGTACGCTATCCATACATGTTATCCAGGGATACGGTACCCTTTCTAACCTTTGTGCAATCACGTGCAATCCATACTGGGCCTAACACCGTCTGAGCCTGCCTCATGCTGTATAGACACATATTTTGAATGTGTACGCTATCCATACATGTTATCCGGGGATACGGTACCCTTTCTAACCTTTGTGCAATCACGTGCAATCCATACTGGGCCTAACACCATCTGAGCCTGCCTCCTGAGACATATATTTTGAATGTGTACGCTATCCATACATGTTATCCAGGGATACGGTACCCTTTCTAACCTTTGTGCAATCACGTGCAATCCATACTGGGCCTAACACCGTCTGAGCCTGCCTCATGCTGTATAGACATATATTTTGAATGTGTACGCTATCCATACATGTTATCCAGGGATACGGTACCCTTTCTAACCTTTGTGCAATCACGTGCAATCCATACTGGGCCTAACACCGTCTGAGCCTGCCTCATGCTGTATAGACATATATTTTGAATGTGTACGCTATCCATACATGTTATCCGGGGATACGGTACCCTTTCTAACCTTTGTGCAATCACGTGCAATCCATACTGGGCCTAACACCGTCTGAGCCTACCTCCTGAGACATATATTTTGAATGTGTACGCTATCCATACATGTTATCCAGGGATACGGTACCCTTTCTAACCTTTGTGCAATCACGTGCAATCCATACTGGGCCTAACACCGTCTGAGCCTGCCTCATGCTGTATAGACATATATTTTGAATGTGTACGCTATCCATACATGTTATCCAGGGATACGGTACCCTTTCTAACCTTTATGCAATCACGTGCAATCCATACTGGGCCTAACACCGTCTGAGCCTGCCTCATGCTGTATAGACATATATTTTGAATGTGTACGCTATACATACATGTTATCCGGGGATACGGTACCCTTTCTAACCTTTGTGCAATCACGTGCAATCCATACTGGGCCTAACACCGTCTGAGCCTGCCTCCTGAGACATATATTTTGAATGTGTACGCTATCCATACATGTTATCCAGGGATACGGTTCCCTTTCTAACCTTTGTGCAATCACGTGCAATCCATACTGGGCCTAACACCGTCTGAGCCTGCCTCATGCTGTATAGACATATATTTTGAATGTGTACGCTATCCATACATGTTATCCAGGGATACGGTACCCTTTCTAACCTTTGTGCAATCACGTGCAATCCATACTGGGCCTAACACCGTCTGAGCCTGCCTCATGCTGTATAGACATATATTTTGAATGTGTACGCTATCCATACATGTTATCCAGGGATACGGTACCCTTTCTAACCTTTGTGCAATCACGTGCAATCCATACTGGGCCTAACACCGTCTGAGCCTGCCTCATGCTGTATAAACATATATTTTGAATGTGTACGCTATCCATACATGTTATCCGGGGATATGGTACCCTTTCTAACCTTTGTGCAATCACGTGCAATCCATACTGGGCCTAACACCGTCTGAGCCTGCCTCATGCTGTATAGACATATATTTTGAATGTGTACGCTATCCATACATGTTATCCAGGGATACGGTACCCTTTCTAACCTTTGTGCAATCACGTGCAATCCATACTGGGCCTAACACCGTCTGAGCCTGCCTCATGCTGTATAGACATATATTTTGAATGTGTACGCTATCCATACATGTTATCCAGGGATACGGTACCCTTTCTAACCTTTGTGCAATCACGTGCAATCCATACTGGGCCTAACACCGTCTGAGCCTGCCTCATGCTGTATAGACATATATTTTGAATGTGTACGCTATCCATACATGTTATCCGGGGATACGGTACCCTTTCTAACCTTTGTGCAATCACGTGCAATCCATACTGGGCCTAACACCATCTGAGCCTGCCTTCTGAGAGATATATTTTGAATGTGTACACTATCCATACATGTTATCCAGGGATACGGTACCCTTTCTAACCTTTGTGCAATCACGTGCAATCCATACTGGGCCTAACACCGTCTGAGCCTGCCTCATGCTGTATAGACATATATTTTGAATGTGTACGCTATCCATACATGTTATCCAGGGATACGGTACCCTTTCTAACCTTTGTGCAATCACGTGCAATCCATACTGGGCCTAACACCGTCTGAGCCTGCCTCATGCTGTATAGACTTATATTTTGAATTTGTACGCTATCCATACATGTTATCCGGGGATACGGTACCCTTTCTAACCTTTGTGCAATCACGTGCAATCCATACTGGGCCTAACACCGTCTGAGCCTGCCTCCTGAGACATATATTTTGAATGTGTACGCTATCCATACATGTTATCCAGGGATACGGTACCCTTTCTAACCTTTGTGCAATCACGTGCAATCCATACTGGGCCTAACACCGTCTGAGCCTGCCTCCTGAGACATATATTTTGAATGTGTACGCTATCCATACATGTTATCCGGGGATACGGTACCCTTTCTAACCTTTGTGCAATCATGTGCAATCCATACTGGGCCTAACACCGTCTGAGCCTGCCTCATGCTGTATAGACATATATTTTGAATGTGTACGCTATCCATACATGTTATCCAGGGATACGGTACCCTTTCTAACCTTTGTGCAATCACGTGCAATCCATACTGGGCCTAACACCATCTGAGCCTGCCTCATGCTGTATAGACATATATTTTGAATGTGTACGCTATCCATACATGTTATCCAGGGATACGGTACCCTTTCTAACCTTTGTGCAATCACGTGCAATCCATACTGGGCCTAACACCGTCTGAGCCTGCCTCATGCTGTATAGACATATATTTTGAATGTGTACGCTATCCATACATGTTATCCAGGGATACGGTACCCTTTCTAACCTTTGTGCAATCACGTGCAATCCATACTGGGCCTAACACCGTCTGAGCCTGCCTCATGCTGTATAGACATATATTTTGAATGTGTACGCTATCCATACATGTTATCCGGGGATACGGTACCCTTTCTAACCTTTGTGCAATCACGTGCAATCCATACTGGGCCTAACACCGTCTGAGCCTGCCTCCTGAGACATATATTTTGAATGTGTACGCTATCCATACATGTTATCCAGGGATACGGTTCCCTTTCTAACCTTTGTGCAATCACGTGCAATCCATACTGGGCCTAACACCGTCTGAGCCTGCCTCATGCTGTATAGACATATATTTTGAATGTGTACGCTATCCATACATGTTATCCAGGGATACGGTACCCTTTCTAACCTTTGTGCAATCACGTGCAATCCATACTGGGCCTAACACCGTCTGAGCCTGCCTCATGCTGTATAGACATATATTTTGAATGTGTACGCTATCCATACATGTTATCCAGGGATACGGTACCCTTTCTAACCTTTGTGCAATCACGTGCAATCCATACTGGGCCTAACACCGTCTGAGCCTGCCTCATGCTGTATAAACATATATTTTGAATGTGTACGCTATCCATACATGTTATCCGGGGATATGGTACCCTTTCTAACCTTTGTGCAATCACGTGCAATCCATACTGGGCCTAACACCGTCTGAGCCTGCCTCATGCTGTATAGACATATATTTTGAATGTGTACGCTATCCATACATGTTATCCAGGGATACGGTACCCTTTCTAACCTTTGTGCAATCACGTGCAATCCATACTGGGCCTAACACCGTCTGAGCCTGCCTCATGCTGTATAGACATATATTTTGAATGTGTACGCTATCCATACATGTTATCCAGGGATACGGTACCCTTTCTAACCTTTGTGCAATCACGTGCAATCCATACTGGGCCTAACACCGTCTGAGCCTGCCTCATGCTGTATAGACATATATTTTGAATGTGTACGCTATCCATACATGTTATCCGGGGATACGGTACCCTTTCTAACCTTTGTGCAATCACGTGCAATCCATACTGGGCCTAACACCATCTGAGCCTGCCTTCTGAGAGATATATTTTGAATGTGTACACTATCCATACATGTTATCCAGGGATACGGTACCCTTTCTAACCTTTGTGCAATCACGTGCAATCCATACTGGGCCTAACACCGTCTGAGCCTGCCTCATGCTGTATAGACATATATTTTGAATGTGTACGCTATCCATACATGTTATCCAGGGATACGGTACCCTTTCTAACCTTTGTGCAATCACGTGCAATCCATACTGGGCCTAACACCGTCTGAGCCTGCCTCATGCTGTATAGACTTATATTTTGAATTTGTACGCTATCCATACATGTTATCCGGGGATACGGTACCCTTTCTAACCTTTGTGCAATCACGTGCAATCCATACTGGGCCTAACACCGTCTGAGCCTGCCTCCTGAGACATATATTTTGAATGTGTACGCTATCCATACATGTTATCCAGGGATACGGTACCCTTTCTAACCTTTGTGCAATCACGTGCAATCCATACTGGGCCTAACACCGTCTTCGCCTGCCTCCTGAGACATATATTTTGAATGTGTACGCTATCCATACATGTTATCCGGGGATACGGTACCCTTTCTAACCTTTGTGCAATCATGTGCAATCCATACTGGGCCTAACACCGTCTGAGCCTGCCTCATGCTGTATAGACATATATTTTGAATGTGTACGCTATCCATACATGTTATCCAGGGATACGGTACCCTTTCTAACCTTTGTGCAATCACGTGCAATCCATACTGGGCCTAACACCATCTGAGCCTGCCTCATGCTGTATAGACATATATTTTGAATGTGTACGCTATCCATACATGTTATCCAGGGATACGGTACCCTTTCTAACCTTTGTGCAATCACGTGCAATCCATACTGGGCCTAACACCGTCTGAGCCTGCCTCATGCTGTATAGACATATATTTTGAATGTGTACGCTATCCATACATGTTATCCAGGGATACGGTACCCTTTCTAACCTTTGTGCAATCACGTGCAATCCATACTGGGCCTAACACCGTCTGAGCCTGCCTCATGCTGTATAGACATATATTTTGAATGTGTACGCTATCCATACATGTTATCCGGGGATACGGTACCCTTTCTAACCTTTGTGCAATCACGTGCAATCCATACTGGGCCTAACACCGTCTGAGCCTGCCTCCTGAGACATATATTTTGAATGTGTACGCTATCCATACATGTTATCCAAGGATACGGTACCCTTTCTAACCTTTGTGCAATCACGTGCAATCCATACTGGGCCTAACACCGTCTGAGCCTGCCTCATGCTGTATAGACATATATTTTGAATGTGTACGCTATCCATACATGTTATCCGGGGATACCGTACCCTTTCTAACCTTTGTGCAATCACGTGCAATCCATACTGGGCCTAACACCGTCTGAGCCTGCCTCATGCTGTATAGACATATATTTTGAATGTGTACGCTATCCATACATGTTATCCAGGGATACGGTACCCTTTCTAACCTTTGTGCAATCACGTGCAATCCATACTGGGCCTAACACCGTCTGAGCCTGCCTCATGCTGTATAAACATATATTTTGAATGTGTACGCTATCCATACATGTTATCCGTGGATATGGTACCCTTTCTAACCTTTGTGCAATCACGTGCAATCCATACTGGGCCTAACACCGTCTGAGCCTGCCTCATGCTGTATAGACATATATTTTGAATGTGTACGCTATCCATACATGTTATCCAGGGATACGGTACCCTTTCTAACCTTTGTGCAATCACATGCAATCCATACTGGGCCTAACACCGTCTGAGCCTGCCTCATGCTGTATAGACACATATTTTGAATGTGTACGCTATCCATACATGTTATCCGGGGATACGGTACCCTTTCTAACCTTTGTGCAATCACGTGCAATCCATACTGGGCCTAACACCATCTGAACCTGCCTCCTGAGACATATATTTTGAATGTGTACGCTATCCATACATGTTATCCAGGGATACGGTACCCTTTCTAACCTTTGTGCAATCACGTGCAATCCATACTGGGCCTAACACCGTCTGAGCCTGCCTCATGCTGTATAGACATATATTTTGAATGTGTACGCTATCCATACATGTTATCCAGGGATACGGTACCCTTTCTAACCTTTGTGCAATCACGTGCAATCCATGCTGGGCCTAACACCGTCTGAGCCTGCCTCATGCTGTATAAACATATATTTTGAATGTGTACGCTATCCATACATGTTATCCGGGGATATGGTACCCTTTCTAACCTTTGTGCAATCACGTGCAATCCATACTGGGCCTAACACCGTCTGAGCCTGCCTCATGCTGTATAGACATATATTTTGAATGTGTACGCTATCCATACATGTTATCCAGGGATACGGTTCCCTTTCTAACCTTTGTGCAATCACGTGCAATCCATACTGGGCCTAACACCGTCTGAGCCTGCCTCATGCTGTATAGACATATATTTTGAATGTGTACGCTATCCATACATGTTATCCAGGAATACGGTACCCTTTCTAACCTTTGTGCAATGACGTGCAATCCATACTGGGCCTAACACCGTCTGAGCCTGCCTCATGCTGTATAGACATATATTTTGAATGTGTACGCTATCCATACATGTTATCCGGGGATACGGTACCCTTTCTAACCTTTGTGCAATCACGTGCAATCCATACTGGGCCTAACACCGTCTGAGCCTGCCTCCTGAGACATATATTTTGAATGTGTACGCTATCCATACATGTTATCCAGGGATACGGTACCCTTTCTAACCTTTGTGCTATCACGTGCAATCCATACTGGGCCTAACACCGTCTGAGCCTGCCTCATGCTGTATAGACATATATTTTGAATGTGTACGCTATCCATACATGTTATCCGGGGATACGGTACCCTTTCTAACCTTTGTGCAATCACGTGCAATCCATACTGGGCCTAACACCGTCTGAGCCTGCCTCCTGAGACATATATTTTGAATGTGTACGCTATCCATACATGTTATCCAAGGATACGGTACCCTTTCTAACCTTTGTGCAATCACGTGCAATCCATACTGGGCCTAACACCGTCTGAGCCTGCCTCATGCTGTATAGACATATATTTTGAATGTGTACGCTATCCATACATGTTATCCGGGGATACCGTACCCTTTCTAACCTTTGTGCAATCACGTGCAATCCATACTGGGCCTAACACCGTCTGAGCCTGCCTCATGCTGTATAGACATATATTTTGAATGTGTACGCTATCCATACATGTTATCCAGGGATACGGTACCCTTTCTAACCTTTGTGCAATCACGTGCAATCCATACTGGGCCTAACACCGTCTGAGCCTGCCTCATGCTGTATAAACATATATTTTGAATGTGTACGCTATCCATACATGTTATCCGTGGATATGGTACCCTTTCTAACCTTTGTGCAATCACGTGCAATCCATACTGGGCCTAACACCGTCTGAGCCTGCCTCATGCTGTATAGACATATATTTTGAATGTGTACGCTATCCATACATGTTATCCAGGGATACGGTACCCTTTCTAACCTTTGTGCAATCACATGCAATCCATACTGGGCCTAACACCGTCTGAGCCTGCCTCATGCTGTATAGACACATATTTTGAATGTGTACGCTATCCATACATGTTATCCGGGGATACGGTACCCTTTCTAACCTTTGTGCAATCACGTGCAATCCATACTGGGCCTAACACCATCTGAACCTGCCTCCTGAGACATATATTTTGAATGTGTACGCTATCCATACATGTTATCCAGGGATACGGTACCCTTTCTAACCTTTGTGCAATCACGTGCAATCCATACTGGGCCTAACACCGTCTGAGCCTGCCTCATGCTGTATAGACATATATTTTGAATGTGTACGCTATCCATACATGTTATCCAGGGATACGGTACCCTTTCTAACCTTTGTGCAATCACGTGCAATCCATACTGGGCCTAACACCGTCTGAGCCTGCCTCATGCTGTATAAACATATATTTTGAATGTGTACGCTATCCATACATGTTATCCGGGGATATGGTACCCTTTCTAACCTTTGTGCAATCACGTGCAATCCATACTGGGCCTAACACCGTCTGAGCCTGCCTCATGCTGTATAGACATATATTTTGAATGTGTACGCTATCCATACATGTTATCCAGGGATACGGTTCCCTTTCTAACCTTTGTGCAATCACGTGCAATCCATACTGGGCCTAACACCGTCTGAGCCTGCCTCATGCTGTATAGACATATATTTTGAATGTGTACGCTATCCATACATGTTATCCAGGAATACGGTACCCTTTCTAACCTTTGTGCAATGACGTGCAATCCATACTGGGCCTAACACCGTCTGAGCCTGCCTCATGCTGTATAGACATATATTTTGAATGTGTACGCTATCCATACATGTTATCCGGGGATACGGTACCCTTTCTAACCTTTGTGCAATCACGTGCAATCCATACTGGGCCTAACACCGTCTGAGCCTGCCTCCTGAGACATATATTTTGAATGTGTACGCTATCCATACATGTTATCCAGGGATACGGTACCCTTTCTAACCTTTGTGCTATCACGTGCAATCCATACTGGGCCTAACACCGTCTGAGCCTGCCTCATGCTGTATAGACATATATTTTGAATGTGTACGCTATCCATACATGTTATCTGGGGATACGGTACCCTTTCTCACCTTTGTGCAATCACGTGTAATCCATACTGGGCGTGAGAACGGCTGGCGAGCTGTTAAACAAGCTACAGCACCTGTCCAGACAAGTACAGGGATTCCCTAGCGAGGAGACTTATTTGATTGTTTTCAATGTTGGGACAGCAATTTTTGGGGAGCACTATACTCTGGAGAATGATAGATGGGGCCCACCATACACTGGAACATTCCAAAGGTGGACATCAGACACTGGAGCAGCATTTACAGGGCCCATTATACACTAGAGCATTAGAAATGGGGCCCATTATGTTTGGAGCATTATTTGGGCCCATAAGACAGTGGAGCTTCATCCATGGGGACCAACATATACTGTAGCATTATGTGGAGCTCATCATATACTGTTTCAAACATTATATGGGACCAATGATTCTGTATGGAGAAATAGATGGGCCTCGTCATGAGATGTAAAAAGTGAGGTATTTTTCATTGTACTATACCGCTATTTCTCTGCCGTATCGGAGCATGATGAGTTGTGGTATGTGTTAAAGGGGCGCTCTTTCGCCCAGGGCACATGAAAACCTGGAGCCAGCCCTCCCCCCCCACAGTTTGTAGCCAAATAACCCCCATTTTTTAGTGCGTAACTTGTATTATGAAGTTAATTAAGGTTGACAAGCTTAAGAAAGAAGAATTGATGCTTTTGGCATTCAAATGGGCACTGTAGGTGTGTTTCCTGTCCTCCTCTCACTGCCAACTTTTATTCCCCATTGACTTACATTGGGTTTCGTGTTTCGGGACGACCCCGACTTTTCCCTATAATCGGACGATCTTGCTCGACCCGACTTTTGGAAAAGTCGGGTTTCACGAAACGAAACGCGACCCTAAAAAACCAAAAGTCGCTCAACTCTAGTAGTAAGTGTTTTGAAGGTAGAGACATCAACATCTTCCAAGAGCTCATTCAGACATGATTTTTCTTGTAAGCAAAAACCAGACCAATTTTCATCAGTATTTTGGATCAGATTTTATTCAGTGTTTGGCCAGCGTTCAGATTTTACCATCAGAATTTCATTAGTTTTATTTACGTTCGAGAAATCTTCTCATGCTTATGCTATCAAACAAGCATAAAAATTAGACAGTGCACAGATGGTTCATGGATAGTATCCAAGTGCTATCCGATTTCTTCACAGACATATAGACTTGCATTGCCGAGCTTAATCTGTGATTTTGCTCAAAATCAGTCATGTCTCCATGTTTTGATGCAGTCTGCTCAATCTACAAAAATACACATTCATGTGAACATCCCCATAGACTATAAGAGGTACAAGTTCTATCATTAAAATCACACGTAGAACTGGTATGTGAAAAGCTGATGCCTGAGTCCTTAAAATGTTACTGTACATTTCCTCCATCATTTCTGTCCATCACCCTACCTGTGTGATCCATTCTGTAACTGATCTAAGACTAGCATTCTCCATAATCTGAACCACTCACTTCCATCTCCAAGACTTTTTGTGCTGCACCAGTTTTCTGGAATGCTCTACTCCCAATGATCCAACTAATACCTAGACCACACATTTTTAAGCATGATTTAAAAACACAACTCTTTAGATTGGCCTATCACCTAACTTCACTAATCTAACTCTTCCATGTTCCTTCTTTCTAAATTTTTCTTAGAATCTGGTCTTTTCTACTTGTCTTCACATCCCCCATGCACCCAATAGCACTTAGTAACTGTACTTGGACAGATACTGCTGATGACCGGTTCATGTATGGTGTTTGAAATGTCCTATTAATTATAATGATGACTGGACCATACTACATGTCAAACACTTTTTGCCTTTTGTGTCCTCCCCTTTTTCCTTATAGATTGTAAGCCCCCCAGCAGGTCCCTAATTACTCATGTAATTGTAGAAATATGTGTTATTTTGTAGTGTTAACTGTAAAGTGCTGCAGAATACATTTGCGAGAGAAAGTAAAAATAATCCCAAAATATTATTTAACAACATAAATAGAAAGAAACTAAAAAATGATAGTGTTGGCCCCCTTAAAAATAGTTTGGGTGAAATGGTGGATGAGGATGAGGAAAAAGCCAATATGCTAAATGGCTTTTTTTCAACAGTATTTACACAAGAAAATCCTGTGACGGATTACATGATCAGTGATAAAATTTCTCCATTAAATGTCACCTGCTTAACCCAGCAGTAAGTACGGCAGCGTCTAAAAATCACTAATATTGACAAATCCCCAGGCCCAGATGTGATACACCCCCAAGTACTGCAGGAATTAAGTACAGTCATAGATAGACCATTATTTTTAATCTTTAAAGATTCCATAATAACAGGGTCTGTACCACAGGACTGGCATATGGCAAATGTGGTGCTAATATTCAAAAAGGGGACAAAAACTGAACTTGGAAATTATAGGCCAGTAAGTTTAACCTCAACTGTGGGTAAAATCCTGGAGGGTTTTCTAAGAGATACTATACTGGAGTATCTGAAGAAGAATAACCTCATGACCCAATATCAACATGGGTTTACAAGGGACCGTTCCTGTTAGACTAATCTGATAAGCTTTTATGAAGAGGTAAGTTCCGGACTGGACCAAGTGAATGCAGTAGACGTGGTGTACATGGACTTTTCAAAAGCTTTTGATACGGTGCCACACAAAAGGCTGATACATAAAATGAGAACAATGGGGATAGGGTAAAATATGTGTAAGTGGGTTAAGAGCTGGCTCAGGGATAGGAAACAAAGGGTGGTTATTAATGGAGCACACTCTGATTGGGAAACGGTTAGCAGTGGGGTACTACAGGGGTCAGTATTGGGCCCGCTTCTTTTTAACATATTTATTAATGACCTTGTAGGGGGCATAGAGAGTATAATTTCAATATTTGCAGATGACACTAAACTCTGCAGGGTAATCAATACAGAGGACGACAATTTTGTATTACAGGAGGATTTATGTAAACTAGAAGCTTGGGCTGATAAATGGCAAATGAGCTTTAATGGGGATAAATGTAAGGTCATGCACTTGGGTAGAACAAACAAGATTTATAATTATGTGCTTAATTGTAGAACACTGTGCAAAACTGTCACTGAAAAAGACCTGGGTGTATGGATGGACGACAAACTCACATTTAGTGGCCAGTGTCAGGCAGCTACTGCAAAGGCAAATAAAATAATGGGATACATTAAAAGAGGCGTAGATGCTCATGAGGAGAACATAATTTTACGTCTATGTAAGTCACTAGTGCAACCATACTTAGAATACTGCATACAGTTCTGGTCTCTGGTGTATAAGAAAGCCATAGCTGAACTGGAGCGGGTGCAGAGAAGAGCGACCAAGGTTATTAGGGAACTGGGGGGTCTGCAATACCAAGACAGGTTATTACACCTGGGGTTATTTAGTTTGGAAAATCGAAGGCTTAGGGGTGATCTTATTACAATGTATAAATATATGCAGGGACAGTACAAAGACCTTTCTAATGATCTTTTTACTCTTAGACCTGTGACGGGGACAAGGGGGGCATCCTCTACGGCTGGAGGAAGGAAGGTTTAAGCATAATTATAGATGCGGATTCATTACTGTAAGAGCAGTGAAACTATGGAACTCTCTGCCATATGATGTTGTAATGAGTGATTCTCTACTGAAATTTAAGAAGGGACTGGATGCCTTTCTTGAAAAGTATAATATTACAGGGTATATACACTAGTTTCCTTAATATTGCGTTTATCCAGGGAGCTAGTCTGATTGCCGTATGTGGAGTCGGGAAGGAATTTTTTTCTCTAATGTGAAGGTTACTGTTTGCCACATGGGGTTTTTTTTGCCTTCCTCTGGATCAACATGTTAGGGCAAGTTAGGATAGGATATGGGATGAAATAGATGGACTTAAAGTCTTCCTTCAACCTTAATAACTATGTTACTATGCTACTATGTAAAAATAAAAGTATTATTTACTGTAGTTATGCAACTTTTTTATGTATTAGACAATGCAAATAGTTGCTGTTCGATGGTGGAACTTTTAAATGCATTGTGCACACAGAGCGATGTATGGGCTCAATAGCAAGTCTGTGGGTCGATGCACTCCATCTTACAGAGCGGTGTACAGATCCGTAGACTTACTATCAAACTCATACACAGCTTTTTATTCGGTCTGCACATAAGAACTGTACCACAGCAGTGTTCTGTGCTATTGGTGAGGGTACAGGTGTGAGGAGACTGCAGGCACGTAGGATGCAGTAACGGACTGTACACAGACCAAGGATGAAAGAGGTTTATTATACAGTAGAAACTCCATGCAGGGAGAAAACGGAGGGATAATATTCTCTAATACAGCAAAAGCCTAAAGGTGATAACTGAAGGAACAGGGACAAGTAAAGCCGACATACAATAAAATATAACTTATCACTCAGGCGCCAGTCATGGTTGAACTTCTGTCCGTGACTGGTGCTGCCTAGATTGCGTCGCAGTGGGGGTCTGTCACAATTCTGAGGTAATCCTGCCACGATCCTCTACACTTTTTTGCAACCATGATAACCTCATACCTATTCATCCAGCCCCCCACTCCCCCGGTCCCCCTACCTGGAGCACAATGGAACACACGCTCTGTCAGCAACAAGCTATCGTTTATCCATGACCTCTTTATCACCAACAAACTCTCCTTCCTTGCCATCACTGAAACCTGGCTCACTCCCTCTGACACAGCCTCTCCAGCTGCGCTTTCCTTTGGCGAATTCCATCTCTCTCACACCCCTCGCCCCAGCAACAAACGTGGTGGAGGAGTTGGCTTTCTCCTCTCCAATACCTGCTCCTTTACCCCAATTCCTTTGCCACCCTCCGCTACTCTTCCCTCGTTCGAGGTGCACTCCGTCCGCATCTATTCCCCCTCCAACCTCCAACTTACTGTCATCTACCGCCCCCCAGAACTAGCCATTTCCACCTTTCTCGACCAATTCACCACCTAGCTACTCCATTTCTTTCTGCTGACATCCCCACCATCATCATGGGCGACTTCAACATCCCCATTGACACTTCCACCCCAGCTTCCTCTAAACTTCTATCGCTCACGGCTTCCCTTGGCCTCACTCAATGGTCCTCTGCGGCCACTCACAAAGATGGTCACACACTGGACCTTATCTTCACCCGTCTCTGTTCCCTCACTAATCTCAATAACTCACCCCTCCCCCTGTCTGACCACAACCTACTGACATTCTCTTCCCTCTCCTCTCCTACTGTGCATCCCCGCTCCATAAACTCGCTCACCCTCGCAGGAATCTCAAACACCTGAATTTACAATCACACTCTGAGTCCCTTCTCCCTCTTACAGACATAGCTTCCCGTCATGACACAGATGCTGCTGCCACTTTTTAAAACACCACAATAACAGCAACACTTGATTCGGCTGCCCCCCTTACGGAGAGCAAAACTCATACAATCAACAGGCAGCCCTGGCTGACCAGCCTGACCAAAGAACTGAGATGGGTTTCCAGGGCCGCTGAGTGGAGATGTAAGAGAACCAATTCTACTGAGCACTTCAGCGCATACAGGCAGTCCCTTGCCAGCTTTAAGTCCACGCTCTCTGCCGCTAAACAAACTTACTTCGTATCTCTCATATCCTCCCTGTCTCACAACCCTAAACAACTCTTCAACACTTTCAATTCTCTACTCCATCCCACAGCACCTCCTTCCCCTCCTCTCATTTCTGCTGAAGACTTTGCCTCCTTCTTTAAGCAGAAGATCGACAAGATCAGACAAAACTTTGGCTCGCAGCCCCCAATGCCCCTCTTAGCCACTCAGCCCTGTTCTGCAAAAGCCAGCTTCTCCACCATGACAGAAGATCAGCTCTCCACCCTTCTGTCAAGATCACATCTCACCACTTGTGCCCTCGACCCACTCCCTTCTCACCTCATCCCTAACTTGGCCACAGTCTTCAACCCATCTCTAACACACCTTTTCAACCTTTCACTTATGAATGGTGTCTTTTCCTCATCCTTCAAACATGCCTCAATCACACCCATCCTCAAAAAGCCCTCCCTTGATCCATCCTCTGTGTCTAACTATCGCCCGATATCTCTTCTGCCTTATGCCTCAAAACTACTGGAACAGCATGTATATCTTGAACTGTCCTCCCACCTCTCCTCCTGTTCCCTCTTTGACCGGTTACAATCTGGCTTCTGACCGCATCACTCAACTGAAACTGCCCTAACTAAAGTCACTAACGACTTACTAACCGCCAAGAGCAAGCGACACTACTCTGTCCTCCTTCTCCTGGACCTGTCCTCTGCCTTCGACACCGTAGACCATTCCCTCCTGCCACAGACTCTCTCATCTCTTGGCATCACAGACTTGGCCCTATCCTGGATCTCATCATACCTAACAGACCGAACATTTAATGTCTCCCTCTCACACACCAACTCCTCACCTCGCCCCCCATCTGTTAGTGTTCCTCAAGGCTCTGTCCTAGGACCCCTACTATTCTTCATCTACACCTTTGGCTTGGGACAGCTCATAGAATCCTACGGTTTGCAGTATCACCTCTATGCCGATGACACGCAGATCTACCTATCTGGACCCAACCTCGCCTCCTTACTGACTGAAATCCCACAATGTCTGTCTGCTATCTCAGCCTTCTTCTCTGCTCGCTTTCTCAAACTGAACATGGACAAAACAGAATTCATCATCTTTCCCCCATCTCACTTTACCCCTCCACCAGACCTATCCATCAATGTCAATGGCTGCTTTCTTTCCCCAGTCCCGCACGCTTGGTGCCTTGGGGTGATCGCTCTCTTTCAAACCACATATCCAAGCCCTCGCCTCCTCCTGCAGCCTCAAACTCAAAAATATTTCCCGGATCCACTCATTCCTCAACCATGAAACCACAAAAACACTAGTGCATGCTCTTATCATCTCCTGCCTCGACTACTGCAACCTCCTACTCTCTGGCCTCCCCTCTAGCACTCTGGCTCCGCTCCAGTCTATCCACCTGTCTCCCTGCTATTCCCCAGCCTCCCCCCTATGCCAGGCGCTTCATAGAATCATAGAATCGTAGAGTTGGAAGGGACCTCCTGGGCCATCTGGTCCAACCCCCTGCTCAAAGCAGGATTCGCTAAATCATCCCAGTCAGATGTCTGTCCAGCCTCTGTTTGAAGACTTCCATTGAAGGAGAACTCACCACTTCTCGTGGCAGCCTGTTCCACTCATTGATCACTCTAACTGTCAAAAAGTTTTTTCTAATATCTAATCTGTGTCTCTTCCCATTCAGTTTCATCCCATTGCTTCTAGTCTTTCCTTGTGCAAATGAGAATAAAGTTGATCCTTCTACAATGTGACAGCCCTTTAGATATTTGTAGACAGCTATTAAGTCTCCTCTCAGTCTTCTCTTTTGCAAACTAAACATTCCCAAATCCTGCAACCTTTCCTCATAAGACAGGGTTTGCAGACCGGTCACCATTCTGGTCGCTCTTTTCTGAACTTGCTCCAGTTTGTTGATGTCTTTTTTAAAATGTGGTGCCCAAAACTGGACACAATATTCCAGATGAGGTCTGACCAAAGAGGAGTAGAGGGAAATAATGACTTCACGTGATCTAGACTGTATGCTTCTGTTAATACATCCTAGAATTGCATTTGCCTTTTTTGCTGCTGCATCACACTGTTGACTCATATTCAGTCTGTGATCTATTAGTATAGCCAAGTCTTTTTCACATGTGCTGTCACTTAGCCCTATTCCTCCCATTCTATATATGGTTTTTTCATTTTTTTCATTTTTATTGCCCAGATGTAGTACTTTGCATTTCTCCCTGTTAAAAACCATTCTGTTAGTTGCTGCCCACTTCTCCAGTTTATTTAAATCTTTTTGAATCCTCTCTCTCTCTTCTCTAGTATTAGCTATCCCTCCTAGCTTTGTGTCATCAGCAAATTTAATCAGTTTCACTGGCTTCCTATTGCCCAGAGGCTCCAATTCAAAACCCTAGCCATGACATACTGTACAAAGCCATCCACAACCTGTCTCCTCCATACATCTGTGACATGGTCTCTAGGTACCTAACCCGCATGCAACATTCGATCATCTCAAGATCTCCTTCTCTACTCCCCCCTTATCTCTTCTTCCCACAACCGCATACAAGACTTCTCCCGTGCTTCCCCCATACTCTGGAACTCTCTACTGCAACACATCAGACTCTCACCATCAAAGGAAACCTTCAAGAAGAACCTGAAGACCCACCTGTTCCGACAAGCCTACAGCCTGCAGTGATCCTCGGTCTACTGAACCAGTGCACGACCTGCTTTACCCTCTCCTACTGTATCCTTACCCATCCCTGTAGACTGTGAGCCCTCGTGGGCAGGGTCCCCTCTCCTTATGTACTTGTGTGTCCCTTGTCTTACACATGTTTATTATACTTGTCTATATTTCCCCTTTTCACATGTAAAGCGCCATGGAATAAATGGCGCTATATAAATGCATAATAATAATAATAATAATAATAATAATAATAATAATAAATGATGTAGTATCTTTTGATGTTAGAGGTGTCCTCCCGTGGTCCTAACGATGGCAGCGAATCCTCGGGATCCTGATGCGGGTCTTGAGTCTAGCAGGATACATTCTTATCCTCAGCGGTGAGTGTCCCAACACTACGGAGATTTGCAGCATTGCCCAAACACAGTTTACAATGGGCAGCCCGGTTTCCTGTGCCGAATCGACACACGCCTAAGTCCCATTCACAGACCTTGTCTCTCACGGTCAGTATTGCCAGCGGGGGTGGCTGTGGCAGCATTGTTGGCCATTTCAGTTTTCTCAGTGAGGGTAGTGATGTCGGCTGGGATAGCAGTGTCCGAGTGGTACTCAGTCGACGGTCTCCTGTCAAAGCGCTCTGCCATCCCAGGCTCTGCTCTGTCCAGACGCCTCTTAGCTGATTTTACCTCACAGGCATCCCGTGCCCCCGAAGTTACCATCAAAAATGTCTGGTCACTCGTGCGTTGCAGCTCTGTCTGCTTAGCCACACACCTTTTCTTAAGCACAGAGTACAGTCTGATGTCTCATGCTTTCTACCCCGCAATATAGGTGACAGCCTCGATGGTTCCGGACCCTTCATAGAGGAGATATGCCTAGTTAGTTCCTTCCCCTTACATTCCACCTCTCTTTGTGCTCATCAATCCACGGGCAAGAGTTCTTGAAATATGCATTGACATTCTTCTATGTTTCGAACAACTTGTTGCCAAGTAAAACTATCCTGATCACATTGATGAGGGAGTTTTCCTGCTGTCGAACATTCAGAATGTCTTAAACTGGGAATATCAGTTGGTTCTACTTGAGTAATAGAATCAGGCTCAATGGACAAAGGTGGGGGTGCGCTCAGCCCTGGAGAAACAGCCCTTGTAGTAATTTCAAGAATCCCAGTGGTCTCAGGTTTTTGTTCTTCTTCTGGTTCTGCCTGTGGTGGTTCAGGGCATTCGTCATCTTCATCTTTACTAGTGAATGATAGAAGATTCTCAGGAGCATCGTGCTCTTCTTTCTCTATTCACGTAGGGTCTCTAGACATGCAGGGGCGTAACATGTTTCAGTGCACAATACGAGTTGGAGCATCATCGGCCCCCTCGGGCTTAATTGCATAGATAGGCCCTTCAGAACTGACTCGCCGCTGTACACAATACAGTGTATTCTCCCATCGATGATCTAACTTGTCTCGAGGACATTTTTCTCTAACTAGTACCCGGTCTCTGGCCTGTAGAGCTGTTCCCTGTAGATGAGCCGTCTCTGGGTGTTCCAACTCTCAAAACCGTGTCTGCACCAGACGATGTAGAGACTGCAATCGATGACAGTGTTCTCTGACCCAGGAGGACTCTCCCGTCCGTGGGTAGTCCTCCTCCGGGTCCAGCTTCTGTTTGGTGATCTCTTTTCCTGGCCTGCCAAAAAGTAGAGCATATGGCATGTATCCTGTGGTGCGATGTACCTGATTGTTGTACACCCACACTAGTTCTGCTACAAATTCCCACCAACGAGCCTTTCGATCTTCTTCTAAGGTCCTCAATATTTGAATAAGGGTTCGATTGAACCGTTCACATGCTCCATTGCCCTGAGGGTGGTAAGGGATTGTTTGAGATTTCTCAATTCCATACAAATGGTGTAGCTCCTCCATGAGGACCAAGGTGCCCTAAGAAGCAGGCACCTTGGTCTGAAAGAATTCTTTTTGGGCAGCCATATACTTGAATGAAATTTTTACAGATAGTGTAAGCTGCGGATTCGGCAGTTTGGTCCTAAGTAGGGGTCACGACAGTGAACTTAAGGCCCCGTCACACTAAGCGATCTTGGTAGCGAGATCGCTGCTGAGTCACAACTTTTGTGACGTAACAGCGATCTCACCAGCGAGATCGCTGTGTGTGACAGCGATCAGCGAGCGGCCCCCCTGCCAGTATCGCTGATCGCTGGAAGAAACCTCTGGACATTTCTTTGGTCACTGGTCTCCCGCTGGCCAGCACGCATCGCTGTGTGTGACAGGCGGGAGACCAGCGATCAGGTGTAAAAAATAATTAAAAAAATAAAAAATATAGTTATTCTCACCTTCCGACGTCCTGTTCAGCCATCCTGCCTCTCTCCACGCTCCGGTCCCAGTAAGCCTTTGCACGAATGACCGCGAGACTTTGCTATCCCTCGAGACAGTGACATCTCACGGTCATTCTCGCAAAGGATCACTGGGACCGGAGCGTGGAGAGAGGCAGGATGGCTGAACAGGACATCGGAAGGTGAGAATAACTATATTTTTTATTTTGATTCTATTTTTTACAGCGATGGCAAGCGATGCCGGGTGCTCGGCATCGCTGTGCTGATCGCTGGTGAAGCTGTCTGTGTGACAGCTCACCAGCAATCACATAGCAACTTACTAGCGATCCTGACACCTTGATATTGGTGTCGGGATCGCTGGTAAGTCGCTTAGTGTGATGAGGCCTTTAGTGAAGTGGTCCACCATGACTAAACAATGTTCATACCCTTAATTGGCTGGGCCTATTGTTAGATAATCTATCATCATCAATTCTAATGGGGCAGAGGTTACGATAGTTTGTGTGGGAGCTCTCTGTTTCAGAAGTTTGGACAGTTCACAGTTCCTACAGAGTCTACATACTTCTTCCACCGTTGTTTTAAGCAGTGGATGATACACCAGTCTCTGCAACCACTGAAAGTTTTTTTCTTGACCGTAGTGGGCCTCTTTTTCATGTGCCTCTATGTCCACTTGATGTAACAGCTTCTCGGGAATCACTATTTGCCAAGTGACAGTCAGGTCCCGCTGTAGCTGGACTTTTCTATACAGCAATCCTTCTCTCAGGTGGAGCCTCTCCCATTGCCGTAGGATTTGTTTCATACCAAGAGACAGGTTTTCTCTCTCCTCCCAGCTAGGCAGTTGTTTGAGGGCCATCCACTGCCAAAGTTGGGTGAGCTCTCCATCCTCCTGCTGAATTTGTACCCACTCATCACAATGCACCTTTCTGAGATTCTGCCCAATTTTGTTCCCCGGTAGCTGCCAACATCCTGGCAGATCCTCGGAACTCCGGGACTTCGTCGGCCTCCAGCTCTTCATCTCAGTTAGAGCCGGGCTGCTTATATGAAACCCTGGATAACGCATCTGCATGGGTGTTTTCAGTCCCCGTTTGTAGGCTATTTTGTATCGGTATTTGGCCATTCTAGTGACCCAGAGTTGCTCCGGAGCCGCTGGATTCGCATTCTCCAATTGGGCCAGTGGGTTGTTGCTGTGCACACCAGTACTTCAGACCCAGATAGGTATTCCGCAAACTTTTCTGTCAGGACCCATACAAGTGCCAACAATTCTAGTTTGAACGAGTTGTAGTTGTTTGGATTCCGTTCAGAGTCATGGAGGGAATGACTCGCATAGGCAATCACCCTCTCTTTTCCACCTTGGATCTGCAACAGTATGGCTCTGAGCCCATGTAAGCTCCCATCTGTATGGAGAATGAAGGGTTGAGAAAAATCAGCGTAGGCCAGGACCGGGGCTTCTGTCAGAGCCATTTTCAAGGCTTGGAACGCTTTCTCCTGGTGCTCTCCCCACTGAATCTTCAAATTTTTTGCTCCTGCCAGTACTCCTTTCAACAGTTCTAATAACGGATTCACAATGTGGGTGAAGTCTTTCACGAACCGTCGATAATACCCAATCAGCCCTAAGAAGGCTCGAACATTCTTTACAGTTCTCGGGGTAGGCCAGTCTTGCACTGCCGCAATCTTCCGGAACAGGTGACATTTAGATGGTTTCACTCGCAGCCCATGTTTCTGGAGTCGGCTGAGTACTTGCTCAAGGCGCTGTAAGTGGTCTTTGAACATGGGGGCGAACACAATTATATCATCCAGGTAGATGAGAGTGGCCTCAAAATTTAGATCTCCCAAACATTGTTCCATGAGTCACTGAAAAGTACCAGGAGCATTAGCCAATCCGAACGGCATTTTGTTGAACTCGTACAGGCCCGTAGGTAGTATAAAGGCCGTCTTTGCTTGGTCGTGCTCTGACATCGGCAGAAGCCAGGTCTAGAGTGGAGAAGTATCTTGTGTTCCCCAGATCGGACAAGGATTCTTCAACACGGGGTAGTGGATATGAATCTCGCACTGTGTAGGTATTTAACTTGCAATAGTCCACACAGAACCGCAGAGTACCATCTTTTTTCTGCACTAGAACAATGGGTGCAACCGATGGGCTTTAGCTCTCTCGGATGACTCCATTCTGTAGCATTTGTGTGAGCATTCCTTTTACCTCCTGGTACATTTGCAGAGGAATTTGTCAATAACGCTCTCTCACAGACGCAGCATTAATCATTGGAATCTCATGTGTGATGGCAATTGTACAGCTGAACTCATCCTCATGTCGAGCGAACACGTCCTGGTAACGACCCAGTGATGCCTCCACCTGCTTCTTCTGCTGCGGTGTAAACTCTGTCAACTCAGCCCAGGCTTGTTCTAAGATGTGACGCCCCTTTCTCTGTGATTGGGGTTCGAACACAGGAGTGTTCTCCACAGCTACCGTCCATGGATCTTCCCTTTTTACCTTTAATTGGACGGCCTGTGAGGATATCAACTCCTCTGGCATGCCTACAATTTGCCCGATTTTGCTTCTGGGGATAAGCATTAGAGTGTCTTCCCTTAAGTTCACACACTGCACAGATATCTATCCATCACGCACAGTAGACTTCCAAACTCTTTAAGTACATTCATTCCTAGTGTGACAATATGTCCTTGCACAGGGTCACCCCACAGTTAACACCACTCCCTTGTGGCCCAGGTCTTTACCGCAGACCTTAATCTGCATCCATGCCACCCCTGCGACCGGGATAGGCAGTTGATTGGCGGCCATCAACTTGATCACTGGCCCCCACTTAGGTCTTATGGCTTCTGGGAAGTGTCTTTTAAAGTATGTTTCAGGCATCGTGGTTACTTGGGAGCCCATGTCTACCTGGCATGGTATTGCCCGTCCATTGATTTTGGCACATACTAATGGACTCACTAACACTAAATTGGTGTGACTATTGGTGCTCCTTTTGGGCTGCTCTGGCTCCGGGCGGCATCCCCCAGCCTCGGAGGCCCGTAGTTTAATGGGCGACACTGTAGTGGCCGTCCACATTGCGGGCAGGCCCAAACCATATGTCCTAATTCTCCACAGAGGTAACACATTGGGGGATCTTCTAGACGAGATCCTCTTCCACCCTGCTGTGGTTCTGAAAGGGTTTTACTTCCGGGAGGACGTAACGAGGTCACCTTCCTTTTAGTTTTGTTCATATCCTCCCTCATGGATTGGATCTCTTTCCGTAAATCTTCCACCCATCCTGGTTCAGCAGCTGCATTCACGGCCGCCTCCCCACTCCGGACCTTCACCGCTGGGACTTTCACCCCCTGCTCCTGTTCACGCGCACACGCTTCGCTTCCCACCTCTGCAAAGGTCATATGTGGGTTCATGTGCAAACGTTCTCGCAGGGCCTGCTTAAGCAATGCATTTCTCATCCCGGTCACTAATTGGTCTCGTAACACCACATCAGTCGGCCCTACTCTCAAGCCGTCTTTTCTGACTATGGCAGTGTGAATTTCTTGCAGCGCGTTCATATACTGGGTCACCGTCTCCCCCTCTCTTTGTATACGCCTGAACAGATACATTCGTAATTCTCCTACGTCCGTAGGATCCCCGTGAGTCTCCTCCAGTATTTGTATTACTTTGTCAAGGGTATCTCGATCACGGGGGGGCTGCAACATAACTGAATATCTCGCCTCCCCATCTAAAGCCATCACGGCGACCTCTACCTGCAAGGCGGGGACCATAGGGTGCATTCTCATCATTCCCTTTATACACTCAGTCCAGCTCCATAATATGATGTTATTCCCATTAAACTTCGGAAGGTTATTTAACATTGCCTCCAGAGAGATACTGGATCTAAAACCCTCCCCAGGTGCTTGGTCTGCCATGTCCGTACGTGTGGACTGCATCCTGCCGGCTACGCCAAGTGTGAGGAGACTGCAGGCAGGTAGGACGCAGTAACAGACTGTACACACACCAAGGGTGAAAGGGGTTTATTATACAGTAAAAACTCCATGAAGGGAGAAAATGGAGGGATAATATTCTCTAATACACCAAAAGGCTAATGGGGATAACTTAAGGAACAGGGACAAGTAAAGCCGACAATACAATAAAATATAACTTATCACTTAGGCATCAATCATGGTTAAACTTCTGTCTGTGACTGGTGCTGCCTAGATTGCATCACAGTCGGGGTCTGTCACAATCCTGAGGTAAATGATGTAGTATCTTTTGACATTGGCGGTGGCCTCCTGTGGTTCTGATGATGCAGGCGAATCCTTGGGATCCTGATGTGGGTCTTGGGTTCAGCAGATGAGGTGATGAAGAGGGATACGTCCTTACCCTCAGCGGTGCGTGTCCCAACACTACGGAGATTTGCAGCACTGCCCAAACACAGTTTACAATGGGCAGCCCGGTTTGCTGTGCCGAATCGACACACGCCTAAGTCCCATTCACAGACCTTGTCTCTCACGGTCAGTACTGTCAGCGGAGGCGACAGTGGCAGCTTTGTCAGCTGTGTCAGCGGTCTCAGCGAGCGCAGGGATGTCGGCTGGGACAGCGGTGTCTGAGCGGTGGATGTTGGTGCATTCTGACATCGGGTTCTTGCCTTTCTGTGGCCACAACTTGAAGCCTCAGAAATGTAGTGAGCAAACTATTTCAGCGAGGAAGAGAGGGACCTGCGATGTGCACAAGCTGCCTCCTCACTCCAACGCCTCTTCTCTTCATTAAATCTGCTCCAGTGGAGGTAATTTCATGTAAGTAAGGGCATGGGCAATGAACCCTTAGTTGCCAGAGATCTCTCCCCGGTTTCTTTCCATATTTTTTTCTTGTAAGTAACAATATGAATATATGGGTTGTTTCATTTCATGTATTTTTTATAATGCTTATTGGCATATTGCTCTATTTATACTTTGCATAAATTAATTATTACAAATTAATTATTCTGATTAGATATTACAGTATAGGACATGCACATATTGTGTTTTTTTGTGGCGTAAAGTACTCTAGATCCAGACACTAGACTCTGTAAATGTATGTTGTCTATCTTCACTGATACCACTGTAGGTTGTAATCACCTTTGTTGAAATAAAAAATAAACAGGATCAAAGAAATCATACCAATAAAACCCTAAAATGAACTTTTATTTACTGCCTTAAAGGGGTGTTCTGGAATAGGATGTTTATGCTGTATAGACATGACAGGTAATTGTGGGAACTCCAATGGAAATGAATAGACAGAACTGTGAGCTGTCAGTCAAGCGGGGAATGGTGGGGCTGAATGGGGAATAGAGGAAGGGAGAAGGAGACTCACATCCAGGGCACTAAAGACTCATTTGCATATGAATTACAACAGCAATTTTTCAGTGAAGGAGCAGCAGATTGCATAATTGAGCTATAGTTGTCATTATCTTTTAGAAAAAAAAACATAATCATAATAACAGTTTGGGAAGGTGGATCACTAGAGTACTACTGCCATTTAGTCATCCATCTTCATGAGCTTTGTATGACTCTGCTAATACCACTTTCTGCCTATGCACAGTGTACACAAAAAGTTGCCAATCAGTGGTGTGTAGAGTTGAGTGACTTTGGTCGGATCGGGTTCCATGAAACAAAATTTGTTTCAGATGAAACTGGTCCGACTAGGACAAAAAAAGTCAGTTTCGTCCGAAACCCGACCCCAATGCAAGTCAATGGGAAATAAAAGTCGGCATTGAGCGGATGACATTCATCCACTCAATTCTGACTTTTATTCCCCATTGACTTGCATTGGGGTCGGGTTTAAGACGAAACTCCGACTTTTTTGCCCTAGTCGGACCAGTTTCATCTGAAATAAATTTTGTTTCATGAAACCCTATCCGACCAAAGTCGCTCACCTCTAGTGGTGTGGGTGGGTTTATACATTGCTCAGCATTCAGAGAAGTAGCAGATCTGCAGCAGCTAAAAAGATTTATTTATCAAAACTGCAGCATTCAGTAAAGTGACTGATTCATTGCCCCTACATCATGCTGATGTCAGATGGGATAGCAAAAACCCGGCGAATGAATCTCTTTAACCCTTTAGCGACATCTGCCGGCATGGGGTTCATCATTTTATGCGTCCAACAACGCACCATGACGTGATCACAGGTCACCGATTGATTGCTATGACAACCAGGGATCTGTTTAAGACCTTGTCATTACGGAGCTCCCTTGACCGGGCTTCAAAGGAGACCGTGATTTTCACAATAAAGCACAAGCGATCAGACAAGATCAAAAAGCATAAATGTAAAATCCACTTTTCCCTCATTAGAAACAAAGATAATAAAAACACACATATTTTGTATCGCTGCATTAAGAGACGTCAGATCTATCATAATTAGAGTTGAGCGATACCGTCCGATACTTCAAAGTATCGGATCGGAATGGATCGGCCGATCTTTAAAAAAAGTATCGGTATCGCCGATTCCGATACCGGAAGTCCCATTCAAGTCTATGGGACTTCCGGTATCGGAATAAGAAAAACCCTGTTTTTGCCTTGTACAGCCTCTCTGGGGTCTGTACGGGCCTTTCGGGGGGCTGTGCCGGCCTGCCAGGGGGTCTGTGCAGGCTCCGGTGGTCTGTGCCGGCCTGCCGGGGGGCTGTGCCGGCCTGCCGGTGGTCTGTGCAGGCTCCGGTGGGCTGTGCCGGCCTGCCGGGGGGCTGTGCCGGCCTGCCGGGGGGGCTGTGCAGGCTTCGGGGGTCTGTGCAGGCATCGTCCGATGGGACTACAAGTCCCATCGGGCGATGCCTGCTACCATGACAGTGATTGACACATTAGCCAATGATGGGACAGTAGTAGTCCCATCATCCGGCTAATGTGTTGAATGTAAAAAAAAAAAAAAAATTACATGCTACATACATGCTACATACATACAACATGCATACTACATACATGCTACATTCATACTACATACTACATACATGCTACATTCATACTACATAAATACTACATGCAACATACATACTACATATATACTACATACATACTACATGCATGCTACATACATACTGCATGCTACATACATACTACATGCTACATACATACCACATACATACTACATGCATGCTACATACATACTACATGCATGCTACATACATACTACATGCTACATACTACATATATACTACATGCATGCTACATACATACTACATGCTACATACATACTACATACATACTACATGCATGCTACATACATACCACATACATACTACATACATACTACATGCATGCTACATGCATGCTACATGCATGCTACATACATAACACATATATACTACATGCATGCTACATACATACTACATGCTACATACATACCACATACATACTACATGCATGCTACATACATACTACATGCATGCTACATACATACTACATGCTACATACTACATATATACTACATGCATGCTACATACATACTACATGCTACATACATACTACATATATACTACATGCATGCTACATACATACTACATGCTACATACATACTACATATATACTACATGCATGCTACATACATACTACATGCTACATACTTACTACATATATACTACATGCATGCTACATACATACTACATGCTACATACATACTACATATATACTGCATGCTACATACATACTACATGCTACATACATACTACATATATACTACATGCATGCTACATACATACTACATGCTACATACATACTACATGCATGCTACATACATACTACATGCTACATACATACTACATATATACTACATGCATGCTACATACTACATGCTACATATATACTACATATATACTACATGCATGCTACATACATACTACATACATACTACATGCATGCTACATACATACTACATACATACTACATGCTACATACATCCCACATATATACTACATACATACAATACATTCATACAATACATGCATAGACATACAGTACATATAACATAGAGTAACATACTTACCAATACTTGTCACATTGTTCCCCGAAGCCATTGTCTTTTCCGGAATAAATATTAACATAACAAACCACAAAAATACTCACCCACGATCCGAAGCAGTCCACGAGTGTGTCCCACGACGATCTTGGGTAGAGAACTGCAGCATCAGCTGATGCTGCCGTTCTCTACGGGCTGTAGGAATCCAATGACGGAAGGTAGGTATCCTTCCGCACTGTATTCCTCCGCCACTTAAAAAAAAAAAAAGTCCCTAGTCTCACTTTATGCAATTGCTGCGTGGGAAATTCCCACACAGCAATGGCATAAAGTGAGACTCGGGACTTTTTTTTTTTTTAAGTGGCGGAGGAATACAGTGCAGAAGGATACCTACCTTCCGTCATTGGATTCCTGCAGCCCGTAGAGAACGGCAGCATCATCTGATGCTGCAGTTCTCTACCCAAGATCGTCGTGGGACACACTCGTGGACTGCTTCGGATCGTGGGTGAGTATTTTTGTGGTTTGTTATGTTAATATTTATTCCGGAAAAGACAATGGCTTCGGAGAACAATGTGACAAGTATTGGTAAGTATGTTACTCTATGTTATATGTACTGTATGTCTATGTATGTATTGTATGAATGTATTGTATGTATGTAGTATATATGTGATATGTATGTAGCATGTAGTATGTATGTAGTATGTATGTAGCATGCATGTAGCATGCAGTATGTATGTAGCATGCATGTAGTATATATGTAGTATGTATGTAGCATGCATGTAGTATATATGTAGTATGTATGTAGCATGTAGCATGTATGTAGTATGTATGTAGTATGTATGTAGCATGTAGCATGTATGTAGTATATATGTGGTATGTATGTAGCATGTAGTATGTATGTAGTATGTATGTAGTATGCATGTAGCATGCAGTATGTATGTAGCATGCATGTAGTATATATGTAGTATGTATGTAGCATGCATGTAGTATATATGTAGTATGTATGTAGCATGTAGCATGTATGTAGTATATATGTAGTATGTATGTAGCATGTAGTATGTATGTAGCATGTATGTAGTATGTATGTAGCATGCATGTAGCATGCATGTAGTATGTATGTAGTATGTATGTAGTATGTATGTAGCATGCAGTATGTAGCATGTATGTAGCATGTATGTAGTATGTATGTAGTATATATGTAGTATGTATGTAGCATGTAGTATGTATGTAGCATGTAGTATGTATGTAGCATGTAGTATGTATGTAGCATGCATGTAGTATATATGTAGTATGTATGTAGCATGTAGTATGTATGTAGCATGCATGTAGTATGTATGTAGTATGTATGTAGTATTTTTTTTTTTTTAACATTTAACACATTAGCCAGATGATGGGACTACTACTGTCCCATCATTGGCTAATGTGTCAATCACTGTCATGGTAGCAGGCATCGCCAGATGGGACTTGTAGTCCCATCGGACGATGCTTGCACAGACCCCCGGACATCAGCACAGCCCCCCGGCAGGCCGGCACAGCCCCCCGGCAGGCCGGTACAGACCCCCACAGGGTGCACAGACCACCGGCAGGCCAGCACAGCCGGCAGGCCGGTACAGACCCCCACAGGGTGCACAGACCACCGGCAGGCCGGCACAGCCCCCGGCAGGCCGGTACAGACCCCCACAGGGTGCACAGACCACCGGCAGGCCGTCACAGCCCCCCGGCAGGCCGGTACAGACCCCGGGCAGTCCACACAGCCCCCGGCAGGCCGGCAGGGACCCCCGGAAGGCCCGAAATGACGGCGCATCATGATGCGCACACACCGCGCATCATGATGACGTCAGGCTGTCAATCAACTTTGAACTTCCGATTCCGATGCCGAATTCCGATATTGAAAAAATATCGGAAGTCGGTATCGGAATTCCGATACAGCAAGTATCGGCCGATACCCGATACTTGCGGTATCGGAATGCTCAACACTAATCATAATATAAAAATAATTAACCCCATAAATGGAAAATATTCAAGAATGCCAAAATTTCATTTTTTGGAGATCACAAGAAATGCTGTAGCAAGCGATCAAAACGTTTTCTCTATCTCAAAATAGTATCAATAAAAACATTGTTTCACCCCGCAATAAATCAGCCATCACACAGCTCCGTCAACCAAAAAATGAAGATGTTATGGGTCTCAGAACATGGCAAGACAACCCAACAACTTTTTTTTTGCAAACTTCTGGGGTTTTTTTCATCACTAAAATAATAAATAAAACTGGACATGTTTGTTATCACCATAATTGTACTGATGAGCAGAGTCATATTGCATGGTCATTTTTACCACAAAGTATACACTGTAAAACAATTCCCAAAAAATAGTCTCAAAAATGTGTTTTTTTTCACAATTTTTCCCGCCTTGGATTTTTTTCCCATTTTCCAGTACAACGTGTCGTAAAATTAATGGTGTAGTTCAAAAGTAAATCTAGCCTCTCAGAAAATCAAGCAATTCTATGTCCAAGTGGTCAGAAAAATAAAGTTATGGCTCTGGGAAGAAAGTGAGGGAAAAAACAAAAACGCAAAAATGGAAAATGGCTATGTCGTGAAAGGGATAATGACATAACAAAGGCATTGCACTCAAGTATAAATATTATATTTGGGTAGAAAATTGTAAAGATTATGTTACAGATACTTTGGGATTGTGCTTTGTTTTTTCTTTTTGTTGTTTTTTTTACTATATAATCAACAAAGAAAATTGGAATGGGTAATTATTTATTTTTCAATACTCAACATGCTATTATTTCAGACAAATTCATACTAAACGGAATTAATATTCTGGGATCTACTAGACATGTATTTGCACATACTAAATATTGTTCCGTTAAATAAAAAATACTTTTTAGATGATTGCAGTAATTAAATTGAAAGCTGTTCCCGCAATTATTCACTGGTCTGCTTTTGTAGCAAACATATTGTTCAGACCAGGCAGCGCACAACCAGGGAGCGTCGTGATTCATATGTGAACACAATGGAAACTGCGGAGATATTTAATCTTATAACACCACTGGGAAGGAAACATATTGAAAAATGTGTAGGCATACATATTGTTAGTCTGCATGCAGGAACATAAATCTTAAAAAAAGGGAAAAAAAAAAAAAGTCAGGCAATTTTTTAAGCTCTGCATAATACTTTAAAAAATAGAATAATGCATCACATCATCATCGCTTAAAGCTTGGAGGTTAATTATTCATAACATATGAGGTACATCATTAATATACAATTAACACATATATTTTTCATTAAATAGCTAGCAAGATATGTGTATTTATTATGGAATGGACTGCGGTTCCCTTCCTGTTCTCACAGTAGTGCACAATATGGATTTTCCACCTTCTCTGCAGGCAAGATAAGGTAATTCAAGAAATTCTCCAATCTGCCCATCGATCATTCTCTTTAGTGAACCCCTGCAAGATAACTATTAAGATTGGGCATGAAATTGTAAAGTGAAAGGAATAGAAATAAATAGTTCTAGCTTGGCCCGTGGGGAATTTTCTCACACTGGTCGTCGGGGGCGCAGGCAATTTTAGAAAAAGCAAGCTGGTAAAATGTAAATGTATTTCATGAGCTGATGAACACAGACAGGTATTTATAGATGTAAATTGGTAATACAATAAATTGGTTTGATAAGTAGAGGCCAAAATTTTTTTTCGGTTGAGGTGCCACCTGCAGGTCATTGGGTCTTTCTGCAGGTTTATGAAAATGAATGTTTAAACTGTATTTAGTGACAAAATCGTGAATGTGTGGTTTGTTTGGCTGTTTTCTTGCAGAAGGGAGCAAGTTTACCTTTCAAATGGTTTATGATGTGTGTGTTTGGGGCAAAGTAATCAGCGAAAAAGCAGTGCATGTTTACAAATGTGTTGGTAGTGTGCTTTGGTCAAAAGTAAATGTTTTTCATGAGATGATGAACACAGACAGGTATTTATATATGTAGATTGGTAATACAATAAATTGTTTTGATAAATAGAGGCCAAAAAAATTTTTCCGGTTGAGGTGCCACCTGCAGGTCATTGGGTCTTTCTGCAGGTTTATGAAAATGAATGTTTAAACTGTATTTAGTGACAAAATCGTGAATGTGTGGTTTGTTTGGCTGTTTTCTTGCTGAAGGGAGCAAGTTTACCTTTCAAATGGTTTATCATGTGTGTGTTTGGGGCAAAGTAATCAGCGAAAAAGCAGTGCATGTTTACAAATGTGTTGGTAGTGTGCTTTGGTCAAAAGTAAATGTTTTTCATGAGATGATGAACACAGACAGGTATTTATATATGTAGATTGGTAATACAATAAATTGTTTTGATAAATAGAGGCCAAAAAATTTTTTCCGGTTGAGGTGCCACCTGCAGGTCATTTTTTCCTTACTCCATGTTTATGAAAATTAATGTTAAAACTGCATTTAGTGATCAAATCATGGATGTGTGGTTTGTTTGGCTATTTTCTTGCTGAAAGGGGCAAGTTTACCTTTTAAATGGTTCATCTTTTGTGTGTGTGGGTGCAGTATGAACGGGGATACAAAGGAATCACCGAAAAACAGTGTTTAGAAATAATAGAATAGATTTAAAACATTTTAGCCAAGTCACAAGATACATCATTTACAATTATTTTGAATCCTTGCTAGCTATGGGTGAAATTTTGTGTAGGCTACATATTCCAACACAGGGACCCCCAGCTTGAGAGTAAAAGGGGATGTCAGCCTATGGAAGTAATGATCATTGGTAAGGATATGCTTGTTGCCTCTAGGTGCTATATTTCTGGCCAAAAAAAGTAAGGAACTTGGTTAGTTATTGTCTTCACAGAATAAGGCCTCCTTCACACGTCCATGTTTCCAGTACATGTGGTCTCCGGTTTTATTTTTGATTACAGACACTACCTATACCCATTATTAACTATGGTGTTGCATACATGTCCATTTTTTTCCCAGCAGCATTGATAACAAGGGCCAATGCAAGTCTATGGGTGTGTGAAAAACACATACAATGCATGGATGGCATCCGTGTGCTGTCTATGTTTAACATTGAAAAGTATAGGAGAAGCTTTGTAATTTATTTATTTCTTTATCCATGCCGGAAAAACACTGATGAAATATTGAGGGACACCCGGATGACACACTGGTGGAAAACAATGATGACACCGGTACCATTTTTTCAAGTAAGCCACGTTCACATGTTCGGTATTAGGTCAGTATTTCATATCAGAATTTATAAGCCAAAATCAGGAGTGGAACAATCTGAGGAAAAATCTAATATAAACACGTCACCACTTCTGTATTTTACACCCACTCCTGGTTTTGGCTTACAGATACTGATATAAAATACTGACCAAATACTGATAGTGTGAACGTGGCAGGAGCTGTTTTATACGGACACGTGAAGGAGGCCTACATGTACTAGTACTTATACAATAAAAGAAGTTTTTATCTTTTTTTGCTATCTCTATTTCCTTATAGATTGTAAGCTCTTGTGACACTCGCCTCTCTTTTTGAGTGGTTGAACTATGTGGTTCTGTGTAATGTCTGATGTTGTTTGCATTTGTCCCCTATGAATTGTAAAGTGCTTTGGAATATGTTGGAACTATATAAAACTTATTATTATTATTATTATTATTATTATTTGTGACTGGACAACCAATGATTTTGTTTGTTTTATGTGTTCAGTTGACATATGAAGAATTTGCCAAATAAAGCATCTTGAGAAGTGTTTAAAGAAGAATCCTCTGGTGTGAAACTACACTGCTCGGCTTTCCTGCTTTCAGCGCAATTTGTAAGATTTATAGACTGGGGCGATATCTTCCTAAACTACCACTGTACTTCAACAACTGCACTTGGTATCTTGTGAATGAGCACAGCAAATCTGAATGCGAGTGCAAAAAAGGAGCACATTACTGAGAAATAAAACTGAAATGTTTTCTCAAGGGATTTTGTCTTTTCCTAGAATAAGGAAGAATTATTTGTGGCTCTGTTTACAAAGCTCAATAGCTTATTCTGCATCCTCATATAACCCAGATAGAGGAATCCAACTATCATCATGGTAATAAAATAAGATAGAAGACTTTGTGCATATATGAGAACCATAGGTGAAGTATATATTGTATATATGAATTAATTTGTTCATCAATCTAATGAAATATAAATATTGCAACCCCCTGGAGATTCATTACCATGCAATGGATGACTCATATAGTGTCATTTATGGTTAGTGTATTTTATCATTATGTCAAAGGAAGCATTTCCTCCTACTCTTTTTAATTTACTTTGCATATAGAAATAAAGCACTATTTACTGAGCATGTATGTTTTTTAACTGCTACATTTCCAGCAGACAAGCGGTTGTCCAGCATGTACCTACAAACTGTGAATTCCCGTTTGTGTTGAGCAACACAATTCTACTTAACACCAGGCAGCGACTTCCACGCATATAACTAAGAAAGAAGCACCTGTCTGCCGAAATTAGGGAAATGTATATAATAAAGTAACTAATAATGTTAGTGTGCGCTTGGAACACTCAAAGAAGAGGGAAATCTAAATTGGGTGGTTATAGAAAAAAAAAAAAAAGTCAAAGTCAAATTGCAGCCTGTGAACGGCTGTGCAGAGTAGCCGCAATAGTAAATGCACAAGTCAGAGAGCGGTACCTGTAAAGATAATGCGATGCGAAGTCCTCACTCCAGTAAGCGGTGCAAGTTAAAATAGCGCTTTTTGCTCCAGCGCTTGGAAAAGGAGGGGGGGTTTGTACACTGGGGTATAGACGAGTTACAGGGCCTGCCCCGGCCGGTGGCAGCCTCCTGTCAGTGTACCTCCAGCTATGGAGCAGACGTGAGCGGCCTCTCGTGCTCCCGGCGTCTGTGAGCTGCTCCAGGTATACAGGACCTTCGTGATGTGAGTCAACACATGACCACGTCAGTTTCACTTGCTGGTGGTTGCGACGGGGACCAATGGACTTTCCAACACTTTCCTGAGGAAGAAGACAGTTAGTCTTTGAAACATGTTGGAAAGTCCATTGGTCCCCGTCGCAACCACCAGCAAGTGAAACTGACGTGGTCATGTGTTGACTCACATCACGAAGGTCCTGTATACCTGGAGCAGCTCACAGATGCCGGGAGCACGAGAGGCCGCTCACGTCTGCTCCATAGCTGGAGGTACACTGACAGGAGGCTGCCACCGGCCGGGGCAGGCCCTGTAACTCGTCTATACCCCAGTGTACAAACCAACCCCTCCTTTTCCAAGTGCTGGAGCAAAAAGCGCTATTTTAACTTGCACCGCTTACTGGAGTGAGGACTTCGCATCGCATTATCTTTACAGGTACCGCTCTCTGACTTGTGCATTTATTATTGCGGCTACTCTGCACAGATGTTCACAGGCTGTAATTTGACTTTGACTTTTTTTTTTTTTCTATAACCACCCAATTTAGATTTCCCTCTTCTTTGAGTGTTCCAAGCGCACACTAACATTATTAGTTATTTTACCTTATTTCTTTGACACCCTTGTGACAGGTGTCTTAGTGTTTGCTGCTGGAATTACACTCATGCACAAGCGCCACTGAATCTCCATTTGTAAATGTATATAATAGATGTATAAAAATAAAAAAAAGATGAGTAGAGGTATTTAGATGGCTTCCCTTTAAAGGGATCTGTCAGTAGGGTCAATCCTCCTAAGTCGTCTACTGTATATGGTGATGTAGGTAATAGAACGTTGAATAAAATTATACCTTGAAATCTGCGATCTGGTATCTTATTTACAAAAAGTCAATGTTTTCTTAACATGTAAATGAACTGTTAAGATCTATAGTCCAGAGACAGATCTCCCCGAGGAGCATATTTTAAATGAAAGTGGGAGTCACCAGTGTGAGACATGTAAATCAGGAGAGCAGACAGTCAGTCTTTACATGTCTTACACTGGTAATGCCCCTTTGCATTTAAAATAAGCTTTGGAGGTAGATTCTCAGGGAGATCTACTGTATGTTCAGCCCATAGATCTTAACAGCTCATTTACAAATTAAGAAAAATTGTGGAGTACTCTGGAATAAAACATTAAAACATCGTATCGCAGATTTAAATGTATCATTTTATTCAACTTTCTATTATCTACATGCCCATATAGATGGCTTAGCAGGGATGAGCCTACTGACATATTCCCTTTAAGGTTTTTTCCTATGGCCAATATGTTAGGTAAGTAGTGTATAGCAGTAGTGTTCACACAGTGCAACAGATAGGCAGGGAGACCCAAGAGAGTTCAACATAAAACATCTTTATTCCAGAAAACTCACAATGTAACAGTCCAACCCTGAAAGTTGCCGTGGGCAACTGCACCGCCATTTACCTCTTGGGAGCATCAGCATCTTTGTTGTCCCAGGCTTTGTTAACCTCACACAGGTGTGTTGCATACAGCCTCCTGCTCTGCAACTTGAAAAGCAAAACACTGACACACCCAAGACAAAATTGGAAGTTTAAATGGGAATTGTGGACATAGAGCCACTCCCAAAACCCAGATTGGAGGGAGGGATTTGCCCCACTATCAAACCTGCAAATCCCTCCAAAAATAAAAGCTCCTGTCGAGTTTTTCTAAAATCTGATTTGGTCAATTACTTTGACCAAATCCACACTCCTTTTTATTGTTGCTGTAATCATAATGCACTCCAGCAGGTTCAATATATCTCTATACACATCCTGGAGGACATATACTGGCCCCCATGTATGATTCCCCTCACTGCCTCATAGTAGTTACATCAGTTATAATAAACCTATAATATCTATAAACATAAATATGCATGCTTACTTGGTAGGTAGGAAAATTAGCCTTTTTTCATGATGGAAGGCATAAATAAAAATTTGGATGGGTGCGAGAAAAAATAATTGGATGCCATACGGACCATCAATATGGTATCCAATTTTTACAGATACATTTCAGTGCTATAAGATGGGAAAATGTAAATGGTCCTGTAAAAGATTAATAGCTACTGAGTAAAAATTGCTTGCATACGAATGACAAGTGAGAAAAAAAATCGCACCACTCTCCTGAATAAGTTTAGGACCTTTTTTTATACGCTTGTGTGACCCCAGCCTTACACTAAAGGTGTGCGTTTAGGGTGTTGTGCTGTGAGAAAGACTCTTCAGAAAAACTGTCACAAATATAGAGGATGCTCCCTGGTACTGCTGCTACCCCTGTATTTTTGCTCCTGACTTTGGGTCAGAGGCTCAAGCTTTCTGGCAATCTAAGAGGGTATTTTTTTGTTCAAAGTGGACATTGAGGTACCATTAGAGAGTAATGAATTAGCCAATGGTGTAGGATAATCAAAACTTCGATTTTATGGTGGATTAAATACATACATACAACGCACTTGAAATCCTAATGTAAAAGCTTCATCCTGTAAGATGAACATTTCAGATTAGGAACTGAAATGTGATGAATTTGTATTTGTGAATCAGACATTTTTCCCATTTTTGTTAATGAATAGATCCCAGACAGTGAAAATGATAAAGGGCCCCAGATCAAAATCGTATCCCTCTCACCATTCTATGCACTTTTAAAAGAAAATCAAATTAAAGAGAAACCATTATACAGTCGTAAAGGTGAAAGAGTCTTCAATATAGATCAATGTTCTTTTTTTTAATGCCTGTCTCATGTTGAGCATTGACTTGAGTGTCACACACAACACCAAACAAATGCCATTAACATTTCCTAGATTCTCTATATTTTGCTCATGTAGGCACTCAGTCCTTGTGTTGCTTGTTACATGCCTAGCATTTAGAGTGAGTGAGACTGAATGCATGCAGTTTAACTGATATTTGTCTGGGGAGGGGTATATAAATTCTAAAAAGATAACTATTATTTTACATTAAAATGTTCAAAAATCCACAAATTACTATGTAGAGCCAGCTAGTTATTTGTAATTGCAGAAATTGAAAAAACATGACAGACTGAGCACAGGTTTGAATTCTGTTTTAGATTGTTTCTTTCAGCAAATACTGCTGTGATTCTCCCTGGATTTATGAATTATTCATCTATGTTAATGGAGTGAGCTTTGCAAAGCTGAATATGTTCAATGGCTTATGCTATAAAAACATTAATTAGTTCAATTTTCATTTTGTCTCCTTTATCTATAGTAAGTGTTGCCATCTCATCTGTATCAGCCCGGAATTTTTAATGCATTAATGTAGTGAGACTAGTGTATGCATATTGTGCATTCTAAATTACATTCTCCAGACAATGCTATTCCTTACATTTGATGCTTAGGGTAAAAACCTTTATCTCTGTATTAATCATTTCTGAATTTTTTGTATGTTGACAATACACAGAGGGCCTTGCTAGCTAGCATTTGTTCAAAAGAAATAGGAATAATGTATAGTAGTATCATTAACATAGTTTAACATTTAACTTGCACACTAAAGTAACACTTTCAAGCAGATGCATTCCCACTAATGAGAATTCTTCTTCCCATGGGACTCATGCCTAGCAAAAGCTGTGCCCAAGTGGTTCCTGAGTACATCAGACCTATTACAAATCGTAGTGTTCTTGGCTTCAAATGCTTGACGAACTAAAAGTGGATCATCTTTAGACAGTGTAAATGTGTGCTAAAATGCAAAACAGTGTTAAAATATGCTAAAATTATCACAGATGCTAACAGGAAAGATATATATCTTTGCATCGTGTTAGCCAGTAGATAGGAAAATATTCAGAATTGAGAGCCCTCAGTGGTTGATACCTTTTAATGGCTAACTGAAAAGATGGTAACACATTGTGAGCTTTCGAGTAGTCTTGAAAGCTCGCAATTTGTGACCGTCTTTTCAGTTAGGCATTAAAAGGTATCAACTAGTGATGAGTAGAGTTGAGCGATACCGTCCGATACTTCAAAGTATCGGATCGGAATGGATCGGCCGATCTTAAAAAAAAGTACCGGTATCGCCGATTCCGATACCGGAAGTCCCATTCAAGTCTATGGGACTTCCAGTATCGGAATAAGAAAAATCCTGTTTTTCCCTTGTACAGCCTCTCTGGGGTCTGTACGGGCCTTTCGGGGGGCTGTGCCGGCCTGCCAGGGTGTCTGTGCAGGCTCCGGTGGTCTGTGCAGGCCTGCCGGGGGGCTGTGCAGGCTCCGGTGGGCTGTGCCGGCCTGCCGGGGGGCTGTGCCGCCTGCCGGGGGGCTGTGCAGGCTCCGGTGGTCTGTGTCGGCCTGCCGGGGGGCTGTGCAGGCTCCGGTGGGCTGTGCCGGCCTGCCGGGGGGCTGTGCCGGCCTGCCGGGGGGCTGTGCAGGCTTCGGGGGTCTGTGCAGGCATCGTCCGATGGGACTACAAGTCCCATCGGGCGATGCCTGCTACCATGACAGTGATTGACACATTAGCCAATGATGGGACAGTAGTAGTCCCATCATCCGGCTAATGTGTTGAATGTAAAAAAAAAAAAAAAAAAAATTACATGCTACATACATACAACATGCATACTACATACATGCTACATTCATACTACATACTACATACATGCTACATTCATACTACATATATACTACATGCAACATACATACTACATATATACTACATGCAACATACATACTACATATATACTACATGCATGCAACATGCATACTACATATATACTATATGCTACATACATACTACATATATGCTACATACATACTACATATATACTACATGCATGCTACATACATACTGCATGCTACATACATACTACATGCTACATACATACTACATATATGCTACATACATACTACATATATACTACATGCATGCTACATACATACTGCATGCTACATGCATACTACATGCTACATACATACCACATATATACTACATACTACATGCATGCTACATGCTACATACATACCACATACATACTACATACATACTACATGCTACATACATACTACATATATACTACATGCATGCTACATACATACTACATGCTACATACATACCACATATATACTACATACATACTACATGCTACATACATACTACATATATACTACATGCATGCTACATACATACTGCATGCATGCTACATACATACTGCATGCTACATGCATGCTACATACATACTACATGCTACATACATACCACATATATACTACATACATACTACATACAATACATTCATACAATACATACATAGACATACAGTACATATAACATAGAGTAACATACTTACCAATACTTGTCACATTGTTCCCCGAAGCCATTGTCTTTTACGGAATAAATATTAACATAACAAACCACAAAAATACTCACCCACGATCCGAAGCAGTCCACGAGTGTGTCCCACGACGATCTTGGGTAGAGAACTGCAGCATCAGCTGTTGCTGCCGTTCTCTATGGGCTGCAGGAATCCAATGACGGAAGGTAGGTATCCTTCCGCACTGTATTCCTCCGCCACTTAAAAAAAAAAGTCCCTAGTCTCACTTTATGCCATTGCTGTGTGGGAAATTCCCACGCAGCAATGGCATAAAGTGAGACTAGGGACTTTTTTTTTTTTAAGTGGCGGAGGAATACAGTGCAGAAGGATACCTACCTTCCGTCATTGGATTCCTGCAGCCCGTAGAGAACGGCAGCAACAGCTGATGCTGCAGTTCTCTACCCAAGATCGTCGTGGGACACACTCGTGGACTGCTTCGGATCGTGGGTGAGTATTTTTGTGGTTTGTTATGTTAATATTTATTCCGTAAAAGACAATGGCTTCGGGGAACAATGTGACAAGTATTGGTAAGTATGTTACTCTATGTTATATGTACTGTATGTCTATGTATGTATTGTATGAATGTATTGTATGTAGTATGTATGTAGTATATATGTGGTATGTATGTAGCATGTAGTATGTATGTAGTATGTATGTAGCATGCATGTAGCATGCAGTATGTATGTAGCATGCATGTAGTATATATGTAGTATGTATGTAGCATGTAGTATGTATGTAGTATGTATGTGGTATGTATGTAGCATGTAGTATGTATGTAGTATGTATGTAGTATGTATGTAGTATGTATGTAGCATGTAGTATGTATGTAGCATGCATGTAGTATATATGTGTTATGTAAGTAGCATGCATGTAGTATGTATGTAGTATGTATGTGGTATGTATGTAGCATGCATGTAGTATGTATGTAGTATGTATGTAGTATGTATGTAGTATGTATGTAGCATGCAGTATGTATGTAGCATGTATGTAGCATGTATGTAGTATATATGTAGTATGTATGTAGCATGCAGTATGTATGTAGCATGTATGTAGCATGTATGTAGTATGTATGTAGTATATATGTAGTATGTATGTAGCATGTAGTATGTATGTAGCATGCATGTAGTATATATGTAGTATGTATGTAGCATGTAGTATGTATGTAGTATGTAGTATATATGTAGTATGTATGTAGCATGTAGTATGTATGTAGCATGCATGTAGCATGCATGTAGTATGTATGTAGCATGCATGTAGTATGTATGTAGTATGTATGTAGTATGTATGTAGTATATATGTGTTATGTTTTATGTATGTATGTAGTATGTATGTATGTAGTATGTATGTAGTATGTATGTAACATGTAGTATGTATGTAGCATGCATGTAGTATGTATGTAGTATGTATGTAGTATTTTTTTTTTTTAACATTTAACACATTAGCCGGATGATGGGACTACTACTGTCCCATCATTGGCTAATGTGTCAATCACTGTCATGGTAGCAGGCATCGCCAGATGGGACTTGTAGTCCCATCGGACGATGCTTCCACAGACCCCCAGACATCAGCACAGCCCCCCGGCAGGCCGGCACAGCCCCCCGGCAGGCCGGTACAGACCCCCACAGGGTGCACAGACCACCGGCAGGCCGGCACAGCCCCCCGGCAGGCCGGTACAGACCCCCACAGGGTGCACAGACCACCGGCAGGCCGGCACAGCCCCCCGGCAGGCCGGTACAGACCCCGGGCAGTCCACACAGCCCCCCGGCAGGCCGGCACAGCCCCCCGGCAGGCCGGCAGAGACCCCCGGAAGGCCCGAAATGACGGCGCATCATGATGCGCACACACCGCGCATCATGATGACGTCAGGCTGTCAATCAACTTTGAACTTCCGATTCCGATGCCGACTTCCGATATTGAAAAAATATCGGAAGTCGGTATCGGAATTCCGATACAGCAAGTATCGGCCGATACCCGATACTTGCGGTATCGGAATGCTCAACACTAGTGATGAGAGAATGTGTTCGGAAAATGATTGCCAAACATAAATTCAGCACAAATATGATACATTCTGAGTTTAATAAAATCAGAAAAAAATAGGTAACATTCGATAAAAGTGGGGGAAAATATTTGCGTTGCCACAAAAGTATTTTCAGCATTTTAGCAATGATAATGGCATTGTGTCATGAGCATTTTGTATGTGTTTGATGAGGGGAGGGGCTTTGCAGAGCTCAGAGGCGCGGCGTTCTTATAATCAGTCATTTTTTTTCCTAACTTTATGTGTCCACATTGCGGCTAGCCAATCAGGGTGCAGGAGACACTCACAATGTCCTGACACAACGGCTTGTGTCATTGGCTGCTGAAATCACATGTCTCTCTCCATATAAATAGCGGATATCTTGTTTTACTGCCATTTTGACACTGTAACAGCACAGATAGGCTGCTCCTGATGCTGGCACTGCTAGCAGCAAGATGTTTTCTAGTTAGCTAGGCGGTTGTATATCAGTCAGATAGTGTAGCTAGTTAGTGTACAGTGTGGCTGTTAAATTTACCTTCCAGCACTTTTTTTGCCATTACTGAGGTCCACAGACAAAGTCAACAGGGCACATGTCCTACAAGTGTGTTGTGCTCTGCTTCTGTTGTGCTCCATGCACGAGTCTAGAATTCTAAATAATATTTTTTCACTAGCTAAATGTGAAAAAGCCTTCTGTATCCCAGATTTTAGCTAGTTAGCTAGGTGGTTGTATATCAGTCAGATAGTGTAGCTAGCTAGTGTCCAGTGTGGCTGTTAAATTTACCTTCTAGCATTTTTTTTGCCATTACTGAGGTCCACAGTTAAAGCCAGCAGGGAACATGTCCTACAAGTGTGTTGTGCACTGCTTCTATTGTGCTCCATGCACGAGTATATTATTCTAAATATTATTTTTTTAAGTAGCTAAATGTGAAACAGCCTGCTGTATCCCACCTTCTCATTTTGTGCTGTGGTGAAATAAAACTGTCTGCAGACCAAAGGCACATTAAAAAAATATAATTTGTCAGTTGCAAAAAGTTAGACAACCAGATGTATCACACTTTGTCATTTTGTTGGGTTGAAACTACTTTCAAATATTTTGTAGCATCTAGTGTGTTATAGAGGCCTGATAAACAAGCCACAAAAAATCTTCTGTTCCTAGTGTCATACAATAGGGGACCTGACTTTCAAATTGTTTGTAGCATATCTTCTTTGTCATACAGGCCTCATCCATACTCAAAAAATTATTTTTTCTGTGACTAACACGATAACCACATGCCATATTTCAACTTGGAATTTACTGTCGCTGAAACTCAGCTGTTTGCAGAGGTGGTGCAAAGATTAAAATCTAATTTGTGGTTGCTAATACTGTGCTCCTAACACACTATCTGAGCAACATGACTGGGAAAAATCGAAGCCGTGGTGGAAGGGGAATTAGGCTTGGTGTTCAAGGTGTACATGGAGTAGGTGGCAATGTTTGTTAAATCACTAGTGAACCAACGTCACGTCCTATGCAAAGATAACTGACAACTTCTGTTACTGGACGAACTACTCCACTACCTTTCTTTGGCACACACACCATGGTACGCCATGTCAATGATGCCCAGAAAGAGCATGTGCTCGAGTGGATGGCAAGCGCAGCTTCAAGTGGCCTCTCCTCCTCTTCCTCAACATCACACCCAGTACAGTCCACAGAGGTGGCACCCAAATTCTCCTTGCTTCCCCCCTGTCCCATCTCTCCAACTGCACAACTGACTGTACGGAACCACAGATGGGTGAGTCTGAAGAGCTGTTCACACATTCTAGCCATGGTCATCAGAAGTGTACTCCAAAGTTTCACAGAGTCAAGAGAAAGGAATCTGCACCGATGCCCAAAATTTTTTTAGCTTGGCTCTGTGGCAGGACGAAGTAGAGTCCGAAAAGCATCCTGACCCTCATCATAAGATGATAACCCCTGGGGGAAAGTGATATTGAAGAAACTCAGATATCTGAGGCTCACACGGACTGTGAAGGAAGGAAGAGGAGGTTGACTCCAAGGGCGAGGAATGTGATAACACCAGAAGATGATGATGATGACATGTTAGATCCCAGATGGCATGAACATAGAGGCACACAGCTGAGTAGGTCATCTGAGGAGGAAGACGAGGAGGTTACGTTGCGCTGTACATAGCAGACACTTATTGATGCAGCCACGATGAGCAATGCATTCTCAGCCGCAACTGTACCTGTGACCAGCAGCATCCGCGAGTCTGCAGCTTGCAGGGGTGGCAAGGGTTGCCTAGCCTGGGCCTTATTTGACACTGCAAAGGAGGAGCCAACTCACATAATCTGCCAACTTTGCAAAAAAAACTGAGTCAAGGTAAAAAGTGCAATATTTTGACTACTACATGTATGAACCTTCATATGTGCAATCGACATGATGTAATGTGGGGATCCCACTGCGCAAAAATGCGGACTAGCAGACCTGAACAACCATCAACCACCCCATCAATCGCATCTGCTGCTTCTTCCCCCTCCTCTGTTATTGTGCCAACTATTGAGATGCAGGTCTTCGACCGCAGAACCTTGGGTTCTTTACCCATCCCAGTCACGCAGACTGAGAGCCCGCCATCAGCTGTAATGGAAGCGGACATGCCCGCTAATTTTGACCAATCTCAGAGAACGAGCAAACCACAAATTTCTCAATCCTTGTAACATCTCTGCCTGCACCTCTCTCACGGTTCAGCAGTTTGTCTGGTTCATCATACTCCGCCCTCTCTCAGCACTGCAGCCAGCCCACGGTTCCGCAGTTGTGGTCATGTAAAAGATTGTTTCCTGCTACACATGACAAAGCTATGAAGTTGATCTCCATCATCTCCAATCTGTTGACCACGGAAATGCTGCCTTTCCACCAGGTAGATACAGACGGTTATCGGAAGCTGATGGCTGTCGCAGTCCCCTATTACCAATTGCTCAGTTACTATTACTTTTCTAAGAAAATTGTGCCTGTGCTACACAAGCATGATGCAGACAACATCACCCATTCCTTGACTAAATCTCTGTCTGCATTTCACCACAGACACTTGGATAAGTAAGCATGGCTATGGGCATTACATCTCGCTGACTGGGCACTGGGTGACTCTGGTGGCTGAGAGGACAGGCGCTGCTCCACAAGTCTTGGAATCCCCAAGGCTTGCAGGACAATCCTCTACATTTAACACTTACTCCACTGCTTCTGCCTTCTCCTCTATCTCCTCAAGAGCCTCTACCTGTGCCCTCAACCTCTGCCTTAACGAGACACACATTCCAACAGTGCAGAGCGAATCCCAACCACCTCCATACTGTGCAACGAGGGATCACAGCTGAAGAGTTGTGGACAGCTCTCCAGGATGAGCTTGATCAATGGTTGTCTCCACTGAACATGCATCCAGGGAAGGCCATCTCCAATAATGGTGTGAACCTGGTAGTGGCCCTACAGTGAGGCAAGCTCACATACGTGTCTTGCAGGGCTCACGTCCTCAACCTGGTGGTACAGCTTTTTCTCTGCCACTATCCTAGCATGGGTGAGCTGCTCTAGAAGGCGCATAAGCTGTGTGCTCATTTCCGCCATTCGCACCAATTTTGTCATCAACTTGCATTGACACAGAGGTCTTTGTCCATGCCAGTTAACAGGTTGATATGCGATGTGCTGACACTGTGGAATCCCACTTTGCACATGTTGCAGTGACTGTGACAGCAGCAACTAGCCCTGACACAGCATGTCATGTCGTATAGCCTGGGCCAACGCACGTGACGCATATCATGTTTACAGAGTGGGCACAGATTAAGGACTTCTGCACCCTTCTGCACAGTTTTGAAATGGCAACTAAGATGGCTAACTGGCTAATGCTGATGATGCTGTCATAAGCATCACTTTTCCTGTCATCTATATGCTGGAGCAGACTTTGAATAGCCTGCGGAAAGAGGTGGTGGTCCCAGAAGAAGAGGTGGAAGCAGAGAGGAGGATGCGGAAGGGATAACATTGTCTCTAAGTTCAAGACTGTCTTCACATAGGCGGGTGCAAAGGAAGGGTGGATTACTGTGATCGACAGGGCCTGGGGATAACAGACAAACTGTAATCAAAGGTGCAAAATCTGAGGAACAAATGGAGGAGGAAGAGGTGATGGGTGAGCAACTGTCAGATGAAGAGGATTATCCTCCCCTCTCTGTTGTTAGTGGGAGGGGACGGCGGCAACAAGCCTCATTGTTACCCACCCACCAACACAGCATGGACTTGGACCTCATGGTAGAGCCCGACATATGAGTGCCTTCTTGCTGCACTATCTGCAACATGATCCCAGTATAGTTATGATTAGGAATACTACTGACTACTGGGTTGCCACTTAGATCCACATTATGAAACCAAATTTTGCCAGATGCTTCCCGCCCTGGAAAGGGACCCGCAAATGCTGGAGTATCGAAACATGCTTTTACATAACCTTAAGGGTACGTCTCCATGGTCCGGATTGTCGGCACTTTGGAAGGAGTGAAAACCCAGCTCCGCCCAAAGTGCCGCCCCTTCTGTACACGCAGTGATTCCGGATGTGTTCATTGAACACATCCGGAATCATCGCACGCTATACATAGGACTGTGTTATTTACCTTGCAGAGACGGAGTGTCGCAGCAAGGTAAACAGACATGCTGCAGTCTAAAAAGACGCACCGCATGTCCAGAAATGCAGGGCTGCCAGATGCATGTTCGCACGAATAGTAGAGACGGGATTTCATAAAATCCCCTCCACTATGCGGTAACATCTGGATGCTGCGGATTGAACGCTGCGACTCTACGCATCGATCAATCCGCAGCTAATCCAGATGTAATCTGGCCCATGGAAACATACCCTTAGAGAGCTTTTCCCAAAGACAGGAGTGAAGAACACAGTTCGTAGCACAGCTCTGGACTTCCAACCTCCAGCACATCAATTTGACAACTCCAAAACATTAGCAGCAGCGGTGAACGTGGAAGAAGCAATTTCTGTGAGTCCTTTGACACTTTTTTTAGACCAACTCATGCACCAGCACAACAGAGTCCAAGTCTTACACATAGTGAACGAATGAAGAGGATGGTGCAGGAGTATCTAGACTTGAATATCAATTCTATCAGTGAGCGTTTGGACCCTTTCACATGTTGGTCTTAAAAAATGGATGAGTGGCCTGAGCTTGCCTTACATGCCTTGGAGGTTTGGAGGTTTTATCATGCCCGACAGCCAGTGTTCTGTCAAAAAAAGTGTCTTCAGCACTGTTGGTGGTGTCCTTGATGGATAAGTGCAGCTGGCTGTCCCCTGAAAGTGTAGACCACCTAAGTTTCATCAAGACGAACAAGTCATGGATCTTCAAGGACTTTTGCACCGCAATCGCAGACTGTACAGACTAGGTGATATTGCATTTTTTAGTGTGATGCATTAATGTCACGTAACTGCACTCTGTGATATTTTTAGTGTGGCTTCTGTGCCTGCTGTGGCTGCTTCTGCTGCTGCTGATGTTAACATAAACTTATAGAAATGTGAACAGCCATGGTTGGTCTACATCTACTGGGTTAGCTGTAGTGGAAGATGTGTCGGTCCCAATTATACTCTTTCTGTTCTGTGACAGTTATTCCACTTTGGTGATGTCAGGCTCTCATTTTTTTAAAATGTGAAAACTACAGGTTGGGTGTCCATCTGCTGGATTGGATGTAGTGGAAGACCTGTCGGTCCCTATTATACTATTTGTACTGTGGTGAAATTGATGCCACTTATGTGATGTATTTCCCTCATTTGTTTAAATGTGAACACTGCTGGTTAGGTGTCCATCTGCTGGATTGGGTGTAGTGGAAGACCTGTCAGTCCCTATTATACTATTTCTACTCTTGTGAAATTAATGCCACTTCTGTGGTGTAAGGCCATTATTTGTTTAAATGTGAATTTTCATGGTTGGGTATCCATCTGCTGGATTGGGTGTAGTGGAAGACCTAACGGTCCCTATTATACTATTTCTACAGTGGTGAAACTGATGCCACTTTTGTCACTTCTACCAGTAATTTTTGGAAATGTGAACACTCCTGGTTGGGTGTCCATCTGCTGGATTGGGTTTAGTGGAAGACTTATCAGTCCCTATTATACGATTTCAACTGTGGTGAAATTGATGCCACTTTGGTGGTGTCTGCCAGTAATTTTTGGAAATGTGAACACTCCTGGTTTGGTGTCCATCTGTTGAATTGGGTGTAGTGGAAGACCTGTCAGTCCCTATTATACTATTTCTACTTTTGTGAAATTGATGCTACGTCTGTGGTATATGGTCCTCATTTGTTTAAATGTGAACACTTCTGGTTGGGTGTCCATCTGCTGGACTGGTTGTAGTAGAAGACTTGTTTGTCCCTATTATACTATTTCTACTGTGGTGAAATTGATGCCACTTTGGTGGTGTCTGCCAATAATTTTTGAAAATGTGTACAACTCTTGGTTGGGTGTCCATCTGTTGGATCGGGTGTAGTGGAAAACCTGTTGGTCCCTATTATACTATTTCTACTCTTGTGAAATTGATGCCACTTTTGTGGTGTAAGGTCCTCATTTGTTTAAATGTGAACACTCCTGGCTGGGTGTTCATATGCTGGATTGGGTGTAGTGGAAGACATCTTGGAGTCTATTATACTATTTGTACTGTGGTGAAAATGATACCACTTTTGTCATGTATGCCAGAAATTTTTGGAAATGTGAACACTCCTGGTTGGGTGTCCATTTGCTGGATTGGGTTTAGTGGAAGACCTATCGGTCCCTATTGTACTATTTCTTCTGTGATGAAATTGATGCCACTTTGGAGGTGTCTGCCAATATTTTTTGAAAATGTGAACACTCCTGATTGGGTGTCCATCTGCTGGATTGGGTGTAGTGGAAGACCTGTCAGTCCCTATTATACTATCTCTACTTTCGTGAAATTGATGCCACTTCTCTGGTGTAAGGCCCTCATTTGTTTAAATGTGAACACTCTGGGTTGGGTATCCATCTGCTGGATTGGGTGTAGTGGAAGACTTGGTGGTCCCTTTTATAATATTTCTACTGTGGTGAAATTGATGCCACTTTTGTGGTGTATGCCAGTAATGTTTGGAAATGTGTACGCTCCTGGTTGGGTGTCCATGTGCTTGATTGGATGTAGTGGAAGACCTGTTGGTCCCTATTATACTATCTATACTGTGGTGAAATAGATGCCAGTTTTGTGGTGTCTGCCATTAATTTTTTAGAAATGTGAACACTCCTGGTTGGGTCTCTTTCATGCGTGTTGCCTGTAGCAGTAGGCCTTCGAAACCATCAGGACTATCCTTAAATTTTTCTGACAATGGTAGTCTACAAAACTGATATTTGTGCCACCTGAGTGTGGCTCAGCATGAGAGCAGGTAGAGGTGTTGCATGTGGTATCAGGGGTCCCAGCAAAGGGGTCAACACTAATCCTTCACCCACCTCATTTTACTGTGACATTTATTTGAAAGATGTAAATGCTGTCCCATACCACAATACCTCATGCCTGCCTGATTGCTGCAGTGCCATGCTAAAATTTTTACTGTGGGTGAATTGAGGCCACTTTCCTGGTGTCTGTCCCTCATTTGATGTGCTTTGGCAGCATTTGGGGTCGTTATAAGGTGTTGTGCATGCATGTGTTTGTGCCTCCCATTGAGATGAATTTCATTCGGTTATGTTCGGAGAATATTCAACAAATTAATTGGCGAATATTGCAAATTCGGCGATCGTAATCCAAACCGAATATTGAAATATTCGCTCATCTCTAGTATCAATCACAGAGGCTAATACATTTGTTAAACTTTTTACTGTCAAATCTACCTTAATAATTATTTTATTTCCCTTGGCTACACCAGAATTTAGATACACTGGTCCTAATTCATCAAAGCGGTTACACCAGAATTCTTGAATAAAGTGCTTTGAAAAGTTACAACATTTTTGAACAATGTGAAGTTGTGCAAACATTTTGTGACATTTTGATATTTTATTATGCCAGTTTTAGACAACAATGCCAAAATGAACACGGTGGGGTGTGAACAAAGCCCATTCGTCTAATTTATGACTTGAGTAAGAATTGTGACGAGGCGCATGGAGGTGCACACCTCTCGTCAGATGCACCTGATTCATTAAGAGGCGTATGCCTCTAAATTAAACATGATTGAATCGCTTTGCGCCACCCTGGCCGTCGAGAGGAGCTTCCTCACCCTCGGTGATGCCAGGCTCAGCTTATAATTTGCCGGATTGGCATGTTGTCACCTGTGCATTGTACGCCCCACATATGGCTTCACAGCATTTAGGAAACTTAAATTCCTCTGGAGAAACCCCAAGCAAATAATTCAGCTCCTGTCCACAGCTATAGAGCAATGATGATGGACCAGTGTTGTGTGAATTGATACACTCATTTCTATTCTTAATGAATTAGGCACCTCTAATTCCAGCACACTCCCTTTATCAAGACAGGCATGAACAACGCTGGTCTTAATGGATTGGGGCCAAAGTATAGCAGGCAGCTTTTCCTATCAACTCACGCTGAATTCCTATGAAGCTATGCCCCCTTGTTGGTGAGATGGGAGGTGTCTAAAATAAATTCCAAATGCTCTGCAAGCCATGTAAACTTTTGTTGCAAATTAAGCCAAATTTAGTTTAGTAAATCTTCCTCTCTGAAGAGGCAATTTGCATATTTTATTCCCCAGCATTGCATTGTCTATACCGTATTTTTTGGACTATAAGACGCACTCTTTTCCACAAAAATTTTGGAGGAAAATGGGGTTGCATCTTATAGTCTGGATGTACTTACCAGGAGTCTCATATTCCCGGCTGATGTTCAGCAGTTTCGCAGATGCTCAGTGCGGGGGCTCTGCTAACATTTTGTGAAATCCCGGATCCCCCACACATCCATCGCAGACTGGTGCGTGGCAATTTTGGTGCTGCTCGGTGGTGCGGGGATTCCGCAGTTACTGTGCAAACATTGCATTGTGGAGTCTACTGTGTGTGTAATTTGAGAAGGAAAGACTCTTCTCCTGACAGAAAGCTTGGCCACCATAAGATACATCATACCCTGTCAGGAGTACAACCTTCAGCCATACACCACGTGAGAACATCACAGGAGTAATTGTCCCAAAAGCCCCCACCTGCTGTCATCGTTCGGACTTTAATATAAGTCGCATCATTCTCCTCTGCTCATGCTGATCTCCGGCAGAACAGGGGAGAATGATCAGAGTCGTCTTCAGCACCTGCCGCCGGGGAACAGCGCTTACTGTTGCACTTCTTCAACGGACGTGTGAAACCAGCCTTATTATGTAAGAATCTCATATCACTCACTTTTCAGTCTAGAAGTGTTTTTGTCCCTTTCTCCCTGTTTTCTATTTTATCAGATTATATGCTCCTTTGTCCAGTGCTTAATCTACCTTCCACCAGTATTTTATTTGCTGGTAATATTTGGTCTCTTATTAGACTAGACTGCAAGTTCTACAGCCTAAAACTTTTATGAAAAAAATTCTCCAATCAAACATTATGTAAGTCATATCGCATAAGTATGCTTAATAAGACCCAAAACAATACATTGTAGGAGTAACTCACAATATATTAGTTAATAAACCCGAGAAAACTCGAGTCACATCTACAAAAAGATATATTTTTGCTACATACAAAAATGACACAAATGTGAACAAACTCACGTACAGCAATGAATCAATGTAATACAAGAAAGATGAAAGTGATCACAGTACCCAGAGATAAAGTTGGCCGGTTTATGATAAAATATAGTATCCTCCATGGGCAGCGAGACATGCAAAATTAGAAAGGTAAGTTGAAAAACTCACACTCATGTATTATTATTATTATTATTTATTTATATAGTACCATTGATTACATGGTGCTGTACATGAGAAGGGGTTACATACAAATATGTATGCGATGTGTCAGACAAAAATAAGACTGAGTGAGGGTAAATGTATTAAAGTCAAAGATACAGTTGTGGCCAAAAGTATTAACACCCCTGCAATTCTGTCAGATAATACTCAGTTTCTTCCTGAAAATGATTGCAAGCACAAATTTTTTGGTATTATTATCTTCATTTAATTTGTCTTAAATGAAAAAACTCAAAAGAGAATGAAGCAAAAAGCAAAACATTGATCATTTCACACAAAACTCCAAAAATGAGCCAGACAAAAGTATTGGCACCCTCAGCCTAATACTTGGTTGCACAACCTTTAGCCAAAATAACTGCGACCAACCGCTTCCGGTAACCATCAATGAGTTTCTTGCAATGCTCTGCTGGAATTTTAGACCATTCTTCTTTGGCAAACTGCTCCTGGTCCCTGATATTTGAAGGGTGGCTTCTCCAAACCGCCATTTTTAGATCTCTCCACAGGTGTTCTATGGGATTCAGGTCTGGACTCATAGCTGGCCACCTTAGACGTCTCCAGTGCTTTCTCTCAAACCATTTTCTAGTGCATTTTGAAGTGTGTTTTGGGTCATTGTCCTGCTGGAAGACCCATGACCTCTGAGGGAGACCCAGCTTTCTCACACTGGGCCCTACATTATGCTGCAAAATTTGTTGGTAGTCTTCACACTTCATAATGCCATGCACACGGTCAAGCAGTCCAGTGCCAGAGGCAGCAAAGCAACCCCAAAACATCAGGGAACCTCCACCATGTTTGACTGTAGGGACCGTGTTCTTTTCTTTGAATGCCTCTTTTTTCTCCTGTAAACTCTATGTTGATGACTTTGCCCAAAAAGCTCTACTTTTGTCTCATCTGACCAGAAAACATTCTTCCAAAATGTTTTAGGCTTTTTCAGGTAAGGTTTGGCAAACTCCAGCCTGGCTTTTATATGTCTCGGGGTAAGAAGTGGGGTCTTCCTGGGTCTCCTACCATACAGTCCCTTTTCATTCAGATGCCGACGGATAGTACAGGTTGACACTGTTGTACCCTCGGACTGCGCGGCAGCTTGAACTTGTTTGGATGTTAGTCGAGGTTCTTTATCCAACATCCGCACAATCTTGCATTGAAATCTCTTGTCAATTTTTCTTTTCCGTCCACATCTAGGGAGGTTAGCCACAGTGCCATGGGCTTTAAACTTCTAGATGACACTACGCACGGTAGACACAGGAACATTCAGGTCTTTGGAGATGGACTTGTAGCCTTGAGATTGCTCATGCTTCCTCACAATTTGGTTTCTCAAGTCCTCAGACAGTTCTTTGGTCTTCTTTCTTTTCTCCATGCTCAATGTGGTACACACAAGGACACAGGACAGAGGTTGAGTCAACTTTAATCCATGTCAACTGACTGCAAGTGTGATTTAGTTATTGGCAACACCTGTTAGGTGCCACAGGTAAATTACAGGTGCTGCTAATTACACAAATTAGAGAAGCAGCACATGATTTTTTTGAACAGTGTCAATACTTTTTGTCCACCCTCTTTTTTATGTTTGGTGTGGAATTATATCCAATTTGACTTTGGGACAATTCTTTTTGTGTTTTTTCATTTAAGACAAATTAAATGAAGATAATAATACCAAAGAATTTGTGTTTGCAATCATTTTCAGGAAGAAACTGAGTATTATCTGACAGAATTGCAGGGGTGTCAATACTTTTGGCCACAACTGTATATGGTCTAGGAGGCATCTATAGGATACAAAGTAGCATTAGACTATGAGGAATATAATGGGGAACTGGGCTTCGAGAGTTAGAAAGGGACACAGGCTAATCTGTGAGGGGCATATAAGAACATTGTGCTACAAGAGGAATAAGTTTGAACTAGACTGCAAGTTGTGTATAAAAATATATATACACAGAACATCTGGTCCATAAGGTCTGTATTTGTGTAGAGGACATAAATGGCTGCTGAAATTATAAAGCAAACATATACTGTATCGGCAGTAAAGTCTGCAGTTGTCAGGAGTTGTAGTCATGGTGACTTGTGCCAGATGGAGGAGAAAAGAAAACAGAAAGTCTAAAATGAGATGAGACATTATCCGTTAGTCATTGAATTTAACTGTATTTTATTCTGTTATAGTGAGAGGGGATCTCATTTACATGTATAAATAAATGTGTGGCCAGTACAAAACACTGGCACATGACTTAGTCCTTCCTTAAACCATACTAAGGACTAGGGGCGACTCATTATGGGTGGAAGAAATGCGATTCCAGCAGTTAACTAGGAAAGGGGTCTTTACAGTAAGAGCAGTCAGACTGTGGATTGCCCTATCACAAGAGGTAGTAATGGCAGACACTATAACAGCCTTTAAAAAAGGGCTTGATGATTTACTTGATACACAAAACATTGGGGGTTATAGTTAATTTAGTGACAAAATATATAATTAGTGGAGGAAGGTTGACCTTGATGGACCTAGGTCTTCTTTCAACCTACGTAACTATGTAACTATATATGGTGTGCAGATTTCCTGCGTAGAACTGGTACTCCAGACTATTTGCAAAGTTGCTGCATTTTTTAGATACATTGAAACAATAAGAGAAATGGTTGAAAATGTGGATATCCTATATCTTATAATACCAAATTATGTGTTAATCTAAAATAAGCAGACTACTCATATTATATCTGGCACAGCCTTTGATTTTCATTATGCTAGTCCAGAAAATAAAAATGACACTGAGCTTAATAATTGTGTGTGTATCATTTTCAAGATGACCATTATGTATGTATTAGCTAAAATCTAGTACCGGAGCGGTAAAGCCACTGAATAAGATAATGCAGCTTCTGACTACTACAGTTCAAGCCCTAGGCTATAAATGAGTGGTTTCATAAAAGCAGCTCTGACAGATGTATACAGAAAAACCTTGAGGTAATCATGCATTGCACAGATTGAGTGTCCTCTTGTGTTAATACTTGCTATTCACACTGTTTCTTTTCATTTTCCTACTTAAATATTTAATTAAAAAAAACCCTGAATAATTTTAAAAAATATCCTCTTCGATGGTCTTGATGTTTAGCCTTAAACAGGGCTTGGAATTCAATGCAATTCAGTGCCCAGGTACCTAAAATTATTGTCCTAGTGTAGTTTCTTCAGCAACAATCGTTCCACATGTCATTATAACTCACTAGTTTGTCTGACAGGTTATGAATGAAACAAGCCAAAGAATGTTCCAGAACAATACAGGATCACATTTGCAACAACATGCTGCATAGTCTGCCTATGACGCAACAAACATCTGATGTCAGAAAATAATGTCTAGCAAGTCTATCAAAGAAAACTGATCTTTCTACATCAGCTCAACATATTAACAGATTTTTGTTATTAAGAATGACAATGTCAGCAAAATCAATGATTATCATCAATAAACACCTTAAGATCACTGGCGTAACTACCGGGGTAGCAGCCGAAGCGGTTGCTTTGGGGCCCGGCCCATATAGGGGCCCGGGTCCCCCGCTCCGATTGGCGCTACCCGGTAGTGTGCAAATAAGTACATGAGGCGATTTGCACCAGCTGCTCAAGCGGCAGGCAGCAGGGGGCGGCATTATGCGCTCCTCTTCCTGCGGCAGCACCTACAGTTTAGCCTCTGCATGCTGATGCTGCGGTCGTGCAAGAGGCTGTAATTGATGCGGTCACAGGAGGGAAGCTGTCAGGGCCCCCTGATCATGTGACCCATGACTCCTCCCCTCCTGTGACCTCATCACAGGTCCTGTGCGCATCATTCCTTGGTTTATGCAGGACTGCTGTCTGTCATCGTGAGTGAGCTACTTGTGTGTGAGCTGTGATACATGCGTGTGTGACCTGGGTGTGTGATATGTGTAAGCTGGGTGTGTGATACATGTGAGCTGGGTGTGTGATACGTGTGACCTGTGTGTGTGTGTGATACGTGTGAGCTGTGTGTGATACGTGTGAGCTGTGTGTGTGCGATATGTGTAGGCTGTGTGTGTGATACGTGTGAGCTGTGTGTGTGATACGTGTGAGCGGTGTGTGTGATACGTTTGAGCGGTGTGTGTGATACGTGTGAGTTGTGTGTGTGATACGTGTGAGCTGGGTGTGTGATACGTGTGAGCTGTGTGTGTGTGTGTGAGATACGTGTGAGCTGTGTGTGATCTGTGTGTGTGTGATACGTGTGAGCTGTGTGTGTGTGCGATATGTGTGAGCTGTGTGTGTGATACGTGTGAGCTTTGTGGGTGTGTGTGATACATGTGAGCTGTGTGTGTGATACATGTAAGCTGTGTGTGTGTGATACGTGTGAGCTACTTGTGTGAGCTGTGTGATACGTGTGTGTGTGTGTGAGCTAAAGCAAAAGTTGGCACAACCTGCCAGTGTTCTACGATTTGGGTGAGGACATTCATTGTATGTGGGCTGGTGAATTTTTTTTTGTGTCAGGGCTGCTTTTTGGTCTCAGCCTGGCCCTGTGTAAGGAGCAGAGCCGCGTGTGTATGAGGTGTACGGAGGGGAGCCGTGCGTGTGTACGAGGTGTACGGAGCGGAGGCGTGCGTGTGTACGAGGTGTACGGAGCGGAGCCGTGCGTGTGTACAAGGTGTACGGAGCGGAGCTGTGCATGTGTACGGGGTGCATGGAGTGGAGCTGTGCGTGTGTACGAGGTGCACGGAGCGGAGCCGCGCGTGTATGAGGTGCACAGAGCAGAGCCGCACGTGTATGAGGTGCATGGAGTGGAGCCGCACGTGTACGGAGCAGAGATGTGTGCGAGGTGTAAGGAGCAGAGCCGCACGTGTATGAGGTGTACGGAGCAGAGTTGCACATGTGTGAGGTGTACGGAGCCGCGTGTGTGCGAGGTGTACGGAGCGGAACTGCGAGTGTACAAGGTGTATGGAGCAAAGCCGCATGTGTACAAGGTTTACGGAGTGGAGCCATTTGTGTACAAGGTTTACAGAGCGTGGCCACCTGTGTACAAGGTGTACGGAGCAGAGCCGCATGTGTACGAGGTTTACAGAGTGGAGCCATGTGTGTACTGAGTGGAGCCATGTGTGTGTGAGGTGTACAGAGCGGAGCTGTGTGTGTGCGAGGCATAAAAAGCGGAACCGTATGTTTATGATGTGTGCAGAGCCGTACATGTACAAGGTGTATGGTGGGGAGCATTCATACCTCCCAGTGGGACAGTCACAATTTTGAGAGAGATTCTGTCCCACTGCCCCGCCTGGGAGCTTGCTTTTCCCGCAGACACAGGAGTACATGGCGGACCCCCGCGGAGTACTTTAAAATTCGCACGTGAGGTTCTACCGGAAGTGATGTGCTAGAAGCTGAACGGAAATTAGGTAATTTCGGGAGGAGATTGTGACGGAACCATGGAGGCACTTCAGGGAATGTTTCAGTTCCATCACCGTGTCCTCCTCCAACAGCGCAGACAGCAGGATCGCCTTGGACTCGGGATTGCCGGCCATGTAAGCGGATCATGATATGTCCTGCATTGGGAGGCTCAGGTGGGCACTACAGTGGGAGCCGGGCTGCTATAGTATATTTATATAATCTTTCTCTCTCTGTTTCTTTATTTCTCTAATCTTTCTTTTTTTCTCTCTCTTGGTTCTTTCTTTCTCTCTCTGTTTCTTTCTTCTTTCTTTCTTTCTTTCTTTCTTTTCCCCTCTTTCTTTCTCTCTCTCTCTCTCTTTCGTCTTTCTTTCTTTCCCCTCTTTCTTTCTCTCTCTCTCTTGTCTTTCTTTCTTTCCCCTCTTTCTTTCTCTCTCTCTCTCTCTTTCGTCTTTCTTTCTTTCCCCTCTTTCTTTCTCTCTCTCTCTTGTCTTTCTTTCTTTCCCCTCTTTCTTTCTCTCTTTGTTCTTTCTTTCTCTCTCTGTTCTTTCTTTTCCTCAGTACCAGTCAGTGTGCCCACAGTACCAGTAGAATAAGAGGGGTAGGAAACTAGGTGGCACTGGTCATATTGAGCCTCTCATACTTTTTACTGGTGTATAATCTTATGCCCTGCGCACGCCCATAAAGTGGGCCAGCCCCAGACAACAGAGTACAAACAAATCACTATTACTATCAGTCCAAGTGGACAATTATATATGTAAAGTTAATGATGTCCCTGTGCCAAGCAGTGCGGAGGATCAGAATACACGGAGAAGACCAGATCAGCGGGGTTTGGAGAGAAGAATTATATGGGGCCCATTATACTGTATGAAGTAATATATGGGGACCATTATACTGTATGAAGTAATATATGGTGCCCATTATTTTTTTTTTTGGGGGGGGCCCATTCAGACTTTTGCTATGGGGCCCCATGATTTCTAGGTACGCCCCTGCTTAAGATTCTTATGTCATCAATTTTAGAAATGGTTCCAAGAGTTGGAGAGCCTCCGATCTGGCTGATTGAAGGAAGTGGAGCTCGCCATAAATGGAAATGGTGCAGCTTTGTAATTATGTAGTAGCAATAAATGGTTCACACAACGAGTACCACATACATGTCTTCAATCTACCAGACCCATCAGTTTGATTTTAATGACCTATCGTAGGAAAACAAGACTTATTCTCATGTTTTGTTTTTTATATGTGTTAAGTACAGAAGAAACATAGTGTTTTACAGTGACAGCAAAATTAATAAGATTGCATTCTTTTTCCTTTTTTTTTTACTTGTGGTGCATTTTAAAAAACAAACCATGTCAATTATTTCAGCCTTTTTATTGCAGTTTTTATCCATTGAGATCTAAATAGGTTGGAGGCAAAAAAAACAGACCAAAAGACCACAGCAAAACTGCATAATCTTTTTTTAAAAAAAAAAATTCTGCTGGAATTTATTTGTCATAGTCTGGTAATGTACTCTCAGATTCAAAAAATACCATCATTTTCCAATCTTAGGGTATGTTTACAAGCAGCTTTAGTTGGGAAACAATCATTTGAGCCAGGTTGGGTTGACATACAAGTGCTTCTAAAAATTAGAATTATTTCAGTTCTTCAATACAAAAAGTGAAACTCATACTATATAGAATCATTGCAAACACAGTGATCTATTTCAAATGTGTTTATTTCTGTTAATGTCGATGATAACCCAAAAGTCATTATCTCAGTTAATTAGAATACTTTATAACACAAGCTTGAAAAATTATTTTAAAATGCGAAATGTTGGCCTACTGAAATGTATGTTCAGTAAATGCACTCAATACTTGGTCGGGGCTCCTTTTGCATCAATTACTGCATAAAAGCGGCATGGCATGGAGGCAATCTGCCTGTGGCACTGCTGAGGTGTTATGGAAGCCCAGGTTGCTTTGATAGCAGCCTTCAGCATATCTGCATTGTTGAGTCTGATGTCTTGCATTTTCCTCTTGACAATACCCCATAGATTTTCTATGGGGTTAAGGTCAGGCAAGTTTGCTGGCCAATCAAGCACAGTGATACTGTTGTCTTTAAACCAGGTATTGGTACTTTTGGCAGTGTGGACAGGTGCTAAGTCTTGCTGGAGAATGAAATTTCCATCTCCAAAAAGTTTGTTGGCAGAGGGAAGCATGAAGTGCTCTAAAATTTCCTGGTAGATGGCTGAGCTGACTTTGGTCTTGATAAAACACAATGGATCTGCACCAGCAGATGACATGGCTCCCCAAACCATCACTGATTGTGGAAACTTCACACTAGACCTCAAGCAGCTTGGATTGTGTGCCTCTTCACTCTTCCTCCAGACTCTGGGAACTTGATTGCCGAATGAAATGCAAAATTTACTTTCATTTGAAAACAACACCTTGAACCACTGAGCAACAGTCCAGTTATATTTCTCCTTGGCCCAGGTAAGATGCTTCTGGCATTATCTATTGGTCATGACTGGCTTGACACATGGAATGTGACCCTTGTAGCCCATGTCCTGTATATGTCAATGTGTGGTGGCTTTTGAAGTAATGTCTCCAGCAGCAGTGCACTGTTTGTGAATCTCCTCCAAATTTTTCAATTGCCTTTTCTTAACAATCCTTTCAAGGCTGCGGTTATCCTAGTTGCTTGTGCACCTTTTTCTACCACACTTTTTCCTTCCACTCAACTTTCCTTTAATATGCTTGGATGCAGCACTGTGTGAACAGCCAGCTTCTTTAGCAATGACCTTTTGTGGCATACCCTCCTTATGGAGTGTGTCAATGACTGCATTCTGGACATCTGTCAAGTCAGCAGTCTTCCCCATGATTGTGGATCCTACTGAAACAGAATAAGGGACCTTTTAAAATGCTTAGGAGGCTTTTGCAGGTGTTTTTTGCTAATTATTCTAATTTACTGAGCTAATGACTTTTGGGCTTTCGTTGGCTGTAAGCCATAATCATCAATATTAACAGAAATAAACACTTGAAATAGATCACTCTATTTGTAATGACTCTATATAATATATGAGTTTCACTTTTTGTATTGAAGAACTGAAATAAATTAACTTTTTGATGATATTTTAATTTAGTAAGAAGCATTTGTACCAAACAAAGCCCATGGAACATAGTAACAATATTTTTCAAATCTCACTTAACTCTAATAAATACAGTTGAAACCAGAAGTTTACATTCAGTATATAAAAAGACACATATGCATGTTTTCTCAACAGCTGACATGAAATCAGAATAATCCTTTCCCATTTTAGGTCAATTACGATTACCATAACTATTAATATTTGCCAAATGTCAGAATAATGAGAGAGAATGTTTTAAGGCATTTTTATTACTTACTGCAAAGTCAAAAGTTTACATACATTTCATTAGTATTTGGTACCATTGCCTTTAAAACTGAATGACTTGGGTAAAACATTTGGGATATCATTCCACAAGCTTTTCACAATAGTTGGTCGTAATTTAGGCCCATTCCTCCTGACAAAACTGGTGTAACTTACCCAGGATTGTAGGTCGTCTCGCTCGCACCTGCCTTTTCCGTTTTGCCCATACATTTTTAATAGGGTCCAGATCAGGGCTTTGTGAAGGCCAGTCCAAAACATTGACTTTCTTATCCTTAAGCCACTTTGTTACAATTTTGGCAGTATGCTTCGGGTCATTGTCCATTTGGAAGACCCATTTCCACCCAAGCTTTAACTTCCTGGCTGATGTCTTGAGATGTTGCTTCAGTATTGCCACATAATCTTCTTTTCTCATGATGTCATCTATTTTGTGAAGTGCAACAGTCCCTTCTGCAGCAAAACAACACCACAATATGATGCTGCTACCCCAGTGTTTCACAGATGGGATGGTGTTCATAGGCTTTCAAGCTTCTCCTTTTTTCCTCCAATGTAACTATGGTCTTTATGCCCAAAAAGTTCAATTTTAGTTTCATCAGACCACAGCACATACTGTAGTTCCAAAAATTAAAGATCTTTGTTCCTGTGTGCATTTGCAAACATTATGCAATGCTTGCGCCCTGAATGGTTGGTGCAAGCGTGGGGGTATGGTGCCACTGTGCCACAAACCAGACTACCTTGGAAGGGGCATGGCTAAGCAGCTACCTTGGTGTTCCCTGGAGCCTCTGAAGGTGAGGTCAGGCTTGTGGGGTAGGTAGCTCCAAGGTACCACTCCAGGGTGGTGTCTGGCTTTGGCTGCTGAACCCACTGAGGGACTGGACACTGATAGCAGGTGCGGGCAGGTACTGAAAGGCACGACTGGTACTCTGACGGGCACAGCTGGCACTCTGGCAGGACAGGCAGGTACGGCTGGCACTCTGGAAGGACAGGTGGGCATGGCTGGCACTCTGGCAGGACATGCGGGCACGGCTGGCACTCTGGCAGGACAGGTGGGCATGGCTGGCACTCTGGCAGAGCAGGCAGGCATGAGTGAGACACTGGCAGGACAGGCACGGATGGGTACGAGTGGTATGAGGGGACAGGTGCGGAGCTGTTCACACTGGAGGTGCAGGAACTGGTTCGGGAAGGACGGGAACATAGACAGGTATGAATGGTATGTGGGAATAGGTAGGGAGCTGTTCACACAGGAGGTGCAGGAACTGGTTCGGGAAGGATAGGAATATAGACAGGTATGAGGGGTATGAGGGAGCAGGTTGGGACCAGTTCACACTGGAGAAGCCGGTACTGCCTAGGAACCAGTACAGACAGGTAGGACAAGGATCCGCAAGATACGGGATGGAAGCAAAGCAGAACCATAGGGTTGCGGAGCAGAGGAGAACTGCAAGGAGCGGAGCAGGGTAGAACCGCAAGGCTGCGGAGAGGAGCTGCAGTTTGCAACAAGTGGTTCTGCAGCAGCAGGAGTTGAGCAAAATGGAACCACAAGGTATGCGGAGATTAGCTACAGCAAGAGGTTCTGCAGCAGCAGGAGCCACAGGAGGGGAGCTGAGCAGAACTGCAAGGTATGTGGGGAGGAGCTGCAGCAAGAAGTTCTGCAGCAGGAGCGGGGTAAAGCGGAACCGTAAGTTATGCGGAGAGGAGCTGCAGCAAGAGGTACTGCAGCCTCATGAGAGGAGCAAAGCGGAATGGAGGGGAACCGCAGTAGCAGCAAGAGGGAAGGAGCAAACACAAGGGCATACAGAGCAGGGAGGGACAGGCTGCATACAGTGAAACAACAGAAACAGGAATAGAATGGAGTTAAGACAGGGAAACGTACGAGACAAGGTGCAGGAGCAAAGACACAGAGACCAGGAAATACTACCTCCTGGAGGGCAGAGAGGACAGGTACAGGACAAGGTTAAGAACTAGGACACAGAGACCAGGATATTATGCCTCCTGGATGGTGGAACTGACAGGTACAGATACAGGTCAGGGAATCAAACCCCAGAGAAGATGAAACACAGGACAGAACCTGGCAGCTCAGTAGTAAGACACTAACTGAGTAAAGGCATTGCTCAGGCAGCTTCCACTGGGTGGAGCTGCCTTAAATACCAGAGGCCTCTTGGTAATTGGCTGGGGACACCAAAGGCAGGTGCACACTGATTCTATAAGAACCATGAAGAGCCTGCGCCGCCCCCCCATGCATGCAGCCAGGAAACATGCACAGGGCAGACAGCAGACAGAACTCACAGCATTGGTGAGTAAACTGGGGGAATAGGAAGCCATGCAGTGATTCCGGCAGGGTTGTTACACATTAATTTGGCTTTTTATGTTTCTTTTGGAGTAATGGCTTTCAGCCCATGTTGATACAGTACTCGTTTCACTGTGGATATTGACACAATCTTACCAGCTTCCACCATCATCTTCACAAGGTCTTTTCCTTTTCTCCTTGGGTTGATATACACATGTCAGACCATAGCATGTTCATCTCTGGGACACAAAAGCCATCTCCTTTCTGAGCAGTATGATGGCTGGAAATACCCATCTTGTTTGTACCTGCATATAATTGTTTGTACTTGTGCGAGTCCACAATTCTCTTCCTGATACCTTGGCTGATTTCTTTAGACTTTCCCATGATGCTACACAAGGAAGCAGTGTGTTTCAGGTGTGCATTAAAATACATCCACTTTTTTTAATTAACTCAGATGTTGCCAAAAAACCTATCAGATTTAATCAGAGGCTTCCAAACACATGACATCATTATATGGGCAGTCCAGAATTGTTTGAAGGCATAGTAATCTTAGTGTATGCAAACTTTTGACATTGCAATAAGTAATAAAAATGCCTTTAAGCATTCTCTTTCATTATTCTGGTATTTGTCAAATATTAATAATTATGGTAATCCTAATTGACCTAAAATGGGAAAGGTTTATTCTGATTTCAAGTCAGATATTGAGAAAAACATGCATATAATTTTAAATGCCTTGTCACTATCCTCTCTTCTTGCTTTAGTTGTCTTTTTTGCACTTTACGCCTAATAGTATGCCAATACATTTAACGTGAGCAGCAACGTAGCCACACTAAGTTAAGGTCCCGTTACATTTAGCGATGCACCAGCGATCCCAACAACAATACAAGCTGGTCAGGATCGCTGGTGCATCGCTAAATGGTCGCTAGTGAGCTGCCAAACAGGCAGATCTCACCAGCGATCCAGCAGCGGTCGGCGGTCGTTACTTACCTGACAGACGGCAGCTCTGCTGATGACTATCTCCCACGTCCATGGAGTCGCTCGTCGGCGCCAGCAGGAAGCCAACGACGAGAAATGGACCAGGACGATCTCGCACGATCAACCATAGCCAGCGGGGGGGGCCAGTCTGAAGTAAGTGTCACATGTAGCGAGATCGCTAGTGATATCGCTGTTGCGTCACAAAATCGGTGTCGCTACAGTGCCTTGCTAAAGTATTCGGCCCCCATGAACTTTTCAACCTTTTCCCACATATCATGCTTCAAACATAAAGATACCAAATGTAAATTTTTGGTGAAGAATCAACAACAAGTGGGACACAATTGTGAAGTTGAACCAAACTCATTGGCTAGTTTAAATTTTTGTGGAAATTCAAAAACTGAAAAGTGGGGCGTGCAATAATATTTGGCCCCTTTACTTTCAGTGCAGCAAACTCACTCCAGAAATTCATTGTGGATCTCTGAATGATCCAATGTTGTCCTAAATGACTAATGAGTAATGATGATAAATATAATCCACCTGTGTGTGATCAAGTCTCCGTATAAATGCACCTGCTCTGTGATAGTCTCAGGGTTCTGTTTGAAGCACAGAGAGCAGCATGAAGACCAAGGAACACAACCAGGGGAAGAGTCTTGAGGAGATCATTTGCATATTCCCAGTGCCTTCTGGGATAAGTGAAGAGTCTCCGCGAGCTCAACGATCACTGGGTTTTGGCCGTTGCAGCTGAAAAGAGGAAATCGGAAAAACCGCGCGCCGATAGGGCGCGTTTTTAAGAAATCTCAAGATGGAAGAGGCCAGGAGCCATTTGGTGAGCTGCATTTCTTGCTACATGTTCACAGACTTACCAGTGGAAAAGCCAAACTTCACATGCCACAAATGCAAGCTTGTGTCCCTGTTGGAGGAAAAGTTGCAAAATCTCGAAGAGAGGTTAGCTACGTTGAAGATCATTAAGGAAGGTGAAGAGTTCTTGGACAGAGCAGAATTATCTCTTCATGTTACAGAAAGAGAAGAAATTCGAAGTGCACCTGAAGAAACAGAGGAATGGAGACATGTGACCCAGAGAAGCAGGAGGATCAGGAGGCAGTCAGCACCCATACTGCTCAGAAACCAGTACCAGGCTCTCACGCAGGAAAACAATGAAGAAATACATCAGGATAAGACTTTGCCAACAAGCAGCAACCTTGTACGCCTTCAGAGTCCTCCTGGATGGAGAAAGAAAAATGTTGTGAAGAAGAAACGGAGAGTGGTGGTCATGGGGGATTCCCTGTTGAGAGGAACTGAGGCCGCTATCTGCAGACCGGATATAACTTCAAGAGAAATGTGTTGTCTTCCAGGTGCAAAAATTAAAGATGTGTCTGACAGGATATCAGGACTCTTCAGACCTACAGATGACTACCCATTCCTGCTACTACATGTGGGGACAAATGACACTGCAAGAAACGACCTGGAAACCATCTGCAGAGACTTTGAAGACTTAGGCAAGAAAGTGAAAGAACTGGGAGCGCAGGTGGTCTTCTCTTCCATCCTCCCAGTGGATGGCCATGGAACAAGGAGGTGGAATAAGATTCTGCAGGTGAACAACTGGCTACGTCGATGGTGCCGTCAGCAACGATTTGGATTTCTGGATCACGGAGTGAACTACTTATACGATGGACTACTTGCTAGAGATGGGGTGCACCTTACGAAGACTGGTAAGCATGTATTTGGAAGTCGCCTTGCTACACTTGTAAGGAGAGCTTTAAACTAGAACAACATGGGAAGGGAAGCAAAAGACCAGAAAAAGCCATACACCTGACAAATGCTATTGAGAACTCTGCTATTAGAAGTGGAAAGGAAGAACAAAGACGAAAGAATCTAATTAATAAAAATATTGGAGAAAGAGAAACCAATCACAAACTAAAATGTTTCTATACTAATGCACAAAGCATGGGCAACAAACAAGGAGAATTGGAACTACTAACACAGGAAAAGAAATATGATGTCATTGGAATCACTGAAACTTGGTGGGACAATACACATGATTGGAATACAAGACTAGAAGGATACAACTTATTTGCAAGAAACAGACTTGATAAACGAGGAGGGGGTGTCACATTGTATGTTAGAAACGCGTATATCTGCACAGAGATTGAAGCTTCAGAGACTGGGAGTTCTGTGGAAACTGTTTGGGTAAGAATACAAGGACAGAACAATGGAAAGGACACCATTGTAGGCATTTACTACAGGCCGCCTGTGCAAGCTGAAGCTATGGATGAACTCTTTATGCATCAAATGGCCAAGTTCTCCAAAAAATATGACATAGTTGTCATGGGAGATTTCAACTATCCAGACATTTGTTGGGAATCTCTCTCAGGCAAAACTAACAGGTCAAGGAAATTCTTATCCTCTCTTGCTGACAACTTTATCTTCCAAAAGGTAAGGGAGAAAACAAGGGGAACTGCTACCTTGGATCTAATCCTTATAAACAGGGAGGAAATGGTTAAGGAGGTAAAAGTGGCTGGGACCCTAGGAGGTAGCGACCATGCTATTTTAGAATTTTGGATAACTAGAGGCGGAAGACCTGTGAAGACTCAGACGTCAAGGTTAGATTTCAGAAAGGCAGATTTTAAGGGATTCAGAAAGAGAATTGGAGGGATCCAATGGCTGGATATCCTTAAAGACAAAAATGTCCAGGAAGGATGGGAAATCTTGAAAAATGAAATTCTCAAAGCACAGTTGTTAACAATTCCGAAAAGAGGGAAGAATAGGAAGCAGTTAAGGAAACCAGGATGGATGAACACAGAACTTAAGCACATGCTAAAAAGGAAGAAAAAAATGTTTATAAAATGGAAAGAGGGAGGCATATCTAAAGAAGAATATAATGCTGTCTGCAGAACCTGCAGGGCACAAATCAGATTATCTAAAGCTGAAAATGAATTGAGGCTTGCAAGAGATGTCAAAAGCAATAATAAAGGATTTTGGGGATATGTCAAAAGTAAAAGAAAAGTCAAAGATGCTATAGGATTTTTACAGGATGAAAATGATGAAATGGTAAGACAGGATGTTGAGAAGGCTGAACTTTTAAATTCCTATTTTGCATCTGTTTTCTCTCAGAAAGGAAATGTAACATCAACTGTTATTCACTGTCCTATTAACGGAATAGAAGAATCCAGGATATCTATAAACAGAAAGATAGTGAGGAAACACTTAGCTAGCCTAAATGAATTCAAGTCTCCAGGTCCAGATGAATTACACCCCAGAGTACTGAAGGAGATAGCAGAAGAAATTTTTGAACCCCTCTCTATAATCTTTGAAAATTCTTGGAGAACAGGAGAAGTGCCAGAAGACTGGAGAAGAGCAAATGTTGTTCCTATCTTCAAAAAGGGGAAGAAGGTGGACCCAGGTAACTATAGGCCAGTGAGTCTGACTTCTATACCAGGAAAGATCTTTGAACAAATTATTAAACAACATGTATGTCAATACCTGGATAAGAATGAAGTGATTAAACAGAGTCAGCATGGGTTTGTAACTAATAAGTCATGTCAGACTAACTTAATTTCCTTCTATGACGGTATCACTGATTGGGTGGATCAAGGAAATGCTGTAGATATAGTATATCTTGACTTCAGCAAAGCATTTGACAAAGTCTCTCATACAATCCTTATTGAAAAAATGATTAAGTATGGAATGGACAAGGCAACTGTTAGGTGGATTCATAACTGGCTTAGTGATCGGACCCAAAGAGTGGTCGTAAATGGCTGCACATCCAGTTGGAAGAATGTCTCAAGTGGGGTACCACAGGGCTCTGTCCTGGGCCCTGTATTGTTCAACATCTTTATCAACAATTTAGATGAAGGAATTGAGGGTAAACTGATTAAATTTGCTGATGACACAAAGCTAGGAGGGATAGCTAATACTAGAGAAGAGAGAGGATTCAAAAAGATTTAAATAAACTGGAGAAGTGGGCAGCAACTAACAGAATGGTTTTTAACAGGGAGAAATGCAAAGTACTACATCTGGGCAATAAAAATGGAAAAAGCATATATAGAATGGGAGGAATAGGGCTAAGTGACAGCACATGTGAAAAAGACTTGGGTATACTAATAGATCACAGACTGAATATGAGTCAACAGTGTGATGCAGCAGCAAAAAAGGCAAATGCAATTCTAGGATGTATTAACAGAAGCATACAGTCTAGATCACGTGAAGTCATTATTTCCCTCTACTCCTCTTTGGTCAGACCTCATCTGGAATATTGTGTCCAGTTTTGGGCACCACATTTTAAAAAAGACATCAACAAACTGGAGCAAGTTCAGAAAAGAGCGACCAGAATGGTGACCGGTCTGCAAACCCTGTCTTATGAGGAAAGGTTGCAGGATTTGGGAATGTTTAGTTTGCAAAAGAGAAGACTGAGAGGAGACTTAATAGCTGTCTACAAATATCTAAAGGGCTGTCACATTGTAGAAGGATCAACTTTATTCTCATTTGCACAAGGAAAGACTAGAAGCAATGGGATGAAACTGAATGGGAGGAGACACAGATTAGATATTAGAAAAAACTTTTTGACAGTTAGAGTGATCAATGAGTGGAACAGGCTGCCACGAGAAGTGGTGAGTTCTCCTTCAATGGAAGTCTTCAAACAGAGGCTGGACAGACATCTGACTGGGATGATTTAGCGAATCCTGCTTTGAGCAGGGGGTTGGACCAGATGGCCCAGGAGGTCCCTTCCAACTCTACGATTCTATGATTCTATGATTCTATGATTAACAGGCAGGTCTGTGATACTGTTGAGGAGAAGTTTAAAGCCGGATTTGGATACAAAATTATTTCCAAAACTTTAAACATCCCAAGGAGCACTGTGCAAGTGATCATATTGAAATGAAAGGAGTATCATACCACTGCAAATCTACCAAGACCCAACCGTCCCTCTAAACTTTCATCAAACAAGGAGAAGACTGATCAGAGATGCAACCAAGAGGCCCATGATCACTCTGGATGAACTGCAGAGATCTACAGCTGAGGTGGGACAGTCTGTCTATAGGACAACAATCAGTTGTACACTGCACAAATCTGGCCTTTTTGGAAGAGTGGCAAGAAGAAAGCCATTTCTCAAAGATATCTATAAAAAGTGTTGTTTAAAGTTTGCAACAAGCCGCCTGGGAGACACACCAAACATTTGGAAGAAGGTGCTCTGGTCAGATGAAACCAAAATCGAACTTTTTGGCAACAATGCCAAATGATATGTTTGGCGTAAAGGCAACACAGCTCATCACTCTGAACACACCATCCCCACTGTCAAACATGGTGGTGGCAGCATCATGGTTTGTGCCTGCTTTTCATCAGCAGGGACAGAGAAGATGGTTAAAATTGATGGGAAGATGGATGGAGCCAAATACAGGACCATTCTTGAAGAAAACCTGTTGGCGTCTGCAAAAAACCTGAGATTGGGATGGAGATTTGTCTTCCAACAAGACAATGATCCCAAACATAAAGCAAAATCTAAAATGGAATGGTTCACAAATAAACGTATCCAGGTGTTAGAATGGCCAAGTCAAAGTTCAGACCTGAATCCAATCGAGAATCTGTAGAAAAAGCTGAAAACTGCTGTTCACAAACGATCTCCATCAAACCTCACTTAGCTCGAGCTGTTTGCCAAGGAAGAATGGGCAAGAATTTCAGTCTCTCGATATGCAAAACTGATAGAGACATACCCCAAGTGACTTGCAGCTGTAATTGAAGCAAAAGGTGGCACAACAAAGTATTAAGTTAAAGGAGCCGAATAATATTGCACGCCCCATTTTTCAGTTTTTGAATTTCCACAAAAATGTAAAATAACCAATAAGTTTCGTTCAACTTCACAATTGTGTCCCACTTGTTGTTGAGTCTTCACCAAAAATTTACATTTGGTATCTTTATGTTTGAAGCATGATATGTGGGAAAAGGTTGAAACGTTCCAGGGGGCCGAATGCTTTCGCAAGGCACTGTATGTGTGAAGGGGGCTTTACTATACAGGAAGGATAATGATGCCACACAGTACAGTTAGCACAAAATTATAGTCAACAAACAATAAATGAGAAAGGTTTTTGAGTGCTTAACCCCTTCACGACCTATGACGCCTACGTAGGCGTCATGAAAAGCAGTGCCCAAATGACCTATGATGCCTACGTAGGCGTCATGCTATAAATAGCCCCCCTGCGGGTCGGGTGACCGGGATCACTGAAAGGTCACCCGACCTGCACACAAAGGACCCTTCAGAGTTAACACCTGGGGGTGTGGCTTAGCCCCCACGTGCCTACGATCGCTCTGATTGGCTGTTAAAAGTGAAACTGCCAATCAGAGCGATTGTAATATTTCACCAATGAAAATTGGTGAAATATTACAATCCAGCCATGGCCGAAGCTGAAATAGCATCGGACATGGCTGGACACCGAGACCCGACCCCCCCCACACTGACTGACGGCACCGATCGGCTGCCGCCACCGTCTGACGGCACCGATCGGCAGCAGCCGTCATAATCTGCCCCCCCACCTTCTCTCCGCCCCACCAGCCCTCCGATCACCCACTCTCACCCCCCTTTGTGCCTCCGACCTCCCGCTATCCGTCCCGGTGTCCCGCCGTCCAGCGTCATGGGCGCCGCCATCTTGGAAGATGGCGGGCGCATGCGCAGTGCGCCGAATTGAATCTGCAACGCTGCAGATTCATTCATTTATTTTGATCACTATGATAAACTTTCATAGTGATCAAAATAAAAAAAAAGTAAATCACCGCCCCCCTTATCACCCCCATAGGTAGGGACAAATAATAAAATATATATATTTTTTTTCCATTAGGGTTAGGTCCAGGGCTAGGGTTAGGGTTAGGGTTAGGGCTAGGGCTAGGGCTAGGGTTAGGGCTAGGGTTGGAATTAGGGTTAGGGTTGGACTAAGGGTTAGGGTTGGACTAAGGGTTAGGGTTGGACTAAGGGTTAGACTAAGGGTTAGGGTTGGACTTAGGGTTAAGGTTGGACTTAGGGTTAGGGTTGGAATTGGGATTAGGGTTGGGTTGGGGTTGGGATTACGGTTAGGCTTGTGGTTAGGGTTAGAGTTGGGATTTCGTTAGGCGTGTGTTGGGATTAGGGTTGTGGTTAGGGTTATGATTAGGGTTGGGATTAGGGTTAGGGGTGTGTTAGGGTTGGAGATAGAATTGAGGGGTTTCCACTGTTTAGGCACATCACGGGGTCTCCAAACGCGACATGGAGCCACCATTTATTCCAGCCAATTTTGCGTTCAAAAAGTCAAACAGTGCTCCCTCCATTTCGAGCCCCGACGTGTGCCCAAACAGTTGTGTACCCCCACTTATGGGGTATCAGGGTACTCAGGAAAAATTGCACAACAACTTTGGGGGTCTAATTTCTCCTGTTACCCTTGGGAAAATAAAAAAATGGGGGCTAAAATAATTTTTTTTGTGGAAAAAAAAGATTTTTTATTTTCACGGTTCTGCGTTATAAACTTCTATGAAGCACTTAAGGGTTCAACGTGCTCACCACACATCTAGATAAGTTCCTTGGGGGGTCTAGTTTCCAAAATGGGGTCACTTGTGGGGGGTTTCCACTGTTTAGGTACATCAGGGGCTCTGCAAATGTAACATGACGCCCACAGACCATTCCATTAAGTCTTCATTTCAAAGCGTCACTACTTCCCTTCCGAGCCCCAACGTGTGCCCAAACAGTGGTCCCCCCCATATATGGGGTACCAGCGTACTCAGGACAAACTGGACAACAACTTTTGGGGTCCAATTTATCCTGTTACCCTTGTGAAAATAAAAAATAGTGGGCTAAAAATCATTTTTTGAGGAAAAAAAATATTTTTTTATTTTCACGGCTCTGCGTTATAAACTTCTGTGAAGCACTTGGGGGTTCAAAGTGCTCGCCACACATCTATATTAGTTCCTTGGGTGATCTAGTTTCCAAAATGGGGTCATTTGTGGGGGGTTTGCACTGTTTAGGTACATCAGGGGCTCTGCAAACGTAACATGACGCCCACAGACCATTCCATCAAGTCGGCATTTCAAAACGTCACTACTTCCCTTCTGAGCCCCAACGTGTGCCCAAACAGTGGTCCCCCCACATATGTGGTACCAGCGTACTCAGGACAAGCTGGACAACCACTTTTGGGGTCCAATTTATCCTGTTACCTTTGTGAAAATAAAAAATAGCAGGCTAAAAATTTATTTTTTGAGGGGAAAAAATATTTTTATTTTAACGGCTCTGCGTTATAAACTTTTGTGTAGCACCTGGGGGTTCAAAGTGCTCACTATGCATCTAGATAAGTTCCTTAGGGGGTCTAGTTTCCAAAATTGGGTCATTTGTGGGGGAGCTCCAAAGCTTACGCACACAGGGGCTCTGCAAACACGACATGGTGTCCGCTAACGATTGGAGCTAATTTTCCATTCAAAAAGTCAAATGACGCTCCTTCCCATCTGAGCCATGCCGTGCGCTCAAACAGTGGTTTCCCCCCACATATGGGGTACCAGTGTACTCAGAACAAACTGGACAACAACTTTTGGGGTCCAATTTATCCTGTTACCCTTGGGAAAATAAAAAATAGCGTGCTAAAAAATCATTTTTGAGGAAAAAAAAATATTTTTTTATTTTCATGGCTCTGCATTGATAAACTTATGTGAAGCACTTGGGGATTCAGAGTGCTCACTACACATCTAGATAAACTCCTTGGGGGTTCTAGTTTCCAAAATGGGGTCACTTGTTGGGGTTTCTACTGTTTAGACACACAGGGGCTCTGCAAACGCAACATGACGCCCGCAGAACATTCCATCAAAGTCTGCATTCCAAAATGGCGCTCCTTGCCTTCTGAGCTCTCCCGTGCTCCCAAACAGTGGTTCCCCCCAACAAATGGGGTATCAGTGTACTCAAGACAAATTGCACAACAACTTTTGTGGTTCAATTTCTCCTGTTAGCCTTGTGAAAATAAAAAATAGCGGGCTAAAAAATCATTTTTGAGCAAAAAAAAATTATTTTTTATTTTCACTGCTCTGCGTTATAAACTTCTGTGAAGCACTTGGGGGATCAAAGTGCTCACCACACATCTAGATAAGTTCCTTCGGGGGTCTAGTTTCCAAAATGGGGTCACTTGTGGGGGAGCTCCAATGTTTAGGCACACAGGGGCTCTCCAAATGCGACATGGTGTCCGCTAACGATTGGAGCTAATTTTCTAATCAAAAAGTCACATGGCGCTCCTACCCTTCCGGGCCCTGCGGTGCGCCCAAACAGTGGTTTATGACCACATATGAGATATTGATGTACTCAGGAGAAATTGCCCAACAAATTTTAGGATCCATTTTATCCTATTGCCCATGTGAAAATGAAAAAACTGAGGCTAAATTAAATTTTTGTGAAAAAAAAAGTACTTTTTTTTTTTTACAGATCAATTTGTGAAGCACCTGGGGGTTCAAAGTGCATACTATGCATCTAGATAAGTTCTTTGGAGGGTCTAGTTTCCAAAATTGGGTCACTTGTGGGGGAGCTCCAATGTTTAGGCACACAGGTACTCTTAAAACAAGACATGGCAACCGCTAAACATTCAAGCATATTTTACATTCAAAAAGTAAAATGGCGCTCCTTGCCTTCTGAGCCCTGCCGTGCGCCCAAACAGTGGTTTATGACCACATATGAGGTATCGATGTACTCAGGAGAAATTGCCCAACAAATTTTAGGATACATTTTATCCTGTTACCCATGTGAAAATGAAAAAACTGATGCTAAAAGAAAATTTTGGTTGGAAAAATTAAAATGTCCATTTTTTCATTCCATGTTGCTTTAGTTCCTGTGAAGAACCTGAAGGGTTAATAATCTTCTTGAATGTAGTTTTGAGTAGCTTGAGGGGTGCAGTTTTTAGAATGGTGACACTTTTGGGTATTTTCTGCCATATAGACCCCTCAAAGTGACTTCAAATGTGAGGTGGTCCCTAAAAAAAATGGTTTTGTAAATTTTGTTGTAAAAATGAGAAATTGCTGGTCAACTTTTAACCCTTATAACTTCCTAACGAAAAAAAATGTTGTTTCCAAAATTGTGCTGATGTAAAGTAGACACGTGGGAAATGTTATTTATTAACTAATTTGTGTCACATAACTCTCTGGTTTAACAGAATAAAAATTCAAAATTTGAAAGTTGCAAAATTTTCAAAATTTTCACCAAATTTCCATTTTTTATACAAATAAACGCAAAAATTATCGACCTAAATTTACCACTAACATGAAGCCCAATATGTCACGAAAAAAACAATCTTGGAATCGCTAGGATGCGTTGAAGCTTTCCTGAGTTATTACCTCATAAAGGGACATTGGTCAGAATTGCAAAAAATGGCCAGGTCATTAAGGTCAAAATAGGCTGGGTCATGAAGGGGTTAATTAAAGTGGATGCACTAGCTAGACAGAGCCATATAGCTGGATATTGTACCTAACAGCCACCAACCATTAGAGCTCTAATGTGAGGAACTATTCCTAAAACTAGTGGATGCTTTGTAAAATGTACATAAAACAAGAATGAACTAGTTCGGAGATCTTTAATAGCCATTTTTTATCAATAAAAAAATGAAGAACATATATCAGAAGTTGAAAGACATTTTTTTATTTTATTTGAAAAAATTAACTAATTTAGAAATTGATGGCAACACACATCTAAAAAAAATGGGAATTTGTTAACAATTAACTGGAAAAGTAAGTTGCACTAATGAATAACAGCTTCAGGGTCTATTTTCAACTGGCACATGACTGTGCATAAAAAAGCATGGCAGAGAGGCAGAATCTATCAGATGTTAAAATGGTATAAGTTTACCAATCTGAGAAAAAATGTCTAAAAATTCTGGAAATATGTCAGGGTACTGTTCCTCAACATACGACTGGACATACTTTTAATATCCCACCAGCTACATAATATCATCAATGCATTCAGTGATTTATGAGAAATCAAGGAGCACATGGGACAAGGCCGACATTCACTATTGGAAGCTCATAATCTAATGCCCCTTAGGTAACACTGCATTAAAAAAAGGCACACTACATGGGCTCAGGAATACATCTAGAAATCCAGGCCAAAGTTCATATCAAATAGACTTAAGCAAAATGAAAAACTGTTCTGTGATTTTATTTTTTTTTCATAGAAGTCCTGTGGACTCAAGAAAAGAGGGACATTAGTGCCTGTGACATAGACAGTTTACACATCTTGAAGGACATGATCAATACTGATTATTATATAGAGGCTTTGGCACAGTATACAGTATGGACCCATCCAGACTATGTCTATTCTAGTAAAGGCCTTGTGTTATGAATGAGTCACCGTAGGAGGCAAAAACAGAAATGCTAGCTAAGTCCAGAAAACCAGAGAAGTTGGCAGCTATCGGATTGCAGACCCCTGAACCTATCAACACAACTAGCAGTAGCCGTGGGGGGTTCCTACGATGCCCTAGACCCCTCGATCACAGCCAGAGGACTATATAGCCTAAAGACAGAAAGGGAAATCTAAACTGCCCCAGAGCAGACCCCAAAGCAAAAGGCAGCCCCCAACATATAATGACAGTGAAGCAAGAAGAAAGAACACTAACGCAGACAGAAAGATAGACTGAGCAAAGACGGGGCCCAAGCTAACTAGATAGGAAAGGACAGGAAGGCTGCTGTCTGCAATCCGTGAAAAACCCTATGAAAATAAGAGCCAACAGACTGACAGTGAAAAAGGCCCTGAAGACGCTAGGCTTCAAAAAGGCTATTTCAGTACTCAGGAATATTCTGAAGACAGAGCAACCGGCAAAAGGAGATTCAGCTCACCCCAGCAGGGAATGGCAGAATCCAGAAAAGCAAGGCAAACAAAAACAAAACACAAATGCTAACGGCAAAGCAGAAAACTTAGCTTTAGAGGAGCAGGAATCAGACTGGTCTCCTATAAGTCCACAGAGAATTCACCCGCAGGGCAGAAGGGCGTCGGCAGCCTTATATCCAGTCCGTTACTCCACTCTGCCAGTCATCATCATTAGGCTCAGGTGCCTGATAATCAGGCTCATTACCTTCCTTTACCAGAATAGGGAGTTCACCAGACCTCAGTGACGAAGGGGAAAATGAACTCACAACAGCCTTGGATATTTCAGCAAGACAATGCTAAGCCACATACTGTATCCATCACAACAGCATGACCGCAAAAGAAAAGACTTCTGATTAATTAGCCACCTACAATCTAGAGCTTTCACCAATATAAAATGTTTGATGCATTATGAAAGCAAAAAAGCAACAAAGAAGAACCAGGACTGGTGAACAGCTAGAATCATAAATCAGGAAAAATGGGACAATGTTCTTCTCTCAAAACTCCTGCAACTTGTCTTGTCACTTCCCAGATGTTTCCAGGCTGTTGTAAAAATGAAGAATGCGTGCTACACAATTAGAAATGAGCAGATTGTTCCATGGAGAATCCACTTTGAGTCAAATTTCCTGTAATTTGCTTTTTCCAGCAAATTTGCATACTCCGCCATTTGATTTGCAAGATTTGGCAGAAAAAAATGTCTGGCACAATTTCATTCATTATTGAAGATTCAGAAAGGAGGCTAATGACATCAGGCATGGCTGCCCAGGCATTCTCATAATGTCCTGTCCATAATGGTCTAGCACAGCCAATCAGAGGGACTATCACTGACAGGATAAAAGAAGTAGCACCTTTTTATGCTTGTACACTGTAGGGATAGGAAGTCAGAGAGCACAGCTAATTCCATATAGGGATAGAAAAAAGCCAAAAATTGATTGTGGAGTACTATTTCATTGATCAAACAATTTGAAAATGGGAGTTGTAATCTCAGTCAGTAAATGCTAATTTCAAAGATTGAAGTGATATATAGGTAAATGTTGTACCAGTATAGTTATCAGTGTGATTAAATTGATTGATCGGAGATGTACAGTGGTTATAGAACCTTAATAACAGCCCCTTTTATACATCACACTGAAAACAAGGAGGACAGTATTAACCCCTTAGGCTAAGTGCACACGTACCGGAACTCTCGCGGAAATTACCGCGAGAATTCCGGAATTCCAGTCCGCGGGAAAATCGCATTTTAAATTCCCGCGATTTTCCCGTGGAAAAACTAGCATTTTGCAAGCGTATTTAGCTTGCAAAATGCTAGCGTTCTCCAAGCGATCTGTAGCATCGCTTGGAGAACTGATTGACAGGTTAGTCACACTCGTCAAACATAGTGTTTGACAAGTGTAACCAACTTTTTACTACTGAGGCTGCTTATGCGGCATCAGTAGTAAAAGATAGAATGTAAAAAAAAAAAAAAATAGTGTTATTCTTACCTTCCGACGTCCCGCGCAGGCGTTCCCAGTAATCCTTTGCGAAAATGCCCGCGATGACGTCAGTTCTCGTGGGAACGCGACGTCTCGCGGTAATTCGCGATGACGTCGCGCGAATTACCGCGAGACTTCGCGATCCCGCGAGATCGGACGCCATCGCGGGCATTTTCGCAAAGGACTACTGGGAACGGGAGCGTGGAGAGAGGCGGGAAGGCTGCGTGGGACGTCGGAGGGTAAGAATAACAATATTTTTTATTTTAAATTCTATTTTTTACAGGGGTATGGTACCCAAAGCCCGGAGGACAGTCTTCTCTCCTCCGGACCGTGGGTACCATCCGCAATTGTTCTGCTTACTTTCCGCATGGTGTGCACAGCCACATGCGGGAAGTAAGCGGAACAATGCATTCCTATGGGTGCGGGATCGCTGCGATTCCGCAAATTAATGAGCATGCTGCGGTTTTTACCGCAAAGCAATTCCGCCGCGGTAAAAACCGCAGCATTAGCACAGCATTGCGGAATCCCATAGGAATGCATGGGATGCTTATTTTTCGCGTTTTCGCGGCAAAATCGCGCGGTTAAAACTGCCGCGGAAACGCGAAAAAAACGCCACGTGTGAACTCAGACATTTCCCCTGCTTTGATGAGGGCTCCGGCGCTGAGCCTGCATCAAAGCCGGGACATGTGCCTGCAATAGGCGCGAGTGGAATCGCCGTCCGCCCGCGCCTATTAACTAGTTAAATGCCGCTGTCAAAGCTGACAGCGTGCATTTAAATAGCATTTCCGGCCGCCGGGCCGGAAATGACATCACCGCCGACCCCATCACGTGATCGGGGGTCGGCGTCATGTTGCCTGGACAACCAGAGGTCTCTATGAGACCTCTATGGTTGTTCCAGGCATATGGCTTTCAGCGCCACCCGGTGGTCGGCGCTGAAAGCACAGCAGTAAATCTGCCACATATGGGCGATCTGCTCATTGCCCATATGTGGCAGAGCCGATCGGTTGCGCAAGCTTCTAGCCTCCTATGGAGGCTATTGAAGCATGCCAAAAGTAAAAAAAAAAAATGTTTAAAAATAAAAAAAAATTAAAAAAACCTAAAAGTTCAAATCACCCCCCTTTCGCCCCAATCAAAATAAAACAGTAAAAAAAAAATCCCACATACACATATTAGGTATCGCCACGTTCAGAATCGCCCAATCTATCAGTAAAAAAAAGCATTAACCCGATTGCTAAACGGCGTAGCGAGAAAAAAATTAAAAACGCCAGAATTACGTTTTTTTGGTCACCAAGACATTGCATTAAAATGCAATAACGGGCGATCAAAAGAATGTATCTGCACAGAAGTGGTATCATTAAAAACATCAGTCCGGCACGGAAAAAATAAGCCCTCATCCGACCCCAGATCATGAAAAATGGAGACGCTACGGGTCTCGGAAAATTGCGCAAATTTTTTTTTTTTTTTTTTTTTTTAGCAAACTTTGGAATTTTTTTTCACCACTTAGATAAAAGAGTACATAGACATGTTTGGTGTCTATGAACTCGTAATGACATGGAGAATCATAATGGCAGGTGAGATTTAGCATCTAGTGAACCTAACAAAAAAGCCAAGCAAAAAACAAGTGTGGGATTGCACTTTTTTTGCAATTTCACCGCACTTGGAATTTTTTTCCCATTTTCGAGTACACGATATGGTAAAACCAATGATGTCATTTAAAAGTACAACTCGTCCCGCAAAAAATAAGCCCTCACATGGCCATATAAACGGAAAAATAAAAAAGTTATGGCTCTGGAAAGAAGGGGAGGGAAAGATGAAAATGTAAAACCAAAAATACCCCTGGTCATTAAGGGGTTTAAACCTATGCAACAAAAAAACAAAATCCTGAATCTAAGGCTGTGCCACAGAAAGTAAAATGCAAACTATTATTTTTACGACCTAAAGAAAAATCTCCATAATCCAGAAAAGTAAACAATACTGTCCAGAAAAATTGTGTATATTGTGAAAAAAAAAGTTTTTTTCACACTTCATGGTTGTAATAGTCCAATGTTAGATGTGAACACAAAAGTCTACAGTTGGTGTCTGCTTTTGGATATGGCTCTTCCTTGTTTTTATCTTTTCATCATATTAACATAGACAAGTGGCCTTTTATCTTTTAAAGAAAGGTCACATTTTTATATTTGAACTAGCTGAAGAGCCTGGCATTGCCCGGGCATAGTAACTAACCATGGTTAGTTATAACAAATTATAATGATTATATTGCACATAAATTGTCGCTGTATGTCATCTCCTCCTGTATATAGAATATACCTGTGTGTCATCTCCTCCTGTATATAGTATATACAGTCATATGTAAAAGTTTGGGCACCCCTATTAATGTTAACCTTTTTTCTTTATAACAATTTTGGTTTTTGCAACAGCTATTTCAGTTTCATATATCTAATAAGTGATGGACTCACTTATATTTCTGGATTCAAATGAGGTTTATTGTACTAACAGAAAATGTGCAATCTGCATTTAAACAAAATTTGACCGGTGCAAAAGTATGGGCACCCTTATCATTTTCTTGATTTGAACACTCCTAACTAATTTTTACTGACTTCCTGAAGCACTAAATTGGTTTTGTAACCTCATTGAGCTTTGAACTTCATAGCCAGGTGTATCAAATCATGAGAAAAGGTATTTAAAGTGGCCACTTGCAAGTAGTTCTCCTATTTGATTCTCCTATGAAGAGTGGCATCATGGGCTCCTCAAAACAACTCTCAAATGATCTGAAAACAAAGATTATTCAACATAGCTTTTCAGGGGAAGGATACAAAAAGTTGTCTCAGAGATTTAACCTGTCAGTTTCCACTGTGAGGAACATAGTAAGGAAATGGAAGAACACAGGTACAGTTCTTGTTAAGCCCAGAAGTGGCAGGCCAAGAAAAATATCAGAAAGGTAGAGAAGAAGAATGGTGAGAACAGTCAAGGACAATCCACAGACCACCTCCAAAGACCTGCAGCATCATCTTGCTGCAGATGGTGTCACTGTGCATCGGTCAACAATACAGCGCATGCATAACGCCTTTTTGTATGACCAAACAACTCAATCTTTGTTTCATCAGTCCACAGGACCTTCTTCCAAAATGTAACTGGCTTGTTCTAATGTGCTTTTGCATACCTCAGGTGACTCTGTTTGTGGCGTGCTTGTAGAAACGGCTTCTTTCGCATCACTCTCCCATACAGCTTCTCCTTGTGCAAAGTGCGCTGTATTGTTGACCGATGCACAGTGACACCATCTGCAGCAAGATGATGCTGCAGGTCTTTGGAGGTGGTCTGTGGATTGTCCTTGACTGTTCTCACCATTCTTCTTCTCTGCCTTTCTGATATTTTTCTTGGCCTGCCACTTCTGGGCTTAACAAGAACTGTACCTGTGTTCTTCCATTTCCTTACTATGTTCCTTACAGTGGAAACTGACAGGTTAAATCTCTGAGACAACTTTTTGTATCCTTCCCCTGAAAAGCTATGTTGAATAATCTTTGTTTTCAGATCATTTGAGAGTTGTTTTGAGGAGCCCATGATGCCACTCTTCATAGGAGAATCAAATAGGAGAACTACTTGCAAGTGGCCACTTTAAATACCTTTTCTCATGATTTGATACACCTGGCTATGAAGTTCAAAGCTCAATGAGGTTACAAAACCAATTTAGCACTTCAGGAAGTCAGTAAAAAGTAGTTAGGAGTGTTCAAATCAAGAAAATGGTAAGGGTGCCCATACTTTTGCACCGGTCAAATTTTGTTTAACTGCAGATTGCACATTTTCTGTTAGTACAATAAACATCATTTGAATCCAGAAATATAACTAAGTCCATCAGTTATTAGATATATGAAACTGAAATACCTGTTGCAAAAACCAAAATTGCTATTAATAAAAAAGGTTAACATTAATAGGGGTGCCAAAACTTTTACATATGACTGTACTTGTGTGTCATCTCCTCCTGTATATAGTATATACCTATATGTCATCTCCCCTGTATATAGTACACTGCTCAAAAAAATAAAGGGAACACTAAGATACCACATCGTAGATATCACTCAATGAAATATCGCAGCTGCAAATCTTTATTCATTACATAGTGGCATGCATTGAGAACAAGAAAACATAAAAATGATCAATGTAAATCAAAATTAATATCCCATGGAGGTCTGGATTTTGAAGTTTACTTAAAATCAAAGTGGAAAATCAAATTAGAGGCTGATCCAACTTCAGTGGAAATGCCTCAAGACAAGGAAATGATGCTCAGTAGTGTGTGTGGCCTCCACGTGCCTGCTTGACCTCCCTATGACACATGGGCATGCTCCTGATGAGTCAGCAGATGTTGTCATGAAGGATCCCCTCCCAGACCTGAGCTAAAGCATCCACCAACTCCTGGACAGTCTGTGGTGCAACGTGACGTTGGTGGATGGAGAGAGACATGATATCCCAGATGTGCTCAATTTGATTCAGGTCTGGGGAACGGGCGGGCCAGTCCATAGCTTCAATGCCTTCATCTTGCAGGAACTGCTGACATACTCCAGTCACATGAGGTCTGGCATTGTACTGCATTAGGCTGAACCCAGGGCCAACTGTTGTGAATTCTCTTGATTGGACTTCTGAGTCGGGGCTCCCTCTGGTGGTTATTGCGGGTAGTGGAGTTGGACGAGGTGATAGAAGTCTGCCACCTGACGATGACGATTGAAAATCAGGGGTTACTGATTGGGAGGATATAAGTGAGCAGGCTTCCCTCAGTTTTTGCTGGTGATTAGTTTCTTCCTGTGCATTCTAAGGTCTGCTGTCTCCTGCCTGATCCTGCATTTTTCAGTTAAGTTGTTTATTTGCTAATCCTTTGCATCCAATCTGGTTTTGCCTCTTTCTGCTTTGCTGTGAGAGTTCAGCGTGCTCCCTGCTGGGGCAGAGCTGGACCCCGCTCCATGTGTTGCAGCTTGTGTTAGTTTGTTCGGTCCCCTGTTTTATTAGTCTCTTTTGCTTTGCTGCCCGATCACACCAAGAATGTTGATATAGTGGGGGAGATGTCGTGAGACCACAGTGTTTTTTGTACTTCAGACGTGTTGGATTTTTTAGGGTTTTTGCGGGATTGCAGACAGTGTCTTTTGTTATGAGTTCATTTTCCCCTTCACCATTGAGGTCTGATGAACTCCCTCTTCTGGTGAAGGAAGGTAGTGAGGCTGATTACCAAGCACCTGAGCAGGATGATGATGACTGGGTGACTGGAATTGCTGACTGGATATAAGGCAGCCGACGCCCTTCTGCCTTGCTGGTGATTTCTCAGAGGGATTCTAGGAGACCAGTCTGATTCCTGCTCCTCAAAAGCTAAGTTTTCTGCTCTGCTTTTTGCATTTGTGTTTTGGTTTTGTTTTGCCTTGTTTTTCTGGATTTCTGCCATTCCCTGCTGGGGTGAGCTGAATTCTTTTTTGCTCTGTCTTCAGAAAATACCTGAGTCCTGATCTAGTCTTTTTGAAGCCTAGCGTCTTCAGGGCTTTTTTCCCTATCAGTCTGTTGGCTCTTGTTTTGATAGGGTTTTTGCGGATTGCAGACAGCAGCTTTTCTATCCTGTCCTACTTAGTTAGCTTGGGCCCCATCATTTGCTCAGCCTATCTTTCTATCTGTGTGAGTGTTTTTTCATCTTGCTTCACCATCATTATATGTTGGGGGCTGCCTATTGCTTTGGGGTCTGCTCTGGGGCAGTTTAGATTTCCCTTTCTGTCTTTAGGCTATTTAGTTCTCCGGCTGTGATCGAGGGGTCTAGGGCACCGTAGGAACCCCCCAAGGCTACTGATAGTTGTTGTTGATAGGTTCAGGGGTCTGCAATCCGATAGCTTCCAACTTCTCTGGTTTTCTGGACTTAGCTAGTATTTCTGTTTTTACGGTGACTCATTCATAACAGTCTTTCCTTTCCTATCCTATCTAGACAGTTTGGGCCCCATTATTTGCTCAGTCTATTTTCTGTCTGTGTTTGTGACTCATCTTGTCTCACCGACAATATATGTTTGGGGGGCTATTTCTTTGGGGTTCTACTCCGGGGCTGTTTAGATTTCACCTTTCTTGCTTTAGGATTAATTAGTTTTCTGGCTGTGCTGAGGCATCTAGGGCATCATAGGTACACCCCACGGCTACTGCTAGTTGTGTTGTTAGGATTAAAGGTCTGCAATCCGCTAAGTTGCCAACCTTTCTGGTTTCCTGGTGGCCTAGCCTATTCCTGCCATCCTCCTCGGTGACCTATTCATAACAGCCAACCGTGCCAGCATAAGGGGTCTGAGGATTACATCTCAGTACCTAATACCAGTCAAGCTAGCTCTGGCGAGCATATGAAGGGCTGTGCAACCCTCCAAAGAATTGCCACCCCATACCTTTACTGACCCACTGCCAAACCGGTCATGCTGAAGGATGTTGCAGGCAGCAGATCGCTCTCCACGGCATCTTCAGACTCTGTCACATCTGTCACATGTGCTCAGTGTGAACCTGCTTTCAGCTGTGAAGAGCACAGGGCACCAGTGGCGAATTTGCCAATCCTGGTGTTCTGTGGCAAATGCCAAGCGTCCTGCACAGTGTTGGACTGTGAGCACAACCCCTATCTGTGGATGTCGGGCACTCATTTGTTCCAGAATTTCTTTGGATTGCGGCATGATATCTAGCTTTTGAGGACCTTTTGGTCTACTTTACTTTTTCAGGCAGGTCCTATTTTAGTGATTTCTTAATTGAGAACAGATGTGGCAGTAATCACGCCTGGGTGTGGCTAAGGAATTCAGACTCAGCTTCCAAAAGATGTGCTAAACCACAGTTAATTTAGGCTTTAATGGGAGGGGTAATCACTTTTTCACACAGGGCCCTGTAGTTTGGCTTTCTTTTTCCCTTAATAATAAAGACCTTCATTTAAAAACTGAATTTTGTGTTTACTTGTGTTATCTTTGTCTAATATTTAATTTTTTTGGTGATCTGAAACATATAAGTGCAACAAACATGCAAAAAAATAGGAAATCAGGAAAAGGGCAAACATTTTTTATGCAGCTGTATATAGAGAGGTGTTTCCAGGTAAATCTAAGGATAATGTTTCCTCCTTATGAAGAGTGCACTCTACCACAAGTAGAAATTTTACCCTTTAGACCTCCTGTCAGAGGCTTTGCACCCAACCAAATCAGACCTCCTGCTTTGCACTGATGGAGGAAAACATCCCAAAACATGTTTCTGAAAATGGAGTTTCTGGTTTGGCTTCTTATCCCAAGTCATATGGCAATAATAATAATAATAATAATAATAATCTTTATTTATATAGCGCCAACATATTCCGCAGCGCTTTACAGTTTAACAGTTTCAAAACACAAGTCATAAGTAACAACGCTAACAATACAATAATTAAAGCAAAATAAGACTAAATAAGACGACCCTGCTCGTGAGAGCGTACAATCTACAATGAGGTGAGGGAGATACAAAGTACAGGTGTGTATTTACAATGGTGTATTTACAATGAAGGTCCAGCCATCTTGCAGGAGTGAAGGATGGATGGAGATAGTGAATGGGCTACGCACGCACACTTACACAGAGAATGACTTTGATTAGTGAATGTGATAGGCCGCTCTGAACAGGTGTGTTTTGAGGGAGCGCCTAAAACTATGCAAATTGTGGATAGTCCTGATTTCTTGGGGTAGAGCATTCCAGAGGATAGGAGCAGCACGGGAGAAGTCTTGGAGTCGGGAGTGGGAGGTACGGATTAGTGCAGAGGTTAGTCGAAAGTCGTTTGCAGAGCGCAGCGATCGGCTAGGCCGATAGACAGAAATGAGAGAAGAGATGTAAGGGGGTGCCGCACTGTGGAGAGCTTTGTGGGTGAGAACAAGTACTTTGAATTGGATCCTATAATGAATGGGCAGCCAATGTAAGGACTGGCGAAGAGCGGACGTGTCCGAGTACCGATTACCCAGATGGACGATCCTGGCTGCTGCATTGAGTATGGACTGGAGAGGGGATAGTCGAGTGACGGGGAGGCCAATTAATAGAGCGTTGCAGTAATCCAGGCGAGAGTGGATCAATGCAACAGTGAGGGTTTTTGTTGTTTCCATAGTGAGAAAAGGGCGGATTCTAGAGATGTTCTTTAGGTGTAAGCGGCAAGAGCGGGCAAGGGATTGTATATGGGATGTAAAGGAGAGATTGGTGTCAAACATAACACCCAGACAGCGCACCTGCTGCCGGGGTGTTATTGTGGTACCACCCACGGAGAAGGAAATGTCAGATTTAGGGAGGTTAATAGACGGCGGGAGCAGAAGAAGTTCAGTTTTGGAGAGGTTGAGTTTCAGATAGAGAGCGGACATGATATTGGAGACTGCGGACAGACAGTCACTGGCGTTCTGTAGTACAGCGGGGGTAAGGTCGGGGGAAGACGTGTATAGTTGTGTGTCATCAGCATAAAGATGGTACTGAAAGCCAAATCTGCTGATGGTCTGTCCAATTGGGGCCGTGTAGAGAGAGAAAAGAAGGGGGCCAAGGACTGAGCCCTGAGGTACCCCGACAGCAAGAGGAAGAGGAGATGACGTGGAGCCAGAGAACAAAACACTGAAGGCGCGGTCAGAGAGATAGGAAGAGAACCAGGAGAGTGCAGTGTCCTTAATGCCTAGTGACTGGAGCCTAGAGAGTAGGAGATGGTGGTCAACAGTATCGAAAGCTGCAGATAGGTCAAGAAGAATGAGCAGAGAGTGGTCACCGTTACGTTTTGCTGTCAGAAGGTCATTGGTCACTTTGATGAGTGCAGTTTCAGTCGAATGTAGGGGGCGGAAGCCGGACTGTGAAGGGTCTAGAAGGGAGTGAATGGAGAGGTAACGGGTAAGGCGGGAGTAAACTAGGCGTTCCAAAAGTTTAGAGATGAAGGGGAGATTGGAGACTGGTCTGTAGTTGTTTGTGCAGGATGGGTCGAGAGCAGGTTTCTTTAGTAATGGAGTAACGATGGCGTGTTTGAAGGAGGATGGGAAAATGCCCGAGGAGAGGGAGAGATTAAAGATTGTAGTTAGGTGGGTTGTGACGACTGGAGAGAGAGACTGGAGGAGATGTGAGGGAATGGGGTCGGTAGTGCATGTAGTCGGACGAGAAGAAGAGAGGAGTCTGGAGACTTCTTCTTCTGTTATGGGATCAAATGTGGAGAGTGAGCCAGGGGAGATGTAGGAAGGGATGGGAGTCACAGCACTTGGTGGTTGGGAGCAGATTTCTTGACGGATATTATCTATTTTTTCTGTAAAGTGGGAGGCCAGGTCATCAGCACAAATGTCTGTGATAGGGGCTTGTGCTTTTGGCCTGAGGAGGGAGTGAAAAGTGTCAAAAAGTTTCTTGGGGTTGTTGGCTAGTGAGGAGATCAGGGTGGTGAAGTAGGTCTGTTTGGCAAGGTGAAGGGCAGCGTTATAGGTTCTTAACATAAATTTGAAGTGGATGAAGTCTTCTGGTGTGCGGGTTTTTCTCCATAGGCGTTCAGCACTCCTGGAGCATCGCTGGAGAAGTTGAGTTTGCGATGTGAGCCAGGGCTCTTTTACTCTGTGTTTGGAGGTTCTGAGGGTGAGGGGAGCTACTTGGTCAAGGGTGCTTCTAAGAGTGTCATTGTAGTGATGAACAGCCAGATTAGGACAGGAAAGAGAGGAGATTGGGGACAGAGATGAGTGTAGGGAATCTGAAAGTGTCTGAGGGTTAATAGCTTGTAGATTTCTGACTGTGTGGTAGGTAGGAATGAGCTGGGGTGGGCAAGGATTTGTGAGCGTGAAGGAGAGAATGTTGTGGTCAGAGAGTGGAAGCGGTGAGTTGTTTAGGTGGGAGATTGAACAGAGCCGGCAGAAGACCAGATCAAGGGTGTTACCGCCCTTATGTGTCTCAGAGGTTGAAAGCTGTGAGAGGCCTAGAGAGGTGGTTAGTGATAGAAGCTGGGATGCAGATGTGGAATTAGGGCTGTTAATGGGGATGTTGAAGTCTCCCAGGATGAGGGTTGGTAGTTCTGAGGACATGAAGTGTGGCAGCCAGGCTGAAAAGTGGTCAAGGAAGAGGGTGGGTGAGCCTGGGGGCCGGTATATGATCGCTACCCTGAGGGAGAGGGGACGGAAGAGCCTGATGGTGTGGACCTCAAAAGAAGGGAATAAGAGTGATGGGACTGGGGGGATGACCTGGAAAGTGCATTGTGGGGACAGGAGTATGCCAACTCCACCACCAGGTCTGTTTGTGGGTCTCGGGGAGTGAGAGAATTGTAAGCCACCGTAGGAAATGGCAGCAGGAGAGACAGTGTCAGAATCCTGAATCCAGGTTTCAGTGAGGGCCAACAGATTAAGAGAGTTGTTCAGAAAGTAGTTGTGTAGGAAAGGAAGCTTGTTACAAGCAGACCGTGGATTCCAGAGGGCACAATTAAAAGATTGAGATGAGGGAGTGCAAGTAATGTTAATCAGATTATTGTGGTTTCGATATGAGGTAGGGTAGGGGTCGAGGTTGGGGGATGGTGGACCAGGGTTGGGGGAGATGTCCCCTGAAATCAGTAGGAGAAGGAAGATAAAGAGCCAATAGTTGTTGTAATTGTAAGTAGTTTTTTTCTGCGATGTGTTTGGGCAAGATGGGCTGAGGTTTCTCAGGAAGGTGAGGAGTGTGTGGGAGCTGTACATGGGAGAGGGAAGTATAGAGGGGCTGATGTGTATGAGTCGTGATGGAGGGGGGATAGGGTGATGAATGTGGATGGCAAGAGAACACAGGAGGATAAAAATAAAGCACATGGTTAAAGGGGAAGGCAAAGTGTGGGTTACCTGACTCCTGCCCTGACTAACTGCCATGTATAACTGCCGTTTTGCTGGATGCTTATCTTCTGTGATGCTTTGCTTATGGGATACTTGCGTGCTGTACCCCACACTGCGTGCTTCCCCTTAGCAACTACTACATATATAGGCCACACTACAGGGTCAGGAGAGAGGGATTGTGGGAGATGGTTGGGTATAATTTGGCAGCTGGGGCCAGCACACCAGGGGATGGTTAGATGATCAAAGGCACTAGACCAAGATGTGGCAAAATGCTATAGCACCTTCCACCTGATAAGATCTAGAAAGGCCCCAGTCACAGATCTAAAGCAGTAAGTATTACATACAGTGCAACAAATGAATTATACCAAAGCTTTAGCAAGCACATTTAAATATGCAGCAAAATGGTCAAGCAGCAGAAGTATGGAGTTGTACCATTTGGATATATTACAGCAGAGAAATAGAGGCAGCAGAGGTGGGAAGTTGTATCATTCAGGCTGCTTGCTGGCAGTGAATGGAGTAAATACATGCAGTATGGCTCAGTTGATTACCATTTGGATATATTACAGCAGAGAAATAGAGGCAGCAGAGGTGGGAAGTTGTATCATTCAGGCTGCTTGCTGGCAGTGAATGGAGTAAATACATGCAGGGTGGCTCAGTTGATTACCATTTGGATATATTACAGCAGAGAAATAGAGGCAGCAGAGGTGGGAAGTTGTATCATTCAGGCTGATTGCTGGCAGTGAATGGAGTAAATACATGCAGGGTGGCTCAGTTGATTACCATTTGGATATATTACAGCAGAGAAATAGAGGCAGCAGAGGTGGGAAGTTGTATCATTCAGGCTGCTTGCTGGCAGTGAATGGAGTAAATACATGCAGGGTGGCTCAGTTGATTACCATTTGGATATATTACAGCAGAGAAATAGAGGCAGCAGAGGTGGGAAGTTGTATCATTCAGGCTGCTTGCTGGCAGTGAATGGAGTAAATACATGCAGGGTGGCTCAGTTGATTACCATTTGGATATATTACAGCAGAGAAATAGAGGCAGCAGAGGTGGGAAGTTGTATCATTCAGGCTGCTTGCTGGCAGTGAATGGAGTAAATACATGCAGGGTGGCTCAGTTGATTACCATTTGGATATATTACAGCAGAGAAATAGAGGCAGCAGAGGTGGGAAGTTGTATCATTCAGGCTGCTTGCTGGCAGTGAATGGAGTAAATACATGCAGGGTGGCTCAGTTGATTACCATTTGGATATATTACAGCAGAGAAATAGAGGCAGTAGAGGTAGGAAGTTGTATCATTCAGGCTGCTTGCTGGCAGTGAATGGAGTAAATACATGCAGGGTGGCTCAGTTGATTACCATTTGGATATATTACAGCAGAGAAATAGAGGCAGCAGAGGTGGGAAGTTGTATCATTCAGGCTGCTTGCTGGCAGTGAATGGAGTAAATACATGCAGGGTGGCTCAGTTGATTACCATTTGGATATATTACAGCAGAGAAATAGAGGCAGCAGAGGTGGGAAGTTGTATCATTCAGGCTGCTTGCTGGCAGTGAATGGAGTAAATACATGCAGGGTGGCTCAGTTGATTACCATTTGGATATATTACAGCAGAGAAATAGAGGCAGCAGAGGTGGGAAGTTGTATCATTCAGGCTGCTTGCTGGCAGTGAATGGAGTAAATACATGCAGGGTGGCTCAGTTGATTACCATTTGGATATATTACAGCAGAGAAATAGAGGCAGCAGAGGTGGGAAGTTGTATCATTCAGGCTGCTTGCTGGCAGTGAATGGAGTAAATACATGCAGGGTGGCTCAGTTGATTACCATTTGGATATATTACAGCAGAGAAATAGAGGCAGCAGAGGTGGGAAGTTGTATCATTCAGGCTGCTTGCTGGCAGTGAATGGAGTAAATACATGCAGGGTGGCTCAGTTGATTACCATTTGGATATATTACAGCAGAGAAATAGAGGCAGCAGAGGTGGGAAGTTGTATCATTTAGGCTGCTTGCTGGCAGTGAATGGAGTAAATACATGCAGGGTGGCTCAGTTGATTACCTGTGTGAAGAGAGAAGATGAATGTTAATTCCATGCCATGTATAACTGCCGTTTTGCTGGATGCTTATCTTCTGTGATGCTTTGCTTATGGGATGCTTGCGTGCTGTACCCCACACTGCGGCAAGGGTTTATATTGACTAGGATTGATACATCGAATATTTGGCACTAGAGTTCCAGTCCTCTTCCTCTATGAAGAGGCTATTTGCATGGGTATGCTGGTATGCTTTTATAGGCTGTGCAGTGCTGTGTATATATTTTTCTGTCAAAATGATGGACACCACAAAATACCCTGATTACACGCTATTATAAGTCAATAAGGCCCTCTGGAAATTATTATGATCCTCTGTATGACGGACAGTGACATGACCCTGGTAAACTGTTCTCTTTATACAATAACTTGTCGCTTAGTTTTTGGTGAATATCTAAAACCACACATGAGGTATTGAATATAATATGCACAAGGTAAATTAGGGATTTCAGGTTGTAAAATCAGTTCCATAAGGTAGACAAGTGTTATTGCCCACATAAACCTGCAGAATTCTGCTTGATAGCTTCCTTGTCAAATTAGCGTATATCGCATTACAAATCTGCACATTCTGAGTATGACGTTCACAGAAGATAAATAATTTCAGTATGATCTGGCCAGCTGGTTTCTTATTGAAGTTGACAAGGAAGCAACATAGGCCCTCACCAGAGAAATCACAATTATATAACACCTGTCACTTCATAATATTTCATGATCAAAGATCATCCAGATGTAGCATAATTGTAACTTGAAAAGCATAAATACTGTTTATATGATATCATTCCCTTGTAACTATTGCTGATACCTCCAAATGTTCTGCCTGTTTGCAGCTAGTCAGAATGAAGCATTGCGTGTCATTAAATACTGAGTAAATATGCTTAGCCTTACTGTGAATGATCAGCATGAAACGGAAGACTACAAGGTATAGCAGAGGGAACACATTCAACCATTTATAGTAAATGAAAAGCTCTGATGACGCTCATTCAGCTCCTATCTAGATCTGATTTCCTGCTGATACATTCACATTTATAAACTTTTTGTCTTGGAACTAATGTTACAAGTTGTTTGGCATTGCTTCATCTTTGTGTGAATACTTCTTGCCACCTTAACAGACACATGACAATGAAAAGAAGGATTTGGTTGTTTAACTGTTGCCCATCAATGTCCCCCACAATACCTGGTGAATGTAAAATAAGCACACAGCTGCCTGCAACTTTGGTCAAAAGGCCATAGCAACCCTTTATAAAATATTACATAAAAGTGCCCACAACTATGGCGCCCCACAACATTTTAAAAAAGTGTAAAAATTACATGAAAATAAACAGCTGATAGGTCTGCTCCAGAAGAAAAAACCCACAACCTTATGAATTACCCTGGGCAAAAGTCCAGGGAATGAGGTATTAACATCCCACAAATAATACCCCTACTCTTGTAGGAACAACACCCACAAGTTACCTTGATCTATAAAAGAAGTCACTATTCCCCAATAGTGGCTTTCCACCAAAGGGACATCATCAACTAACTAACCTCTAAAGCAGACCTATCCCCCCACCACAGACCTGTCCACGTGACACCTTATGTGGCCTGGTCCGGCTAAACTCCCAAAGCTTGTTCGATACCATCCCTCAAACCCAACATTCATAAATCAGTGACAATTGCATTTAGGTGAACACCATCAAACCTCAAATGCTCCTTCGATAGTGTCTCCAACTCCTCATGGTGGCACAGTGGCTCAGTGGTTAGCACTGCAGCCTTATATCGCTGGGGTCCTGGGTTCAAATTCCACCAAGGACAACATCTGCAAGGAGTTTGTATATTCTCCCCGTGTTAAGGGCATGTCACACTAAGAGATATCGCTAGCAATATCGCTATAACTAGTGACGTTATAGCGATATCGCTGTGTGTGATACTTACCTATGACCGGCTCCCCCGCTGGTTATCGCTGATCGCGTGAGAACGTCCAGGACTGTTTCTCGTCGTCTGCTTCCTGCGGCGCTTCCTGCTGCGACGCGTGGAGCCGGGCGGGAGGACGCAGGATCGCCAAGTGTGACAGGTAAATAGCGACCCCCGTCCCCAGCGATGTCGCTAGTGAGATCTGCCTGTGTGGCAGCTCACTAGCGACCACTTAGCGATGTACCAGCGATCCTGACCGCGTCATATCACTGGTCGGGATCGCTGGTACATCGCCAAGTGTGACAGTACCCTTAGGGTGGGTTTCCTCCCACACTCCAAAGACATAGTGATAGTGAATTTAGATTGTGAGCCCCATCGGGGACAGTGACAATAATTTATGTAAAGCGCTGTGGAATTAATGACGCTATATAAATGAGTAGAATAAATACATAAATGTCTTACCACTATGCCTCCATTCCTAGCAGAAAAATGAGCCACAGCCTTAATTATTTTAATCATGGTTTTATTAATCTGTTCCATCTACCTCCATGTAAGCCACATCATAATGTCTGACGAGATAATGATAATTCCCAGATAGATGGATCACAACCTCAATAATACAAACTTTATATCCCGAATAAACTCCTGAGATGCTCTAGTGCCAATAGCATTGCCCCTACATGTAACACCAGTACATTCAGAACTCTCCAATAGTAGGAGAATTCAGGTAACACCCTTCCCCAAGTCATATTGCGAATTCTGAGCCATTTGATCAACACCACAGACCAAGCCCAACCAACCTGCACACTATTATGATGAATAGCTCGCAACATACTCCAGAACACATAAGACTGTCCCATGATCCAAATTAAGCACGCACCTATAGTACAACAAAAACAAACAAAACAAAAATTGCAATACATGTTCCAACAACCTTTTTACAATTCCAAGCAGCCCTTCATATTGCCATCAAATAGGGGCAAACATAAGAAGAAAATGCAAATATTCAAAATGCCTGATACAGTGAGCCCCAATCCCCAGCATGAAGACTCAGTCGCTGCCCCAATGCGAAAGGAATGAGACCCATACTCTTCAGACTTCTCACCCAAACGAGACAATAATTTCTTCAAAACTGCAATAAACTGATATTTGAAAGGGAAGAACCATCAATATGCCTCAAGAACAAACCTGAGTAACGACCCCGAACAGCCATAAAACGTTTCCCACCGTAAAAGGGCAGACCTCATGCCAGAGAACTGCATGCAACACCACCAGCTTACCTTGAATAACTTGATCCATCTTTGAACACCATAAAAAGCAAACATTCCAGTCTGTCCTCCAACAAACAGATATCGCTCAACACTAAACCTCCTTCAACTTTGAAGGGCTGACCAACTCACAGATACTAATAGTATGCCCAATCTTTACAAGTGATCAGCCTGCAAAAAATGTAAGTCCCCTAGTAGAACAAAAGTTAGAGAAAGTTTAAAAAAAAGTTTTAACTAAAATTTAAAAATAAAAAAATATTGTACCCATAAATAAATATTTTTATGAGAAAAATATATAAAGTGGGGAAAATAAGTATTTTTTTCCTTGCTGACTTTGTAAGTTTGCCCACTGACAAAGACATGAACACTCTGCAATTTTAAGGGTAGGTTAATTTTATTATTGAGAGATAGAATATCAAAAATAAAATCCAAAAAGTTACATTGTATAAATTATATACATTTATTTGGATTTTGCAGTGAGAAATAAGTATTTGATCCCTCTAGCAAACAAGACTTAATACTTGGTGGCAAAACAGCAGTCAGACGTTTTTGTAGTTGATGATGAAGTTTGCACACATGTCAGGAGGAATTTTGGTCCACTCCTCTTTGCAGATCATCTCTAAATCATTAAGATTTTGAGGATGATGTGTTGCAACTTGAAGATTCAACTCCCTCCAAAAGTTTTCTATGGGATTAAGGTCTGGAGACTGGCTAGGCCACTCCATGACCTCAATGTGCTTCTTTTTGAGCCACTCCTTTGTTGCCTTGGCTGTATATTGTCACAGTCCAATTTTTGGATCTGTCAGATTCTGGGTTCCATCATTAAAACCTTTATTTTCAGGCTTCTGGGGCTTAATATGGGTTTTTGCCCCTGGTGGCCACAAGTGTCATTACATTATGATGGTTTCTTTGTTTTACCTTTTGCCCCCCGGTGGTCACTGGGGTTATTACATTTGTTTTTGGCCCCTGCTGATGTGACCGCTCCTCCTTTGCTTTATAAGGTCAGCTGGTCTATCAGCAGGTGTTGGTGATAGCATTTCCTTTGTGGATTCCAACCATGGTGAAGTGAGCAGCTGGCTGTGAGGTGTTGAGACAGTGCTGAAACCTGGTGAAGTTAGCAGCTGGCTCTGAGGTGTCTAGCCACTGCTAAAAGTCTGGTGCTGAACTTTGCTGCCCGGTGTTTGCAGCAGAGAAAGGGGAGCAGCTGGCTCTGAGGTGTCGAGCCACTCCTGAAGATGGTGAAGGTTGAAGCTGGCTCTGAGGGTTTGAGCCACTGCTGAAAGCTGATCTGGTGCTGCACTCTGCTGCCTGGTGACTGCAGCAGAGAGAGAGATAAGTGTTTTGTTATATTCCCCATTTGTGTATTTTCCTTGTGTGTATTAGTACAGCGGTGGGACCAGTGTCTGCATCACCCAGTTCCCTAGAAAGGGATAGGTCCAGGGTGAGTTAGAGACTCAGGTATCCTTCTCAGCGACAGGTGAGGAGCCTGTATAGGGAACGCTAGGAGGGTTGAGGGCGCTGCCTCAGGGGAGTGCAGGAGGTCTCCACGTCCCCGTTTCCTATTGCAGGGTCCACCGTTGTAACTGTTTCCCCTTCCCCTTTGTCTTGTTGTTTCAGTTACCGGCCTGCGGGTCTTGTCACACAGCACAGGTACACGTGTTGGTCTTGTTTTTCAGTTACCGGCCTGCGGGTCGTGTCACACAGGACAGTACACGTGACATATATTTGGGTCATTGTATTGCTGTTAGACCCAGCCACGACTCATTTTTAATGTCCTTGGGAGGGAAGGAGGTTGTCACTCAGGATTTTACGGTACATGGCTCAAAGCATTCTCCCACTGATGTAGTCATGTGCCCTTAGCAGAGAAACACCCCCAAAACATAATGTTTACACCTTCATGCTTGACAGTGGGGCTTGTGTTCTTTGGGTCATAGGCAGCATTTCTCTTACTCCAAACGCAGCGAGTTGTTTTAATGCCAAAGATCTCAATTTTATTCTTCTTTGACCACAGCATCTTCTCCCAATCACTCACAGAATCTTCCAGATTTTCATTGGCAAACTTCAGATGGGCCTGCACATGTGCCATATTGAGCAGGTGGACTTTGCAGGCACTGCAGGATTTTAAACCTTTACAGCATAATGTGTTACCAATAGAGTTGAGCGATACCGTCCGATACTTCAAAGTATCGGATCGGAATGGATCGGCCGATCTTAAAAAAAAGTATCGGTATCGCCGATTCCGATACCGGAAGTCCCATTCAAGTCTATGGGACTTCCAGTATCGGAATAAGAAAAATCCTGTTTTTCCCTTGTACAGCCTCTCTGGGGTCTGTACGGGCCTTTCGGGGGGCTGTGCCGGCCTGCAAGGGGGTCTGTGCAGGCTCCGGTGGTCTGTGCCGGCCTGCCGGGGGGCTGTGCCGGCCTGCCAGGGGGGCTGTGCAGGCTCCGGTGGGCTGTGCCGGCCTGCCGGGGGGCTGTGCCGGCCTGCCGGGGGGCTGTGCAGGCTCCGGGGGGCTGTGCCGGCCTGCCGGGGGGCTGTGCAGGCTTCGGGGGTCTGTGCAGGCATCGTCCGATGGGACTACAAGTCCCATCGGGCGATGCCTGCTACCATGACAGTGATTGACACATTAGCCAATGATGGGACAGTAGTAGTCCCATCATCCGGCTAATGTGTTGAATGTAAAAAAAAAAAAAAAAAAAAAAATTACATGCTACATACATACAACATGCATACTACATACATGCTACATTCATACTACATACTACATACATGCTACATTCATACTACATATATACTACATGCAACATACATACTACATATATACTACATGCAACATACATACTACATATATACTACATGCATGCAACATGCATACTACATATATACTACATGCAACATACATACTACATATATACTACATGCAACATACATACTACATATATACTACATGCAACATACATACTACATATATACTACATGCATGCAACATGCATACTACATATATACTACATGCATGCAACATGCATACTACATATATACTACATGCTACATACATACTACATATATGCTACATACATACTACATATATACTACATGCATGCTACATACATACTACATACATACTACATATATGCTACATACATACTACATATATACTACATGCATGCTACATACATACTGCATGCTACATACATACTACATGCTACATACATACCACATATATACTACATACATACATACATACTACATGCTACATACATACTACATATATACTACATGCATGCTACATACATACTACATGCTACATACATACTACATATATACTACATGCATGCTACATACATACTGCATGCTACATGCATGCTACATACATACTACATACATACTACATGCTACATACATACCACATATATACTACATACATACTACATACAATACATTCATACAATACATACATAGACATACAGTACATATAACATAGAGTAACATACTTACCAATACTTGTCACATTGTTCCCCGAAGCCATTGTCTTTTACGGAATAAATATTAACATAACAAACCACAAAAATACTCACCCACGATCCGAAGCAGTCCACGAGTGTGTCCCACGACGATCTTGGGTAGAGAACTGCAGCATCAGCTGTTGCTGCCGTTCTCTACGGGCTGCAGGAATCCAATGATGGAAGGTAGGTATCCTTCCGCACTGTATTCCTCCGCCACTTAAAAAAAAAAAAGTCCCTAGTCTCACTTTATGACATTGCTGTGTGGGAAATTCCCACGCAGCAATGGCATAAAGTGAGACTAGGGACTTTTTTTATTTTTAAGTGGCGGAGGAATACAGTGCGGAAGGATATCTACCTTCCGTCATTGGATTCCTGCAGCCCGTAGTGAACGGCAGCAACAGCTGATGCTGCAGTTCTCTACCCAAGATCGTCGTGGGACACACTCGTGGACTGCTTCGGATCGTGGGTGAGTATTTTTGTGGTTTGTTATGTTAATATTTATTCTGTAAAAGACAATGGCTTCGGGGAACAATGTGACAAGTATTGGTAAGTATGTTACTCTATGTTATATGTACTGTATGTCTATGTATGTATTGTATGAATGTATTGTATGTAGTATGTATGTAGTATATATGTGGTCTGTATGTAGCATGTAGTATGTATGTAGTATGTATGTAGCATGCAAGTAGCATGCAGTATGTATGTAGCATGCATGTAGTATATATGTAGTATGTATGTAGCATGTAGAATGTATGTAGCATGCATGTAGTATATATGTAGTATGTATGTATCATGTAGTATGTATGTAGTATGTATGTAGTATGTATGTGGTATGTATGTAGCATGTAGCATGCATGTAGTATGTATGTAGTATATATGTGGTATGTATGTAGCATGTAGTATGTATGTAGCATGCAGTATGTATGTAGCATGCATGTAGTATATATGTAGTATGTATGTAGCATATATGTAGTATGTATGTAGCATGTAGTATGTATGTAGCATGCAGTATGTATGTAGCATGCATGTAGTATATATGTAGTATGTATGTAGCATATATGTAGTATGTATGTAGTATATATGTAGCATGTATGTAGCATGTAGTATGTATGTAGCATGCATGTAGTATATATGTAGTATGTATGTAGCATGTAGTATGTATGTGGCATGCATGTAGTATGTATGTAGTATATATGTAGTATGTATGTAGCATGTAGTATGTATGTAGCATGCATGTAGTATATATGTAGTATGTATGTAGCATGTAGTATGTATGTAGTATGTATGTAGTATGTATGTAGTATATATGTAGTATGTATGTAGCATGTAGTATGTATGTAGCATGCATGTAGTATATATGTAGTATATATGTAGTATGTATGTAGTATGTATGTAGTATATATGTGTTATGTATGTAGTATGTATGTAGTATGTAGTATGTATGTAGTATGTATGTAGTATGTATGTAGTATATATGTGTTATGTATGTAGTATGTATGTAGTATGTATGTAGTATATATGTGGTATGTATGTAGTATGTATGTAGTATGTATGTAGCATGTAGTATGTATGTAGCATGCATGTAGTATGTATGTAGTATTTTTTTTTTTATTTTTTTTTTAACATTTAACACATTAGCCGGATGATGGGACTACTACTGTCCCATCATTGGCTAATGTGTCAATCACTGTCATGGTAGCAGGCATCGCCAGATGGGACTTGTAGTCCCATCGGACGATGCTTGCACAGACCCCCGGACATCAGCACAGCCCCCCGGCAGGCCGGCACAGCCCCCCGGCAGGCCGGCACAGACCCCCACAGGGTGCACAGACCACCGGCAGGCCGGCACAGCCCCCCGGCAGGCCGGTACAGACCCCCACAGGGTGCACAGACCACCGGCAGGCCGGCACAGCCCCCCGGCAGGCCGGTACAGACCCCCACAGGGTGCACAGACCACCGGCAGGCCGGCACAGCCCCCCGGCAGGCCGGTACAGACCCCGGGCAGTCCACACAGCCCCCCGGCAGGCCGGCACAGCCCCCCGGCAGGCCGGCAGAGACCCCCGGAAGGCCCGAAATGACGGCGCATCATGATGCGCACACACCGCGCATCATGATGACGTCAGGCTGTCAATCAACTTTGAACTTCCGATTCCGATGCCGACTTCCGATATTGAAAAAATATCGGAAGTCGGTATCGGAATTCCGATACAGCAAGTATCGGCCGATACCCGATACTTGCGGTATCGGAATGCTCAACACTAGTTACCAATGGTTTTCTTGGTGACTGTGGTCCCAGCTGCCTTGAGATAATTAACAAGTTCCCCCCGTGTAGTTTTAGGCTGATCTCTCACCTGCCTTATGATCACGGATATCCCATGAGGTGAGATTTTGCATGGTTCCCCAGATCGATGTCGATTGACAGTCTTGTTGCATTTCTTCCATTTTCTTACTAATCCACCAACAGAAACCCAAAAGGAGACGACCAATACAACTGTCAACTTCCAAAAAGCATAATAGAAAGCTGAAAAAGGGAAGCTCAACACAACAAAAATGAATAAAAAGGATATTTTATTAAATACAATCTAAGATAAACACAAAATTATACAAAACATGGCAGAGAGTACATTCACCCTATGGAAGAAGCGGTCTAGCGAAACGCGTGTCGGGGTTCCTCTCCTCCATGCCATCAAGTTGACAGGTATATACTTTGGATTTTTCCTCTAAGTCTATGGTGGTGTCCTATTACATGCATTTTATCCCCTTATATGTGTCTTATTAGCGGTCCAGCTTGACATATGTTACACTTAGGATAAATTTTGGAACTTATATGGTATTAAACCTGCGACTAGTTTACTATTTTGTATCCAAATTATAGGTACTTCATCCCCTTATATATGCCCTTTCAGCAATTTAGCTTGCTATGTGTGACATTTGGGATAAATTTTGTACTTTTTGGAATTTGCATCACTATGCATTTTTTTATGGACCATGAATTATAAGCTATTGGGCATGATGCACTTTATTTGATACACTGTGGTTCATGGATTTGAATTTACACATATTCAACTCAGCCTATGAATATTTCAAGCCACTTTGATTTTTCATACATATGTTTATAGGTTTGAAAAATAGTGTGCAATTTATTTATGCCTTGTTGTATGCATATACTGCTTACAGATTTCTTCTTGATTGCATGGAGCACTCTCTGCCATGTTTTGTATAATCCACCAACAGTTGTCACCTTCTCACCCAGCATCTTACTTATGATTTTGTAGGTCATTCCAGCTTTGTGCAGGTCTATGATCTTGTCCCTGACATCCTTAGAAAGCTCTTTGGTCTTGCCCATGTTGTAGAGGTTAGAGTCTGACTGATTAATTGAGTCTGTAGACAGGAGTCTTTTATAAAGGTGACTATGTAAGACAGCTGTCTTTAATGCAGGTAACAAGTTGATTAGGAGTGTCTAACTGGTCTGTAGAAGCCAGAACTCTTAATGGTTGGTAGGGAATCAAATATTTATTTTTCACTGCAAAATGAAAATAAATTTGTATAATTTATACAATGTGATTTTCTGGATTTTATTTTTTGATATTCTATCTCTCAATGTTAAAATTAACCTACCCTTAAAATTATAGACTGTTCATGTCTTTGTCAGTAGGCAAACTTACAAAATCAGCAAGGGATCAAATACTTATTTTCCCCACTGTATAAACAATAAAAGCGCACATATTTGACATCATGACGTCTGGAAGCACCTGACCTATGAAAATGTCCAACTAGTTAACCCCTTTAGTGAACACCATAAAAATAAATAAGTAAAAAGGGAAAAAACAATGCTTTATCATCATTCTGCCAGACAAAAAGTTTAATAAAACACGATCAAAAAGACGAATATAAATAAACTTGGTACCATTGAAAACATCTTCTTGTACTGCAAAAAAATAAGCATTCATACAGCTCTATTAGCCAAAAAATTAAAAAGTTATAGTTAACGAAATCGGCCGATTATCGTGAAAAGTCGAAGGCCGACTGAAACATGAAATCCAATGCAAGTCAATGGGGAAGAAAAGTTGGCAGTGAGTGGAGGACAGGAAACACACCTACAGTGCCCATTTTAATGCCAAAAACATCAATTCTTATTACTTAAGCTTGTCAACCTTAATTTACTTTATAATAATAGTTAGGCATTGAAAACTGGGGGTTATTTGGCTAAAGTCGTGGGGGGGTAGGGCTGGCTCCACATTTTTGTAGGCCCAGGGCCAAAGAGTGTCAATGGGCTCCTTTAACACATGCCACAATTCATGATCCTCTGATACGGCAGAGAAATAGCGCTATAGTACAATGAAAAATACTTCACTTCTTACATCAATGACTGATATCCATTTTAAATTCTCCAATAGCTCCAAAAACGGACAGCATATTACTCCATACAGTATTATGGCCACCGCATAGTGCGCTATACAGAGTAATGAGGCCCATATATTTCTCCATACAGAATCATTGGTCCCATATAATGTTCGATACAGTATATGATGAGCTCCACATAATGCTACAGTATATGTTAGTCCCCATGTATGAAGCTCCACTGTATTATGGGCCCAAATAATGCTCCATATATAATGTGCCCCATTTCTAATGCTCCAGTGTATAATGGGCCCTGTAAATGCTGGTCCAGTGTCTGATGTCCACCTTTGGAATGCTCCAGTGTATGGTGGGCCCCATATATCATTCTCCAGAGTATAGTGCTCCCCAAAAATTGCTCCCAACCTTTAAAACAATTAAATAAGTCTATTCGTTAGTGAATCCCTGAACTAGTCTGGACTCCTCGTCGTCCCCATCTTCCATCTCTCTGCACTTGGACTGTTTAGGCAGAGGGCGTACAGACGTGATGTCATCGCGCTCTCTGACCAGAATGTCACTGTCTGGAAACAAGGTAGATGTCACGGCGGAGGAGGAGGGAGAGGTAAGTATTTCAACTTTGCAAGTGCTGTGATCCTGAGCAAGCAGGGGGGCACACTCGTTGGCGACGGCCCTGGCACAGGGCCCCTCATAGTACGCCGGTGTGTCTGACGGCGGGTGTGCACCCCCACCGTCAGAGACACTTGATTGTACTATAAGGGACCCTGTGCCAGTGCCGTTGCCCAAGAGTGGGCCCACCCACCTTTCCAGGGCAACGGCACTTGCACGGGTGCGTGCGCCAGGTGGTGACCCTGGCCCTGGGGGGAGGCAGCCCAGTTAGGGAGGTGGAAAAAATTGCATATGTTGATGTTGGACATTCAGCAGCTGAAAATGGAGGAATTGGAAAAGTCCGAGGAAGAAGAGGACAAAAGCAAGCCATTTTTCTGGCAACCTACGTATCAGCAGGGGAAGGTGGGACAAAATCCTTTGAAACCCATGCATGGTTCATTTTAATGAAGGTTAGATCATCAACATTTTGGGTCAACAGACGGGTCCATTTTTCTGTCAGGATTGATCCAGCAGCACTGAACACTCTTTCGGATAGCACACTAGCAGCAGGGCAAGCGAGCTCCTGTAAGGCATGTTGTGCCAATTCAGGCCAGGTGTCCAGTTTACAGGCACAATAGTCAAAGGGAAATGACCTGTGAGGGAGAACATCGATATGGGAGGAGAAGAAGTTTGTAACCATAGTTGACAACTGCTGTCTCCTGTCACTTTCAATCGATGCAGTATTACCAGTCGTGTGAGCGGTACTTGAAAAATCAGTCCACAACATGGTCATGAAACCCCTGTGTCCAACGCCACTTCGGCTGTGTGCACCATGAACACCTCTTCCATGTTGCCCCCTACGGCTTGTGGGAGAACCATCACCGCCACTGTGTGCTGGGAATGCCTCAAACAAACGGTTTACCAGAGTTGCTTGTTTGTTAGCCAATATTAGCTCTAGGTTCTCCTGTGGCATGATGTTTTGGAATTTGCCTTTATAGCATGGATCCAGGATGCTGGCCAACCAGTAGTTGTCATCATTCATCATTTTGGCAATGTGGGGGTCCCTTTTTAGGATCTGCAAGGCATAATCACACATGTGGGCCAATGTTCCAGGTGTCAATGATGCACTGCGAGTGCTGGGTGGAGGAGCACTTTCTGGAAAATCAACATCCCTCCAGTCACGCACAAACCCTGTACCTGACCTTGCCACGCCAACATTTTCTCTTGCCCCTGAGAAGCATCCTCCTACCCTAAGTAATCATCCCCATCATCCTCCTCCTCTTCCTCCACCTCGTCCAAGAGAGTACCCTGAGCAGACAATGGCTGACTGTCATCAAGGCTTCCCTCCTCCTCTTCCTCCTTAGCTGCAGATGCCTGCTCCTTAACGTGCTTCAAAGTTTGCATGAGCAGACGCATAAGTGGGATGCTCATGTTTATGATGGCGTCGTCTGCGCTTACCAGCCGTGTGAATTCCTTAAAACACTGAAGGACTTTACAGAGGTCTTTCAGCTTCGACCACTGCACACCAGACAACTCCATGTCTGCCCTCAAACTGCCTGCCCGTGTATCCTCCCACAAATGCATTACAGCCTGCCTCTGTTCGCACAGCCTCTGAACCGTGTGCAGGGTGGAGTTCCACCTTGTTGCAACGTCGATAATTAGGCGGTGCTTGGGAAGGTGGAGCAATCGCTGCTGCTTCTGCATATGACTGGAGTGTACCGGCGACCGGCGGATGTGCGAGCACAGTCTTCGCACCTTATGGAGCAGGGCTGTTAACTCAGGATAATTATTGAGGAAGCACTGCACCACCAGGTTCAAGGTGTGAGCCTGGCAAGGTATGTGTCTGAGTTTTGAAAGGGCTATGTCTGTGACAAAATTCCAGCCGTTATCACTAACTACCTTGCCTGCCTCAAGATGTAGACTGCCCAGCCATGACTCAGTTTGTCGCTGCAAGTAGTCGGCCAGTACCTCCGTGGTGTGTTTGTTGTTGCCCAAACACATCATCTTCAACACAGCCTGCTGATGCTTACCACTATATGTTCGATAGTGGGACACCTCGTGTGCAACACTGGCAGCTGCAGATGGAGTGCTCGTGCGACTGCGCTCTGTGGACGATCTTTCGCTTCTGGAGGAGGAGGAGGAGGGTCGAACACCTACAGCCAACTGTTTCCTATACCGTGGGCTAGGCAGCACTGTCCCACCGCCGCTGTCCCCTGTGGACCCTGCATCCACCACATTAACCCAGTGCGCAGTGATGGACACGTAACAGCCCTGGCCATGCCTACTGGACCATGCATCTGTTGTGAGGTGCACATTTCCACTCACTGATTGCTTGAATGCATGGACAATGCGGTCTTTCACATGCAGGTGGAGGGCTGGGATGGCTTTTCAAGAAAAGAAGTGCCGACTGGGTAGGTCATAGCGTGGTACTGCATAGGCCATGAGCTCGCGGAAAGCTTCGCTTTCAACCAACCGGTAGGGCATCATCTCTAAAGAGATTAGTTTGGCAATGTGGGCGTTCAAACACTGTGTACGCGGATGAGAGGATGAGTACTTTCTTGTCCTACTGAGAGTCTCTGGTAGGGTGAGCTGGACTTGAGAGCTGCATATGGTGGAACTAGGGGTGGACATGGCGGACTGAGAGAGGGTTGGTGATGGTGTTGGTGGTCTTGCTGATGGCCTAGATTCAGTCTTTCATAGCAATAACATTGTGATTCCCTGACTGCTTTAGCCTTGCGACGACTCCTCAACATTTGCTGCTGGTGGTGTGCTAACCGGTGGGCTTACAGTGGAGGAAGCGATGTACCGTTGCTGACTACCTTCATTCGGAGCAGGTGCACATGTGGTATGTGAGGTTTGGTAGTCCATCCACGCTTGCAAGTGCATGGTGGTTAAATGTCTAAGCATGCAACTGGTATTCAAATTTCTCAGATTTTTCCTTCGGCTAAAGGTCTTTGCGCACTTCTTACAGATAGCCTTTGCCTGATCATTAGGATTTTGTTCAAAAAAGTGCCACACTGCACTCTTCCAACTATGGAAGACATTTTGAGGCCTTGCACGCTGTGCTAATTTGACCGTCTGGCCAAGCTGTCCTGCAGCTCTTTGGGATTTTGTAAACCATTTTTGGACTGCTACGGGCCTGCCAGATAACAGCTGTTGCGATGTCGATGCCTGCTGCGGATCCTCCTCCTCCTCTTCTGAGCTATTGGCAGCGGCACCCTCTTCCCCCAATGGATGCCAATCTGGGTCAACAACTGGGTCATCCATCACCTCCTCTTCAATTTCATGTGCACCTTCCTCTCTGTCACCGTGTAAGGTGGTATAGTATGAGGAAAGGGGCACCTGAGTTTCATCAGGGTCAGATTCTGGCTCAGTACACTGCGAGGACAATGTAGTGCTCTGAGTGAATGTACCAGAAGAAAAATCTAGCAGTGGCTGTGCATCAGTGCACTCCATGTCCGATTCATCTTGGACTGGGGAATTCACGATTTGACTTGATAACCCAGGCATGGTATGTGAAAAGAGCTCCATGGAGTAATCTGTAGTGTTGCCTGCCTCATCCTTCACTTTTGGTAGGGGTGAAGGACACAAGGAAAGGTGTTGTTCCTGACCAGGAGCCTCTACTGACAACTCAGTGCTTTTATTTTTTGAAACTTCAGAAGAGGAGGTGATAGAGCTGTAGGCTGTGTCAGCAAATGTAAGCCAAAACTTGTTCCTGAAACTCCGGCTTTAAATGCAGTTTACCTACTCCCCGAAAAGGGAGCCTTTGAGGCCTTGTGGAGCCAGGCGATGATGCAGGCTCAACACCTCCTGCCTTAGGTGCTATTGTGCTTTTGCCACTACCAGCAGATTCACCACCACCCCCACCACCATCAGTACCAGCTGTCAACCCCCTCCCACTTCCACGGCCTCTTCCACCATACTTCCTCATTTTTGGAAAAATGTACCCAAAATACTACCAGCTATATGGTACTGTAAAACAAGGTACAAGGTGTATATAGTATTGGGGAGAGTTTGAATCTCCCAAGAGATTTTAGGAGGCTGAACTATTATCTCAGGCCCACTATAGATTCCACCTCAATTTAACCCCTTCGCACCCGAGCCTGTTTTTGCCTTCGTGACCGGGCCAATTTTTTCAATTCTGACCAGTGTCACTTTATGAGGTCATAACTCTAGAACGCTTCAACGGATCCTACTGATTCTGACATTGTTTTCTCGTGACATATTGTACTTCATGATGGTGGTAAAAATTTTTAGATATGATCTGCGGTTATTTGTTAAAAAAATCGAAAATTTAGAAAATTTTGCAATTTTCAAACTTTTAATTTTTATGCCCTTAAATCAGACAGTGATATCGCACAAAATAGTTAATAAATAACATTTCCCACATGTCTACTTTACATCTGCACAATTTTGGAAACATAATTTTTTTTTTAGGAAGTTATAAGGGTTAAAAGTTGACCAGCGATTTCTCATTTTTACAACAAAATTTGCAACACCATTTTTTTTAGGGACCACCTCACATTTGAAGTGAGTTTGGGGGGTCAATATGACAGAAAATACCCAAAAGTGACACCATTCTAAAAACTGCACCTCTCAATGTACTCAAAACCACATTCAAGAAGTTTATTAACCCTTCAGGTGCTTCACATGAATGAATGGAATATGGAAGGAAAAAATAAACATTTAACTTTTTTTCACAAACATTTTACTTCAAAACCATTTTTTTTTATTTTCACAAGTGTAAAAAGAGAAAATGAACCACAAAATTTTTTGTGCAATTTCTCCCGAATACGCCAATACCCCGTATGTGGGGCTAAACCACTGTTTGAGCACACGGCAGAGCTCAGAACGGAAGGAGTGCCGTTTGACTTTTTCAGTGCAGAATTGGCTGGAATTGAGATCGGATGCCATGTCGCATTTGGAGAGCCCCTGATGTACAATTTTTATTTTCTTAAGGGAAACAGGAGAAATTGGACCACAAAAGTTGTTGTCCAATTTGTCCTGAGTACGTTGGTACACTATATGTGGGAGAAAACTACTGTTTGGGCACACGGTGGGGCTCGGAAGGGAAGTAGTGACGTTCTGAAATGCAGACTTTGATGGAATGGTCTGCGGGTGTCATGTCGCGTTTGCAGAGCCCCTGATGTACCTAAACAGTGGAAACCCCCCACAAGTGACCCCATTTTGGAAACTAGACCCCCCAAGGAACTTATCTAGATGTGTGGTGAGCACTTTGAACCCCCAAGTTTTTCAGTAAAGTTTATAATGTAGAGGCGTGAAAATAAAAAAATCATTTTTTTTCCACAAAAATGATCTTTTAGCCCCCAATTTTTATTTTCACAAGGGTAACAGGAGAAATTGGACCCTAATAGTTGTTGTCCAATTTGTCCTGAGTACACTGATACCCCATATGTGGGAGAAAACTACTGTTTGGGCACACAGTGGGGCTCGGAAGGGAAGTAGTGACGTTCTGAAATGCAGACTTTGATGGAATGGTCTGCGGGCGTCATATTGCATTTACAGAGCCCCTGATGTACCTAAACAGTGGAAACCCCCAATTCTAATTCCAACCCTAACCCCAACACACCACTAACCCTAATCTCAGCCCTAACCATAACCCTAACCACAAACCTAACACCAACACACCCATAACCTTAATCCCAGCCCTAGCCCTAACCCTAGCCCTAACCGTAGCCCTAACCCTAACCCTAGCCCTAGCCCTAACCCGTGTACCTGCTTTTTTTTCTTTACTTTTTTTTATTTTTGTGACAAGATCGCTGCCCTGCGATCTGACTCAGAGTAACGCCACTTCTCCTCTGATCTCACACTGACAGATGATCAGAGGTGAAGCAGCGTTACTATGTAACAAGATCGCTGCCTGGCACATAATAACGCGACTTCTCCTCTGATCTCACAATGACAGATGATCAGAGGTGAAGCAGCGTTACTGTGTGACAAGATCGCTGCCTGGCACAGCTGTGCCAGGCAGCGATCAGCTGTGCCAGGCAGCGATCTAGTCACACAGTAACACTGCTTCACCTCTGATCATCTGTCAGTGTGAGATCAGAGGAGAAGCCGCGTTACAATGAGTGAGATCGCCGGGAAACAGGCAGCTTTCCCAGCGATCGCTCCCATTGGCTGCTGTGACGCTGACGTCATCAGGACCTGAACCAATCAGGTCTCGATGATGTCGGGGTTCACAGCATGCATTGTGCACCGGGATCCCCGCGTTGTAAGGTATGTGGGGGTCCCGGGGGGGGCACAAAACCGCCGACAGTAGATAAACGTCGGCGCTGCACAAAGCCCAGCAAGCGCCAACGTTTATCTACAGTGGGCGGTCGGGAAGCGGTTAACAGGCTGAAATTGGCTGGTGTATGACAAAGTACAAGGTGTATATAGTATTGGGGAGAATTTGAATCTCCCTAGAGATTTTAGGAGGCTGAACTATTATCTCAGGCAAAATATAGATTACACCTCAATTTAACAGGCTGAAATTGGCTGGTGTATGACAAAGTACAAGGTGTATATAGTATTGGGGAGAATTTGAATTTGAAAATGAACGCTTGGTAACTGTGCAGAAAAGAGGAAGAAAAGTATTTTTGCTTTTAAAAAAGCAGTTTGCACAGCAGTGTGCAAACAGCAATGCAGCTATCAGGGCGCCTTATAAGGCAGCCTAATAACCAACAGAGCTGATGCACAAAAAATATAGCCTACCCTGTCACTGCACACAAACTGTTGTGTTGTACAGTGAAAATCGCTACCAGAAGAAGCAGTTTTTTTGTTCTTCTTCCCTGCCTAACGCTCTCCCTTATTCAGAATCAGCAGCTGAAACCTCTCCTTAATGCTAATTTTGCCAGAAGTAAGTTTGCAGTCAGCGTGCACGCCCTTTTATAGCCCCTGTGACCCCACACAAAGCAAGCCAATCACTTGCATGCCCTTCTCAAAGATGGTGGTGACCGATGCCCATGTCATCACGTTGCCCACAGTGTGCGTCCTCCATCATTGGCTGAAAAAGGGCGCTGGAAGCATCATTTGAAACGCGACTTTGGCGCTCTGGTCGCCGACCTCGTGGCCGACCTCACCCTATGGTCGGGTTTCGTTTCATGAAACCCAACTTCAGCGAAAGTTGGCGACTTATGAATTTGACCGACCCGTTTCGCTCAACTCTAATAACTACTTTTTCTTTAAAATAGCTTTTATTGTGTAAAAGCGCCAAAACAAAAAGATATATATAAATGAGGTATTGCTGTAATTGTACTGACCCAAAGAAAAAACTGATATACCAATTTTAGCATATGCGGAACAACACAAAAAAGAATCGCTGTTTTTTGTTCATTCTGCCTCCAAAAAATCAGAATAGAAACCAATCAAAAAATGTCATATGTCTAAAAATGGTAGCAATAAAAATGTCAACTGGTCCTGCAAAAAGTAAGCCCTCACATCATGACTTGGGCCAAAATATAGAAAAATTATAGCTCTCAAAATATGGAGATGCTGCAATAAAAATAATTTTTTAGTGTCACTGCAGCCAAACATAAAAACCCACTTTAAATCTGGTATCACTGCAATCGCACTGACCCAAAGAACAAAGTTGGCTAATAACTTATACTGTATGAGGAATGGCATAAAAAATAAATAAAATCAATTCTTCAATTGCTGTTTTGTTCATTTTGCCTCCCAAAAGATCGCAGTACAGCTCGGCTCACATTTATCCTGCATTCTGCACTGAGCACTTACACAGGGGCCAGAGTTTCCATGTAAATATCTGAAATACATGATTCGGACGGAACCCCCAGTGGAAGATTGCCTATAATGAGGGAGATGGAGTCACTATGGACACCATAGGACCTGTGTGGTGTCCGTCTTTTTAGGATTGCAGAAAAGTGCTGTAGGCCACAGTTTTGTGCACTTCTGAAAAGGACAACACTGAACAGAAGCCAGACAGAGTCTAGAGTAAAGGCCCCTTTACATTTAGCGATGCACCAGCAATCCGACCAGCGATCCGACCCGGTCAGGATCGCTGGTGCATCGCTAAATGATCGCTAGTGAGCTGTCACACAGACAGATCTCACAGCGATGCGGCAGGAACGCAGTGCACGATGCTCACCTTTCACACACAGCGATCCTGACGTCCTCCCGCCCGCCTCCACGCGTCGCTCGTCGGCGCCAGCAGGAAGCCCAGCAGGAAGTGCCTGACCAGAAATGGAGCCGGACATTCTCGTGCGATCAGCGATGGACAGCGGGGGAGCCGGTCGGAGGTAAGTATCACACATAGCGATATCGCTAGCGATATCGCTATAACGTCACAAAATCGGTGACGCTATAGCGATATCGCTAGCGATATCGCTATGTGTAAAACCCCCTTAACTCTGGTGCCTCATAAGAGTGAATTGATCCCTCCGGGTTTTCATCTGAATCATGTCAAAAGAGATTTAGATTAAAACTCCAAAGTATGTGCTCAGCATAGAGCGCAGGATATATGTGACCCCAAACATAATGTAAAATGTACCCAATAAAACCTTCAAATTAATCCACAAAAAAAGCAAGCCCCCACTCAGGGATGTCATATGTTAATAGAAATATGTGGGGCTTCCACTGGTAGTACAAAGGCTCTGGAAAAGCGCAATGGCTCATCCCTCAAATGAAATTCAGCAAATTCTGCACTCCCAAATCCAAATGTCCTCCCTTCTGAGCCCCACAGTGTACCTAAACCACATATAGTGTCCACATGTTTAACATTTCTAAAACGATGAGAGCCCACCTAACTCATGGGTGACTGTCTCCAGAAGCATGAGCTGTGCATAACGTACTGGTGGCTGCAGTGTACTGGTGTCAGGAACACCGCACTGCACTTGCTCACTGAGCCAGAGCGCGTGTCCTGAGTACAAAGACTGTGCACAAAGATACCTGCGGAGCAGGCAGCAGTGGTGACAATGCATGCTCCAGGACCTGAATCACGTGACTGCTAGGAGCTGCAGGGAAACTACTAGAAAGGTAACTACAGGACAATGTTACCAAGGGGCATAGACAGAGACAGAAACCAGATCAAGCCGAGGTCAAAGCACGAGATAGCAATACAGTACCAAAGGATTAGACAGAATGGATAGTCAGGATGTAGCAATAGATCAGAAAACCAGAAACGGCATTAGACGGTACAATAGGGGTAAATTGTAACGGAGTAACTATAGCCAAGCCAGGAGGTCAGAACCAGAAAAGACAATGGTACAAAAACAAGAGACGGAGTACAGAGTGAAGGAACAAGCCGGGTCATACACGGGAAGCAAACAAACAACGCAGCGTACACGCACACCAGGGGTCAGACACACCAGAATAGCAGTATAACTGACAGAGAATGCTAGTTTGGAGTGAGTATAAATACCCCTCCCAGATCCAAAGAGAGGCCGGCAAAGTGAATCCTGTGAGAACAGGACATTAACCATGTCCTAACCATGACAGAACCCCCCTCTTAATGGGGGGCCACTGGACCCCCAGGTTTCTCAGGGTACCTAGCATGAAAAGCCCACCAGTCGATCAGCATGCACCGAACTGGCCGTAACCCACGACCGATCCTCAACGGAATATCCCTACCAATGGATAAGGTACTGAAGGCTCCGGCGCACCCACCGCGAATCAACGATGCGCCCTACCTCATACTCCAGTTGACCCTCTACCACAGAGGGCCACAGATGAGGGATCTTCTCTAACTGTCCCCACAGGTTTTAATTGGGACCTGTGGAAGACGTTAGAGATTTTGAAGGAGGTGGGCAACTGTAATCTGTATGCCACCGGGTTGATCACCTCTACAATCTTGTATGGGCCAATAAATTTGGGGCCCAACTTCATAGAGGGTATTTTAATTTTGAGGTTACGGGTGGACAACCAGACTTTTTCCCCCACTGTCAACGCAGGAACCACCCCCCTCCTCCTGTCTGCAAAATGTTTGAACTTTTTCTGGGCTATGGAGATGTTCCCCTGTACCTCCTTCCAGAGGATTTTTAATTGTTGTACCATCCTCTCGGCACCAGGGCAATCCGAATCCATACGGGAAAATTACCCAAACTGCGGAACAAACCCATAATTGACCAGAAAGGGAGACTTTCCGGTAGACTGATTAATCCGACAGTTGAATGCAAATTCTGCCATGGGTAATACCTCACACCAGTCTTCCTGTCTGGAGGAGGCCAGGCATCTCAGAATCTGCTCCAATGACTGGTTGGTGCGTTCCGTTTGTCCGTTGGATTCCGGGTAATAGGCAGAGGAGAATGACAATGTGACCCCCAACTTCATACAAAACGCTCTCCAAAACCTGGCCACAAATTGCACACCCCTGTCCGACACCACGTTCACATGCACTCCATGCAGTCGAACAATGTGCTGTATAAACAAGCGGGCCAAGGTTTCAGCGGATGGTAATGCAGGTAATGGCACAAAGTGGGCTTGCTTAGAAAATCTATCAACCACTACCCATACCACTGAGTTGCCCTTGGAAGGTGGAAGGTTAGTGATAAAGTCCATGGACAGGTGTGTCCATGGTTTATCCGGAATTGGCAAAGGCACCAATTCCCCGGCCGGCCGGACCTGAGAGCTTTTAGAGCGCACGCACACCCCACAAGTATTCACAAACCTTTTTATATCAGTACCCATAGAGGGCCACCAAAAACTCCTAGCTACTGCCCCCCAGGTAGCTGCAATACCAGGGTGTGCACTTAAAACAGAGTCATGAAATTCTTGAAGGAGTGTGGGACGGAATTGTTCGGGTACAAACAATTTACCTGGGGGTTTATTCCTGGGAGCCTGTGCTTGTGCTTCCAGAATCTCTCTCTGTAACTCAGAGGAGATTTCGGCTACAACCACTCCCGTTTGAAGAATGGAGGAAGGAGGTTCTGGAGAGCACACAGAATCAAAACTTTGGGATAAGGCATCTGCCTTTACATTTTTAGACCCTGGTCAGAACGTGATGGTAAAATTAAATCGAGAAAAAAAAAAGTGCCCACCGAGCCTGTCAATCTTTTAGCAGACTCAATATAGGCCAGGTTTTTATGATCAGTGATGACCGTAATGGGATGAGCGGCCCCCTCCAAAAAATGCCTCCATTCTTCAAAGGCTAATTTAACTGCTAACAATTCCCTGCTTCCGACATCATAGTTTCTCTCGGCCGAAGAGAACTTCTTAGAGAAAAAGGCACAGGGTTTGAGGTTAGTCAGGGTAGAGGGGCCCTGTGACAATACTGCCCCCACCCCCACCTCCGAAGCGTCGACCTCGAAGATAAAAGGTCTTGATGAATCGGGTTGTACCAACACAGGGGCTGTAGTAAAACACTTCTTTAGTGCCAGGATGGAATTTTTTGCGGCCACGGACCAATTTTTTACATATGCCCCTTTAAGAGTGAGGTCCGTCAAGGGTTTTACCACCTGCGAGAACCCTTTAATGAACTTCATATAATAATTAGCGAAGCCCAGAAATCGCTGCAACCCCTTCAGGTCATGAGGCTGTACCCAATCTGTAATGGCCTGAACCTTCCCTGGATCCATGCGGAATCCCTCCCCGGATACAATTACACCCAGAAAAGACAGTTCTTGCATAAAAAATGAGCACTTCTCCAGCTTAGCATACAAATGGTTCTCCCGGAGTCTCATAAGCACCGTACGCAGATGATGCAAGTGTGACTGACTGTCCTCAGAGTAAATCAAGATGTCATCCAGGTAAATGACTACGTAACGTCCAATTAAGTCAGAAAAAACAACATTAATAAAGTTCTGAAAAACCTCAGGAGCGTTAGTGAGGCCAAAGGGCATAACCAGGTTTTCAAACAGCCCCTCAGTTGTCAGGAACGCTGTTTTCCATTCGTCCCCCTCCCGGATCCTTATAAGGTTATAAGCCCCTAGTAGATCGAGCTTAGAAAACCATTTGGCCCCTGTGAGTTGATTGCATAGATCAGGAATCAACGGGAGAGGGTACTTGTTTTTAACAGTAATTTTGTTCAGTTCTCGAAAGTCGAGGCACGGTCGCAACCCACCATCTTTTTTCTTTACAAAGAAAAACCCCGCTGCCACGGGTGAGACCGAGGGCCGAATATGCCCCTTGCAAAGGCTTTCTTTAACGTACTCTTTCATAGCTTGGCGCACAGGCCCGGACAAATTAAACAAACGAGCCTTGAGTAATTTGGTTCCAGGTACTAAATCGACAGCACAATCATATGGTCTATGTGGTGGCAGCGCCTCAGCCTCGCTTTCAGAAAACACATCTTTAAAGTCTCTCAGGTACTCCGGAATACCCTCCAGACCGACAGATGACACAGATACGGATTTTATCGGATTGACAAAAGGAATCGGGATACAGCACAGACCATTATCATTACATCCCCATCAGGTGATCTCCCCCTTCACCCAATCAATAAGAGGATTGTGGCGTTGCAATCAGGGCATTCCCAATACCAGTCCTGCAGGCAGATTATTCATAATGAAACAACTTAAATTTTTGCACATGAGTGGAACCCACTTTCATAGAAAAAACTTCATACATAAAACAAATTCCATCCCGGGTAAGAGGGGATGAATCCACAGCCACAATTTTAACAGCGTCTTTTAACCTGACTGTCCCTATCTTATTAAGAGTCACAACTTGGGCATCAATCAGATTAATGGAGGAACCACAGTCAATAAAGGCGGTGGTCATAAAAGGACCGCCAGCAATTTCCAATTTAACCTGGAGCACCATTTTTGTACGTGAGAAAAAATGTACCTGGGAGTTTGGACAACCTCCTTGATTGTTGCCCAGACTCAGTCGTTTCTCTGATGGTTTCTCTGAAGAAGGGCAGGAGGGGCAATTCCTTTTCCAATGTTCAGAGGCTCCACAGTAAAAGCATAGTAGGTTGTCTCTAGGTGCCTTCTCTCTTTCTCCGTAACCGAGACTGACCCAACCTTCATGGGCTCAGATACAGGTACAGTGTCACATAATTTGGGGTACAAGGGAGACTCTTGTTGCATCATTCCTCTAGCACGGAGTCTCCGGTCCATACGGACCGCCTGCATCATGGCATCCTCCAGGGTATCAGGAGGCGGATGTAATGCCAGAGCATCCTGCAGACGGTCAGAAAGGCCCCTGCAAAACAACCCCCTCAGGGCGGCGGCGTTCCAAGATACTTCGGCGATCCAACGTCTAAACTCTGAGCAGAACCATTCAGCAGAGTGCCTCCCCAGTGTCACACTCATCACCACATCCTCAGCCAGATGCACTCTATCAGGCTCATCATTGATGTGCCCCAGAGCCTCAAAGAACAAGTTCACTGACATACGTTCAGGAGCAGAGGAAGACAGAGAGAAAGCCCATGCTTGCGGAGCCCCCCGAAGTAGGGAAATAATGACCCCTACCCTCTGGAACTCATCCCCGGAGGAAAGGGGCCTTAGAGAAAAAAAAAGCTTGCATCCTTCTCTGAAACACCTGAACTCCTTTTTATCCCCTGAGAAAGGGTCGGGCAATTTGACCGGAGATTCGGGGGACGCTAATGACACATCCCTACCCCCAGAACTAGAAGCCCCTGCATCGACAGCCCCCTGCACAGTTGCCACCAACTGTTGCTGGGTATGGGCCATCGTGCGCTGTTCCACATTGAGTTTATGGAACATTTGGGTCAGGTGCTTGACCTGATCAGCCAAGGCTTGTATGGGATCTTCAGAGGAAAAAAAAGCTGAAACGGTCAGTTATAATGTCAGGAACACCGCACAGCACTTGCTCACTGAGCCAGAGCGCGTGTCCTGAGTACAAAGATACCTGCGGAGCAGGCAGCAGTGGTGACAATGCATGCTTCAGGACCTGAATCACGTGACTGCTGGGGGCGTGGCCTAAGCTCCACAGAGCTAGGAGCTGCAGGGAAACTCCTAGAAAGGTAACTACAGGACAATGTTACCAAGGGGCATAGACAGAGACAGAAACCAGATCAAGCCGAGGTCAAAGAACGAGATAGCAATACAGTACCAAAGGATTAGACAGAATGGATAGTCAGGATGTAGCAATAGATCAGAAAACCAGAAACGGCATTAGACGGTACAATAGGGGTAAATTGTAACGGAGTAACTATAGCCAAGCCAGGAGGTCAGAACCAGAAAAGACAATGGTACAAAAACAAGAGACGGAGTACAGAGTGAAGGAACAAGCCGGGTCATACACGGGAAGCAAACAAACAACGCAGCATACACGCACACCAGGGGTCAGACACACCAGAACAGCAGTATAACTGACAGAGAATGCTAGTTTGGAGTGAGTATAAATACCCCTCCCAGATCCAAAGAGAGGCCGGCAAAGTGAACCCTGTGAGAACAGGACATTAACTATGTCCTAACCATGACAGAACCCCCCTCTTAATGGGGGGCCACTGGACCCCCAGGTTTCTCAGGGTACCTGGCATGAAAAGCCCACCAGTCGATCAGCGTGCACCGAACTGGCCGTAACCCACGGCCGATCCTCAACGGAATATCCCTTCCAATGGATAAGGTACTGAAGGCTCCGGCGCACCCACCACGAATCAACGATGCACCCTACCTCGTACTCCGGTTGACCCTCTACCAACACTCGTGGAGCCACAGATGAGGGATCTTCTCTAACTGTCCCCACAGGTTTTAATTGGGACCTGTGGAAGACGTTAGAGATTTTGAAGGAGGTGGGCAACTGTAATCTGTATGCCACCGGGTTGATCACCTCTACAATCTTGTATGGGCCAATAAATTTGGGGCCCAACTTCATGGTACCAAAACGAGAGACGGAGTACAGAGTGAAGGAACAAGCCGAGTCAAACACGGGAAGCAAACAAACAACGCAGAGTACACACACACCAGGGGTCAGACACACCAGAACAGCAGTATAACTGACAGAGAATGCTAGTTTGGAGTGACTATAAATACCCCTCCCAGATCCAAAGAGAGGCCGGCAAAAGGTAACCCTGTGAGAACAGGACATTAACCATGTCCTAACCATGACAACTGGTCAGTACAATGTACTAGTCACTCCTGCTTACTGTTCACTACAATGGCAGTTTGCAATTTTCACTTGGCAAAATTCATTCCTGCTTGTTTCTGAAAAACATCAATGGAGTCAAAATCATCACTACACCTTTAGATAAATTCTCAAAGGGTATAATTTCCAAAATGGGGTCACTTGAGGTGGTATCCTGCTCTTCTAGCAATTAGGGTCTCTACATATGCAGTCCTCAAACTATTCTAGGAAAATCTGCACTCCAGGAGGCAAATAGCTCTTCCTCCATCCCCAATTGCGCCGTATGGCTGTGCAGTGCTTTACAGCCACATATGGGGTATTGAAATGTTCAGTAGAAATTGTGGGACAAATTGGGGTGCCATTTTTACCCACTTCTTGTGTGAAAATGTAAAATCTGGGGCTAAAACAAAATGTTGGTGGTAGAAAGGTAGTTATTTTTTCTTCACTGCCCAATGGTATAAAATTCTGTGACATACCCGTGGTGTCAATATGATCACTGCATGCCTAGATAATTTTGTTGTGAGGTGCAGTTTGTAAAATCGGGTCACTTATGGGTAGAGCTGAGCGAAACGGGTCAAAATAAAATGAAAAGTCGCTGACTTTTGCCAAAGTCGGGTTTCATGAAACGAAACCCGACCTTAGCGTGAGGTCGGCCACGAGGTCGGCGACTTTAGCGCCAAAGTCGCATTTCAAAAGATGCTTGAGCGCCCTTTTTGCAGCCAATCAGGAAGAACGGACACTATGGGCAACGTGATGACATAGGCAGCGGTCACCACCATCTTGGAGAAGGGCATGCAAGTGATTGGCTTGCTTTGTGGGGCGTCACAGGGGGCATAAAAGGTCGGGGACGCCGACCGCCATGTTACTCATGCTGATCTCAGAATAGGGAGAGCTGCTGCTGATTCTGTAGGGAGAGTGTTAGGCAGGGAAGAAGATACCAAAAACTGATTCTGCTGCTAGCGATTTTGCCTGTACAACACACCAGTCACTGTGCAGTGCAAGGGGAGGCTATATTTTGGTGCATCAGCTCTGTTGGTTATTAGGCTGCCTTTTAAGGATACCTGGTAGCTGCATTGCTGTGTGCCCACTGCTGAGCAAACTCCTTTTTTAAAAGCAATCCAGATTTTATTGTTTTGTCCTTGTGAGTTACTGAGCATTCATTTTTCACACACCGTACAGCGGTGTACGCTCCTCTCTCAGTACCGTGTAACGGCTGTTATCATGGCCACAGTGAAGCTATCTGTGTGTGACTCTGTAAGGATAAGTCGAGGAGTTGTTCCATTCTTACAGACCTGCACCTTATAGTTTTGTCTGGTTTTCAAACAGTTTAGTATATTTGCTGTTTGATTACATTCAAAACTATAGAGAGACAGCGTGTGTCAGTCCGTATACTAAAACACGGAGCTTGACAATTTTACATACACTGGACAGCGGTGTACGTGCATGCTCCTCTCTCAGTATCGTGTAACGACTGTTATCACAGCCACAGTGAAGCTATCTGTGTGTGACTCTGTAAGGAAAAGTCGAGGAGTTGTTCCATTATTACAGACCTACACTGTAGGGGGATTCCAGTTCTGCCCAATTCTATATACACCTTGTAGTTTGTCATACACTAGGCAATTTCTGCCGGTCACATTGCAGTGTTAAATAAACAGGGCCTGACTGAATCCCACAGTGTCGTGAAGTGTAGAGACATTCCAATTCTACACAGTCCTCTATACACCCTTCTAACAGCATAGAGAATCTGCCTGTCATATTGCTGTGTTAAATAAACAGGGCCTGACTGAATCCCACAGTCTCCTGAAGTGTAGAGACATTCCAATTCTACACAGTCCTCTATACACCCTTCTAACAGCATAGAGAATCTGCCTGTCATATTGCGGTGTTAAATAAACAGGGCCTGACTGAATCCCACAATCTCCTGAAGTGTAGAGACATTCCAATTCTACACAGTCCTCTATACACCCTTCTAACAACATAGAGAATCTGCCTGTCAAATTGCGGTGTTAAATAAACAGGGCCTGACTGAATCCAACAGTGTCGTGAAGTGTAGAGACATTCCAATTCTACACAGTCCTCTATACACCCTTCTAACAGCATTGAGAATCTGCCTGTCATATTGCGATGTTAAATAAACAAGGCCTGACAGAATCCCACAGTCTCCGGAAGTGTAGAGACATTCCAATTCTACACAGTCCTCTATACACCCTTCTAACAGCATAGAGAATCTGCCTGTCATATTGCGGTGTTAAATAAACAGGGCCTGACTGAATCCCACAGTGTCGTGAAGTGTAGAGACATTCCAATTCTACACAGTCCTCTATACACCCTTCTAACAGCATAGAGAATCTGCCTGTCATATTGCGGTGTTAAATAAACAGGGCCTGACTGAATCCCACAGTCTCCGGAAGTGTAGAGACATTCCAATTCTCCACAGTCCTCTATACACCCTTCTAACAGCATAGAGAATCTGCCTGTCATATTGCGGTGTTAAATAAACAGGGCCTGACTGAATCCCACAGTGTCGTGAAGTGTAGAGACATTCCAATTCTCCACAGTCCTCTATACACCCTTCTAACAGCATAGAGAATCTGCCTGTTATATTGCGGTGTTAAATAAACAGGGCCTGACTGAATCCCACAGTCTCCTGAAGTGTAGAGACATTCCAATTCTACACAGTCCTCTATACACCCTTCTAACAGCATAGAGAATCTGCCTGTCATATTGCGGTGTTAAATAAACAGGGCCTGACTGAATCCCACAGTGTCCTGAAGTGTAGAGACATTCCGATTCTCCCCAGTACTATATACACCTTGTACCTTGTTTTACAGTACCAGAGAGTTGGTGTAAATTTGGGTAAATTTTTCCAAAAAATAAAGAAGTGTGGTGGAAGAGTCTGTGGAAGTGGGCGGGGGTTGGCAGCTGGTAATGATGGTGTTTGTGTTGGTGGTGGATCTGCTGGTAGTGGCAAAAGCAAAATAGCACCTAATACTGGAGTTGTTGAGGCTGCGTCATCGTCTGGCTCCTCGAGGCCTCGAAGGCTCCCTTTTCTGGGAGTAGGTAAACCGCTTCTAAAGCCGGAGCTTCAAGAACAAGTTTTGGCTTACATTGCTGACTCAGCCTCCAGCTCTATCGCCTCCTCTTCTGAAGTTTTAAAAAATAAAAGCACTGAGTCGTCATTGGAGGCTCATGGTCATGAACTACACCTTTCCTTGTGTCCTTCACCCCAACCAAAATTGAAGTATGCGGTAGGCCACACTACAGATTACTCCATGGAGCTGTTTTCACATACCATGCCTGGGTTATCAAGTCAAATCGTGAATTACCCAGGCCAAGATGAATCTGACATGGAGTGCACTGATGCACAGCCACTGCTAGATTTATCTGTATGGTGGTATAGTATGCGGGAGGGGGCAACTGAGTTTCATCAGGGTCAGATTCTGGCTCAGTACACTGCGAGGACAATGTAGTGCTCTGAGTCTAGTTTTCAAAATGGAGTTACTTGTGGGGGGTTTCTATTTTTTAGGATCAAGGGCTCTCCAAACAGGACATTCTGTCCGCTATTGATTCCAGCAAATTTTACATTCAAAAAGTTAAATGACACTCCTACCCTTCCAAGCCCTGCCATGTGTCCAAACAGTAGTTTTTTTTCTCACATATGAGGTATCGGCGTACTCAATAGAAATTGCACAACAAATTATTTGTTGCTATTTTCTCCTGTTACATTTATAAAAATGCTACATTTGGGACTAAAATTTCATTTTTGTGGGGAAAATGTGATTTTTTTATTTTCACGACTCAATGTTATAAACTTCTGTGAAGCACCTGAGTGTTCAAGGTGCTCATCACACATCTAAATACATTCCTCGAGGGACTTAGCGGTCTAGATTCCAAAATGGGGTCACTTTTGTGGAGTTTCCAATGTTCAGGCATATCAGGGGCACTCCAAATGGGACGTACCGTAATGTCCGCTAATAATTACAGGAAATTTTACATTCAAAAAGTCAAATGACTCTCCTTCTCTTCCGTGCCCTGCCATGTGCCCAAACAGTAATTTTCTCCCGCATATGAGGTATTGGTGTACTCAATAGAAATTGCACATCACATTGTATGATGCTATTTCTCCTGTTACCCTTATGAAAATGCAACATTTTGGGCTAAAAAAACATTTTTGTGGGGAAAATGTAATTTGTCTTATTTTCGCGGCTCAGAATTATAAACTTCTGTTAAGCACATGAGAGTTCAATGTGCTCACCACACATCTAGATCAGTTCCCCGAGGGGTCTATTTTCCAAAATGGTGTCACATATTAGGGATTTTCACTGTTTAGGCATATCAGGGGCTCTCCAAATGAGACATGGCATCTGTTAATTTTTCCAGCAAATTTTGCATTCAAAAAGTCAAATGGCGCTCCTTCCCTTCAAAGCTTTGACATACACCCATATAGTGGTTTTCCCCCACATATGGGATATTGACATGCTCAGGAAAAATTTCACAACAAAATTTGAGGTACATTTTTTCCTGTTACCCTTGTGAAAACCAAAAAAATGGGTCTAAAGTAAATTTTTTGTGAGAACAAGTTAAATGTTCATTTTTTACAATTTTTTTCCACATTACAAAAATTTCTGTGAAGCATTTGAAATTTGATTTGAGCACTTTGAGTGGTGCAGTTTTGAGAATGGTGTCACTTGGATATTTTCTATTTTACAGACCCCTCAAAACAACTTCAAAAGTGAGGTGGTTCCTAATAGAATGGTTTTGTAAATTTTGTCTGAAAAAGAAGAAATTGCTGGTTAAATTTTAACCCTTATAACTTCCTAACAAAAAAATTGTTTCAAAAATAGTGCTGATGTAAAGCAGACATGTGGGAAATACGATTTATTAACTATTTTGTGTTTCAAATTTTGAAAATTGCAACATTTTCCAAATTTTTTGCCAAATGTCAGATTTTCTTGCAAATAAAAGCAAGTTTTGTTGAAGAAATTTTACCACTATCATGAAGTACAATATGTCACAAAAAACAGTCTCAGACATATCAGCAGTACTGACGAGGCCTCTGAAAACTAAAGAAAAGGAGGATCAATTGAGGATGGATTTGTTGCAATAAAGATATAAGTACGATGCCACATTCACACATTCAGTGTTTGGTCAGTATTTTACAGTATTTATAAGCTGGATGGATTATAAAAAATGACATATTCAGGGCAGCTGCAAGAATAAAATAAGAGAATAAACTTGTCACTTTTCACCTGGTGACAGATTTTCTTTGAATAGTAATGTACTTTTTAGTTCATCTTAGCCTAGAAATAATGCAGGATCTTTTTTTTTTTTCTTAAATTCATGTACAAATAAGTTGCTGTGTATGGTTTGGCGTGTTTCTTGCTGTTTCTTTCACATGCTTGTTCCCTGATGTACAGTTCCTGAGGTGAATGTCATATGTATAGCTGTGGTAACAACACTCCAGTCTCCCTCCAGCATAGATCTTCGCTGGCACTTTGAGTGAGCGAGCTTTCAAATAAATTTATGCTTGATGTTTTCCCATACATTTTTGTATGGCTAACAGTAGAGAATTACATCAGTCTTAGCTGGCAGTCATTTCGACATGACACTTGTCAGAATTGTGAGGTCTGGAAGTATGGAATATAAAACACTCATTAAATCCACAGAGAATCAAAATTTGAAGAGAACGAACAGCATTAGTAATAATAAAACCTGGCAGCAGTTTAATGCTTGTCTAGTTGTAGAGTACACTATTCAGTTTCTGCCAATAACTCAGGTTAATAATATCTGCATTTTGTTCAGTTATTATATATCAAGTCCTCCTGTAATACTTTTGTAAAAGGTATCTAAGTGTAATTTACTATTTTTGCTTTTTTTTTTATTTAGCATTTAAATTACATTTCATTTGTATTTCAGTCTATGTACACACAGAGTCAACGTCCTCAAAACTGCTTTAAAAACCCTTGAAAAATGCTTACTTTTCATTTCTATGGGAAAGTTACTTTTGTTTTTCATACTAATTTGAAAGTACTCCTATTGGCAGTGGATTAATCTCTGTGCTGTCCAGTCCTCTAAGGCTACTTTCACACATCAGAATATTTCATAAAACCGGATGTGACGGATCCGTTTTTCTGCCGGATCCGTCTTGTTCTTGACAGACAAAACCGGATCCGTCTCATCCGGTTAATCCGGTTTTTGTTCCGTTTTTCGACGGATTACGCCGGATCCGGTTTTTAAAATCGCCCCTTGTGGCCTTCCGAACGGGATTGGCTACTGAAAAACTATATAGAGCGTGTTTCTACAGCCCTTCTTTGACAGGTTGTAGAGGAGAAAGTGCAGGTTGGAGAGAAGAGCAAGTTACTGGCGAAGATGGATGTTGTGATTGGAAATATTTTGAAGAATTTGGCGGATTTTACAGCGGAGGCGAATCGTTTGAGGGTGATTGTTCTGGAGCAGGAGAGAGCGAGACAGCAGCGCATCAGGCATCATAGACGACGTTTGTGGATCCACCCCATCACAGCCAAGAGAATGACGCGTGGGGTCTATTCTACACTCTGCATGGACCTTAGACGAAACCCGGATAAATTTTTTGGATATGTTCGGATGAGAATGGAGAATTTTGATTACTTGGTGGAGCACATTGCACACCTCATAAGAAAAGTGTACACCTATTGCCACTTCTCTGTTTCACCCGCAGAGCGTCTGATGGTGACTTTAAGGTAAGCCACATTTATTGGATGTGCTCGCGTCAGAGCACACTTTCACTGCAATCTTGTTGGTGGTAGTTTGTATCTCCAAGTGTTATAGCTGAGTTTTGGTATGTAATGCTGTGATTTTAAACTAATTGATTGTTTTTTAATTCCCCACAGATTTCTTGCAACTGGAGAATCCCTTTCGTCACTGCATTTCCAGTACAGACTCGGGATTTCCACCATATCTGGAATAGTGAAGTACACATGCCGTGCACTGTGCGACTCCTTAGCTGAAGAGTTTTTACCAGAGCCCACAACAGAGAGGTGGATTGAAATTTCAGAAAAGTTTCAACAGATATGTCAGTTTCCGAACTGCTTGGGCGCTGTGGACGGGAAACATATCCGCATTGTAAAGCCAGCCGGATCGGGATCGGAATATTTCAATTACAAGAAATATTTTTCAATTGTCCTCATGGCCATCGCTGACGCGGAATACAAATTTATTGCTGTTGATATTGGGGCCTATGGCCGCTCCAATGACTCTCAAGTTTTCAAGCTGTCTGCCATGGGGCGTAAACTGTATGGAAACACCTTCCAGTTCACACCCCCTAGACCGCTGCCGCAAACATCTGGTCCACCTATGCCATTTGTCTGTGTAGGGGATGAAGCCTTCCAGCTGTCAGAACACCTTTTGAAACCGTACTCTAGCAGAGGATTGACAAGAACAAAACGCATTTTTAATTACCTCCTCACAAGAGCAAGAAGAATGGTTGAATGTACCTTTGGTATTCTGACAGCCAAATGGCGGGTCCTATTGACTGCGATCAGCCTCAAGACAGAAACTGTGGATGAGGTGATCAAAGCTTGCGTGGTACTCCACAATTTTGTTATCTGCAAGGAACCCATTTCCATTGAGGACACCTCTGAAGAAACCACCTTGCAAGATTACCATGACATTACCACTAGAAGTTCTGTGACGGTTTCAGTAATGAGGGACAATTTTGCACTATACTTTATGTCACCTCAAGGCAGAGTACACTGGCAGGATGACAGAGTGTGAAAGATTTGTGCCCTTAACCAAACTTGTGTACCTTCTGTACCAACAGTATATACCTTTGCCTACCAAAGTTGGCTATCTTGTCATGGTCTTACTATTTTTACCTTTAGGCCACATGTGTGTACCTGGTTGTGTTTTATGCAAAGTATTTCACCTTGTAACAAAAGTTATGTACATTGTTAGGAAATCACCAACAATAAACACAACTTTTTAGGTGAAATATTTTGCTTCAAACACAACCAGGAACACAACTGTGGCAAAAAGCTAAAATTTACCCACAGTTATATACCTGGTTTTGAATACCTTTTTACCTTTGAAATACCCTGTATTTAACCTTTTTTTTAAACATAGTTCGTCGCAGAAAGAAATGACAGACAACCATTGTGAAACGATAATTTAACTTTTATTTAAAATATTTTTTTTTTGTAAAATGTTTTTAATGTGCAAAAAACTTTTTTAATAAAGGTTTTAAAACCAATAGGCATTTTTATTAAAAAACACATTATAAATCTGTGTAGTGTGGGGTGGAAATACTGCTGGAGGGGCTGCGGGACACTTCGACACTGGGAGTGTGGAGAAAGGACTGGGATCGTGGTGGGGAAGGAACAGTTAGAGGTGAAGGTGTGGAAAAAGCTACAGAATGGGTGGACATGTGGGAGGCAGAAGAGGTGGTGGGCGGTGGAGTGGAGGGTTGGGCAGGGACTGTAGGAGCAGATGATGTTGATGGCAAGTTGTATGGGGAAGGAGTTTGGTACGGGGAAGGAGTTTGTTACGGGGCAGGTTGCTGGAAGTGGGGAGATGTCTGGTACTGGGGAGGTTGCTGGTACTGGGGAGGTTGCTGGTACTGGGGAGGTTGCTGGTACTGGGGAGGTGGCTGGTGCTGGGGAGGTGGATGGTATGTAATAGGAGGGGGAGGATGGAAAGTGGCTGGAGGGGGTGCAGGTGGAGGAACTACTGGGGTGGGAGGAGGAGGTTGGGAGGTAACGTGGTGGAGAGCACCGTGGCATGAATGCATTACATGCATCTGCTGGGTAGGAGAGAGCGTTTCCATGCGCTCCACAACAGACCTGAAAAAGGTGTGGTTTGGCGAAGATCTTGCTTCTGAATGCATGGTTTGCAGAAGTGTCTTCACCTCCAGAATTCTGGAGTTGATCTGCTGAAAGCCTGCGGAGATTTGCTCTGACAAGACTTTTAGACAGTTCTGGAAAGATGCATTCAGATGCAAGAACTCTGGCGCATAAGTATTTTCCTGACCCCTCTGCCGCTGCCGCCCAGTACCCGCAGGTGTACTAGAGGTGGCAGGGGCAGAAGGGTGGGGTAAAAGGAAAGCGATCTCCTCACCAGCAGCTTCATGTAATGTAGGCGGCCACGATGCTCCTGTGCTGGTGGATGGGACAGATGGGTCGAATGTGTGGGAAGGCTGGGAAGGTGCAGATGTACCGGGGTGGTCGAAGTGTCCCTCGGTGCCGGTCTCCTCAGGGATCGCCTCAGAAGGGTCCAATCGTGCAGGCTCCCGAGTGCTGCTCACCGTGCTTTGGAATAAAGAGAAAAAAAAACAATTAAAATAGTGACGTGGTATGGCCCTGGCTGAAAAAAAATTGTTACATCTAAACATTTTTTTTCACATGTGGTGTGTAATATTTACCTTCTGGTGACCATTGTTTCCCGGAGGAACGATAGGGCTTGTGCGTACTTGTACTTGCTCCTGCGTCCTCCAGATCCACACGGGGCCCGCATCTCTTTATTGAACTCCTTCTTGAAACAATCCCTCACAGACCGCCACCACTTCACAATTCTGTCCCCTGAAACGAGAAAGGAGTGGTTAGTATACAACATCAGTGTTTCCCAAACTCCAGTCCTCATGGTCCCCAGGGGTCATGTTTTCAGGATTTCCATAGTAAATGGAAATCCTGAACACATGATCCGTGGGGACCACGAGGACTGGAGTTCGGGAAACACTGGTTTACATCAAGCAACCGGTACTGTATATACTTACGCTCTTTAATCTGGGCCCGAGCATCGAGGTCCTCCCAGCGGTCCACAAGGAGCGAACAGATTTCCTCCCAGAGTCGTCGGGTAACGATCAGGTCAGCATGGCGGCGGTCAGCCATATTCCATAGCGGCTCCCTTTCTCTGACGAGATCGATGAGGTGGTCCACTACAATCCCTCCATCCTCACCGTCAGAGTCGGGAGCACGCAGTGAAGGATGTTAAAGAAAAAGACAAAAATAACATAATTAGCCTCCACAAAAGAAATGAAATAAAAAGTGCAAAAAAAACAAAGCAAAAATATTATACTTACACGCTGGTGACCGCCGCATCGCTGTCGCCGACGACCCTGGGAGGCACTGCGAGGACCTCTTGGCCGAGCACCAGATTGGGAAGACTTGAGAAGAAAAGAAAAAATTTTATGTCTTTGGATGTAGGCATTTGTTTGCTGTGTGTGGTCTGCAGAACATTGTTTTCTATGTGTTGTGTGTAGTGTGATGTTTTGTGTTTCTGCGTTTGATGCAAAAAACTTACCAATTGTGAGCCCACTCCAGGTGTCTGTCCACCCCTTCCTTCTTCTTCTGGGAGCTCCTCTTCAGCTTGTGATTCCTGTTTTGAAATAAAAGGCAATGAATAGACATATATTACAGAGATGATGGATTTTGGAAATAAAAACTTACCGTCAAATGCTGACGATGCGAGGGAGGGCTCCCAGAAGAAGATGTGCTGTCTTCCTGCTGGCCAGACTCCATGCCTGTGGGTGGTGTTACTGCTGCTGCCAGTGCTGCCAGTGTTGCCACTGTTGCTGCTGCTGCATCTCTTGGGTGGCTGTTGAATAAAGAGAAACAAAGGGCCAATGAATATCTTGATATTCCATGGCCCTAGTTTGGAGGAATGGGGGATTTGATAATTACCATCTCTCATCTGCTGCTGGACTCCCCTCCCGTTGTTCAGCATGCTGCTCCATTTGGGGTGGTGGTGGTGCTGATGGTGCTGCTGCAGTGGTCTCCTGCCTTCTCCTGCGCCTGGTTCCTGTCTTGGGTGGCATGTTGGGTGTGGCTGAGGGTCCCATTGTCATGCTTTTATATATGTGTCTTGTGGGCAGAGCTACTGAGCATGCTCAGACCAAAAAAAACGGATCCGGCGCATTGCGGCGCTCATAGGCTTTCATTGTGTGAAAAAGCCGGACACGCCGGATCCGGCGTGTCCGTCTTTTTCGCCGGAGACAAAATACGTTACAGTAGCCGTTTTTTCCAGACGCCGGATCACGACACATTGCCGGATCCGGCGAAAACCGGATGAAACGCATGGCCATCCGGCTCGATCCGGCTCTAATGCAAGTCAATGGGGGGGAAACCGGATCCGGCATTGCATTTCACCGGATCCGGTTTTTGTCAAAAGTGCCGGATCGCGTCTGATGGCGAAAACCTGATGTGTGAAAGAGGCCTAACAGTGAATATACATTTATTCAGGAACAAAGATGACAGCTTACAAATTGTCTTTCTTATAGCTTAGGATCTTAGCACCTTGTCTGTCAGCTACACACAGTGAACAGGAACTTCCCATTTTTTTGTTTTGTTTTTTTAACAGTGCTTTACCGGCAATATAACACTATTACTGGAGACAGAAAACCATGCACAATTAAACAGTAGTGAATAGTAGTTGTTGCAATTAGAGTTGAGCGACTTTGGTCGGATCAGGTTTCATGAAACAAAATTTGTTTCAAATGAAACTGGTCTGACTAGGGCAAACAAAGTCGGAGTTTTGCCCGAAACCCGACCCCAATGCAAGTCAATGGGAAATAAAAGTCGGCATAGAGCGGATGACATTCATCCACTCAATGCCGACTTTTATTCCCCATTGACTTGCACTGGGGTCGGGTTTCGGACGAAACTCCGACTTTTTTTGCCCTAGCTGGACCAGTTTCATCTGAAATAAATTTTGTTTCATGAAACCTGATCCGACCAAAGTCGCTCAACTCTAGTTGCAATATATACAATAATAAGCATTATTCCAACACACCCATTCAACAACTCCTTAACCTGTTAGTCCCATAATGGTCCTGAATTCTTCAAATTTTGCTCTTGGAAGTGGCTTTGTCATAGCATTGGTTATCATCTGGTTAGTCTCGCAATAAACAATCTCAATTATGTCACGTTCTAAGAAATCATGCAGATGATAGTGTATAACTTCAATGTGTTTGGTTCTCATATTGATCTTTCTATGCATACAAGTTTAATGATCCCAGCAAAGAGCAAACAGATGAACGGCAAACTAGGCACACAAATCATCACATTAACAGATGGAGCTATTTATCTGAAGTATTGCGGTATATATTTCAGTCAAAAAACGGAGGTGATTGCATGAAAAAACATGAATATTTCAATATGAAATGAAAAAAGAAATATGCAGCACTCACCAATAAAGCTGAAAAACTGTGTGTCTTTATTTCACATGAATTCCATCAACAGGTATGTGGACATGCAGGACGTTAGAGGAATGCTAGGGCAGGGAGGTGCCGTACAACGGCCGTTTCGTGGAAAGAAACTGGGTCCCCCAATCTGACACCACATCAGAGGGAACACCGTGAAGCTTCACAATCTCATTTATAAACACCTGAGCAAGAGTCTTGGCATTCAGAAGTTCCGGTAATGCGACAAAATGAAACATCTTACTGAACCTATCTACAACCACCAAAACCACAGTCTTGCCTGCAGATACCGGTAGGTCAGTAATAAAATCATGGACAAGTTCATCCATGGCCTGCTGGGAAAAGGTAGCGGAAGAAGAGTACCAGACTGACGGATAAGCGATACCTTAGAGTGCATGCAGATACTACAAGCAGATACATGTACAACCACATCCCAATGCAACCCTGGCCATCAAAAATGAAGAGAAAGGAGGTCCACAGTTGCTTACCACCTGGATGGCCGGCAAGCACAGAGTTGTGATGTTCCTTAATTACTTTATGGTGCAGATTAGATGGTACAAATAACCTTCCTGAAAGGCAGGAGGCCAGAGCATCCTCCTGAGCCTCCAACACCTCACCCTCCAGCTCAGGGTACAATGCCGAAATGACCATCCCCTCCTGCAAATCAGAATCGAGGCAGGGTTCTCATGGTCACCACTACCAGGGAAGCTCCGGGGCAAAGCATAAGCCTTGACATTTTTACCCCTGGACGGAAAGTGACAACAAAATTGAACCTAGTAAAAAAGCAGGGACCATCTAGCTTGCCTAGGGTTAAGATGTTTAGCTGAGCAAAGACATGAGAGATTCTAATGGTTAGTAAAAACAGTAATGGGATGTCACCATTCTTCAAATGCCAGTTTAATAGCCAAAAGTTCTATATTGCCCACATCATAATTTCTCTCAGCCGAAGACAATTTTTTAGGCCAGGTTCACATAGTGTTAACCAGCCTTATCAATGCATAGCGTTGACGGGCTGCGTTAACGCTATAGCGTAACGCGAAATGCATTATGCTATACCGCTAGCGCTGATGATTCATCAGCGCTAGCAGTGACATGCTATGACCACTAGAGCTGATGAATTATCAGCACTAGCTGTGACAGAGCCTCAGACACTGCAGCCCACGTCCGAGGCTCAGTCAGTACTTAACGGCACATGGTGAATGTGTGCTGCTTTACGGCATACGTCGTGATACGCTAGTTAATGGGAGGCTATGGCAGCATTAACAGACTGCGTTACACCGCGCTATACCGTGGTGTAACACAGTCCGTTAAACGGACTTCCATAGCGCAGTAGGAACCCGGCCTTAGAAAAGAAAGTGCATGGACACCATTTACCTGGGGACTGACCCTGAGTCAATACAGCCCCAACCCCCACCTTCAATGCATCAACATCCACAACAAAGGGTTAGGAAACATCAGGTTGAGTGTGTATAGGCTGTGGCAAAACAGGAAAAAGCCTGCAGGGCGGCATCTGACCAATATGGAAAAATCAGTCCCCTTCCTTGTCATGTCAGTAAGGGATTTCCCAACTACAGAATAATTTTGGATGAATTTCTGGTAAAAATTTGTAAAGCCCAGAATATGTTGTAGAGACTTCAGGTTCTCAGGATGGTCCCAATCAAGGACAACACAGACCTTCTCCGGATCCATCCGAAAACCCGAAGATGACAACAGGTACCCCAAAAACTGTACCTCCTGGATGGCAAAAACACATTTTTCTAGTTTGGCATATAGCTTGTTATTCCTTAATATTTGCAATACCTGTTTAACATGCCCCCATTGTGTCTCAAAATCTGGTGAGTAAACAAAAATAGACCACCACAAACCTACCCACCAAATGATGAAAAATATAATTAATGAAATGTTGGAAAACTGCAGGTGCATTGGTCAGACGGAAAGGCATGACTAGACTCTCAAAGTGACCCTCAGGGGTATTGAACGCTGTTTTCAATTCATCCCCTTCTCTGATACTAACCAGGTTGTAGGCCTTGCTTAAATCCAACACCGTACAGCTCTAACGACCTGACTGAAAAGATCCGGAATCAGAGGAAAAGGGTATGGATCTCGGATGGTAATCTGATTTAATTCCCGGAAATCTAAACAGGGATGTAGACCGCCATCTTTTTTCTTCTCAAAGAACTTTGCCACCACGGGAGAAGATGAGGGTCAAATATGTCCCTTCTCCAGATTTTCCACAATGAAATCCTTCGTGGCTTGTCTCTCAGGGCCAGAAAGATTATAAGGTCTGGACTTTGGAAGTTTAGCGCTGGGGGTCAGGTTAATAGGACAGTTGTATGTATGGTGAGAAGGGAAATCCTGACACCCCCTTTCAGAAAAAATGTCCTCAAAATCCAACAAAAATGAATGTACAGTTACTGTAGAGACTGTAGAAAGGTAACTATTTAAACCGTTCTCATGGCAGTAATCTCAATGATCTCCCTGGCTTGCCAATCCACCAAAGGATTATGTTTCACCAACTAGGGAAAACCCAATAAAATTGGGGTGGGATGATGGTCCAAGACATAGCAAGGAATTATCTCACAATGAATCGACCTCACTCTCAGTCTTACATTATGTACAATTTGAGTCAGAGCTTTCTGTGCAAGTGGCACAGAGTCGATGACAAAGATGCGAATGGGCTTAACTAAAGTACAGCAAGCCAGCCCATGAGTTCTAGCAAATTCAGCATCAATCATTCTGACTCCAGCTCCACTGTCAACAAACACAGAAATCTCCTCGATTTAGCTCTCCAGCAGCACCTCTGCTGTCCGGATAAACCGGGAACTGCAGGTTAACAATAAATGCACCCCTTGCTTATTCAACTCCAGACTACCAAGGGTTAAAAGATTAATCAGCCAATGAACAGAATCAGCACATTAGTGAAACCACCAATGACCCTCATAGTTGAAAATAATCAGCTGATCACATGCGCCATGATAGCAGGACAGTCACAAGACAAAGATTGTGAGGAAACCTCAAAAAACACGACCAAGCTGTCCACAAATCACTAGAGTTGACTGAAACGGGTCGGTCATATTCAAAAGTCGGCGACTTTCGCTGAAGTCGGGTTTCATGAAATGAAACCCGACCATAGCCTGAGGTTGGCGTGAGGTCGGCCACGAGGTCTTAGCATTAGGGAGAGGTTGCTGCTGCTGATTCAGAATAAGGGAGAGTGTTAGGCAGGTAAGAAGAACCAAAAAACTGCTTCTGCTGTTAGCGATTTCCACTTACAACACAACACTTTTTGTGCAGTGGCAGGGGAGGCTCTATTTTTGTGCATCAGCTCTGTTGGTTATTAGGCTGCCTTATAAGGCTCCCTGATAGTGTAGCTGCAATGCTGTTTGCACACTGCTGTGCAAACTGCTTTTTTAAAAGCAAAAATACTTTTCTTCCTCTTTTCTGCACAGTTACCAAACGTTCATTTTTCCACCCTTGTGTGTGCAGCAGTCCTGCTTATTAGGTTGCCTGCGTCCATACTTGGACTGTGAGCATCATTGTCAGCGTTCTTAAATCTCTAGTGAGATCCAAATTCTCACCAATCCTATAGACACCCTCCACCTTGTCATACACCATCCAATTTCAGCCTGTTACATTGAGGTGTAATCTCTCCTGGGCCTGAGACAATAGTTCTGCGTCCTCAAATCTATAGTGAGATTCAAATTCTCACCAATCCTATAGACACCCTCCACCTTGTCATACACCATCCAATTTCAGCCTGTTACATTGAGGTGTAATCTCTCCTGGGCCTGAGACAATAGTTCTGCGTCCTCAAATCTGTAGTGAGATCCAAATTCTCACCAATCCTATAGACACCCTCCACCTTGCCATACACCATCCAATTTCAGCCTGTTAAATTGAGGTGTAATCTCTCCTGGGCCTGAGACAATAGTTCTGCGTCCTCAAATCTATAGTGAGATTCAAATTCTCACCAATCCTATAGACACCCTCCACCTTGTCATACACCATCCAATTTCAGCCTGTTACATTGAGGTGTAATCTCTCCTGGGCCTGAGACAATAGTTCTGCGTCCTCAAATCTGTAGTGAGATCCAAATTCTCACCAATCCTGTAGACACCCTCCACCTTGTCATACACCATCCAATTTCAGCCTGTTAAATTGAGGTGTAATCTCTCCTGGGCCTGAGACAATAGTTCTGCGTCCTCAAATCTATAGTGAGATTCAAATTCTCACCAATCCTATAGACACCCTCCACCTTGTCATACACCATCCAATTTCAGCCTGTTACATTGAGATGTAATCTCTCCTGGGCCTGAGACAATAGTTCTGCGTCCTCAAATCTATAGTGAGATTCAAATTCTCACCAATCCTATAGACACCCTCCACCTTGTCATACACCATCCAATTTCAGCCTGTTACATTGAGGTGTAATCTCTACTGGGCCTGAGACAATAGTTCTGTGTCCTCAAATCTATAGTGAGATTCAAATTCTCACCAATCCTATAGACACCCTCCACCTTGTCATACACCATCCAATTTCAGCCTGTTACATTGAGGTGTAATCTCTACTGGGCCTGAGACAATAGTTCTGCGTCCTCAACTCTATAGTGAGATTCAAATTCTCACCAATCCTATAGACACCCTCCACCTTGTCATACACCATCCAATTTCAGCATGTTACATTGAGGTGTAATCTCTCCTGAGCCTGAGACAATAGTTCTGCGTCCTCAAATCTATAGTGAGATTCAAATTCTCACCAATCCTTTAGACACCCTCCACCTTGTCATACACCATCCAATTTCAGCTTGTTGACCATCCAATTTCAGCTTGTTGCATTGAGGTGCAATCTCTACTGGGCCTGAGACAATAGTTCAGCGTCCTCAAATCTATAGTGAGATTCAAATTCTCACCAATCCTATAGACACCCTCCACCTTGTCATACACCATCCAATTTCAGCCTTTTACATTGAGGTGTAATCTCTACTGGGCCTGAGACAATAGTTTAGCGTCCTCAAATCGATAGTGAGATTCAAATTCTGAGTAGGTCAAGAAAGTACTCATCCTCTCATCCGCATACACTGGCTTTGAACGCCCACATTGCCAAACTAATCTTGCTAGAGATGATGCCCTACCGGTTGGTTGAAAGCAAAGCTTTCCGCGAGCTCATGGCCTACGCAGTACCACACTATGACCTACCCAGTCGGCACTTCTTTTCGCGAAAAGCCATCCCAGCCCTCCACGTGCATGTGAAAGACCGCATTGTCCATGCACTCAAGCAATCAGTGAGTGAAAAGGTGCACCTCACAACAGATGCATGGTCCAGTAGGCATGGCCAGGGCCATTACATGTCCATCACTGTGCACTGAGTTAATGTGGTGGTTGCAGGGTCCACAGGGGACAGCGGTGGTGGAACAGTGCTGCCTAGCCCACGGTATAGGAAACAGTTGGCTGTAGGCGTTCGACCCTCCTCCTCCTCCTCCAGAAGCGAAAGCTCATCCACAGAGCGCAGTCGCATGAGAACTCCATTTGCAGCTGCCAGTGTTGAACACAAGGTGTCCCACTATCGAACAGCTAGTGGTAAGCGACATCAGGCTGTGTTGAAGATGATGTGATTGGGCGACAACAGACACACCGCGGAAGGACTGGCAGACTACTTGCAGCGACTAACTGAGTCATGGCTGGGCAGTCTACATCTTGAGGCAGGCAAGGTAGTTAGTGATAACGGCAGGAATTTTGCGGCAGACATAGCCCTTTCAAAACTCAGACACATGCCTTGCCTGGCTTACACCTTGAACCTGGTGGTGCAGTGCACACGGCTGGTAAGCGCAGACGACGCCACCATAGGCATGAGCATCCCACTTATGCGTCTGCTCATGCAAACTTTGACGCACATTAAGGAGCAGGCGTCTGCAGCCGAGGAGGAAGAGGAGGAGGGAAGCCTTGATGACAGTCAGCCATTGTCTGCTCAGGGAAGTCTCGTGGGCGAGGTGGAGGAAGAAGAGGAAGAGGAGGAGGATGATGGGAATGATTATTTTGGGGAGGAGGATGCTTCTCAGGGAAAAGAAAGAATGTTGGCGTGGCAAGGTCAGGTACAGGGTTTGTGCGTGACTGGAGGGATGTTGATTTGCCAGAAAGTGCTCCTCCACCCAGCACAGTGCATCATTGACACCTGGAACATTGGCCACATGTCTGATTATGCCTTGCAGATCCTAAAAAGGGACCCCCGCATTGCCAAAATGAGGAACGATGACGACTACTGGTTGGCCAGCATCCTGGATTCACGCTATAAAGGCAAATTCCAAAACTTCATGCCACAGGAGAACCTAGAGCTAATATTGGTTAACAAACAAGCAACTCTGGTAAACCGTTTGTTTGAGGCTTTCCCAGCACACTGTGGTGGTGATGTTTTTCCAACGAGCCGTAGGGGGCAACATGGAAGAGGTGTTCATGGTGCACACAGCCGAAGTGGCGTTGGATACAGGGGTTTCATGACCATGTTGTGGACTGACTTTTCAAGTACCGCTCACACGACTGGTAATACTGCATCGATCGAAAGTGACAGGAGACAGCAGTTGTCAACTATGGTAACAAACTGCTTCTCCTCCCATATCGATGTTCTCCCTCACCGGTCATTCCCCTTTGACTATTGGGCCAGTAAACTTGACACCTGGCCTGAATTGGCACAATATGCCTTATAGGAGCTCGCTTGCCCTGCTGCTAGTGTGTTATCTGAACGAGTCTTCAGTGCTGCTGGATCAATCATGACAGAAAAAAGGACCCGTCTGTTGACCCAAAATGTTGATGATCTAACCTTCATTAAAATGAACCATGCATGGGTTTCAAAGGATTTTGTCCCACCCTCCCCTGCTGACAAGGAGGTTGCCAGAAAAATGGCTTGCTTTTGTCCTCCTCTTCCGCGGACTTCTCCAATTACTCCATTTGCAGCTGCTGAATGTCCAGCATCAACATATGCCATTTTTTCCACCTCCCTAACTGGGCTGCCTCCCCCCACAGGGCCGGGGTCACCACGTCGTGCACGCACCTGTGCGAGTGCCGTTGCCCTGAACAGGTGGGTGGGCACACTCTTTGACAACGGCACTGGCACAAGGTCCCTCATAGTAGAATCAATTGTCTCTGATGGTGGGGGTGCACACCCGCCGTCAGACATACCGCCGCCCATGAGTGGGCCCCCCTGCTTGCTGAGGGCACCAGCACTTGCAATACTTTCCTCTCCCTGCTCCACGACTGTGTTGTCTGGCCTGTTAAATACTTCACTGGGACTGCCAATACAAATTTGGTGAAATGATAGATGATGGTTAAGACGTAGCTATGCCCTGTCCTGCTGGGCTCTATCTTCAGATGATCAATGGCTTCCATTTGTTATGGACGTCGACTCACAATGAGATGCAGTGGTGGTTTATCATCAGCTTTCACGGTTTTCCGACTCACAGACGTGTGACATTCCTGCCCACATTTTTAAATGTGTCCTCTCATGCCAATCCAATAGAATCGCCTACGGCCTGTGGCTTATGTCTTTTGCACTCCAAAGTTACCTGACAGATCATGATAGGCAGTGAGGACAATGTCTACATCTGTCCCTGTGATCACAATTTGATGGAGATGAGTAACGGTGATAGGTTCCATGGTACTGCGATACAGCAAACCTTTCTTCACAAGAAATGTTTTCGCTGTCTCCACAGACAAAGTAATTGAGGATCAGCATCGCCTCTGAGAATTATCCCGGGAATTTTTACCGTGATTAGTAATTCCAAAATTTTTGCAATCAGTCGACTTTCCGTCTGTACTTGTATCCATCTCGTTTCCTCTTGTGGAGAGTCTGGACTGTCTTACTGAGACTGAAATATATATGAAGATTGAAAAATACCCCAACAGTGTATGCTGGTGTACGCTTTGAATACATAACCCTTTTTCTACTTTTAGATTCTTGTCTATTCCATACTGAGGCTGTGAGTGTTTTTGTCGGACTCCGGAAATGTACACGCAGATTTTTAATGTTTAAACTATGCTATATATACCTGCTATCCAGTGATACTGTACCCTTTCTAAACTTTCTACAATCATGTTGAATCCATACTGGGCCTGAGACCCTCTGAGTCTGCCTCCTGATATATAGACATAGGTTTTTAATGTTTAAACTATGCTATATATATGTGGCACCCCTGAGGCTTCAGTCGCCACAGAGGTACTGCACCTTCTCCTAAGGTGTAGTGCCCCACCATCCAGGTAAGGTGGGAACTCCTGACCACACTCCACACCTGCATTCCACACACAGGATAGTTCAGTGGGGCCACCTAACAGCTTCAGGCTGGGGGTTAGCAGAGCACCCCTCGTGGAACCCTGCTTCGTAACACAAGATGTGCTGGGAGGCGGGAGGAGTGAGATGATATAAAAGAGTGGGAAGAGTGAGAGTTTGTGGGTTAGTTAGAGAGAGAAGAGTGAAGATGGGCGTCTGAAGGACGTGCTGCAGCAGGTCCCAGTGATCTGGGCTGCTGGCACGAGAAAGACCAGAGAAAGAGACTGATAAGATTGATAACCTAACCTTCCAAGAGAGAGATAGAACAGATAGGAACGAAGGAGAATAGAAGGATGGTGGGAAGCTGGTTGAAGAAAGATAGAGAACCCTTCCAGTCCAGAGCGCAAAGGCCGGGGACCGGTCCCCGAGGTTGATTGGATCTTTATGTCCGGCAACAGACACCGGAGGAGTAGTGAGCCACTAACGCCTTGCTCCCATCATAGACTTGGGACACAACAGCAACTGAATAGAGAGCCGGGACGCAGAGAGGAGTCCCCAAAGCAGGATACAGCTGTCTGTCATACAAGTAGAGACTAGGAACACCTAGAGAGAGGCATTCCAGGGTAACTAAGCACTGGAGTGCTTCGCACCTAAAGGCGCATTGGAGGAGTCATTCAGTAAGGTACATATTGGCAGAGTGTGGAAGGGAGAATCCTATCTGGCCTGGAGGTTGGCTGGAGCCCTGGCCTGGAGAGCACAGTACGGAGGCAGGCGTGTGTGTGTAAACTGCAAACAGAGAGTAAAGCCTTGGAACCGCACACCCTGGTGTCCTCCAGTTATTCCAGCACCGCTACACCTGGATAACCACATCTATACCATTCTGTGCCTCTCCTCATCCATTGCACCTACACTGCCCTGGGACTACAGCTCCACCTGTGGGGAGCTACACCATCTTTGCTGCACCACACCATCAGTCCCAGCGGATCTGCACGCAGCGTTGGCTCAACATTTTACTTGCCAAACACCACGGGTGGCGTCACAAACTATTCTAATAAACTTTAACACCATTAACATCACCTCCATTGATATTGGGCGCCCAGGGCCACAGACCGGGTCACCGCTGCTGTGACACACATTCCCCCTGACACCGGCCCGGTACCGAGTACCCCGCTGCCCTGGGTGTGAGGGGCGACCCAATTTTGGCGTCACGAACAGGATGACGAGACCCGATGCCATCTGTGTGCCTTGGATTTACAACTTTTGAAAATGTGCAGAAGACCAAATTTAATAGACTGAAAATGGACATTAGAAATGGCCGCTGGTGCGGAGAAGAAGGGCGTGAAGAGATGAGAGGTCCTAAGAAAAGACCGCGAAGAGTCTTGGGCCTTTCCTGCCTGAACTACTATGTGACAGATGCATGGCCCACCTCCCGAGGGGTTTGTATACTGGCTTGGTATGGAGGTAATGGAAGAAGACGCCGCCCCAGGAAGGAGGAGCAGAGGAAGCCAGTGGCGAGCAGAAGGGCGGAGCAAGGAGAAAAACGCCAGAATGCCATTTTGGAGAGTGAGGGAAGGAGGCCTGCGGAGCGCGGGGAAGTGCAAACCCCCGGTGCCATGGCTGACGGCTCCAACCCTGAAACTGGCATGAGTTGCCGGCAGCTACAGGATGAGATCACGGAACTGAATACTCGTCTGCAGCTAAGAAGAGAAGCGCTGGAGAGGCTGAGAAGGCAGCGCGCCCCAGCGGGGCCTACACCAGTGGTACCCCCTCCATCGGTACCTGTCGCTACCACACCGGACTGTCCCCGGGCAGCGCTGACCTACACATCTACCCTGACCGTGCGGTTGAGCACCACCTGCCCGGAGAAGTTATCAGAGAACCCGGGGGTGGAAGCGGAGCTCCCGCCTGGACCTGGTGCAGCTGCGCCGGTCCCCACCGAGACCTCTGCGGATCCAGAGTCCGCACCTGCTCCTTCATCACCTGCACCGAAGCAGAGGCCGCATCGCTGGGAGACCTCAGGTATGTCCGGCACCCCTTCACCCAAGAAGACCCGGGGTTGCCCCTCCGTTGCAGCGGCCGGCCAGGTTGTACTAGACCTGGTCTGGGACCGGGAAGCCAGTCCCCGAGAGGAGACACCGGGACCCCCAACGGTGGTACCGCAGGCCCCAGTAGGCAAAAGCAGGTCCCGTGAGGAGGAGGAGCAGAATGAGGCCTATTGCCGAGCCACCATAAAAAACCTGGCAGCTGAGTACCGGGAGAGGGAGCAGAGGAGATTGGCTGTACTGGGCCCGGATCTGAAGAGAAAAGAGAGGACCCGTGCTGGGCATTACAGTTCCCAGGATGCCGCAGGATGGGGGCAGGTCCTTAACGTCAATCAAGAACGGGGGTTTGGATTTATTGCAGACCCCAAGAGGATAAGTGACTTATTCTTTAGCCGGAGGGACGTTGAATCCCACTTGCCCTAAGGACACCCTAAAAGAAACCTGCAGCCTGGGGAGTATGTCACCTTCACTCGTCATGAGGGGCTCAGGGGATGGTACTCCCTGAATGTACGACGTATCCCTGGAGAATTTATTGAGCAGTACCTGCCAAAGAGATCTGTTAATGCTCCTCCACCTACAGTTACCACCCAAGCTGCTCAGGTGCATAGGAATCCAACAATTACCACGTCAATTCCAACCCGGTGTCATGTCGGACGCTGTTCACACCACAGCATCCGGCAGGCAGAGGTAGTTCCACCTCCAGCCACTATAGCCTCAGTGGCGCCGGTTTGATCTTCAGGCTCTCGGGGGTTAATCCTGCTGGAGACCAGGTTGGAAGGTTAGTCACGCCCACGGTCTTTAAATAGTCATACTGGCATATGGGCGTCGCCGATTATAGCTTGTGTTTCATACCAAGTGGTTCCGGTCTGGAGTGGAGGTGTTCAAGAGAGAGAGATTCATATCTGGTGTCGTATGATCCGTCGTTATCCTTTCTCCTTCCCATATTTGTGTTTAGTTGTGCCCTGTTCACATTACTGTTTATTCCTGTGTGTGTGCGGCGCAGTGCAGTTTAAGTTCTCCCTGTCTGTCATTATTTGTGTGGGAGTTTTGGTGGTGTGACTCCTCACTGGGTGGAGGGTGGAGGGTTAAGTGCAGGGCTGAGCAGGAGATAAGGAAAGGTCGGAGGCTCAGGCATTTGCACCTTCAGCAAAAACCCTGGGTTGAGGGTCAGACAGGGTTTCCCCTAGTAAAAGGGACACCACAGGGGCCCCGGGTATTTCAGCCTTAGTTGAACTAAGCCCCCGTGACATTATAATCGGCCCACATTTTTTCAGGAGTTCATGGATCCATTAGATTCCATAACCCGCCAGTTGGCGGCGCTGTCCATACAGGTCTCCGAGTTGAAAGGGGCAGTTCAGCAGCAGGGCCTGGTAGTAGCAAAGGTGCAAACGGCATCTGCAGGTATCGGTGCAGAGCCGAAGTTTCCGCTGCCAGAACGATTTTCAGGCGATCGCAGCAAATTTGTCGTACTGCAAATTATACTTCCGCATGCGGCCAATATCCTCAGGTAATGAGGCCCAGCGAGTAGGGCTGGTGTTGTCATTACTGAGTGGTGACCCCCAAGCATGGGCATTTTCCTTACCAGCTGACTCTGCTACATTTCATTCGGTCGATAATGTTTTTTCTGCCCTCGGGCTCATTTACGATGACCCTGACCGACTGGCTCTAGCGGAATCTAAAATCCGCGCCCTCCGCCAGGGGGAGCGCTTGACAGAAGACTATTGTTCGGAATTTCGCCGCTGGGCTGTAGACACACAGTGGAATGACCCAGCACTGCGGAGCCAGTTTATTCATGGGGTATCAGGGAGGGTGAAACAAGCCCTCCTGATGTATGAGACTCCGGCATCATTGGAGTCTGCCATGAGTTTGGTGATACGTATTGATCGCCGTTTTCGTCAGGGGGCACAGGAGACGCTACCTCTGGGGGAAAACAGAGGTGCAGGTGTGGTTGAAGTAGATGAGTCCCCTGAACCTATGCAGATTGCTGGCGTGGCACAGGTTCAGCCTCGCGCTCCGGGATTCCGGAAGCCCGGAGCATGTTTCTACTGTGGTAAAGGAGGTCATTATGTTAACGTTTGCCCGGTACTACCTAAGAGGGTCACACCGGCGGAAAACTGTTAAGCTCAGAGGGTATGGAGGAGACCCAACTGAGCGTATGCATATCCTCCATGATGGTATCTCAATGTATGCTCCCTGCCAAGGTTATTATCGCCGGCAGAGAGCTACCTATATCAGTGTTTGTGGATAGCGGTTCCGCCACCAATCTCATAGATGAGGAGTTTGCACACACCGCCGGGTTTAAGATCGAAAAACTTCCTCACCCCATATAGGTGGTGACCATTAATGCTGTTCCCCTCCCTCAAGGGGAGATTACTGAGTTTGTGGCAGAGGTGAAACTCCACATTGGGGTCCTACATTCTGAGTCGGTTACATGTAGGGTCCTCCGTAATCTCCCAGCTCAAATGGTCCTGGGTTTTCCATGGCTGTCCAGGCACAACCCGGTAATTGATTGGAAAACTCAGGACATAGTACAATGGAGTGGTTTCTGCCAAGACAATTGCTTGGCCACATGTGTGTCCGCCGTGACGCCCAGCCTGCCGGAGGCTTTGCAGGATTTCGCGGATGTTTTCTCTGAGAAGGGTTGCTCAGAACTGCCTCCACATAGAGCCTATGACTGTGCTATTAGGTTAAAACCCGGGGCCAAATTACCTAAGGCCAGGATGTTTAATATTTCTGGTCCTGAGAGACAAGCTCTGAAAGACTACATCGCGGAGAGTCTGAGCAAAGGTCACATCCGGCCTTCGTCCTCGCCTGTAGCCGCGGGGTTTTTCTTCATTAAGAAGAAAGATGGGGGGTTACGCCCATGTCTGGATTTCCGAGAGTTAAACCAGATTACTATCCGTGATCCCTACCCAATGCCGTTGATCCCGGATTTGTTCAACCAGGTAGCGGGGGCGAAATGGTTTTCCAAGCTGGACCTCAGGGGGGCGTATAACCTCATAAGGGTCCGTCAGGAGGATGAGTGGAAGACGGCGTTTAACACTCCTGAGGGTCATTTTGAGAGTCTGGTTATGCCGTTTGGGTTGACCACCGCGCCTGCCGTTTTCCAACATTTTATTAATGATGTATTTGCTCATGTCCTGGGGAGATTTGTGATTGTATACCTGGATGATATCCTCATTTATTCTAGCGATCGGGACACTCATTTGGAGCATGTTAGGCAGGTGTTACAGTTGCTCCGGGAGAACCAGCTCTATGCTAAGCTGGAAAAATGTTTATTTTTTGTCCAGGAGTTGCCCTTTTTGGGATATATTGTGTCCGCAGCCGGTTTTAAAATGGACACCGCTAAGGTGCAAGCGGTGTTGCAATGGGAGAGGCTGGAGAGTCTGAAAGCACTCCAGCGGTTCCTTGGGTTTGCGAATTATTATAGGAAATTTATAAAACACTTTTCGACTGTCGCCAAACCGCTCACGGACATGACAAAGAAGGGTGCCGATCTGGCGAACTGGCCTGAGGTGGCGATACGTGCATTTGAGCGTCTGAAGAATAGTTTTGCTTCAGCCCCCATTCTGGTGCAACCAGACGTGTCTAAACCTTTTGTGGTAGAGGTTGATGCGTCGGAGGTGGGAGTGGGGGCAGTACTGTCTCAAGGCTCATCCTTGAGCGAGATGCATCCATGCGCCTACTTCTCCAAGAAGCTGTCGCCGGCCGAACGGAATTATGATATCGGCAACAGGGAGTTGTTGGCCATCAAACTGGCTTTTGAGGAATGGCGACACTTCTTGGAGGGGGCGGCTCACCAGGTCACAGTTATCACCGACCATAAGAATCTGCTCTACCTGGAGTCGGCCAAGCGTCTGTCTCCTAGGCAGGCTCGCTGGGCATTGTTTTTTACTCGTTTCAATTTTCTTGTGACGTACCGTCCCGGGGCTAAAAACACTAAGGCGGATGCTTTGTCTAGGTGTTTTCCGGGGGGAGAACCTCGGGAAGAGCCGGTACCCATCCTCCGGAAAGGGGTAGTGGTCTCGGCTCTCACGACTGAGGTAGAGGCGGAGATTGCCGAGGCCCAAGAGGAGGTACCACCAGGACTTCCCGCCAACAAATCATTTGTACCCCTGCATCTTCGGCCTAAGGTGTTGAAGGAACACCACGATTCGGTACTGGCTGGTCACCCAGGGGTGAAGGGCACCTTAGAGCTGGTATCGCGTCATTTCTGGTGGCCCAAAATCCAGCAGGACGTGGTCTCGTACGTGGCAGCTTGCATCACGTGCGCTAGGGCTAAGTCACCCCGAACCCGTCCTGCTGGCACGCTACAGCCTCTGGGGGTACCCAATAGGCCATGGACAGAAATCTCCATGGATTGTATCACTGACTTGCCAGCCTCGGCAGGGAACACGGTCATCCTGGTGGTGGTTGACCGTTTTTCAAAGATGGCGCATTTTGTGGTGTTGTCCTCTTTGCCCAATGCTAAGACGTTGGCTCAGGTATTTGTGAAGGAGGTGGTCAGACTCCACGGAGTACCGTCTGACATAGTATCTGATAGGGGTACGCAATTTGTGGCGAGGTTTTGGAAAGCTTTTTGCTCTAGGTTGGGGATCAAGTTGTCACATTCATCGGCGTTTCATCCACAGTCTAATGGACAAACTGAGCGCATGAACCAAAATCTAGAACAGTATTTACGATGCTTTGTGTCTGACAACCAGGAGGAGTGGTCTACTTTCCTTCCTCTGGCCGAATTCGCATTAAATAATCACCGCCAAGAGTCATCAGGAGAGTCTCCATTCTTTTGTGTGTACGGTCAACATCCTCAGTTTTGTACCTTACGTCAGGGTGACTCCGGGGGTGTCCCGGAGGAGGATCAGCTAGGAGCCCAATTGTCATCAGTCTGGAGGCGGGTGAAACAGCGTTTGTTGAGCATGAGTGCCAGGTACAAACGGGTGGCTGACAGTAGACGCGTGCCAGGTCCGGACCTGTGTGTGGGTGAATGGGTGTGGTTAGCTACGAAGAACATAAAACTCAAAATCCCATCTTTAAAACTGGGTCCAAGGTTTATTGGGCCTTTTAGGATTTCTGCCATCATTAACCCAGTGGCTTATCGGTTGGAACTTCCTGCGGTGTACAGAATACATAACGTTTTTCACAGGGCTTTATTGAAAAAGGTGGTAGGCTTGGTGGACACGACGCCGATGCCACCTCCAGTCATGGTGGATGGCGAGTTAGAGTTCGAGGTCGCCAAGGTGGTGGACTCTCGAGTAGTACGCCGTACTCTTCAGTATTTGGTGCACTGGCGGGGGTATGGTCCAGAGGAGAGGTCTTGGGTTCCAGCCTCAGACATACATGCGGATCGGCTGGTCAGTTCTTTTCACCGTCGTCATCCGGACAAGCCGGGTCCTATGAGTCTTGAGGGCCCTGGGGTCCCTCGTAGAAGACGGGGTACTGTCATGTCGGACGCTGTTCACACCACAGCATCCGGCAGGCAGAGGTAGTTCCACCTCCAGCCACTATAGCCTCAGTGGCGCCGGTTTGATCTTCAGGCTCTCGGGGGTTAATCCTGCTGGAGACCAGGTTGGAAGGTTAGTCACGCCCACGGTCTTTAAATAGTCATACTGGCATATGGGCGTCGCCGATTATAGCTTGTGTTTCATACCAAGTGGTTCCGGTCTGGAGTGGAGGTGTTCAAGAGAGAGAGATTCATATCTGGTGTCGTATGATCCGTCGTTATCCTTTCTCCTTCCCATATTTGTGTTTAGTTGTGCCCTGTTCACATTACTGTTTATTCCTGTGTGTGTGTGGCGCAGTGCAGTTTAAGTTCTCCCTGTCTGTCATTATTTGTGTGGGAGCTTTGGTGGTGTGACTCCTCACTGGGTGGAGGGTGGAGGGTTAAGTGCAGGGCTGAGCAGGAGATAAGGAAAGGTCGGAGGCTCAGGCATTTGCACCTTCAGCAAAAACCCTGGGTTGAGGGTCAGACAGGGTTTCCCCTAGTAAAAGGGACACCACAGGGGCCCCGGGTATTTCAGCCTTAGTTGAACTAAGCCCCCGTGACACCCGGCAGCCTAAAAAGAAGATCTCTGGCTTGACACCGTGGGAAGAGGACTACCTAAAAATGGTCAATGATTATCTCGAATATGGTGATGGTTCAGCTTCCAGAACCCCAGGAGGGGATCACCAGTAGAAGAAAAATACTTTTCCAAGTCTCGTTGCCCAGGAGGGTTTGTTGCACCAGGTGTGCCTTTGTCTTTTTGTTCATCATGTTGCCCAGTTTTTGATTGGCAACGTTGTTTTTGAAATGGAACTGTAGAGATCATAGATGCTGATTGGTCCAAAACTTTATTGTAAATAGTTTGCACCTCTTGAGGTGCCCTTTCTTGGTTTTATATATAGGACCCCTTTTGTGAAGATAATGGTTACACAAAGACACTTTTCGAAGAATGATGTTTACTTCAAGGGACACTGCAAGAAATCCCGGCTGGGAGCAGTGTTCAGCACTTTGCAAGAATCTTTAAATGTTTTATGATAACGTATTTGATAATGTTGCATCTTATGAAAAGTAAATGTCTTTTATAGCATGTTTGATACAGAAAATTAGAAAAGTTTTGACATAGAATGTGAGAATTGAATAAAGAATGAAGAATTGAAAGTAGACAGGTGACAGACCAGGTATTTGCGGTCAGTGTCTTGCGTCTAGAAGAGACAGTGAAAGTAGAAAAATAAATGTGTACTAGAGAGAAAGCATAATTGATAGAAAATGTAATAAAGAAAATGTGTTGAGTATAGCACATACAATTAAGAATTGCACTTAAAGAAATTTTTGATACTAAGATAGGAACTTAGCCTGTTTGTAACGCTTAAGAAATGTGCCTCCTACATTAGGAAGATTAGATAAGTATTGTTAAACAGCATTTAAACATTTTTGTGTGTTCCTGTATTGTACCTTTTGTTGTCTTGCAGCTCGCGGACGTCCTGTGTTTAACGGGGGTATGTGGCGCCCCTGAGGCTTCAGTCGCCACAGAGGTACTGGTTATGAATGGGTCACCGAGGAGGAAAAAATAAACAACAAGCTAAGTCTCAGAAAACCAGAGAAGTTGGTAACTATGCAGATTGCAGATCCCTGAACTTATCCACACAACTAGCAGCAGTCGTGGAGCGTTCCTACATTGGTCCTAGACGCCTCATCACAACGGGGGAGCTACATAAGCCTACAGCAGGAAAAGAGGAAAACTGCCCCAGAGCAGACCCCAAAGGAAAGACAGCCCCCACATACAGTGGGGCAAAAAAGTATTTAGTCAGTCAGCAATAGTGCAAGTTCCACCACTTAAAAAGATGAGAGGCGTCTGTAATTTACATCATAGGTAGACCTCAACTATGGGAGACAAACTGAGAAAAAAAAATCCAGAAAATCACATTGTCTGTTTTTTTTTCATTTTATTTGAATATTATGGTGGAAAATAAGTATTTGGTCAGAAACAAAATTTCATCTCAATACTTTGTGATATATCCTTTGTTGGCAATGACAGAGGTCAAACGTTTTCTGTAAGTCTTCACAAGGTTGCCACACACTGTTGTTGGTATGTTGGCCCATTCCTCCATGCAGATCTCCTCTAGAGCAGTGATGTTTTTGGCTTTTCGCTTGGCAACACGGACTTTCAACTCCCTCCAAAGGTTTTCTATAGGGTTGAGATCTGGAGACTGGCTAGGCCACTCCAGGACCTTGAAATGCTTCTTACGAAGCCACTCCTTCATTGCCCCGGTGGTGTGCTTTGGATCATTGTCATGTTGAAAGACCCAGCCACGTTTCATCATCAATGCCCTTGCTGATGGAAGGAGGTTTGCACTCAAAATCTCACGATACATGGCCCCATTCATTCTTTCATGTACCCGGATCAGTCGTCCTGGCCCCTTTGCAGAGAAACAGCCCCAAAGCATGATGTTTCCACCACCATGCTTTACAGTAGGTATGGTGTTTGATGGATGCAACTCAGTATTCTTTTTCCTCCAAACACGACAAGTTGTGTTTCTACCAAACAGTTCCAGTTTGGTTTCATCAGACCATAGGACATTCTCCCAAAACTCCTCTGGATCATCCAAATGCTCTCTAGCAAACTTCAGATGGGCCCGGATATGTACAGGCTTAAGCAGTGGGACACGTCTGGCACTGCAGGATCTGAGTCCATGGTGGCGTAGTGTGTTACTTATGGTAGGCCTTGTTACATTGGTCCCAGCTCTCTGCAGTTCATTCACTAGGTCCCCCCGCGTGGTTCTGGGATTTTTGCTCACCGTTCTTGTGATCATTCTGACCCCACGGGGTGGGATTTTGCGTGGAGCACCAGATCGAGGGAGATTATCAGTGGTCCTGTATGTCTTCCATTTTGTAATTATTGCTCCCACAGTTGATTTCTTCACTCCAAGCTGGTTGGCTATTGCAGAATCAGTCTTCCCAGCCTGGTGCAGGGCTACAATTTTGCTTCTGGTATCCTTTGACAGCTCTTTGGTCTTCACCATAGTGGAGTTTGGAGTCAGACTGTTTGAGGGTGTGCACAGGTGTCTTTTTATACTGATAACAAGTTTAAACTGGTGCCATTACTACAGGTAATGAGTGGAGGAAAGAGGAGACTCTTAAAGAAGAAGTTACAGGTCTGTGAGAGCCAGAAATCTTGATTGTTTGTTTCTGACCAAATACTTATTTTCCACCATAATATGCAAATAAAATGAAAAAAAAACAGACAATGTGATTTTCTGGATTTTTTTTTCTCAGTTTGTCTCCCATAGTTGAGGTCTACCTATGATGTAAATTACAGACGCCTCTCATCTTTTTAAGTGGTGGAACTTGCACTATTGCTGACTGACTAAATACTTTTTTGCCCCACTGTATATTGACGGTGAAACAAGATGAAATTACAAACAAAGGCAGGAAAATAGGTTGAGCAAACGATGGGGCCCGGCTAACTAAACAGGACAGAAAAGGAAAGACACTGTGTGCAATCTGCCAAAAAAAAACTACAAAAATATTGTCCAACACTTCTGATAACAAAATTAACCCTGAAGTCACTAGACTTCTACAGTATATCAGCACTCTGAAATATTCTGAGACAGAGCAAAAAGAGGCCAATCCAATAAGGAACAAAAAGCAGCTTGGCAAATACTGATACATAGGAGTGGAAATTCAGCATAGCCCCAGCAGGGGCAGGCTGACCACACAAGAAACTGAACTGACCAACAAGCGCAAGTGTGAACAATAGCAAAAAACAAACTTAACTTGAGAAGACTGGAAGAGAGCTGAAGTCCAGGACCTGAGAAGCAGACTGAATCACCAGCACTAGGATAGGACATCGGCTGTCTTATACCCAGTCTGATACTCCAAAGATCCAATCGTTATCTTCCTCATCAGGTGGCAGATCACTACCACTTAAACCAACCTCACTACCTCCTGTCTCCACCAGAGGGAGAACGGGAGGGAAACTCTCAACTGGTGGAGCCGAAAATGAGTTCATAACAGGTACTGCACCTTCTCCTAAGGTGTAGTGCCCCACCATCCAGGTAAGGTGGGAACTCCTGACCACACTCCACACCTGCATTCCACACACAGGATAGTTCAGTGGGGCCACCCAACAGCTTCAGGCTGCGGGTTAGCTGAGTACCCCTCATGGAACCCTGCTTCGTAACACGAGATGTGCTGGGAGGTGGGTGGAGTGACATGATATAAAAGAGTGGGAAGAGTGAGAGTTTGTGGGTTAGTTGGAGAGAGAGAAGAGTGAAGATGGGTGTCTGACGGACGTGCTGCAGCAGGTCCCAGTGATCTGGGCTGCTGGCATGAGAAATACCAGAGAAAGAGACTGATAAGATTGATAACCTAACCTTCCAAGAGAGAGATAGAACAGATCAGAATGAAGGAGAATAGAAGGACGGTGGGAAGCTGGTTGAAGAAAGATAGAGAACCCTTCCAGTCCAGAGCGCAAAGGCCGGGGACCGGTCCCCGAGGTTGATTGGATCTTTATGTCCGGCAACAGACACCGGAGGAGTAGTGAGCCACTAATGCCTTACTCCCATCATAGACTTGGGACACAACAGCAACTGAATAGAGAGCCGGGACGCAGAGAGGAGTTCCCAAAGCAGGTTACAGCTGTCTGTCATACAAGTAGAGACTAGGAACACCTAGAGAGAGGCATTCCAGGGTAACTAAGTACTGGAGTGCTTCGCACCTAAAGGCGCATTGGAGGAGTCGTTCAGTAAGGTACATATTGGCAGAGTGTTGGAGGGAGAATCCTATCTGGCCTGGAGGTTGGCTGGAGCCCTGGCCTGGAGAGCACAGTACGGAGGCAGGCGTGTGTGTGTGAACTGCAAACAGTGAGAAAAGCCTTGGAACCGCACACCCTGGTGTCCTCCAGTTATTCCAGCACCGCTACACCTGGGTAACCACATCTATACCATTCTGCACCTCTCCTCATCCATTGCACCTACACTGCCCTGGGACTACAGCTCCACCTGTGGGGAGCTACACCATCTTTGCTGCACCACACCATCAGTCCCAGCGGATCTGCACGCAGCATTGGCTCAACATCTTACTTGCCAAACACCACTTGTGGTGTCACAAACTATTCTAATAAACTTTAACACCATTAACATCACCGCCATTGATATTGGGCGCCCAGGGCCACGGTCCGGGTCACCGCTGCTGTGACACACATTCCCTCTGACACCAGCCCGGTACCGAGTACCCTGCTGCCCTGGGTGTGAGAGGCGACCCATATACCTGTTATCCGGTGATACTGTACCCTTTCTAAACTTTGTACAATCACGTCAAATCCATACTGGGCCTGGGACCCTCTGAGTCTGCCTCCTGATATATAGACATATGTTTTTAATGTTTAAACTATGCTTTATATACCTGCTATCCGGTGATACTGTACCCTTTCTCAACTTTGTACAATCACGTCAAATCCATAATGGGCCTGAGACCCTCTGAGTCTGCCTCCTGATATATAGACATAGGTTTTTAATGTTTAAACTATGCTATATATAACTGTTATCCGGTGATACTGTACCCTTTCTCAACTTTGTACAATCACGTCAAATCCATACTGGGCCTGAGACCCTCTGAGTCTGCCTCCTGATATATAGACATAGGTTTTTCAGGTGTACACTATGCTACATATATACCTGTTATCCGGTGATACTGTACCCTTTCTCAACTTTCTACAATCTTGTCGAATCCATACTGGGCCTGAGAACGTCTGAGTCTGCCTCCTGATTAGAGATGAGTGGTGTTCGAGACCTGTTCACCAAGTTAAAATTACAGCTGTTTTGGGCACTGTTCGAGCCGTTCGTCGAACTCGAACACTTTGCTTAAAATTCGGCTGTTTGAGGTTCCGTTCGAGAACGGTTCGTTCACCAAAAGCGTAACTTCATTTTCACATTAATAATGGTTTTCAATGTTAATAGACTGTTTCATGGCATAGTAGCGGTGTGTGGTAGCAAGCGGTGTAGTACACCTGTCAAGGAGCTACACCGTGTGTGTTTCTAATTATTTTTTACCGCATCTTGTCCAGAAAATCCTTTTGGGCCTTGTAGCACTGTCTGCTACTCAGCAGAGGATCCCACCAGTGAACCAAGCTATGCCGCCTGTTTATGTAAGAACTGCGTGCTACTCAACATAGGAGCCCAGCTGTTAAGCAAGCTACAGCACCTGTGGTTTGGACACTTAATTTTTTCATTTTTTTCTGGAATGCCGGTTAGGCCTAATTCCGGAATTCCGGTTGACCTGCACTTACTGGGAAATCCTCGTTCACGGGGAAGAATTGTAATCCCAGATCCCATCACTAACGGGGTTCAGTGGGTTATCTGCACCTGTAAGCGACACACGCTGGACCTTTCAGTGTAGCGCGCATGCAGCCCCGGACATGTAAGGGCATGACAGACCTGTTATTGATCGATCTCGCGTGCCAGAGCCTCGCGTGTCCCTCTAGTAAGCTTGATACGTACCACGGGGGCATGCCGGAGTCTCGTTCGTTAACAGAATTAAGCTGACAAATCGCTAGCACAACTAAAAACGGACATCCACCACCACCCACAGAATCAACAAAGCTTGCAATCTGTCAATCTTTTCTGTAGCTGGCATTTTTGAGGTTTCCCGGGTGGAGTCGAATTAAGCCGCAGGCTCCACTCCTGGTGGTGCCCTTCTGGACATTCCTTTAAGGTTCAGCTTTGCAACCATACTGCCCCGGAAACCAAACACTTTGCCTTCATGGACGCTGTTCGGAGGGTCGTGGGAATAATGCCGCCCGATCGGCAGTTGGCCAAATATATGGTGGGAAGTCCGACGGTATATGATCGTCTTCGATTTCAGATTTTTACTGTTTTTTTGGTATTTTACATTTTTATTCCAGCCTTTCTTGACTTCATAAGGGCATGACATGCATATATCTGTGTCTCCTCCTCCTCTTTTTACTCCTTTACCTCTTTTCTATATGTAGCTGCCATTTTCCATATGTTATTTTTGTATTCTGAGCATTTTGTCTGCTTGGGACACCTTTTTAAGGTGTTTTGTAATTGTTTTCTGTGTGTTTGTATGTGTTTGTGTTTGCCTGCCATTGTTTTCAATGGTGTTCGACATTGTTCGTCAAACGTTCGACAAACATTCGACGAACTTGCCTCGTGTTCGACGAACCAAAACGAACTGAAACACTAGCAGGGTGGCTCAACACTACTCCTGAATATGTAGACGTACATTTTTAATGTTTAAACTATGCTATGTATACCTGGTATCAGGCGATACTGTACCCTTTCTGCCAGGAAGTCCTCCTCCACCCACCACTCTAAGTGTATCATTGACACCTGGAACATTGTCCCACATGTGTGATTATTTCTTGCGGATCTTCTTGTTATATTGTGGTGTGATCCATCCTGAGTGTGTGACAGTCTGTGGGTTACTCCTGCAATTTAGATATACATTTAAAAATTACCCCAACACTAGTGTACTGTATACAGCTCTACGCTTGTGATACATTACCCATTTACTGCTTTTTATATTCTGGTCTAATCCAAACTGACCAAGTGAGAGTTATTTTCTGACTGTGGAAATAAATACTGAGATTGACAACAATGACCCCTACACTGTGTACAGCTGTACTCTTCAGATCCATTACTGTTTTATGGCTTTTTATATTGTGTTGTAAACCATACTGAGCCTGAGAGCGTCTGTGTCTGCCTCCTGAAATATCTTTGGAGATTTAGAATGTTTAAACTATACTATATTTACCTGCTATCTGATGATACTGTACACTTTTTCCACTTTTTATATTCTTGTCTAATCCATACTGAGCCTGTGAGCGTCTCTGTGTGACTGATGGTATATATAGAGAGATTGACAATCATCCTTTGACTGTATAGAGCTGTACGCTTCTGATACAGTACCATATATCTGATGTTATTTTTGGTTCATTTTCTGCAACATTTTGAAGTTTGGTGGAAGAGGCCGCGGACGTGGGCGTGGGGGGGCCAGCTGGTGCTGATGGTGGTGGTGCATCTGCTGGTAGTGGCAAAAGCACAATAGCAGCTAAGGCAGGAGGTGTTGAGCCTGCATCATGGTCTGGCTCCGGAAGGCCTGGAAGGCTACCATTTCTGGGAGTAGGTTAACCGCTTTTAAAGTCGGAGCATCAGGAACTGGTTTTGGCTTACATTGCCGAAACAGACTCCAGCAAATATGCCCTCCTCTTCTGAAGTTTCAAAAAATGCAAGCACTGAGTCGTCAAGTGCTGGCTCCTGGTCAGGAAGAACCCCTTTCCTTGTGTCCTTCACCCCCACCAAAAGTGAATGATGCAGCAGGCCACACTTCACATTAGTCCATGTAGCTCTTTCTATCATACCATGCCTGGGTTATCAAGTCAAATCGTGAATTCCCCAGTCCAAGATGAATCTGACATGGAGTGTGGGTGGCCAGCCAGGGCAGTGGGGTTAATCGGTTCCCGGGCCGATGTCTCAGAGGGATGTGTCACGTTGGTGGTGATGACCCATTCCGTGGCCCTGGGCGTCCATGCAAAGTGGTGAATAACGTTTATAGGTGAATGATACGTGACGCCACCTGTGGTTTCTGATCAGATTGACCCGCGCTGCAGTGTTGCTTCTCTGGGACAGATGTTGTGGTGCAGCTAAGATGTAGAAGACCTGCACAGGTATGGCCGTAGTCGCAGGGCAGATGAAAGAGTTGGTAGATGGTGTGCAGTGCAGGATGTAGCAGAGCCGTGCGCCAGGCGCAGGAGAAAGATGACAGACACAGTCATGCAGTTCTTTTACATGTACTTGGTAAGTGCCGTCCAGGACGCAGAGTATAGATGGAGAAGGAGTTGGTCAGCCTGGAAGCAAATTTGGAATTTTCTCTCTGCAGATAGGTAGTGTGGCCTCCGTTCTAGCGCTTATCTGAGGTTCTCGCAGTACTGAGTTCACTGAAGTTCCCCCGTTGACTCTCTTTTGGAACTTTCTCGTATGGCAGGCAGCCATAGCCTTTTCCTTCTGGCTCACACACGTCGCTGCTGGGGTCTCCGAACCTTAGTTGGGAACAGAGCATTTACAGCTGCTACTTCCTCCGGTTTCTGCTGCAGGACCGTCACTGTCCCTACAAACTCGGAGACCGGAATCCCGACCATGCGCTCCAGCTAGGAGTGAGCCTTAACTCTGCTCATCCTCCAGCTCCCATTCTCACGTCCACATACTTCCCCTTCCCTTCACAGACTGCCCTAACTTCCCTCCTCCCAACCACAGAGAGCAGCTCCTCAGCAGTCAGGTTCAAAAGTCTCCCTGCTGGCCTGGAGTGGGAACTGTGTTGTCTGTTGGTTTAACTGCTAGAGAGATCCTTCGTTGTTCCCAAGCATTACATCACACTCCCTAGGAGGAATGTAGTACCACTGTGGTGACCGTACTCCTGGGAGCGCCACAAGTGCACTGATGCCCAGCCACTGCTAGATGATTCTGCTGGTACATTGACCCAGACCACTACATTCCCCTTGCACTCTAACCAGCCAGAATATGACCCTGATGAAACTCAGGTTCCCCTTCCCGCATACTATACCACCTTACACGGTGTCAAAGAGGAAGGTGCAGATGAAAGTGCAGGTTCCTTGAGCAGGTGGGGGGGCATACGCATGGGCGACGGCACTGGCACAGGGCCCCTCATAGTACACAGGACAGAGGTTGAGTCAACTTTAATCCATGTCAACTGGCTGCAAGTGTGATTTAGTTATTGCCAACTCCTGTTAGGTGCCACAGGTAAGTTACAGGTGCTGTTAATTACACAAATTAGAGAAGCATCACATGATTTTTGGAACAGTGCCAATACTTTTGTCCACCCTCTTTTTTATGTTTGGTGTGGAATTATATCCAATTTGGCTTTCGGACAATTCTTTTTGTGTTTTTTCATTTAAAACAAATTAAATGAAGATAATAATACCCAAGAATTTGTGATTGCAATCATTTTCAGGAAGAAACTGAGTATTATCTGACAGAATTGCAGGGGTGTCAATACTTTTTGCCATGACTGTATGGAGCATTATTTGGGCCCATAACACAGTGGAGCTTCATCCATGGGGACCAACATATACTGTAGCATTATGTGGAGCTCATCATATACTGTTTCAAACATTATATGGGACCAATGATTCTGTATGGAGAAATATATGGGCATCATTATAGCGCACTATGCGGTGGCCATAATACTGTATGGAGTAATATACTGTCCGTTTTTGGAGCTATTGGAGAATTTAAAATGGATATCAGTCACGAGATGTAAGAAGTGAAGTATTTTTCATTGCACTATACCGCTATTTCTCTGCCGTATCAGAGGATCATGAATTGTGGCATGTGTTAAAGGAGCCCAGTGACACTCTTTGGCCCAGGGCCCACGAAAATCTGGAGCCAGCCCTACCCCCCCCCCCGCAAATTTAGCCAAATAACCCCCAGTTTTCAATGCCTAACTATTATTATAAAGTAAATTAAGGTTGACAAGCTTAAGTAATAAGAATTTATTTTTTGGCACTAAAATGGGCACTGTAGGTGTGCTTCCTGTCCTCCACTCCCTGCCGACCTTGGTTCCCCATTGACTTGCATTGGGTTTCGTGTTTAAGTCGGCCTTTAACGTTTCACGATAATCGGCCGATTTTGTTCGACCCGACTTTTGAGAAAGTCGGGTTTCATGAAACCCGACTCGACCCGAAAAAAGGCAAAGTCGCTCATCTCTACAAATTACTATAAAAATAGTTTTTATTAAATAGACAGACAAATGTACAGGGACAGGAGGGTAGTGAGCAGAGAGAGCAATAAATCCACATCACATGAGATGTAAAGAAAGGTGCAACGACTAGTAGTACCTACAGTTAGGTCCATATATATTTGGACAGAGACAACATTTTTCTAATTTTGGTTCTAGACATTACCACAATGAATTTTAAACAAAACAATTCTGATGCAGTTGAAGTTCAGACTTTCAGCTTTCATTTGAGGTTATCCACATTAAATTTGGATGAAGGGTTTAGGAGTTTCAGCTCTTTAACATGTGCCACCCTGTTTTTAAAGGAACCAAAAGTAATTGGACAATTGACTCCAAGGCTATTTCATGGACAGGCAATTCCTTCGTTTTGTCATTCTCAATTAAGCAGATAAAAGGCCTGGAGTTGATTTGAGGTGTGGTGCTTGCATTTGGAAGGTTTTGCTGTGAAGGAAACATGCGGTCAAAGGAGCTCTCCATGCAGGTGAAACAAGCCATCCTTAAGCTTCAAAAACAGAAAAAATCCATCCGAGTATTGCTACAACATTAGGAGTGGCAAAATCTACAGTTTGGTACATCCTGAGAAAGAAAGAAAGCACTGCTGAACTTATCAATGCAAAAAGACCTGGGCGCCCAAGGAAGACAACAGTGGTGAATGATCGCAGAATAGTCTCCATGGTGAAGAGAAACCCCTTCACAACAGCCAACCAAGTGAACAACACTCTCCAGGAGGTAGGCGTATCGATATCCAAATCTACCATAAAGAGAAGACTGCATGAAAGTAAATACAGAGGGTTCACTGCACGGTGCAAGCCACTCATAAGCATCAAGAATCAAAAGGCTAGACTGGACTTTGCTAAAAAACATCTAAAAAAGCCAGCACAGTTCTGGAAGAACATTCTTTGGACAGATGAAACCAAGATCAACCTCTATCAACCTCTACCAGAATGATGGAAAGAGAAAAGTATGGCGAAGGCGTGGTGCAGCTCATGATCCAAAGCATACCACATCATCTGTAAAACACGGTGGAGGCAGTGTGATGGCTTGGGTATGCATGGCTGCCAGCAGCACTGGGTCACTAGTGTTTATTGATGATGTGACACAGGACAGAAGCAGCCGAATGAATTCTGAGGTTTTCAGAGCCATTCTGTGTGCTCAGATCCAGCCAAATGCAGCCAAACTGATTGGTCGTCATTTCACACTACAGATGGACAATGAACCAAAACATGAAGCCAAGGCAACCCAGGAGTTTATTAAAGCAAAGAAGTGGAATATTCTTGAATGGCCAAGTCAGTCACCTGATCTCAACCCAATTGAGCATGCATTTCACTTGTTAAAGCCTAAACGTCAGACAGAAAGGCCCACAAACAGCAACTGAAAACCACTGCAGTGAAGGCCTGGCAGAGCATCAAAAAGGAGGAAACACAGCGTCTGGTGATGTCCATGAGTTCAAGACTTCAGGCAGTTATTGCCAACAAAGGGTTTTCAACCAAGTACTAGAAATGAACATTTTATTTACAATTATTTAATATGTCCAATTACTTTTGGTCCCTTTAAAAACAGGGTGGCACATGTTAACCCCTTAACCCCCAAGGGTGTCTTGCACGTTCATGACCGGGCCAATTTTCACAATTCTGACCATTGTCCCTTTATGAGGTAATAACTCTGATTCCATGGATCCCGGTGATTCTGACATTGTTTTCTCGTGACATATTGTGTTTCATGATAGTGGTAAAATTTCATTCATATAACTTGCCTTTATTTGTGAAAAAAACGGAAATTTGGCGAATATGTTGAAAATTTTGCAATTTTCCAACTTTGAATTTTTATGCCCTTAAATCACAGAGATATGGCACACAAAAAACTTAATAAGTAACATTTCCCACATGTTTACTTTACATCAGCACAATTTTGGAACCAAAATTTTTTTTGTTAGGAAGTTATAAGGGTTAAAAGTTGACCAGCGATTTCTCATTTTTGCAACACCATTTTATTTTTACGGACCACATCACATTTGAAGCCACTTTGAGGGGTCTATATGATAGAAAATACCCAAAAGTGACACCATTCTAAAAACTGCACCCCTTAAGGTGCTCAAAATCACATTCAAGAAGTTTATTAACCCTTTAGGTGCTTCACAGGAATTTTTTTCACAAAAAAATACTTCAGGTTCAATTTTTTTTATTTTACCAAGGGAAACAGAATTTGTCCTGAGTACGCTGATACCTGATATGTGGGGGGAACCACTGTTTCGGCACATGACAGAACTCAGAAGGGAAGGAGCGCCGATTGAATTTTTCAATGAAAAATTGGCTGGAATTCAGATCGGATGCCATGTCACGTTTGGAGAGCCCCTGATGTACCTAAACAGTGGAAACCCCCAACAAGTGACCCCATTTTGGAAACTAGACTCCCCAAGAAACTTATCTAGATATGTGGTGAGAACTTTTAACCCACAAGGGCTTCACAGAAGTTTATAACGTACAGCGGTACAATTAAAAAATCATATTTTTTCCACAAAAATAATCTTTTCACCCCCAATTTTTATTTTCCCAAGGGTAAGAGAACCCTAAAAGTTGTTTTACAATATGTATTAAGCATGCTGATACCCCATATGTGGGTGTAAATGACTATTTGGGCACAAGGCAGAGCTCGGAAGGGAAGCAGCGCCACATGACTTTTTTGGCTGGAATTGAGATCGGACACCATGTCACGTTTGGAAAGCCCCTGATGTACCAAAACAGTGGAAACCCCCCACAAATGATACCATTTTCAAACTAGACCCCCCAAGGAACTTATCTAGATGTGTGGTGAGAACTTTGAACCCCCAAGGGCTTCACAGACATTTATAACGTGCAGCCGTACAATTAAAAAAATCATATTTTTTCCACAAAAATGATCTTTTCAAGCTCAATTCTTACTTTTCCAAGGGTAACAGGACCCTAAAAGTTATTGTGCAATTTGTCCCGAGTACGCTGATACCCCATATGTGGGTGTAAACGACTATTTGGGAGCATGGCAGAGCTCGGAAGGGAAGCAGCGCCATTTGATGTTTATGGCTGGAATTGAGATCGGACACCATGTCGCGTTTGGAAAGCCCCTGATGTACCTAAACAGTAGAATCCCCCCACAAGTGACCCCATTTTGGAAACTAGACCCCCTAAAAAACTTATCTAGATGTGTGGTGAGCACTTTGAACCCCCCAGTGCTTCACAGAAGTTTATAATGCCCGGGCGTGAAAATAAAAAAATGTTATTTTTTCCACAAACATGATCATTTAGTCCCCAATTTTTTTATTTTCCCAAGGGTACCAGGAGAAAATGGACCCCAAAAGTTGTTGTCCAATTTGTCCTGAGTACACTGATACTCCATATGTGGGAGAAAACTACTGTATAGGCACATGTCGGGGCTCGGAAGGGAAGTAGTGATGTTTTGGAATGCAGACTTTGATGGAATGGTCTGCAGGTGTCATGTTGCCTTTGGAGAGCCCCTGATGTACCTAAACAGTGGAAACCCCCCACAAATGACACCATTTTGGAAACTAGACCCCCTAAGGAACTTGTCTAGATGTGTGGTGAGCACTTTGAACCCCCAAGGGCTTCCCTCAAGTTTATAATGCCCGGGCATGAAAATAAAAAAATCGTAGTTTTCCACAAACATGATCATTTAGTCCTCAATATTTTTATTTTCCCCAGGGTACCAGGGGAAATTGGACACCAAAAGTTGTTGTCCAATTTGTCCTGAGTATGCTGATACCTCATATGTGGGAGAAAACTACTGTATGGGCACACGTCGAGGCTCGAAAGGGAAGTAATGACGTTTTGGAATACAGACTTTGATGGAATGGTCTGCGGGTGTCATGTGCGTTTGGAGAGCCTCTGATGTGCTTAAACTATTGAAACTCCCCACAAGTGACCCCATTTTGGAAACTAGACCCCCATGGAACTTATCTAGATGTGTGGTGAGCACTTTGAACCCCCAAGTGCTTCACAGAAGTTTATAACGTCCAGGCGTGAAAATAAAAAATCATATTTTTTTTCCACAAAAATGATATTTTTGCCCCCAATTTTTTATTTTACTAAGGACAACAGGAGAAATAGGACCCCAAAAGTTGTTTTCCAATTTGTCCTGAGTAGGCTGATACCCCATATGTGGGGGTAAAACACTGTTTGGGCGCATGGAAGAGCTTGGAAGGGAAGGAGCACCATTTGACTTATTCAACGCAGAATTGGCTGGAATTGAGATCAGATGCCATGTTGCGTTTGGAGAGCACCTGATGTGCCCAAACAGTGGAAAACCCTCAATTCTAACTCCAACCCTAACCCCAACACACCCCTAACCCTAATCTCAGCCCTAACCCTAACCCTAATCCTAGCCCTAGCCCTAGCCCTAATCCTAGCCCTAGCCCTAACCCTACCCTAGCCCTAACCCTAATGGGAAAATGGAAATAAATACATTTTTTTAATTTTATTATTTTTCCCTAACTAAGGGAGTGATAACGGGGGGTTTGATTTACTATTTATGGTGGTTTTTATATTTGGCAGCTGTCACACACTGAAAGACACTTTTTATTGTAAAAATAGTTTTTGCATCACCACATATTGAGAGCTATAATATTTTCCATATTTTGACCCACCGAGTCATGTGAGGTCTTATTTTTTGCGGGACTAGTTGACATTTTTATTGGTACCATTTTCGGGCATGTGACATCTTTTGATCGCTTTTTATTCCGATTTTTGGGACGCAGAATGAACAAAAACCAGCGATTCATGAATTTCTTTTGGGGGTTGCGTTTACACCGTTCTGCGTGCGGTAAAATTGATAAAGCGGTTTTATTCTTTGGGTCAGTACGGTTACAGCGATACCTCATTTATGTCTTTTTTTATGTTTCAGCGCTTTTATGCAATGAAAACAATTTTACATAAAAAATAATTATTTTTGCATCACTTTATTCTGCGAGCTACAACTTTTAAATTTTTTCGCTGATGACACTGTGTGGCAGCTTGTTTTTTGCGGAACAAGATGACGTTTTCAGCGGTACCATGGATATTTATATGCGTCTTTTTGATCGTGCGTTGTTGCACTTTTTGTTCGGCAGTATGATAATAAATCATTATTTTTTGCTTCGCTTTTTATTTTTATTTTTTAAGGGGTTTGTTAAAGGGGTTAACTAATGGTACTGTTTTATAGGACGGGTCGTTACGGATGTGGCGATACCAAATATGTGCACTTTTATTATTATTTTTCTTTTTTATTTCCAAAAAATGAATTTATTAGGGAATATTATTTTTTTTTTAATTTATTTAGCGATGCTTTTTTAATTATTTTTGCACTTTTTTTTTTCTTTAACTTTATTAGGTTGTCCCAGGGGGGACATCACAGTCCTGTGACAGATCGCTGATCTGTCACATCACAGATCACTGTGACAGATCAGCGATCTGTCACAGGCATAGACGCAGACTTCCTCATGCCTGCGCTTTGCAGGCACTGAGGAAGTCAGCTCCCTGCAGGCCCCCGAAGGTCCATGTCGCCATCTTCGATTCGGGGACCTGCAGGGATAGAGCCCCACAGCAGCGCTGCACATTGCGCTGCTGTGGGGGTCTCAGGGAAGCACGGAGGGAGCCCCTCCCTGCCAATGCTTCCCTTTAACCCCCGGTACACCGCGATCGTGTTTGATCGCGGTGTGCAAAGGGTTAACATGTCAGGAGCGGTCTGTGACTGCCCCTGACACATTGTGCCGGGTGTCAGCTGTGATAATCAGCTGACACCCGGCCGCGATCAGCGGCGCTCACCACGTGAGTGCCGCTGATCGCACTAGACGTACTATTCCGTCCTTGGGACTTAGGTCCCAGGTCACATGGACGGAATAGTACGTCCATTGTGCGAAAGGGGTTAAAGAATATTTTGGGATTGTTTTTACTTTCTCTGGCAATGAGTCTCTCTGTCTCAATCGTTGCTGTCTTGATTTGTTTTCTTACAGAATTTATTTAATCTTCTGTATTTAGTTAATGCCTCATCACTACCTACTTGCTTTAATTCTCTAAATGCTTTATTTTTATCTCTTATTGCAACCCTTATAGCTCTATTTAACCATAGTGGTTTCCTCCTATTTCTAGCATGCTTATTCCCATACGGTATATATTCTGCACAGGTCCTATTCAGGATGCTAATAAACGTCTCCCATTTTTTTGTGTATTTTTATGTCTCAAGATATCGTCCCAGTTAATTGCACCAAGATCATCTCTCATCTCTTGGAAATTTGTTTTCCTGAAGTTTAGTGTCCTTGTAACCTCTCTACTACACATCTTATTAAAAGATACATGAAAACTTATTATTTTGTGATCACTATTATCCAAGTGACCCTCAACCCTTATATTTGATGCTAGATGGTGGCCCGATTCTATCGCATCGGGTATTCTAGAGTCTCTGCTAAAATAAAAAATAGTGATATACTCACCTCCCGACAGCCCCCGGACTCTTTCTCTCCTCTCACCACACTCCCGGCATCTTCCGGTCCCAGTAATGCTTTGCGAGAAACACCGCTGATGACGTCGTGCTCTCACGAGAGTGACGTCATCTTCAGCCCTTCTCATTAAGCATTGCTGGGACCAGAAGAGCGTGGTGAGAGGCGGGACAGAGTCCAGGGGCCGTCGGAAGGTGAGTATATAACTATTCTTATAACTACTTTTTATTTTAACAGAGACTCTAGAATACCCGATGCGATAGAATCGGGCCACCATCTAGTGTATTATACTCCTGTTACATCCGGAGCTGCTGTCACTGTTCTGGTGTTACCTAAAGTATTGTACTCCAGTTACAGGCAGAGCTGCAGTCACTGTTCTGCTGTTACCTAATGTATTGTACTCCAGTTACACCCAGAGCTGCTGTCACTGTTCTGCTGTTATCTAATGTATTGTAGTCCAGTTACACCCACAGCTGCAGTCACCGTTCTGCTCTTACCTAATGTATTATACTCCTGGTACAGCCAGAGCTGCAGTCACTGTTCAGATCTTACCACATGTATTGTACTCAAGTTACACCCAGAGCTGCAGTCACTGTTCTGCTCTTACCTTAATGTATTGTACACAAGTTACACCCAGAGCTGCAGTCACTGTTCTGCTGTTACCTAATGTACTCCTGTTACACCCAGAGCTGCAGTCACTGTTCTGCTTTTACCTAATGTATTGTAGTCCAGTTACACCCAGAGCTGCTGTCACTGTTCTGCTGTTACCTAAAGTATTGTACTCCAGTTACACCCAGAGCTGCTTTCACTGTTCTGCTGTTATCTAATGTATTGTACTCCAGTTACTCCCAGAGCTGCAGTCACTGTTCTGCTTTTACCCAATATATTATACTCCTGTTACAGCCAGAGCTGCAGTCACTGTTCAGATCTTACCTAATGTATTGTACTCCGGTCACTGTTCTGCTGTTACCTAATGTTTTGTACGCAAGTTACACCCAGAGCTGCAGTCACAGTTCTGCTCTTACCTAATGTATTATACTCCTGTTACGCCCAGAGCTGCTGTCACTGTTCAGATCTTACCTAATGTATTGTACTCCAGTTACACCCAGAGCTGCAGTCACTGTTCTGCTGTTACTTAATGTATTGTACGCAAGTTACACCCAGAGCTGCCGTCACTGTTCTGCTGTTACTTAATGTATTGTACTCCAGAATATGTACAGGACTGTGCCTGTGTAATGAGCAGCGCAGCAGTGATGCCTTTAACAGCTGTAATGTGCCTGTACAATAAGCGATGCAGCCGTGTTGCCGCGACGACTAAGCAACTGTCGCTGATTGGTCGTGGCAGTTAGGCCGCGACCAATCAGCGAAGCGGGATTTCCATTACAGACAGACAGAATTAGACAATTATATAGTAGATGCGGTCTGGTGTGTTGGTTAATATTAGGTCTAGCAGTGCCCCCCCTCTTGTTGGATCCTGAACCAGTTGTGAAAGATAATTGTCTCTCATAGTTGTCAAAAACCTATTACCTTTGCTAGAACTGCAGGTCTCGGTACCCCAATGTATTTCAGGGTAGTTGAAGTCCCCCATAATAATGACTTCTCCTTATGAGAAAGCTGCATCAGTCTAAGCTAATTGATGGACAGAATATGCAGGACTATATAAGAAACACCCTAGAGATTGCTTAGCATCTCAGGGATATTGGAAAAGATGATGAACTGACACTAGAGTAGGTTAAAGGCAAAGTTGTGGATGAATTCAAGAGAAAAATGCAGCACATAAGCAGCAGTAATGAATCCAGAGCAGAAACAGCAATAAAGACACAGGATTTCCCTAAATATAGGAGCAATCTAAGAGAAACTTGTGAATATTTTGTCTGTAAAAAGCCCGGCCACCTTAAAGCAGACTGCAGAATTTGGAAAGCAAGAATGAGTCAGCTTAAAAAGCTGAACAGTCATCAAAGGGTTAAAACAGCTGTAAAGGAAGATTCTGCATGTGTTGAAGCTGCATTTAATGCCAGTACAGGCCCATCTGCAAAGCATATATGGTGTATAGATTCTGGCACAAGCAGCCATATGACAAATAACAGGGATTTCTTCACTGACCTTAATGAAAACAAGTCAGAAAAGGTAATCTCAGCTAATTGTCACTATATGACTTCAGAAGGAGTAGGAGACTGCTACCCTCACTGTCCAGTTTCCTCAGCACAAAGCAGAAAGATCCCAGTAAAGGATGTTCTCTATGTTCCCAGTGTTGAAAGCAATCTTCTGTCAGTAAAGAAGCTCACGCAAAACGGGAATGTAGTTACTTTTAGAGCTGCATCATCTCAAAGAAGGGTCACACTCTTGCAGAAGAAAAAATATAAGACAAACTTTATCAGCTAAAATGCAAAGAAATAGTGTGCAGTTCTAGACAAAATCTGCATAAGAACTGTATACATGTATTGCACAGACGTCTTGAGCACAGAGACCCAGAAGCAGTAAGGAAGCTAGCTCAACTTGCAAATGGTATTAAAATCAACCAGTGTAGTCAAATGATAGAGTGCACTAGCTGTCTTAAAGTGAAAATGTCCAGAAAATCCTTTCCTAAAATAAGCGCCACTAGATCTGCACAGCCACTGGATCTGATACATACGGATGTATGTGGTCCAATGAGTGTTCAAACACCTAGCAAGAAGAGATATTTTCTCCCATTTACTGATGACTACTCCAGACATACAGTGGCCTACCTGCTTCACAGTAAGGATGAAGTTCCACAGAAACTTGAAGAATATCTTGCTGTAGTGTTTAACAAATTTGGAAGAATGCCAAAAGCCCTGCGTGCAGATAAAGGAACTGAATATACAAGTGGTAAGGTGCAAACCATTTTGAAAAAGGATGGAATTGTGTTCCAGACTACCATTCTATACAACCCATAACAAAATGGCATTGCAGAGAGAAAGAACCATACGCTTTGTGAAAGTGGAAGAAGTATGTAGTTTGATGCGAATCTACTTACAACGTATAAGGGAGAAGCCATCATGACATCTTGCTATCTTCAAAACAGAGTGCCAGGTAAAGCCACCAATAAAACTCCATATGAGCTACGGAACTGCGAGAAGTCTAACCTGAAGCACCTCAGGATATTTGGAAGCTAAACTTTTATGTATGTGCCCAAAGAAAAGTGTTCCAAGTGGGAATCACATGAAAATCAAGGAGTCCTGGTGGGCTAGAGCGAAACTCAAAAGGGATACAGAATCCTGCAGCCAGAGACCAACGCAGTAACAATCAACAGAGATGTAGTGATTGATGAAAACTCTGTATCGCTTAAATTCCATGAAGCTACACTAGTTATTCAACCTAAGAAGCAAGAACAAGAATCTCAATCACCAAACCAAAACACCGAGAAGGAAAACACTGAAGTGTGGATAAGCTCTGATGCCACAAAGGAAGACACAGAAGAACCAAGTCAACCTCCAGTCAGAAGATCAGAAAGGCCAAACAAAGGTATCCCAGCTAGACGTTTTTCTTATATGGTCAGAACACTTCCTGAACCAGAGCCACAGTCATGGCAAGAGATGCAAAAACTGCCTGTCCATGAGAAGCAGAAGTGAATAAATGCTGCTAATGATGAGATGGAGTCCCTTCACCAACTCCACACATGGAAGCTTACCAAGCTATCACAAGGAAAAAGAGCTATTGGATGTAAGTGGGTCTTCAAAAACAAATATGACTCAGAAGATAAGGTTCACCGGTTTAAGGTAAAATTGGTTGCAAAAGGGTACTCGTAAAAGTATGGTGAAGATTATGATGCCACATTTTCTCCAGTAGCGAAGCAAATCACATTCAGAACTTTAATGTTCGTAGCTGCAGGTCAACAGATGACAGTGAGACATTTTGACATCAAAACAGCCGTCCTACATTGTGACATTGAAGAAGAGTTGTACATGAGCCAACCCTGAGGGATATATTAAAAAGGATGAAGAGCACCTTGTTTGTAAAATGCAAAAATCTCTCTATGGACTTAAGCAGTCGGCAAGAGCATGGAACTCGAAAATGAACAAAGTTTTGATGGATGAAGGATTTAAAAGATCTCAAGCTGATCCATGTTTGTATGCAAAAAATGTAGCGAAGGAGTGGATATATGTTATCCTATATGTAGATGATGTAATCATGTCTCATCAAGATGAAAAAGAAATTTCAAAGCTAGGTGAAATTCTCAACCAGAACTTTGAGATTAAGGACCTTGGAAATGTGACCACATATTATTTAGGGATGCAAATCCAGAGAGGGAAGATGGGAGTTTTCTTCTCAACCAAAGTTTTAAAATTTCTACAATACTAAACCAATTTGGACTGTCAGATGCCAAAGGTGCATCAACATCAATGGATCCGTCCTACTTAAAGTTGGAAGGAGAAGAAAATCTGCTACCCAGCAATGAGAGTTACATACAAGCAGTCAGGGGGTGCTTCTCTACATAGCAACAACAATTCATCCGGATATCACAGCCACAGTCGGAATTCTCTGCCGACGTGTAAGCAATCCATGCCAAAGAGACTGGAATGCAATTAAGAGAATTCTTCAATTTCATAAAGAAATCTTAAGACATCTGCATCTGGAGATCTCACTCTCAGAGGTTATGTGGATACCAATGTGGCTGGTGATTCAAGTGATCGGAAATCAACAAATGGTTACTTGTTCAAGTTAGGAGAAAATTCAATTTCTTGGTCCAGCAGAAAACAAGTGTCAGTCGCATTATCTTCTACAGAAGCAGAATATACTGTATGTCTGCTGCTTATGCAAGTCAAGAAGTAATTTGGTTTGAAACAACTTTTGGAAAATTTCGGCAAGCCATTATCTCAACCAACAGTTATCTATGGGGACAACCAAGGATGCATTAAACTTGCCAGCAGTGAGAAGATTACTGTAAGGACTAAACACATTGATGTAAAACATAACCACTTACGTGACTTAGTAAACCGTGGTTTGCTTATTGCGAGTCTGACAAGATGATAGCTGATGGTATGACAAAGCCATTATCTAGAGCCAAGTTTGTGAACTTCAGAACCGCAATGGGACTAACAGGATAAGTAGTTGTTGAGTGGGGGTTTTGGAATGTTTGGTGCAGCAACTCCATTCCTGTCTATGATTGTTTAGTTGCTAGATTTATATGCTGTTCATAAAGTTAGAACAAAAGAAAAACTCCCAGAGGCTCACACAGGGGGAGCATGTGACTGTATTTCCTGTTTTCCTGTGTCTGTGTATGAGAGAAGCAGCCTGCTGTAAATGCTGGACAGATAGAGACACAAATGATTTATTCCTGATCTATTAAGCTTATCATACAGTATATTGTTCCTGTTTATTCCTGAATAAAGAAGCTCTGTTGTCACCCACTTAGAGAGTATCATGTGTAATCCACTGCCAACATATGCGACACTTGTACCCTAGGCATAGTGATAGGGAATATACCTTGTGGAGACAGTGATGATAATGTATATAAAGCATTGTGGAATATGATGGTTCTCTTTAAAAATCAACTGTATTTTTAGTAGTATGCTTTTATTAATAGAAAATTCATATACATTGGACACAAAAAGTCTGCACACCCCTATTCTGTCATGTAAAAAAATCATAACAAGAATTAATTTCAAAACCTTTTACACTTTTATTCTATATTCCCATGATGAGGTTTTGGTGAGTTTTTGATGTTGCAGAATTTCAGCACCATTTATTCACTTATTATTTAAATTAGTATGTAATATACTCGCTGTCAGCATTCTGCATGGTGTCCTAGATAGCACACCTATCAAAATGAGAAAAATGGCTGCACTCAATTGACATGTCAATATGAAATATATGAAGTGTGAATAGCATAATGGCTTTTGAAATTTAGAAAAATCATATGAGATGCTTAGCACAAAATTTGGCTAAAAAATGTGAGCCCATTCACCAACGTCAAGGTAATCTCATGATCGAATGGGTCCCTAATCTAACTGCCTAGTGTGAACACTTACCTCTGGCTAATAACTTGGTAAAGCCTATATTTATAGGAAAATAGGAACCAAATGTGATTGGATGGAATTAAAATCACAGCTTGGTGAACGGCAGAGTACTCAGTCAGAAAGCTAACATACAAATGACAGAAAAACTGACGACACATCAAGAACTAGTCTGAATAGGTGCATACCAAAAAACAGCTTACATATCAAAATCAATTGCATTAAGACATGTCAATGTGAAATATATGAAGTGTGAATGGCATAATAGCATAATGACTAAATATAAGCTTTACCAAGTTATTAGCCAGAGGTAAATGTTTACACTAGGCAGTTACATTAGGGACCCATTTGAGCATGAGATCACCTTGACGTTGGTGAATGGGCTCACATTTTTTGGCCAAATTTTGTGCTAAGCATCTCATATGTTTTTCTAAATTTCAAAAGCCATTATGCTATTCACATTTCATATATTTCATATTGACATGTCTGAATGCAATAGAGTGCAACCATTTTTCTCATTTTGATATGTAAGCTGCTTTTTCGTGTGCACCTATTCAGACTAGGATGTGCTGTCAGTTTTTCTGTTATCTAGATAGCACACCGTCATGTGAGCAGCTGTCTCCTGATTCTGGAGGAGCTGTTTTCCTGTCTGGTAGAGACTATTCAGTGATGTCACAACAGATACCAACCCCAGTTTCTGCCAGAGCCTCCTCCTGCTCCAGCTTCCTCCAAGCAGCAGAGGAATTGGACAAATCAACAAGGAAAAGGTGTCTACATAGGTGAATATAATGTGCTGTGTGCATCCAACCCTCCCTCCATACACACATCCATCAATTGATCCATTCATCCACACACTTATATATCCAACCATACAGACTTCACTATAGACTGAGGTTCTGCAGCAGCTGAAGTGTATTATGTGGTATTTATGTAGATACACTCACACTTGCACACACATCACGATAGACTTCCCTTCACAGTGCTCATATGTTGTGGGTGATGTGAAAGCATGTGAACCTATCACCACTGTGGATGTGCTGTGGAGTGCAGTGATTGTGCTGCTTTCCACAGATGAGGACACAGGTCTGGTGCTTCCAATACTAAAGGGATGACAGGGATGTCATGTTTGGTAGAGCCTCAGGTAAATAAAGTTGGGTGCAGTAAATGAAGTGAAATTCAGAAGGAACGAAAGGCAGAAACAAAAAACAAAATTTAGAGGCATGTTTTATATCACAATAAAGCACAAATTAGCGTAAAAAAATATGTATTTTATGGTTGGCCAACCCCTTTAATTGCATCCATAATCTCTATAAATCCACTCAGAAACAAACTGAAATCATTTTGAGAGGAGAATTAAAAATAAAACTAATATAATGTGGTTATTAGTGATGAGCAAGCACTAAAATGCTCGGGTGCTCGTGGCTCCAGTCGTGCAAATTGCAATGCTCGGATGCTCGACCTGAGCAACGAGTCCAATGTAAGTCTATGGGAAAACCGAGAATTATTACCACGACCCCTCCCCTCGGGGGTTCCTTTTAGGGTCTAAAAACATCTGAAAATGATAGAAACAGTGCTCAAATGACATGGGAACATAATGGTGAATACATTTGGAAGCATTTCTGACTCTCAGGTCACAGCTGTGAACAATGTTGTCCGAGTCTTACACCATTTTTACAGGCGCACAATAAAACATACAAAAATGAAACCAAAATGGATTTTCCTGGGAAATATGTTAAGGAACATCTTTTCCAGGGTAATGACTTTTATATAAGGCAAAATAAATAACCCAAAACAAAAATGTTCCTTCACCACTTGGACTATGTTCACATGTAGCGTTTTTTATGCGTTTTTCAACTTTACTATTGCTTTCAACCAAGACAAATGCATTCACTGGGAAATGTCATTTTAACAGTTTACAACCTTATTTGGCCATGTGGTGTGTGACACATCATCAGACACATCCTGTTTCATTTATGAAGTAGGTACTCTGAAAGTCACAAAGTCTATTTTTACAGGGCCAGCAATCGGCCCTCACTATTCTTAGAGAGCCATCAGCCAGCTCTGCTTTGTTGTTCCCATTATTAAACATTGGGTCCCTTAAACTGTTAATGCATATACAGTGAGTGGCAGGACTGCCCAAAATTTGGCCGCACCCCAACAACCCATTGAACAGACGTCATGGATGACCACATGCAACCAAAGTTCCAAGTATTCGTTTGGTACTACCATACTGTTTGCTTATGCATTGAATGCAAGGCCTGTCTTCCACCAAAGTTACACGCAACCCAATAAGCCTTTGAACATACATACTTGTTGGCATCAGGAAAACCAAGTTCACATTATTCTTTTGGTACTCCCATACTGTTTGCTTACGCATTGAATGCAAGACCTGCCTTGCACCAAAGTTACACGTTCCCCAATAAGCCTTTGAACCCATGTACTGGATGGCCACAGGAAAACCAAGTTTACATTATTCATTTGGTACTCCCATACTGTTTGCTTATGCATTGAATGCAAGGCCTGCCCTGCACCAAAGTTATACGCACCCCAATAAGCCTTTGAACCGAGGTACTGGATGGCCACATGCAAACAAAGTTCCCAGTATTTATTTGGTACTCCCATACTGTTTGCTTATGAATTGAATGCAAGGCCTGCACTGCACCAAAGTTACACGCACCCCAATAAGCCTTTGGACCAAGGTACTGGATGGCCACATGCAACCAAAGTTTCCAGTATTCATTTGGTACTCCCATACTGTTTGCTTATGCATTGAATGCAAGGCCTGTCCGGCACCAAACTTGCATGCACTCCAATAAGCCTCTCAACACATGCACTGGATGGCCATATGAAAGCCAAGTTCACATTATTCATTTGGCACTCCTATACTGTTTGCTTATGCATTGAATGTAAGGCCTGACCTGCACCAAAGTTACATCCACCCCAATAAGCCTTTGAACACACGTACTGGATGGTCACATGAAACCAAAGTTCCCATTATTCTAATTTTTTTAAGTCACTTAAAGTTTGCCAATGAAGTGAATACAAGGTCTGCACAAAATTTGCACACACTCCAATCCCCCAAGGAAGAAATGTGGAGGATGGTCTCCAAAAAATGTTTTCCCAGTTTAAAGGAGCAGGTCTCTTATACTTGTAATGCCAATATACAAAGTGTATGAAGTGAAAAACATTTTCCCTTGTGGGGTACACATCAACCTACTGTGTAAATTTTTTTTATGGCTATCATAAACACCTTTGCAAAAAACTATAGTGGCTATTACATCACAGACCATGATTACCCTGGTGATCTAGTGGTGGTGTCGGAAGAGTTGTGGAGGATGGCCTCCAAAAAATGTTTTCCCAGTTTAAAGGAGCGGGTCTCCTATACTTGTAACATTTTCCCTGGGGGGTACACATCAACATATTTGTTAAAAAATTTGTCACGGGCAACATAAACACCCTTGCAAAAATTTCTAGTGGCTGTTGCATCATGGACCACGGTCACCATGGTGATCTAGTGGTGGTGGATGATGACGATGAGGAGAAGGAGGAGGATAACAGCCTATAGCCAAAATCAAAATCAGGAAGCGTATACCCATGTATGGGTGTGAAGAGGTGCATGGGAATATACCTCTCAAAAAAAGACAATGGATTTGAGGTTAGGTTTCACTGTTATCATGCGGTGGTGTACAGAAGTCTGGCCCAATCCAACCCTTGCTGATTTTTATAAGAGTCAGCCTGTCAGCATTTTCAGTTGACAGGCGGATGCGCTTATCAGTTATAATTCCACCAGCTGCATTAAAGATGTGCTCTGACTAGTGTTGAGCGATACCTTCCGATATCGGGAAATATCAGATCGGATTGGATCGGACCGATACCCCAAAAATATCGGGTATCGCCGATTCCGGTACCGGAAACCCATGCAAATCAATGGGCACAAATATCGGAATGAAAATAAACCCTTTCTTTCCTTGCACATCCAGTTCGGGAGGGGGGAAGATTGTGGGCGGTGCGTGGGCAGACACTGTGCATGTCTGTGTGTGCGGGCGGGGTCTGTACGGGCCTCTCGGGGGTCTGTGCGGGCCTGCTGGGGGTCGGTGCGGGCCTGCCGGGGGTCTGTGCGGGCTGCCGGGGGTCTGTGCTGGCCTGCCGGGGGTTGTGTGTGTGTGCAGGCATCGTCCGATGGGACTACAAGTCCCATCGGGCGATGCCTGCTACAATGACAGTGATTGACACATTAGCCAATGATGGGACAGTAGTAGTCCCATCATCCGGCTAATGTGTTGAATGTAAAAAAAAAAAAAAAAAACATACATACTACATACATACTACATATATACAACATTCATACAACATACATACATACTACATACATACTTCATATATACTACATTCATACTACATACATACTACATATATACTACATTCATACAACATACATTGTCAGCCAATCCACATTGGGATGACATGAGGCTGGGCTGTGTGAAATCACCCTGTATACTTCCTTGCTCCATCTCATCATGCTCAGCCTGCAATGCCACCTCTTTGATTGTGAGCAGAGAGCATTTCAGAAGACAGAGAAGTGGGATGGTGAATCTAGTTATGGCGTCATCGCCGCTCACCATCTTGGTAGACTTCTCAAAGTTTTGTAGGATGGTACATATGTCTGACATCCATTTCTACTCCTGAGGTCTTAGGTTGGGGTCTGAACTGAATACCGATGGCCGTGTTGATGCTGGTAGTAGAAAACTGCCCTCTTCTGCTCACAAATCCTTTCCAACATGTGCAGTGTTGAGTTCCAACATGAGGGGACATCACACACCAGTCGGAGAGCCAGAATCTGCAAATGCTGCTAAAGCACGGCAATGGCGGTAGAAGCTGGATCTAACGTTCTAAAATGGGCACACAGGTGGTGCACTTTGACAAGCAGATCCGGCAACTCCGGGTAGCTTTTGAGAAACCATTGAACAACCAGGTTAAGCACATGGGCAAGGCATGGTACTTGTGGGAGCTCGTCTTGCCTCAGAGCCACCACCTGGTTCCGGCCATTGTCACATGCAACCATGCCTGGCTTGTAGGTTCAGCGGTGTCAGCCACACATCTGCCTGCTCTTTCAGAGCTGTCTAAAACTCTTCAGCATTGTGCGGTTTGTCACCTTAGCATATTAGCTTCTGTACAGCCTGTTGACGCTTGACTGAGGCAGTGCTGCAGTGCTTCCAGCTTGAGCTTATTTCGAAGATGGAGGTTCAAGAGGAGGAGGATGAGGTGCAGGAGTTGTAGACTGCAGGGGCAATCCTGATTGATGTTGGGCCCACAATCTTTGACGTCAGGAGGACGTGTTCCATCCCAAGGTCCCTCTGGGTCCCGGCCTTCACTATTTTAAGCCAGTGTGCCATCAGCGAGATGCAGCGTCCCTGCCCATGAGCACTTGTCCACGTGTATGTGGTTAGGTGGACTTTCTTAGTAACAGTATTGTTCAAGGCCCGGATAATGTTCTGTGGTCCCCTATAAATTCTGACAGGAAGATCATGGGAGAAGATGTTGGTGTTTGTTGTGGTACAATTTCAGCTTGCACACGGCCTCTGCATGCACTATCACCATCACCATCACATCCACTTCCCCGTCTTTTGCCATGTGCCTTGCCCATTTTAAATGGACTAAAATGTTTTCCACGTTCACTACAAAAGGCTGAATTGGGAGCGAACTTGTATGTGATCCCTGTGCGGGAAAACCACACTTTAAAATATCTGGAATGTAGGTTACAATTTAATTTTTGTTATCAAACTGGTTTCAATAATTAGGGTAACACACAGCAAATACAGTGGAATGGAGGCCTGAAATGCCACAATTTGTAGCCCACAGATAGATCAGGCTTCTGATGGAGATACCACACTGTTCAATATGTGGCCTGTATTTTTTTAATTTTTTACCCCAAAGTAGTGCATAGAACTAGGGTAGCAGACAGCAAATACAGTGGAATAGAGGCCTGAAACACCACAATTTGTAGCCCACAGATAGATCAGGCGTCTGAAGGAGATACCACACTGTTCAATATGTGACTTGTAATTTTTTATTTTTTACCCCAAAATAGTGTATAGAACTAGGGCAACAGACTGAAAATACAGTGGAATGGAGGCCTGAAATGCCACAATTTGTAGTCCACAGATAGTTGTGGCATCTGATGGAGATAGCTCACTTTCAAATATCTGCCCTGTAATTTTTTTTTTGGCCAGCAAAATTGTGTCAATAAGTAGGCTATATGCAAAACACAAGCCGCGGAGACACCATCACATGTTTCTCAACGCAAGCAATGACTAGCCAGGTCTTTCCCAGGGAAGGAACAACCACGGGCAGGGCAGTCTCCAATGAAGAAAGCCACCTATGCCAAAACATGGTATCCATCCACAGACAGCTGTTTCGGGATATTGCCCCTCATCAGTGTGGAGTAGGAAACTGGGCAGTAGGAGCAATGCCTAGTAGAAGACTGTGAAAAATGAGGATGAATGAACTCAAGGAGATCAACATCCAACAATGCGGAGACACCATCACATGTTTCTCAACGCAGTGATTCTAGAGCAAAGCCCCCATCCCTTATGGGAAATATGTAAAAACATGCAAAACACAAGCCGCGGAGACATCATCACGTTTCTCAATGCAAGCAATGACTAGCCAGGTCTTTCCCCAGGAAGGAACAACCACCGGAAGGGCAGTCTCCAATGAAGGAAACCACCTATGCCAAAACATGGTATCCTGTTGTGAGTTCATTTTCTGGTCTACCAGTTGTGAGTTCTCCTTCCAGGCTCCCTCTGGTGGTAACAGGAGGTAGTGAGGCTGATTTAATTAGTGGAGATCTGCCACCTGATAAGGAGGTTGACGATTGGACCTCAGGGATCTCAGACTGGATTTAAGACAGCCGACGCCCTATTCTGGTGCTGGTGATTCCTTCTGGCTTGTCAGGTCTTGGTTCTCAGCTCTGTTCCAGTCAGCTCAAGCTAAGTTTTTCTGCTATCACCAGCACCAGAATAGGGCGTCGGCTGTCTTAAATCCAGTCTGAGATCCCTGAGGTCCAATCGTCAACCTCCTTATCAGGTGGCAGATCTCCACTGATTAAATCAGCCTCACTACCTCCTGTACCACCAGAGGGAGCCTGGAAAGGAGAACTCACAACTGGTAGACCAGAAAATGAACTCACAACAGGATACCATGTTTTGGCATAGGTGGTTTCCTTCATTGGAGACTGCCCTTCCCGTGGTTGTTCCTTCCCGGGGAAAGACCTGCCTAGTCATTGCTTGCATTGAGAAACATGTGATGGTGTCTCCGCAGCTTGTGTTTTGCATATTTTTACATATTTCCCATAAGGGATGGGGGCTTTGCTCTAGAATCACTGCGTTGAGAAACATGTGAAGGTGTCTTCACAGTGTTGGATGTTGTTCTCCATGAGTTCATGGATGCCTGAAATGGCACAATTTTGAGCACAATAATATGCGATCCGTGTAGCGGATGAAACCCAGTGTAAAATATCTGCCCTGTAGCTAAACATTTTTTGGCAGCAAAAAATTGTATAAGACACTCAAAAAAAATTCTACAGTACCACAAAAAAAGGCAGATTTTTCTGCTCACTCTGATGTGATGCCTGGGATGGGCAAACCCATTTAAAATTGCTGGATTTTCATGCTGTAATATGAAAAGGATCTGGCTGTAGTCTGCAGAGTCAACAAGCAAATGGAGAAAAAAAAGGGGTTCTGGATTGCTTTGGAATAAAATAATCAGGATTAAGATGCAAAAAAAAAAAAATTCCTAGCCACTGATACCTGGGGCTAGGTCAATATATGTAATAGGCAGCAGCAGACAGTAATGGGATGGAACCCTTTTGATGTATGCAATGATATCTATTTACCCACTTACAGTGCCTGTAAGCCTTGCACTGATATGTATATAGCCACATACACTCCCCTGCCTACCTAGCACTGCAATTTATATACCCCATAATTAGTCCTTAGAAGGACTGTGGGTTTAGCTGGATTTGTGGATTCTATTATGGTATACCCACACTAACTTATAAACCCCCAAATCTGACCATATGTCAGCAGCAGCTCTCCCTACACTGTCTGATTCCTGACGTGACTGTGACGAGCAGGGCGGCAGCAGGTCTGTAATAGACCTGATGATGCTGTGCGGCCAGCCAATCACTGTAATACCACAACAAAGATGGCTGCAGCATTACAGTGCGTTGCAGACAATCCCTACATGTTGATTGGCGCTCTAAAGAGTGGCAAATATGCATGGCGGGGACCCGAGCTCCCGCTGAATAATACCAGAAATGCTCGGTGCTAGCCGAATACCATGAGTACAGCGATACTCAGGCGAGTAATGAGCATTACCGAGCCTGCTTGCTCATCACTAGTGGTTACATGAGTGTGAACACCCTGTTTTAATTGGAGATGTGGTTGCATTCAAAATTAGCCACTCAAATTAAGGGCGAAGCCAGACAGTCATGTAACACTGATGAGTCACATTGCAATGCTCGGACTGGCCGGCTGCTCTCCTGACCCGAGCATGACAACATGTGCAGTATTTCTATGCAGCTATCAAAATCAGATTGGGAGAGCCTACAGCAAGTCTGAGCATTGCAATGCGATTGTTGTCCGTGTTATATGGCCGTCTGACTGCATCCTTAAACGCATGTTAAATAGTCGATAGTACACAGCTGTCATCATTTCCAGTGATTCTGATTAACCCCATATGAAGATCAGCTGTTCTAAAAAGATTTTCCTACCATTTTACAGTAAAAGCCATGGTCCATCAATAGCTTACAACATAGCAAAGGAATCTCTTTGGTGAAAATAATCAGTCAGGAGAAGGGTACAAAAAATTTCAAATCATAAGATATGTTATGAAACACTGTGAAAACAGTCATCAAGAAGTGGATTAAATTCAGTACAAAAACCCTCATCAATGAGACCAAAGTTGAATTTTTTGACCATAATTCCAAATGGTATGTTTGATGCAACACTATGCATCACCAAAAGAACAGCATACCCAAAGTGAAGCATGATGAGGCCCTATTATGCTTTGGAGTTGCTTGTCAGCAGCTTGATCTAGAGCTTTAGTCAAGGTTTAGAGAATTATTAACTGTTCCAATTATAAGTCCATTTTGAACAGAAACATTTTTTAAACCAAAATCTGCGGGTTCACCTGACGGGCATTGTACACAGGAGAGACCCTCACAATGTTACAGCTACTGCCAGGAAGAGTGGGCAACAATTGCCAATTCTAGATGTACCAGGTTGATGAACTACTGTCAAAAATGACTCAATGCTGTTATAAATTCAAAGGGTACTTCAGCAAAGAATTAGCTTAAAGAGGCTGTCCATTACCTTATCATTGATGACCTATACTTAAGATAGGTCATCAATGTCTGATCAGTCACGGTCTGACACCTAGTGCTCCCACAGATCAGGCGTTCTCCAAATCGAAGGCCATGGAGCTGCTCAGCAACTGAGCGTTTTGAGCTGGTGGGCGTGGCTGACATCAAGAATGGCTGATCAGCGGTGTGACGGGTGTTGGACCCCAATCGATCAAACATTGATGACCTATCCTAAGTAGTGGAGAGCAACTTTAAAGCTGTGCATATTTATGCAACCACATTATTTTGTTCTTTATTTTTCTTTTTCCACCTGAAAAGATTTGTTTCTCAACTGATTTTTACACTATATGTGTGACATAAAAGGTAGAATTTGAAATAATGCTTCTTGGTATTACTTTTTTACATGAAAAAAGCCTGGCATTTTAACACAGGTGTGTAGACTTTTTATATCCACTGTATATTGTATTTATTCATTTTTATTATTCCTTTTTTTGGTAGGGGGAGTATGTGAATAACATACTCCTTGGGGCTTAGGCTTCTGATCACCTAAGACTCTAACAATGCTCCTGGGCCACTGTCAACATGGTCCTGCATGGACAGCAGCCATCATATAGTAAGCAACCATTGACCAAGAAACGGTTTAGCTGCTGAGAGAGTTAAAAAAAAATTCATAAAAGAGAAATGAGTAATGGTGAATGTTATTCCTGTATTCTACTATTACATGGTATAGGTAGGAAATAAACACATATCCAATTAAAAAGCAGCATGAGGACTTCAAATTTACAACCGTTCAGCTGCCACTGGAAGCAAATAGTCTAAAAGAAAATGCAGAAATAAACTATCACAAGTAAATTCTGTCTTTCCTTGGCCGTTATAGCTTTGTGGACTACAGCCAAACTTCAGATTGTTCTGCCAGCACGAACAGGCAAGGATTAAAAAGGAATACTAATTAGGAAAAGTAACTAGCTCATGCTCACATTGTCCTTGGACAATTACTTTTGGGGACTGAATGGCATTATCACATATAACAAAAGGCAATTTTATTCTGATGAATGCAACACTGTTAGGTAAAGGGAGCTCAACTATGAATTCAAATGTTAAAATTGCCATTAAGTAAAAGGAAATAAATTGCAGAGAAAATCACATGCTGCTCTAACAAACTTATTTTGATCAGCTAGAAAAAAAAAAGAATCTCTTTCGAAACCAATCCAAAGTCTGTTAATACCTGGCTGGACAATGGAATGGAATCCTTCAGTTTAATCAAGATACATATTTCATTGTTGGATTTCATTGTTGGATGCTATATGCAAATGTCCCTCGGCTCAAACTCTGCTCCGAGAGCGAGCCTTATGTCATTTAACTGTGACCTGATTCTCTTGCATGCGAGAATCGGATCACAGGTGCGGAGAAGATGGCGAGCTTAATTTCTCCAGCTTCTCCATTCTGTGAGTTGGCGTATATCGTATATATAGGTTTTCCACACAAACAAAGACTTGTATGGGTGCGCGACGGCCAATAAACGCTGCCAATCGCCAATTTGACATCAGAAAATATACGATACTCTACACTGCCCCACAGTATAACAATGGAGCTAGTGCTATCCGATGAAATATTGGATATTACTTGTCCAAGCTTCACACTGTCTACTCGCCAGTGTGAGCGAGCCCTATCAGTGGATATCAGATAATTAATTCAGATAAAGTAATGTGACAAAATATACAATTTAGGGTCTGTGAAACTTTTTTGTTTTCAGTCTTTTTTTAAAACCCCTTAGAGAGGTTTTTCACCACTTTGACAATGATCACCAATCCATAGGATAGGTATTCAATATCAGATTGGTTTGGGCCGGTCCCTGTCATCGATCATCTGTTTTCAGCACTAGTAGAGGTTGGATGTAGGAAGCACAGCAACACAGCTCTGTCAAACTGTTTAGTGGATGCTTCCTGGTACAGTATATCAGTTGCTATTCAAAGAACGCTAAAATACAAAAGAGGCAATCAACCATTTTGCAGAATACACAGAACAGTAAAGACTGGGGGATAACATTCCTCCTTGAGGAGAATGACAAGCTATCATAAGGAGACATATCGGTCATGCGATCCTCCCTGGAAAAAAATTATGCAAATAGCGTCTTCACTAAAAATTGATTACTTAGCCTCTAGTAGTATTGGAGGTAACAATCCTATAAAGTTAATATTGACCAGGAAAAGCAGGAAGCTCATCTGCAAATTTCCGGTGCATTCTGGGAAGAGGAGAAGAGTCGCCTTAAGCTGATCGATCGCTGGGACTTGCCGGGTCTCGCTGTTTGAGGACATAGCAAAACCGCGCGCCGGCAATAGCAATATGGAAGAGAAAAAAATCCACATGGTCACTTGCAACACATGCTACATGTTTACGGATCTTCCGGCCCAAAAACTCAACTTTACCTGTCAGAAGTGCAAACTTGTTGCCCTCTTAGAGGAAAAGGTGCAGGGACTGGAAGAAAGAATAGCAACACTGAAGGTAATTAAAGAACATGAGGACATCTTGGTTGAAGCAGAAGCAACCATTCAGGATACGGAAAGTGAGAAAAGCTTCAGAGCACATACAGAGGCTGAAAAGTGGAGCCATGTGACGAAAAGAAGCAAACGGATCAAGTGGTCATCACCACCCAAACAGCTTAGCAACCAATATGAAGCCCTTATGCTGGAGAACGAAAATGGCACAGCTCAGGATAGTAACATAGTAACATAGTAACATAGTAATTAAGGTTGAAGGGAGACTTTAAATCCATCTAGTTCAACCCATATCCTATCTTAACTTGCCCTAACATGTTGATCCGGAGGAAGGCAAAGAAAACCCATGTGGCAAACAGTAAGCTTCACATTGGGGAAAAAAATTCCTTCCTGACTCCACATACGGCAATCAGACTAGCTCCCTGGATCAACGCAACACTAAGGAAACTACTGTATATACCCTGTAATATTATACTTTTCAAGAAAGGCATCCAGTCCCTTCTTAAATTTTAGTAGGGAATCACTCATTACAACATCATTTGGCAGAGAGTTCCATAGTCTCACTGCTCGTACAGTAAAGAATCCGCGTCTGTTATTATGCTTAAACCTTCTTTCCTCCAGATGTAGAGGATGCCCCCTTGTCCCCTTCACAGGTCTAAGAGTAAAAAGATCATTAGAAAGGTCTTGGTATTGTCCCCGCATATATTTATACATTGTAATAAGATCACCCCTAAGCCTTCGATTCTCCAAACTAAATAACCCCAAGTGTAATAACCTGTCTTGGTATTGCAGACCCCCCAGTTCCCTAATAACCTTGGTCTCTCTTCTCTGCACCCGCTCCAGTTCAGCTATGTCTTTCTTATACACCGGAGACCAGAACTGTACACAGTATTCTAAGTGTGTTAGCACTAGTGACTTATATAGAGGTAAAATTATGTTCTCCTCCTGAGCATCTATGCCTCTTTTAATGCATCCCATTATTTTATTTGCCTTTGCAGCAGCTGCCTGACACTGGCCACTGAATGTGAGTTTGTCGTCCACCCATACACCCAGGTCTTTTTCAGTGACAGTTTTGCCCAGTGTCTTACAATTAAGCACATAATTATACATCTTGTTCGTTCTACCCAAGTGCATGACCTTACATTTATCCCCATTAAAGCTCATTTGCCATTTATCAGCCCAAGCTTCTAGTTTACATAAATCCTCCTGTAATATAAAATTGTCCTCCTTTGTATTGATTACCCTGCAGAGTTTAGTGTCATCTGCAAATATTGAAATTCTACTCTCTATGCCCCTTACAAGGTCATTAATAAATATGTTAAAAAGAAGCGGGCCCAAAACTGACCCCTGTGGTACCCCACTGCTAACCGTGACTCAGTCTGAGTGTGCTCCATTAATAACCACCCTTTGTTTCCTATCCCTGAGCCAGCTCTTAACCCACCTACACATATTTTCCCCTATCCCCATTGTTCTCATTTTATGTATCAACCTTTTGTGTGGCACCGTATCAAAAGCTTTTGAAAAGTCCATGTATACCACGTCCACTGCATTCCCTTGGTCCAGTCCGGAACTTACCTCTTCATAAAAGCTTATCAGATTAGTCTGACAGGAACGGTCCCTTGTAAACCCATGTTGATATTGGGTCATAAGTTTATTCTTCAACAGATACTCCAGTATAGTATCTCTTAGAAAACCCTCCAGGATTTTACCCACAGTTGAAGTTAAACTCACTGGCCTATAATTTCCAAGTTCAGTTTTTGTCCCCTTTTTGAATATTTGCACCACATTTGCTATACGCCAGTCCTGTGGTACAGACCCTGTTATTATGGAATCTTTAAAGATTAAAAATAATGGTCTATCTATGACTGTGCTTAATTCCTGCAGTACTCGGGGGTGTATCCCATCTGGGCCCGGGGATTTGTCAATTTTAGTGATTTTTAGACGCCGCCGTACTTCCTGCTGGGTTAAGCAGGTGACATTTAATGGACAATTTTTATCCCTGATCATGTTATCCGTCATGGGATTTTCTTGTGTAAACACTGTCGAAAAAAAGTCATTTAGCATATTGGCTTTTTCCTCATCCTCCTCCACCATTTCACCCAGACTATTTTTAAGGGGACCAACATTACCATTTTTTAGCTTCTTACTATTTATGTAGTAAATACCGTATCTACAAGAGAAGACACACTATCAACAAAAGAAGTTACTCTGTCAACAAAAGCGGAAACAAATGACACTCAAAAACACTCACGAGCAACAAGCAGTGCATCCGGAAAGAAAAGAAGAGTGGTAGTTATGGGCGACTCACTACTAAGAGGCACGGAGGCAACTATCTGCAGGCCGGACATAACCGCTCGAAAAGTATGCTGCCTCCCTGGAGCAAAAATCAAGGATGTGGCCAACAGGATACCAACTATCCTCAAATCCAAGGATGACTACCCTTGCCTACTGATACATGTAGGCACAAACGACACGGCAAGAAATGAGCTACCAACTATCTGCGAAGACTTTGAAATTTTGGGGAAGAAAATAAAGGAACGGAACGTACAGGTTGTTTTCTCATCAATCCTCCCAGTCGATGGTCATGGCATCAGAAGATGGAATAGGATACTAGAGGTGAACAATTGGCTACAGGTGCAGGCAGCAAGGATTTGGATTCTTGAACCATGGCATGAATTACCTCTATGATGGACTTCTCGCAAGAGATGGGATACACCTCACAAAACCTGGGAAACACACATTCGCCAGAAAACTTGCCACACTCATCAGGAGGGCTTTAAACTAGAAGAAGAGTGGATGGGAGAAAAAACAGCAGAAAAAGAACATGCAGCAGAAGGACAAACTATTCAAGGATACTAGATGTGGTAAAGAGGACCAAAGACACGATACTCAGAAGGAAGCTAAGAAAAAGGAAGCAAAACTTCTTTCCTGCATGCTGACCAATGCAAGAAGCCTGACCAATAAGATTGAAGATCTGGAGTTGGTAATGTATGAGGAAAAATACGACATAGTAGGAATAACTGAGACATGGTTAGACGACAGCTATGACTGGGCGGCTAACTTGCAAGGATATGATTTGTTTAGGAGGGATCGTAAAAAAAGGAAAGGGGGTGGAGTCAGTCTATATATAAAGTCCACTTTAAAGCCCACACTAAGAGAAGATATGCAAGAGGGAAATGAAGAGGTGGAGTCTCTATGGGTGGAGATACAAGGAGGGAAAGGTAATAAAATCCTCATAGGGGTTTGTTATAAGCCACCAAATATAACAGAAACCACTGAAAATGTATTATTGAAACAAATAGACAAAGCAGCAAATCACAATGAGGTGATTATTATGGGGGACTTCAACTACCCCGACATAGACTGGGAAACTGAAACCTGCGTATCTCAGAAAGGAAAACAATTTCTGTCAGTGACCAAGGATAATTATCTGTCACAACTTGTGCAGGGCCCAACTAGAGGGACAGCCCTTCTGGACTTAATTTTAAGCAACAGGCCAGATAGAATAACAGAAGTACGAGTCAATGGGCACCTAGGGAACAGTGACCACAATATAATACAATTCCACTTGTCCTTCAGTAAGGTGCCCTGGAAGGGGGTTACAAAAACGCTGAATTTCAGGAAAGCAAAGTTTGATCAGCTTAGAGAGGACCTTCACCGAATTGATTGGGACAATGTCCTCAAAAATAGGAGCACAGAAAATAAATGGGAAATATTTAAATCAGTTTTACACATCCACTGCGAGCTAGCCATACCATACAGAAATAAAAGGGCTAGGAACAGGAGAACACCAATGTGGCTAAATAAGGATGTGAAAAGGGCAATAAATAACAAGAACAAGGCATTTAAGAAGCTAAAGCAAGAAGGCAATGAAGAAGCATTAAAAAGTTATAGAGAAAAAAATAAAATGTGTAAAAAAACAAATACATTTAGCAAAAGTAGAAACTGAGAGACTCATTGTTAAGGAAAGTAAAACAAACCCCAAACTATTCTTTAATTATATAAACAGTAAAATGATTAAAATTGATGGTGTCGGCCCTAGAACAATGAGGGTGAAATCATAGAGAGCGATGTGGGAAAAGCAAATGTTTTAAATACTTTTTTCTCAACAGTATTCACACAGGAAAAGGATTTGCCAGGGGAAATGCAGAGTGATAATGTAAACTCCACATTAAGTATTACCTGCCTAACCCAGGAAGAAGTGCAGAACCGCCTTAGTAAGATTAAAATTGACAAATCACCAGGCCCTGATGGCATTCACCCTCGGGTATAAAGGGAGTTAAGTAATGTGATAGACAGGCCTCTATTCCTTATATTTAAAGACTCTATAGAAACACGGTCTGTTCCTTTTGATTGTCGGCAAGCAAAGTGGTACCAATATTCAAAAAGGGGTGTAAAAGGGAACGTGGAAACAATAGGCCGGTAAGCTTAACATCTGTTGTGGGTAAAATTTTTGAAGGGTTTCTAAGGGATACCATTATGGAATATCTCAATGTTAATAAATGTTTAACTCCAAATCAACATGGATTTATGAAGGATCGCTCCTGTCAAACTAAGGGTGGTTTCACATTAGCGGTTCAGGGTGCAGCGACGGCCTGCGCACGGCCGCCGCTAAGCCCCGCCCCCTGCCGTGGCTCCTCCGGTAGCTCCGCCTATGGGCACATGATGCTGCATGCGTCCTGCATCCCCTATCTTTATCACTGGGGGCGCAGGCCGTGCGCAGTATGCGTTTGGCGTCGCATGCATCCTTTTGACGGTGCGCCGAGCGCAACCAAATTGCAACAGGTGGCGTTTGGCGCTGGTCGGCGCACCGTCAAAAGGACGCATGCGCCGCCAAACGCATACTGTGCACGGCCTGCATCCCCAGTGATAAAGATAGGGGACGCAGGATGCATGCAGCGTCATGCGCCCGTAGGCGGAGCTACCGGAAGAGGCATGGCAGGGGCGTGGCTTAGCAGCGGCCGTGCGCAGGCCGTCGCTGCGCCCTGAAACGCTAATGTGAAACCACCCTAACCTGATCAGCTTCTATGAGGATGTAAGCTCTCAAATGGACCAAGGAGAATCATTGGATGTCATTTATCTCGACTTCTCTAAAGCATTTGACACTGTCTCACATAAAAGATTGGTAAGTAAGATGAGAAATCTTGGGCTAGGAGAAAATGTGTGTAGATGGGTAGGTAGCTGGCTTAATGATAAAAAAAAACAAAGAGTGGTTATTAATGGTGCATACTCAGATTGGGCCAGGGTTACTAGTGGGGTACCACAGGGTTCTGTATTGGGCCCCCTACTATTTAATATATTTATTAATGATCTAGTGGATGGCTTACACAGTAAAATATCAGTATTTGCAGATGATACAAAACTATGTAAGGTAGTTAACACAAAGGAGGACAGTTTGCAACTACAGACAGATTTGAGTAAATTGGAGAATTGGGCTGAAAAATGGCAAATGAGGTTTAGCACAGATAAGTGTAAGGTTAGGCACATGGGAAGGAGAAACAGATGCTACAATTACTTACTAAATGGGAAATTGCTGGGGAAATCAGACATGGAAAAAGACTTAGGCATCTTAGTCAATAAGAAGCTAAATTGGAGTGCCCAGTGTCTGGCAGCTGCCACCAAAGCATATAGGGTCATGGGATGCATTAGAAGAGGTCTGGGGACAAGAGATGAAAACATAATTCTCCCTCTGTACAAATCACTCGTCAGACCACACTTGGAGTATTGTGTGCAATTTTGGACGCCGGTGCTCAAGAAAGAAATTACTGAACGTGAAAGGGTTCAAAGGCGGGCTACTAAAATTATAAATGGAGTTGGTTCACTACAATACCCAGAAAGGTTATCAAAATTAGGTCTATTTACTCTAGAAAAGAGAAGACTTAGGGGAGACTTAATATACACTCACTGGCCACTTTATTAGGTACACCATGCTAGTAAGGGGTTGGACCCCCTTTTGCCTTCAGAACTGCCTCAATTCTTCGTGGCAGAGATTCAACAAGGTGCTGGAAGCATTCCTCAGAGATTTTGGACCATATTGACATGATGGCATCACACAGTTGGCGCAGATTTGTCGGCTGCACATCCCTGATGCGAATCTCCCGTTCCACCACATCCCAAAGATGCTCTATTGGATTGAGATCTGGTGACTGAGGAGGCCATTTGAGTACAGTAAACTCATTGTCATGTTCAAGAAACCAATCTGAGATGATTCGAGCTTTATGACATGGCGCATTATCCTGCTGAAAGTAGCCATCAGATGTTGGGTACATTGTGGTCATAAAGGGATGGACATGGTCAGCAACAATACTCAGGTAGGCTGTGGCGTTGCAACGATGCTCAATTGGTACCAAGGGGCCCAAAGAGTGCCCAGAAAAAATTCCCCACACCATGACACCACCACCACCAGCCTGAACCGTTGATACAAGGCAGGATGGATCCATGCTTTCATGTTGTTTACGCCAAATTCTGACCCTACCATCCGAATGTCGCAGCAGAAATCGAGACTCATCAGACCAGGCAACGTTTTTCCAATCTTCTACTGTCCAATTTCGATGAGCTTGTGCAAATTGTAGCCTCAGTTTCCTGTTCTTAGCTGAGAGGAGTGGTACCCAGTGTGGTCTTCTGCTGCTGTAGCCCATCTGCCTCAAAGTTCGATGCACTGTGCGTTCAGAGATGCTCTTCTGCCTACCTTGGTTGTAACGGGTGGCAATTTGAGTCACTGTTGCCTTTCTATCAGCTCGAACCAGTCTGCCCATTCTCCTCTGACCTCTGGCATCAACATGGCATTTCCGGCCACAGAACTGCCGCTCACTGGATTTTTTTTCTTTTTCGGACCATTCTCTGTAAACCCTAGAGATGGTTGTGCGTGAAAATCCCAGTAGATCAGCAGTTTCTGAAATTCTCAGACCAGCCCTTCTGGCACCAACAATCATGCCACGTTCAAAGGCACTCAAATCACCTTTCTTCCCCATACTGATGCTCGGTTTGAACTGCAGGAGATTGTCTTGACCATGTCTACATGCCTAAATGCACTGAGTTGCCGCCATGTGATTGGCTGATTAGAAATTAAGTCTTAACACACAGTTGGACAGGTGTACCTAATAAAGTGGCCAGTGAGTGTATATGTACAAGTATATCAGAGGGCAATACAGAGATCTTTCCAATGAACTGTTTGTACCAAGGACTGTGACAAGAACAAGGGGGCATTCTCTTCGTTTTGAGGAAAGACAATTTCTGCACCAGCATAGAAGAGGGTTCTTCATGGTAAGAGCAGTGAGGCTCTGGAATTCTCTTTCTGAGGAAGTGGTGATGGCCAACTCACTGAATGAATGTAAGAAAGGAATGGATGCTTTTCTTGTGAGTAACAGTATAGAAGGTTATGAATAACATAATATTATAGGTAGATGGTTGACCCAGCTTAGGGGAAGGAATTTTTTTCCCTATGGAGAAAACTGGGTTCTACTCTGTGGGTTTTTTGCCTTCCCCAGGATCAACAATGCAGAACAGCTGCACTAAAAATAGGCTGAACTAGATGGACATAAGGTCTTCCTTCAGCCTTCAAAACTATGTTACTATGTTACTATGACCCCTTTCACCCCTTCGTGACTAGCCTAGTTTCCATTTTTTTTTTTTCATATTCGTTTTTTCCTAGCCTTCTTCCAAGAGCCATAACTTTTTTATTTTTCTGTCCACATAACCATATGAGGGCTTGTTTTTCTGTGGGACAAGATATACCTTTGAATGAAACCATTCACTTTATAATGTGATGCACTTTATGGGTTTTTTTATTTATCATATTGACTGTATGGTAAAACTGACTTGGCAAAATGATTCTCCATGAGAGCATGATTAAGCAGATACCAAACATGTATAGTTTTAATTTTTTTATTTAAAGCAAGCCTGTTAGCAGGATTTTGCTAACTAGACTACAGGCATTGTCAGGTTGGTGCTGTTACACTAATTAAAATGATACCTGGGGTAAAGAAATCCGTCTTGCGGTTCTTGTGTAGTGTTACAAGTTTTCAGTTAATTAGATGCTCTTGCTTCAGGGCAGGACAGTAAACAGAGTCTTTTCTTCCTGCTCTAAGCCAGAGAAACCAAGAAGAGACCTGTCCACAGGCCCGCCCCAAAGCACAAACATTTTCCTCATCATAGAGACAGAAAGAGAGACAGGCTGCAGGTGGCCTGTGGGCAGGTCTTTCCTTGGTTTCTCTGGCGTAGAGCAGGAAGATAAGACTCTGCCTACAGTCCTGCCCCAAAGCACAAGCATCTCAGTAAATGAAGACTTCTAACACTGATTACACAAGAAGCACAAACTGGATTTCTTCACCCAAGGCAGGGCCGCTTTTTGACAAAGTAGGGCCCTGGGCAAAAGTTTAAAGTGGGGCCCCATATACTCACATATTACACCATCACACAGAAACATTTATGTTGTATTTACAAGCGCTAAGTTCGACGCTTGTTTCCCATCCTCTTTAGAGTATGTACACATTGTCAATAATTGGCAGCCCTTTGGATGCAACACATGTCCACAGCATCCAAAGCGCTGCTGGCAATTGAATGTCCAATACATATTATGGGTGAAATTTATCTTGCAGGGACGCATGTCTCCGCAAGATAAATAGGCATGCTGTGGTCTGGAAAGTCGTGCCGCATGTCCGTCTCCGCGGGTACGCCTGCGGGCGTCTGAGCATGCATAGTGAGTGGCATCCACTATGCTGTAACGTCTGGACACTGCATAAGTACGCAGTGTCAACCCACATCGTTTACTGACCTTGTGCACCTACCCTTACTCCGGCTGAGAAAGAATGATTGGTACAGATAGTCCTCGATACAGTATAATGTAGGTCCAATATAGTACATATAGCAAAATGCACTCCCCATGGTCCTTGATAGAGTATAGTGCAGCCCCTCTCAGAGTATACTGCAGCCCCCCTACAGGGTCAACACTGTAAATATTGAATCTTTAGGGTGGCTCAGTGGTTAGCACTGCAGCCTTGCAGCACTTGGGTCCTGAGTAGAGTTGAGCGACTTTTGTTTTTTTATGGTCGAGTTTCGTTTCGTGAAACCCGACTTTTCCAAAAGTCGGGTCGAGCAAGATCGGCCGATTATAGGGAAAAGTCGGGGACGTCCCGAAACACGAAACCCAATGTAAGTCAATGGGGAATAAAAGTCGGCAGTGAGAGGAGGACAGGAAACACACCTACAGTGCTCATTTGAATGCCAAAAGCATCAATTCTTCTTACTTAAGCTGGTCAACCTTAATTAACTTCATAATACAAGTTACGCACTGAAAAATGGGGGTTATTTGGCTAAAGTTGTGGGGGGGTAGGGCTGGCTCCAGGTTTTCATGTGCCCTGGGCGAAAGAGCACCCCTTTAACACATAATACCACAACTCATCATGCTTCGATACGGCAGAGAAATAGCGGTATAGTACAATGAAAAATACTTCACTTTTTACATCTCATGACAAGGCCCATCTATTTCTCCATACAGAATCATTGGTCCCATATAATGTTTGAAACAGTATATGATGAGCTCCACATAATGCTACAGTATATGTTGGTCCCCATGGATGAAGCTCCACTGTCTTATGGGCCCAAATAATGCTCCAAACATAATGGGCCCCATTTCTAATGCTCTAGTGTATAATGGGCCCTGTAAATGCTGCTCCAGTGTCTGATGTCCACCTTTGGAATGTTCCAGTGTATGGTGGGCCCCATCTATCATTCTCCAGAGTATAGTGCTCCCCAAAAATTGCTGTCCCAACATTGAAAACAATCAAATAAGTCTCCTCGCTAGGGAATCCCTGTACTAGTCTGGACTCCTCGTCGTCCCCATCTTCCATCTCACTGCACAGTATTTCAACCTTGCAAGTGCTGTGATCCTGAGCAAGCAGGGGGGGCCCACTCGTTGGCGACGGCACTGGCACAGGGCCCCTGATAGTACGGTGGTGTGTCTGATGGCGGGTGGGCCGAACCTGCACTTTCATCTGCAGCTTCCTCTTTGTCACCGTGTAAGCTGGAACTGTATATGGGAAGGGTAACCTGAGTTTCATCAGGGTCAGATTCAGGCCGGGTAGCGTGCGAGGGGAATGTAGTGGTCTGGGTCAATGTACCAGCAGATTCATCAAGCAGTGGCTGGGCATCAGTGCACTTGTGTCGCCCCCAGGAGTACGGTCGCCACAGTGGCATTACCTTCCTCCTAGGGAGTGTGATGTCATGCTTGGGAGCAACGAAGGATCTCTCTAGCAGGTTAACTGATTGGGCGGCGTTATTCCCACGAGTCATGACCCTCCAAACAGCGTTCATGAAGGCAAAGTGTTTGTTTTACATGGGCAGTATGGTTGCAAAGCTGAACCTTAAAGGAATGTCCAGAAGGGCACCACCAGGAGTGGAGCCTACGGCGTAATTTGACTCAACACGGGCAACCTCAACCATGCCAGCTACAGAACAGATGCACACATTGCAAGCTTAATTCCGTTAACGAACGAGACTCCGTCATGCCCCGCGGTCCGAGTCTGGCTTACTAGAGGGACACATGAGGCTCTGGCACATGAGATTGGCCAATAACTGGTGTGTCATGCCCTTATATGTCCGTGGCTGCATGTGCGCTACACTGAAAAGGCCAGCGTTTGTCGCTTACAGGTGCAGATAACCCGCTGAACAACGTTAGTGATGGGGATCACTGATTACAATTATTACTCGCGAACGATGATTTCCCAGTAAATGCAGGTCAACCGCAGTTCCGGAATTAGGCCTAACCGTCATTCCTGAAAAAAATGAAAAACTTACGTGTGCAAACCACAGGTGCTGTAGCTTGCTTAACAGCTCGCCAGCCGTTCTCACGCCCAGTATGGGTTACACGTGATTGCACAAAGGTGAGAAAGGGTACCGTATCCCCGGATAACATGTATGGATAGCGTACACATTCAAAATATATGTCTATACATCAGGAGGCAGGCTCAGACGGTGTTAGGCCCAGTATGGCTTGCACGTGATTGCACAAAGGTGAGAAAGGGTACCGTATCCCAGGATAACATGTATGGATAGCGTACACATTCAAAAGATATGTCTATACATCAGGAGGCAGGCTCAGACGGTGTCAGGCACAGTATGGCTTGCAAGTGATTGCACAATGGTGAGAAAGGGTACCGTATCCCCGGATAACATGTATGGATAGCGTACACATTCAAAATATATGTCTATACATCAGGAGGCAGGCTCAGACGGTGTTAGGCCCAGTATGGATTGCACGTGATTGCACAAAGGTGAGAAAGGGTACCGTATCCCCTGATAACATGTATGGGTAGCGTACACATTCAAAAGATATGTCTATACATCAGGAGGCAGGCTCAGATGGTGTAAGGCCCAGTATGGCTTGCAAGTGATTGCACAAAGGTGAGAAAAGGTACCGTATCCCCGGATAACATGTATGGATAGCGTACACATTCAAAAGATATGTCTATACATCAGGAGGCAGGCTCAGACGGTGTAAGGCCCAGTATGGCTTGCAAGTGATTGCACAAAGGTGAGAAAGGGTACCGTATCCCCGGATAACATGTATGGATAGCGTACACATTCAAAAGATATGTCTATACATCAGGCGGCAGGCTCAGACGGTGTAAGGCCCAGTATGGCTTGCAAGTGATTGCACAAAGGTGAGAAAGGGTACCGTATCCCCGGATAACATCTATGGATAGCGTACACATTCAAAAGATATGTCTATACATCAGGAGGCAGGCTCAGACGGTGTCAGGCACAGTATGGCTTGCAAGTGATTGCACAAAGGTGAGAAAGGGTACCGTATCCCCGGATAACATGTATGGATAGCGTACACATTCAAAAGATATGTCTATACATCAGGAGGCAGGCTCAGACGGTGTCAGGCACAGTATGGATTTGACGGCCCAGACTACACAGCGGAGGAGCAGGGAGAGGTAAAGACTGCAAATGCTGGGGCCCTGCCCAAGCAAGGGGGGCCCACTCGTGGGCGTCGGTACTGGCACTGGGCCCCTCATAGTACGGCGGTGTGACTGACGGCGGGTGTGCACCACCACCGTCAGAGACACTTGATTGCACTATGAGGGACCCTGTGCCAGTGCCCGCGCCCAAGAGTCGGCCTACCAACCTGTCCAGGGCAACGGCACTCGCACGGTGTCGTGCGCTAGGTGGTGACCCCGGCCATGGGGGGGGAGGCAGCACAGTTAGGGAGTTTTAGAAAGTGGCATATGCTGATGTTGGACATTCAGCTGATGCAAAAGGCGAAATAGGTCAAGTCCCAGGAAGAGGTAGACCAAAGCAAGCCATTTTTCTGTCACCCTATGTGTCATCAGGGGAAGGTGGGACAAAATCCTTGGAAACCCATGCATGGTTCATTTTAATGAAGGTTAGATCATCCACATTTTGGGTTGACAGACGGGTCCTTTTTTCTGTCAGAATTGATCCAGCTGCACTGAAGACTCTTTCCGATAGCACACTTGCAGCTGGGCAAGCGAGCTCCTGTAAGGCATATTGTGCCAATTCAGGCCAGGTGTCCAGTTTAGCAGCCCAATAGTCAAAGGGGAATGACCTGTGTGGGAGAACATCGATATGGGAGGAAAAGTAGTTTGTAACCATAGTTGACAACTGCTGTCTCCTGTCACTTTCCATCGATGCTGTATTACCAGTTGTGTGAGCGGTACTTGAAAAATCAGTCCAGAACATTGTCATGAAACCCCTGTCTCCAACGCCACTTCTGCTGTGTGCACCATGAACACCTCTGCCAAGCTGCCCCCGGCCCGTACGGCTCGTGTGAGAACCATCACCGCTGCTGTGTGCTGGGAATGCCTCAAGCAACCGATTTACCAGAGTTGCTTGTTTATTAGCCAATATTAGGTCAAGGTTCTCCTGTGGCATGATGTTTTGTAATTTGCCTTTATAGCGTGGATCCAGGATGCTGGCCAACCAGTAGTCGTCATCGTTCATCATTTTGGCAATGCGGGGGTCCCTTTTTAGGATCCGCAAGGCATAATCTGACATGTGGGCCAATGTTCCCGGTGTCAATGATGCACTGCGAGTGCTGGTTGGAGGAGCACTTTCTGGCAAATCCACATCCCTCCAGTCACGCACAAACCCTGTACCAGACCTTGCCACGCCAACATTTTCACTTGCCCCACGAGATGCATCCTCCTCCCCTAAGTAATCATCCCCATCATCATCCTCCTCCTCCTCTTCTTCCTCCAACTCGTCCAGGAGAGGTCCCTGAGCAGACAATGGCAGAATGTCATCAAGGATTCCCTCCACCTCTTCCTCCTCGTCAACACTGGCTGCAGACGCCTGCTCCTTAAGGTGCGTCAAAGTTTGCATGAGCAGACGCATAAGTGGGATGCTCATGTTTAGGATGGCGTCGTCTGCGCTTACCAGCCGTGTGCATTCCTCAAAACACTGAAGGACTTTACAGAGGTCTTTCAGCTTCGACCACTATGGCCTACCTCTGCTCGCACAGCCGCTCCACCATGTGCAGGGTGGAGTTCCACCTTGTTGCAATGTCGATAATGAGGCGGTGGTTGGGAAGGTGGAGCAATCGCTGCAGCTTCTGCATACGAACGGAGTGTACAGGCGACCGGCGGATGTGCGCGCACAGTCTTCGCACCTTATGGAGCAGGGCTGTTAACTCCGGATAATTTTTGAGGAAGCACTGCACCACCAGGTTCAAGGTGTGAGCCAAGCAAGGTATGTGGCTGAGTTTTGAAAGGGCTATGGCTGCCACAAAATTACGGCCGTTATCACTAACTACCTTGCATGCCTCAAGATGTACACTGCCCAGCCATGACTCAGTTTGTCGCTTCAAGTACTCGGCCAGCACCTCGGCGGTGTGTCTGTCGCCCAAACACATTATCTGCAACACAGCCTGCTGACGCTTTCCACTAGCTGCTCGTTAGGGGGACACCTCGTGTGCAACAGTGGCAGCTGCAGATGGAGTGCTCGTACGACTGCGCTCTGTGGACGAGCTTTCGCTTCTGGAGGAGGAGGAGGGTCGAACGCCTACAGCCAACTGTTTCCTATACCGTGGGCTAGGCAGCACTGTCCCACCACCGCTGTCCCCTGTGGACCCTGCATCCACCACATTAACCCAGTGCGCAGTGATGGACACGTAACGGCCCTGGCCATGCCGACTGGACCATGCATCAGTTGTGAGGTGCACCTTTCCACTCACTGACTGCTTGAGTGCATGGACAATGCGGTCTTTCACATGATGGTGGAGGGCTGGGATGGCTTTGCGAGAGAAGAAGTGGCGACTGGGTAGGTCATAGCGTTGTACTGCATAGGCCATGAGTTCGCGGAAAGCTGCGCTTTCCACCAACCGATAGGGCATCATCTCAAACGAGATTAGTTTGGCAATGTGGGCGTTCAAACCCAGTGTACGCGGATGAGAGACTGAGTACTTTCTTGACCTACTCATAGTGTCTGGGAGGGTGAGCTGGACTTGAGAGCTGCATATGGTAGAAGTAGCGGTGGACAGGGCTGACTGAGAGAGGGTTGATGATGGTGATGGAGTTGGTGTTCTTTCTGATGGCCTAGAATCAGTCTTTCGTTGATATAACAGTGGGATTCCCTGACTGCTGTGGCCTTGCAACGACACCTCAACATTTGCTGCTGTGCTAACCGGTGGGCTTACAGTGGGGGAAACAATGTAGCGTTGCTGACTACCTTCTTTGTGATCAGTTGCACATGTGGCACTTGAGGTTTGGTGTTGTGTCCACGCTTGCAAGTGCATGCTGGTTAAATGTCTAAGCATGCAACTGGTATTCAAATTTTTCAGATTTTTCCCTCGGCTAAAGGTCTTTGCGCACTTCTTACAGATAACCTTGGCCTGATCATGAGGATTTTGTTCAAAAAAGTGCCACACTGCACTCTTCCTACTTTGGCAGACATTTTGCGGCCTAGCACGCTGTGATGTTTTGACCCTCTGGACAAGCTGTCCAGCAACTCTTTTGATTTTTGGAACCTGTCTTTGGAGTGCTCCGGGCCTGCCAGATAACAGCTGTTGCGATGTTGATGTCTGCTGCAGATGCTCCTCATCTGAGCTATTGGAAGCAGCACCCTCTTCCCCCAATGGATGCCAATCTGGGTCAACAACTGGGTCATCCATCACCTCCTCTTGGTTAGGCGTCGGATTTCCGGCGCTGCACAGCGGGAATCCTGAGCCTTGCCTCCGACGGTCTCCCATTCCTCCCCAGCCGCAGAGGAGCTTGCTCAGCAAACTTGTCAGTCCCGGCGCTCTGTCCAGACCAGCTCCGTGGGTTTGCTTGCTGCTGCCACCCCTGGTTCAGCTTTGGCAATGCATGCTGCTCAGCAGCAAGATCCTCCAGGGACTAAGTCCTCATGTCGGGCCACTGAACATGCCTGTGGAGTGATCTCCCATTGGAGATCAAAGGTCATGTGCTCAGGTCCTGCTCGTGTTCGGATTGGCCCATCCGAGAAGCAAGGAGGATCACGGACGCCTGCGGCTATAAAAGGTTTGCATGGCCGCTCGGCCATGCGCTAAGATAGACTCAAATAGTTTGGTGTGTATGATGATGGATGCATGTATCTGGTGTCTGACTCATTATGAAACCCCTACCCTTTGATACGTCTGTTGTTAGGGTTTAGAGACTGTGTCAGCGCCTGCTAGTGGCTAGCCTGTAGGCCACAGTGCATACCGGCCGTCTGCACACTTGCACACGCCATTTATTTGATCCCTGTTGGTATCGCAGTCGCGGTGCCGGGCGCTAGCGGTCTAGAGGGACTTCAGTCCTGCTGTCTAAGGGCTGAGTTCTGTGACGTTACGCTAGCGCTTACTCTGCCGAGCTCTGTGAGCGAAAACAGGCTGCAGCATCTATTATTTGCGGTAGTGCGGCTCTAAGTCATAAGAGTTCGCCTCGGTACACCTTGGGTGAGGTTAGCCCCGTGTGTGCCGTTATTTCACCGCCATATCGCGTCCGCCATTACCGAGCAGCAGTTAACACCTCTGCACGGTGGACCTCGGGCTGCGAACGCACCTAAACACCATCTTGTTATTTGGTGTGTTCCGCCAGCCCTTAACATTATCTTAGCGCCAGGGTCTGGCCGATAATGGCGGATGAACAACGACTGCATAGGTACATCCAGCAGCTGGAGGGTAGGTTGGCAGCGCTAGAGCGTTCCACCTCAGCTGCGGATGTTACCTCGGTCGCCGTTCAGGCAGCTACAGAGGCTGTCGCTTGTGTCTCCACGGCCAGCCCTGCCCCGACCTTGTCCCGCCTCCCGCTGCCCGAGAAGTTCTCAGGGGTTAGTGCTTCGTGTAGGGGTTTCGTGAGTCAGTGCTTAATTCACCTAGAGCTGCTGGCTACACGATTCCCCTCTGAGCGGGCCAAGGTGGGATTTATCATCTCCCTCCTGTCGGGCAGGGCCTTGGAATGGGCCACGCCACTGTGGGAGCGTGGGGATCCCCTGGTACAGAGTGCCACCCACTTCTTGGTCGCTCTGAAACAGGTGTTCCTGGGACCTCAGGTCACACATGATACGGCACTCCAGTTGCTGGCGCTAACCCAGGGTTCGTCTTTGGTCAGCCAGTATGCCATCCTCTTCAGAACTCTGGCCTCTGAGCTGGAGTGGCCAGATAAGGTGCTCATACCCATATTCTGGAGAGGCCTGGCTGATCATGTCAAGGATGCCCTGGCCACCAGGGAGGTGCCCACCACCCTAGAGGAGCTCATTACAGTCTCCACCCGGATTGACGTTCGCTTCAATGAGCGAGGGTTGGAGCGCTCCAGGTCCCGCCAACGCTATAAGTTGGCTCCAAATTTTGCCAGACCGCTGGAACCCCTCGGCCCACCGCCTGAGCCTCCAGAGGCCATGGAGGTGTCCCGCACAGGGTCCAGGGCCCGGTCCGTGCGGGTACCCCCAGTCTGCTTCTGTTGTCGGCAGACTGGGCACCACGCTAACCAGTGCCCACAGCGGCCGGGAAACACCCCCGTCTAGTGGTTATCAGAGGGGGCCTACTAGACACAGCTAATTTCTCCTCCAAGCTCCTGTTTAAAGGGGCGTTAGAGTTTGAGTCTTCCACTCTGATGGTGGAGGTTTGCGGGACTCTGGGGCGGAGGGCAACTTTATGTCATCTGCCTTCGCTCAACAACACGCAGTCCCTCTGGTCTTGCTACCTCAGCCAGTCACCATTAGGGTGGTGAATGGGGCGACACTCCCGTCCCAAATCACCCACCAGATGGCTCCACTGAGACTCTCACTGTCTCCGTCTCATCAGGAGATGCTGTCTCTCCTTGTGATGCCAGAATGTATCGACCAGGTCCTCCTAGGGGTTCCCTGGTTACGGGCCCACTCTCCCCACATAGACTGGTCCTCGGGGAAAATCCTCGCTTGGAGTAAGTCCTGCGAGGGTAGGTGTCTGAGGGACTGCATTCAGGTCGCTACTTCTGAGGTTCCTGCAGATCTCTCCTCGCTTCCCAAGCCATATCGGCAGTATGCAGACGTTTTCTCCAAGAAGGCGGCGGAGATCCTTCCGCCGCACCGCCCTTACGACTGTCCTATTGACCTCTTGCCCAGCGCTGAGCCTCCTCGGGGTCGAGTATACCCCTATCTCTCCCAGAGACAGAGGCCATGTCGCAGTATATCAAGGAGAATCTGGCAAGGGGATTCATTAGGAAGTCGGTGTCCCCGGCGGGAGCGGGATTCTTCTTTGTCCAAAAGAAGAATGGGGAATTACGTCCGTGCATCGATTACAGGGGACTTAACGCCATAACCGTTAAGAACAAGTATCCTCTGCCCCTGATATCGGAACTATTTGATAGGCTACGGGGAGCGAGAGTGTTTACTAAGCTTGATCTGCGGGGAGCCTATAACCTGATTCGCATCCGTGATGGGGATGAATGGAAGACGGCATTTAACACCAGAGATGGGCACTATGAATATCTGGTGATGCCCTTCGGGCTATGTAACGCCCCAGCCGTCTTCCAAGATTTTGTGAACAATATCTTCCGGGATATGCTTGCCACCTCGGTAGTAGTCTATCTGGATGATATTCTTATTTTTTCTCCAGATATTGACTCCCACCGGAGAGATGTTCGCAAAGTTTTCGATCTCCTGCGGGCCAACTCCCTCTATGCCAAATTGGAGAAATGTGTGTTTGAGCAGGAGTCCTTGCCTTTCCTGGGTTACATCATCTCAGACCAGGGTTTGGCCATGGATCCTGCCAAGCTACAGGTGGTGATGGATTGGCAGGAACCCCATTCTCTCAAAGCGGTGCAGCGCTTTATGGGGTTCATAAATTACTATCGCCAATTCATTCCCCATTTCTCAACTTTGGTTGCACCCGTGGTAGCCCTCACCAAGAAGAGTGCGAACCCCAAACTGTGGTCGGAGACTGTCTCCAAGGCTTTCGCCTCCATTAAGTCCCATTTTGCTAGCGCTCCCATTCTACATCGCCCTGATGTAGATAAGCCATTCATTCTAGAAGTGGATGCCTCCTCCGTCGGTGCTGGGGAGGTCCTTTTCCAGAAGAACTCGCAAGGTCGGAAGCACCCATGCTTCTTCTTCTCCAAGACCTTCACACCGGCGGAGAGGAATTATTCCATCGGGGACAGGGAGTTGCTAGCAATGAAGCTGGCCTTCTCAGAATGGAGACATCTCCTGGAGGGGGCTCGCCATCCTTTCCAGGTGTTCACCGATCACAAAAATTTGGTCTATTTGCAGACGGCTCAGCGGCTGAATTCTCGTCAGGCCAGATGGTCCTTGTTCTTCTCCCGGTTCCATTTCACACTACATTTTCTCTCCGGGGAGAAGAACGTCCGAGCCGATGCTCTTTCTCGCTCTGTGGTGTCATCAGAGGAGGAGGAGGAGCCTCGTCTGATAGTCCCATGGGAGAGCCTGAGGACCGTGGCTTCGGTTGCTCTTGAGTCTGTACCTCCGGGCAAGACTTTTGTCGCTGTCCATCTGCGACCGGAGGTCCTCTCGTGGGCTCATTTGTCCAGAGTGGGAGGTCATTTCGGGATCAAACGGACCACTGAACTACTGGTGAGAACGTACTGGTGGCCGCATATGGTCCATGACGTCAAGGACTATATTCAGGCGTGTGTCTCTTGCGCCCAGAATCGGCCCTCTCGGCAGCGGCCCGCTGGGTTACTCTATCCTCTGCCGGTTGCGGACAGGCCCTGGGAGATGGTTGGTATGGACTTTGTGGTGGGTGTGCCCAAGTCCAGTGGCAGCACCGTCATCTGGGTGATCACCGATCATTTCTCCAAGATGGTGCACCTAGTACCACTCTCTCGGCTACCATCGGCACGAGGCCTAGCAGCATTGTTCATTAAACATGTTTTCCGCCTACACGGCATGCCGGATAAGATTGTCAGTGACCGGGGTCCCCAGTATGCTTCTCGGTTCTGGAGAGAGCTCTGTTCTCTGCTCAGCATTGAGTTAAATCTCTCTTCGGCCTATCATGCCGAGACGAATGGGTTGGTGGAGAGAGCCAACCAGACCCTGGTGACATATCTGCGACATTTTGTATCGGCTAGGCAGGATGATTGGGCATCATTACTGCCATGGGCGGAGTTCGCCTTGAACAACGCGGTAGCCGATTCCACCGGTCAGACCCCATTTCTCTTAAATTACAGTCAGCATCCGCGCGTCCCCGTGCCCATGCCCGTGTCATCCACCGACTCTAGGGTGGCAGACTGGGTGGTGGAAGCACGTGACATTTGGGACCGCACGCAGGATGCTATCCGGGTCTCCAAGGAGAGAATGAGGTCCTCCGCTGATACCCGCCGGCGCCCTGCTCTGACCTTTGCCCCTGGCGACTTAGTGTGGCTCTCTGCCCGTAACATCAGGCTGCGGGTGGAATCCGCAAAGTTCGCACCACGCTACATCGGCCCTTTCAAGGTCCTCGAGCAGATTAATCCTGTGGTCTACCGTCTAGCCCTTCCACCACACTTGGCTATCTCGGACACGTTTCATGTGTCTCTCCTCAAGCCAGTTCACATGTCCCGGTTTTCTGAGCCAGCTGCCAGAACATCTGATCTGTCGTCTGACGAGTTTGAGGTCAATGCCATCGTGGGATGCAAGGTGATGCGGGGCAAAAAGTTTTACTTGGTGGATTGGAAGGGTCATGGTCCAGAGGCCCGGACCTGGGAGCCGGTGGAGAATAGCCACGCTCCTCTTCTCATTGCAGAGTTTGAGTGGAACGAGGCTCAGAGAGGAAGGGGCCCATGTTAGGCGTCAGATTTCCGGCACTGCACAGCGGGAATCCCGAGCCTTGCCTCCGACGGTCTCCCATTCCTCCCCAGCCGCAGAGGAGCTTGCTCAGCAAACTCGTCGGTCCCGGCGCTCTGTCCAGACCAGCTCCGTGGGTTTGCTTGCTGCTGCCACCCCTGGTTCAGCTTTGGCAACGCATGCTGCTCAGCAGCAAGATCCTCCAGGGACTAAGTCCTCATGTCGGGCCACTGAGCATGCCTGTGGAGTGATCTCCCATTGGAGATCAAAGGTCATGTGCTCAGGTCCTGCTCGTGTTCGGATTGGCCCATCCGAGAAGCAAGGAGGATCACGGACGCCTGCGGCTATAAAAGGTTCGCATGGCCGCTCGGCCATGCGCTAAGATAGACTCAAATAGTTTGGTGTGTATGATGATGGATGCATGTATCTGGTGTCTGACTCATTATGAAACCCCTACCCTTTGATACATCTGTTGTTAGGGTTTAGAGACTGAGTCAGCGCCTGCTAGTGGCTAGCCTGTAGGCCACAGTGCATACCGGCCGTCTGCACACTTGCACACGCCATTTATTTGATCCCTGTTGGTATCGCAGTCGCGGTGCCGGGCGCTAGCGGTCTAGAGGGACTTCAGTCCTGCTGTCTAAGGGCTGAGTTCTGTGACGTTACGCTAGCGCTTACTCTGCCGAGCTCTGTGAGCGAAAACAGGCTGCGGCATCTATTATTTGCGGTAGTGCGGCTCTAAGTCATAAGAGTTCGCCTCGGTACACCTTGGGTGAGGTTAACCCCGTGTGTGCCGTTATTTCACCGCCATATCGCGTCCGCCATTACTGTGCAGCAGTTAACACCTCTGCACGGTGGACCTCGGGCTGCGAACGCACCTAAACACCATCTTGTTATTTGGTGTGTTCCGCCAGCCCTTAACACTCTTCAATGTCATGTGCACCTTCCTCTGTGTCACCGTGTATGGTGGTATAGTGGGGAAGGGGCACCTGAGTCTCATCAGGGTCAGAATCTGGCTCTGTACACTGCGAGGACAATGTAGTGCTCTGAGTGAATGTACCAGCAGAATCATCTATCAGCGGCTGTGCATCAGTGCACTCCATGTCAGATTCATCTTGGCCTGGGTAATTCACCATTTCACTTGATAATCCAGGCATGGTATGTGAAAACAGCTCCATGGAGTAATCAGTAGTATGGCCTGCGTCATCCTTCAATCTTGGTTGTGGTGAAGGACACAAGGAAAGGTGTGGTTCATGAACATGAGCCTCCAATGACGAATCAGTGCTTTTACTTTTTACAACTTCAGAAGAGGAGGCGATAGAGCTGGAGGCTGAGTCAGCAGTGTAAGACAAAACTTTTTCCTGATGCTCTGGCTTTAAAAGCGGTTTGCCAACTCCTAGAAAACTAAGCCTTCGAAGCCTTATGGAGCCAGACGATGACGCAGGCTCAACACCTCCTGCATTCGGTCCTATTTTGCTTTTGCCACTACCATCAGATCCACCACCAACACCATCATTACCAGCTGCCAACCCCTGCCCAATTCCACGGCCTCTTCCACCAGCCTTCCTCATTTTTGGTAGAAATGTAGACAAAATCCAACAAACTATATAGTAATGTAAAACAAGGTACAAGGTGTCTATAGGACAGGGGAGATTTAGATTTTCGGCACACACTAGTGGACACTGGACACTTTAGGATTGTGTGAGGCCCACTGAATATCAGAGCGCTATGTCACAGGCTCGATGGCACAGGTGTGAAAAAAGTGACTACAGGATAAGGGAAATTTTGAATTTCTGTGAGATTTTGAATTTCTGCAGACACTTGTGGACACTGGACACTTGGATTGTGTGAGGCTCACTGAATATCACAGCGCTATGTCACAGGCTCGATGGCACAGGTGTGAAAAAAGTGACTACAGGATAAGGGAGATTTTGAATTTCTGCAGACACTTGTGGACACTGGACACTTGGATTGTGTGAGGCCCACTGAATATCACAGCGCTATGTCACAGGCTCGATGGCACAGGTGTGAAAAAAGTGACTACAGGATAAGGGAGATTTAGATTTTCTGCAGACACTTGTGGACACTGGACACTTGGATTGTGTGAGGCCCACTGAATATCACAGCGCTATGTCACAGGCTCGATGGCACAGGTGTGAAAAAAGTGACTACAGGATAAGGGAGATTTAGATTTTCTGCAGACACTTGTGGACACTGGACACTTGGATTGTGTGAGGCCCACTGCATATCACAGCGCTATGTCACAGGCTCGATGGCACAGGTGTGAAAAAAGTGACTACAGGATAAGGGAGATTTAGATTTTCTGCAGACACTTGTGGACACTGGACACTTGGATTGTGTGAGGCCCACTGAATATCACAGCGCTATGTCACAGGCTCGATGCAGCAGGTGTGAAAAAAGTGACTACAGGATAAGGGAGATTTTGAATTTCTGCAGACACTTGTGGACACTGGACACTTGGATTGTGTGAGGCCCACTGAATATCACAGCGCTATGTCACAGGCTCGATGCAGCAGGTGTGAAAAAAGTGACTACAGGATAAGGGAGATTTAGATTTTCTGCAGACACTTGTGGACACTGGACACTTGGATTGTGTGAGGCCCACTGAATATCACAGTGCTATGTCACAGGCTCGATGGCACAGGTGTGAAAAAAGTGACTACAGGATAAGGGAGATTTTGAATTTCTGCAGACACTTGTGGACACTGGACACTTGGATTGTGTGAGGCCCACTGAATATCACAGCGCTATGTCACAGGCTCGATGGCACAGGTGTGAAAAAAGTGACTACAGGATAAGGGAGATTTTGAATTTCTGTGAGATTTTGAATTTCTGCAGACACTTGTGGACACTGGACACTTGGATTGTGTGAGGCCCACTGAATATCACAGTGCTATGTCACAGGCTCGATGGCACAGGTGTGAAAAAAGTGACTACAGGATAAGGGAGATTTTGAATTTCTGCAGACACTTGTGGACACTGGACACTTGGATTGTGTGAGGCCCACTGAATATCACAGCGCTATGTCACAGGCTCGATGGCACAGGTGTGAAAAAAGTGACTACAGGATAAGGGAGATTATGAATTTCTGCAGACACTTGTGGGCACTGGACACTTGGATTGTGTGAGGCCCACTGAATATCACAGCGCTATGTCACAGGCTCGATGGCACAGGTGTGAAAAAAGTGACTACAGGATAAGTGAGATTTTGAATTTCTGCAGACACTTGTGGACACTGGACACTTTTGGATTGTGTGAGGCCCAATGAATATCAGAGCGCTATGTCACAGGCTCGATGCAGCAGGTGTGAAAAAAGTGACTACAGGATAAGGGAGATTTTGAATTTCTGCAGACACTGGACACTTTTGGATTGTGTGAGGCCCAATGAATATCAGAGCGCTATGTCACAGGCTCGATGCAGCAGGTGTGAAAAAAGTGACTACAGGATAAGGGAGATTTTGAATTTCTGCAGACACTTGTGGACACTGGACACTTTTGGATTGTGTGAGGCCCACTGAATATCAGAGCGCTATGTCACAGGCTCGATGGCACAGGTGTGAAAAAAGTGAATTGTAGAATTGGGCAGAATAGGAATCTCCCTAGAGTGTAGGTCTGTAAGAACGGAACAAGTCCTCCACAGTGACACACAGATAGCTTCACTGTGGCTGTGATAACAGCCGTTACACTGTACTGTGTGAGGAGCGTACACCGCTGTATGGTGTGAATAAATGCACGCTCAGTACCTTAGCAGGACAAAAAAAAAATTGGGATTGCTTTTAAAAAAGCAGTTTGCAGAGCAGTGGGGAAACAGCAATGCAGCTGTCAGGAAGCCTTAGAAGGCAGCCTAACAACCAACACCGCTGATCCACCACAATATAGCCTCCCCTTGTACTGCACACACAGTGACTGGTGTGTTGCACAGGCAAAATCGCTAGCAGCAGAAGCAGTTTTGTTTTCTTCTTCCCTGCCTAACGCTCTCCCTACAGAATCAGCAACCTCTCCCTATGCTAAGATCGGCAGAAGTAAGATGGCGGTCGGCGTGCACGCCCTTTTATAACCCCTGTGACGCCCACCAAAGCAAGCCAATCACTTGCATGCCCTTCTGAAAGATGGTGGCGACCCCTGCCTATGTCATCACGTTGCCCACAGTGTCCGTGGATCCTGATTGGCTGAAAAAGAGCGCTAAACAAACTTTTGAAACGCGACTTTGGCACGTAAGTCGCCGACCTCGTGGCCGACCTCATCCTAGGGTCGGGTTTCGTTTCATGAAACCCGACTTTGCCAAAAGTCGGCGACTTTTGAAATCGTTCGACCCGTTTCGCTCAACTCTAATCCTGAGTTCAAATCCCACCATGGACAATGTCTGCAAGGAGTTTGTATGTTCACCTCGTGTTTGTTTGGGTTTCCTCCAAGTACTCCGGTTTCCTCCCACATTCCAAAGACATATTGATAGGGAATTTAGATTGTGAGCCCCATTGGAGACAGTGGTGATAATGTCTGTAAAGTGCTGTGGAATTAATGGCGCTATATAAATGAGTAAAATAAATAAATAAATCTTTGCATAAACTTGATCTATTTGTTAATAAAAGATTAAAAACTTATGAAATACTGATAATTGCACTAACCATAGAAACATTTGACAAAACATACTCAAGTAACAAACATTTTTGTCCACAACAATATAATGTAATGCTTTTTCTTGCCTTGACAGATTATTATACGGAGGGCAAAAGAGACAATTGCTTAGGGCCAACACTCCCATGTTCAAAACGGTTTAAACTTCTAATTGCTGAGAATATGTGGGATGTTCTCAAGTGTACATAGAAATATTATGTAGAACTCAGGGTGAAAACTTTCATTTTGTTTGGAGTCCAGATGTATACATTTTGATTTATATTAATAAGGCATGCCAACAATGATTTACTGTGTATGCCAAACAAAAGAGCAAGAATAGTATAGACACTAAAGCTGCAGGGGTAAACTTAGCACAACATAAAAAACGAACAAAAACATTTTTTAGACCTAAATATTTGCTTAATTCATAATATAAATATTTAGAAAGAAAATGGAGAGCTACTGTAGCTGATCCTTTTTTAATTGACTTTGGAAAGGCATTACATGATTTATTGACCTTTATACAGATAATTATAGTATTTAGTGAAATTATCATACTGAGTGTAGTGAGAAAAGTGACTACTTCTTTAAACTTGCTGAAAAAAATGATCCTCAGTTATGCATGCATTTCTATATATTAAGTCTAAAAAATGAAATATTCACACTGTGAACTCTGCTATATGACTCAGATAATGTTGACAGGTTGTGTGATTTAAATGCAGCCTGGTTTAATCTCTGAAATAAGTGTGACTTGAATAAGAGTGATAGTTATTTTGAGTTGTCATTAAAATGCTACACCAGGGGGTTGATTTGCATGTAGACTGATTACATTTAGTATCGTCTCATGTATCTCTGCTGAATCAATGTCACTTCATCAACACTTTGAAATTGCCTCTCCTGTTTCTATTAGAATAACCTCTTCTTTTGCATAGAGATGTATAAGCAATCAAATACCCATGAAATAGGGTGAACAACATACCCTCTTTTGCCAACTCTCATTTGCATGTAATAAATTTGCATTTCTGGCAGGGAAATGTCACTTTAGAATTATAAAATATTTTAACATATGATTTGACCTTCATGTTCATAAAAGGAGAATGCTACTAATTTGCCATATTCTTTGAATGAAAATATCTAATTTGAAGTTATAATATAGTGTTCAAAAATTGTTAGTTTATATCAAGCTCAAAGCGAGCAGAAAATATTGTCACATTTGGAATTTGAAGAAATTGTTTACAAGATGAATTATGCATACACAGGAAGAAAGGTTTTGCCTAACAAGTGCTTGAGTATAGCTTATGTACTGTCTAGCTTCAAACCCAGCAAACAGCAGAGATGACAGCTAGGGAAAGACCAGGGATAGTCCATGTATTACCTAACAATAGTATTATTAATATTATTTATTATTAATATATATTTATATAGCACCACTGATTACATGGTGCTATAAGTGAGAAGGGGTTGCATGCAAAATACAGATATAACTTACAGTAAACAAACTAACAATGACAGACTGGTACAGAGGAAAGAGGACCCAGCCCTTGCGGGCCGACATTCTGCAGGATGGTGGGGAAGGAGACAGTAGATGGGAGGGGTTGCAGCAGTTCCATTGTTTGTGAGCGGCAGCTCCGGTAGTGGTGAGGAGGCAGTGGGGTCATTGCAGGCTGTAAGCTTTCTTGAAGAGATGGGTTTTCAAGTTCCATCTCAAAGATCCGAACATGGTGAATAATCGGATTTGTTGGGTCGCAGAATTCCAGAGGTTAGGGTATATTCAAGAGAAGGAGGTCTTGGGAGGACCAAAGATTGCATGAGGGAATATATTGGGAGATTAGTTCAGAAATATACGAAGGTGACAGGTTATGTATGGCTTTATAGGTCAATATTTGTAGTTTGAATTGGATAAGCAGGGGAATTGGGGGCCATTGAAGAGATTTGCAATAGGGGAGAAGGAGAGGAGTAGTGAGGAGAGAGATGAATTAGGCAACAGGGTTAAGGACAGACTGGAGATGTGCGAGAGTGTTTGTAGGGAGACCACAGAATAGGATGTTGCAGTAGTCAAGGCGGGAGATGATGAGGACATGCACAAGCATTTTAATAGATTGAGGCTTGAGGAAAGGACAAAATCTGGACATTTCTTTCTGCTGGAGGTGACAGGAAGTGGGAAGAGCTTGGATATGCTGTTTGAAGGACAGGGCAGAGTCAAGGGTTACTCCAAGGCAGCTGATTTCTATTACGGGGAAAAGCATGATGTTGTTTATTGTGATATATAGATCAGGTAAGGGAGATATGTGAGATGGAGGAAAGATGATGTGTTCAGATTTGTCCACATTGAGTTTGAGGAAACAAGAGGAGAAGAAGGAGGATATGACTGATAGACAATCTGGGTTTCTGGACAGCAGAGAAGTGACATCTGGAGCAGAGAGGTAGATCTGAGTGTGAGTGTCATCAGGGTATAGGTGGTACTGGAAGCCATGGGACATCATGAGTTGTTCAAGGCCAAGGTTATAGATGGAGAAGAGTAGGGGTCCTAGGACAGATCCTTGTAGGATTCCAACATAGAGAGACCGGGATGAGGAGGTAGTGTGGGAGTGGGAGATGCTAAATGTGCGTTTATCAAGGTATGAGGAGATCCAGGATAGGGCAAGGTCTTGGAGGCCAAAGGAAGGGGGATTTGTAGTAGGAGTCAGTGATAAACTGTGTCAAAGGCAGAGGAAAGGTCTAGAAGGAGGAGTATAGAGAATTGACTGTTAGCTTTGGCAGTAAGTAAGTCATTAGTAATTTTGGTTAGGACAGTTTCAGTAGAATGATGGGGATGGAAACCAAATTGTAAGTGGTCAAAGAGCAAGTTAGATGAGAAGTGGGAGGAATGTTCAGAGTGGACATGCTGCTCAAGGAGTTTAGAAGCAAATGGGAGCTTCAATATGGGGTGGTAGCTTGACATAATGGTTAGGTAGAGGGAAGGCATTTTGAGGATAGACATGACTGTGGCATGTTTGAAAGTAGAAGGGAAGTGTGAGGTGTGGTTTAGAAAGGACATGAGTAACCTCTCCTTCAGTGATGTTGGAGAGGGAGGTTGTGGGGGAAGGGCATTGGTCTGGTATACAAAGGGAAAACAAACAAGAGAAGCAGAACATGTGATCAAAACAATACAGTGCAAGAAAGTATATAAAGATAAAATACTTTTATTAACAAAGTGGTAAAAGGTAGCACTGCATACTAGAGGTATCTGCACCACTAAAATAAGAGAACATATAAATATACAATAAATAATACTAAAAAAACAATTCCAAGGTAACAGATATATGTAGTAAATCAATTTAAATATATACCATGCAGTACTATGTGCTACAATTTACACAGAGAATGTATGCCACTGTGTATATAAATATATACAACAGGTGCTGTGCCCCATGAGCAATGTGGAAGCTCAGGATGGAAAGAAAAAGATATGGTTGTGTGTGAGGGGAGAAGTATAGATGCTCCTTAAGTGCAAAAGTAGATGATTATGTGGGAGAATCAGCCATGTTAAGCCTAGAATATGGACAGTGAAGTTAACATAATAATGCAATAGATAGGGATACAGTAAGGCTGCAATAGTCATAAGCACCGTTAGGTTGAGACCAAGGAGGTAATAAGCACGGTTCAGATGAAACCAGGGAAGTGACAAGGATCTGAACAATTCCTGTGGAGCTAAGGCTGCAATGAAGGCAGGGGCACAATGACACAATGGAGAGAGAAAAATGTGTGACCTGGATAGAAGGTGGATCAGGTGTGGCACACACCCCTACGCGTGTTTTGGACTGTTACATTGGAATTTGTTTTTTTAGTATTATTTTATTGTATATTTTTATGTTTTCTTATTTTAATGGTGCGGACACCTCTTGTATGCAGTGCTACCCTTTACTACTTTGTTAGTAAAGGTATTTTATCTTTATACAGTGAAGGAAATTATTTGATCCCTTGCTAATTTTGTAAGTTTGCCTGTTGACAAAGACATTAACAGTCTATAATTTTAAGGGTAAGTTAATTTTAACTTTGAGAGACAGAATATCAAAAATAAAATCCAGAAAATCACATTATATAAATTATATAAATTTATTTGCTTTTTGCAGCGAGAAATAAGTATTTGATCCCTCTGGCAAACAAGACTTAATACTTGGTGGTAATACTGTAAAGCGCTGCGGAATATGTTAGCACTATATAAAAATAAAGATTATTTATTTATTATTGGTGGCAAATCCCTTGTTGGCAAGCACAGCAGTCAGACGTTTTTGTAGTTGATGATGAGATTTGCGCACATGTCAGGAGGAATTTTGGTCCACTTCTCTTTGCAGATCATCTCTAAATCATTAAGATTTTGAGGCTGTCGCTTGGCCACTCTAAGCTTCATCTCCCTCCATAAGTTTTCTACGGGATTAAGGTCTGGAGACTGGCTAGGCCACTCCATGACCTTAAAGGCAATCTGTCACCTATTTATTCGTATATAAGCTGCAGCCACCGCCATCAGGGGCTTATCTACAGCATTCTGCAATGCTGTAGATAAGCCCCCGATGTAACCTGAAAGATAGCAATGTACTGCAGTGCAGGTGCCGGGAAAGGTCAGAGAGGCCCAGCGCCTGTGCACTAGAGTACTTTGCTCTGCCCTCAACAGGGCAGATAAAGTACGCCTGTGCAGGAGCGTGACAGAAGCAAGAGGAGGATGTCATCGCTAGAAGATGGGAGGCGCCGGACCCAGACTGCGACACCCATTGGACCGAGCCGGACCCCCGGGTGAGTATGATATAACTCGTTTTTCTTATCTTTCAGGTTACATCAGGGGCTTATCTACAGCATTACAGAATGCTGTAGATAAGCCCCCGATGGTGGTGGCTGCAGCTTATATATGAAAAAATAGGTGACAGATTCCCTTTAATGTGCTTCTTTTTGAGCCACACCTTTGTTGCCTTGACTATATGTTTTGGGTCATTGTCTTGCTGTAAGACCCAGCAATGACCCATTTTTAATGTCCTGGCGGAGGGAAGTAGGTTGTCACTCAGGATTTTACGGTACATGGCTCCATCCATTCTCCCATTAATGAGGAGAAGTAGTCATGTGCCCATAGTAGAGAAACACTCCCAAAATATGTTTCCACCTCCATGCTTGACAGTGGGGATGGTGTTCTTCAGGTCATAGGCAGCATTTCTCTTCCTCTAAACACGGTGAGTTGAGTTAAGAGCTCAATTTTTGTATCATCTGACCTCAGCACATTCTCCCAATCACTCACAGAATATTCCAGGTGTTCATTGGCAAGCTTCAGATGAGCCTGTACATGTGCCTTCTTGAGTCGGGGGACCTTGAGTGCACTGCAGGATTTTAAACCTTTACGGCATAAAGTATCAGCTGGGCCCTCCGCAGGGGAAGCTGACATGATGCTGAAAGGGAGGGAGTGTCCATATGGAAGAAGATGGGGGTGGAGAGTGGGGAGAGGATGAGGGGTGATCAAAGGGGTAGTGGTCTGAAAGTAGGGATGAAATGACATATGTGTAACATCCCTGCTGGCATCACTGTATGGCCTAACATCTCCCATCTTAGTCACCACTCCGGGCCACACTTTGAGTTCTGTCCTCTACTGGCTCCTTGCTGTGAACCTCATGTTCTTGCTTGCTGCATGCTTCTTAGCTGTATGCCTAGGGCGGCAGCCCCGGGACTTCCTGAGTCTTTTAGAGACAGTGTTCCCTCTCCTAACATGTCTAGGGCATCTCCACCCATAGGGAGATGGCTGAGCAACAAACTCTGTCAGTCTGTACCTTGCTGCTGAGTTGCCAGGTCCCGTCCTGGCTTCCACCTCTCTGGGGGCTGCATACTCAGACCAGTTTCTGTGCTCTTAGTGTCTTGTTTTCCACCTCCCTGAGAACTGCATACTCAGGTCTGAATCCCGTGTCTTGAGCTTGTTCCTGTGTCCATCCTTGTCTGTACTAAGTCCGTTTCTTGCACCTGTTCATGTCCTTGTCTGTTTCCTTCCCTACAGTACTCAGTTGTGTATAGCCTTGTGTCTACTCCTTCTGCTCTGCTCTTTGCTCCACACCCTGCGGTTCTGCTCTTTGCTCTGCACCCTGTGGCTCTGCTCTGCTCTTTCCTCTGCATCCTGAGGCTATGCTCTGCTCTTTGCTCTGCACCCTATGGTTCTGCTCTGCTCTTTGCTCTGCAACATGATGCTCTGCAACCTGCGGCTCTGCTCTTTGCTCCACAACCTGTGGCTTTGCTCTGCTCCCATTCCTCAACTTGCGGTTCTGCTCCGTTCCCGTTCCACAACTTGCAGTTCTGCTCTGCTCCCGTTCCGCACCTTGTAGTTCTGCTCCGTTCCCGCTCCTCACCTTGTGGTTCTGTTCTGCTCCGGTCCTGCATCCTACGATTCTGGTCCCTCCAGTCTGAACTGGTTCCTACCTGTTCTTCTATCCTACCTGTGCCCGCCTGCTTGCCAGAGTGCCAGCCGTGCCTGCCTGCCTGCCTGCCAGAGTGCCAGCTGTGCCCACCTGCCTGCCTGCCAGAGTGCCAGCCGTGCCTGCCAGATTAAAAGTCGTGCCAGTTTGTACTTGCCCGCACCTGTCATTAGAGTTCCGTCCCCTAGTGGGATCAGCTGCTACAGCCAGACACCACCCTGGAGTGGCACCTGGCAGCTACCTGCTGCACATATCTAACCTCACCATCAGAGGCTCTAGTGAACACCATGGTAGCTGCTTAGTCATGCCCCTCCAGGGTAGTCTGGTTTGTGGCACAGTGGGGCCACAATCCCCACTCATGCCACCCATTCCGGGTGCGAGTGTTACAGTTTGCTCAGGCAATGGTCCCCGCTGAGCCCCATAGTCTTTTGCTCTTGGAGCAAGATGAACTTTTTCCCTGCCAGAATGAGCAATCAAATAAATTTTTTACCCGATCCGAAGTTCAGACGTTCACTACTCCAGCCCGAATCACAGTCTCTACAGAAGTATTTAATCAGCTTGCATCCTGCGCTCCTAGAGTTGAATCCGTCCCAGCAGATCTGCCAAAGTACGATCGGGATCCAAAGCAGTGATGTATGTTCTTGCAATACTTCAAATGGTATGCTCCCCATTTTTTCTCTGATTGGGTCAAGGTCAAGGTGGGATTCTTAATGTCCTGCTTAACAGGAGATGCCTTGGAGTGTCTTAACCCCCTCTGGGAAGCAGGGTATCCAATCACCTCAAACCTTCCAGCTTTCCTGGTTGCCTTCTGTATTGTCTTCGATAGGCCTAGTTCAGCGTCTTCTGCAAAGTCTTCCCCCCTCAAGCTTCAAGAGATGGACCAGATGAAAGAAAACTGTGGGTAAACTGTCAAGTCCGTCCACGACCGTTCAAAACCCACCTGTTCCTCAACCTGCAAAAGCAGCTACCCAAGCCAAATCCAAGAAGGCTGATAAAAGTGGACTGGAAAAACAGCAGCCTGAATCCAGTCATGAGAAGGGAATGTGGTATCGCTGCGGTTGTGTGGAACATCCTGACAGTCTCTGCCCTGAGAAGCCTATACACCAGAATCTTGGGCCAGTAGGAGAGGCTGCCCTTGGCGAGAGTACTTCCTCTCCATTAAAGTCAAGGACTGTTTCTTTGCCTTCTGGCAGCTTTGGTGTATTTAAGCCACCAGCTATAAGAAGTCGGTGTGTGATCTCTGTTCTACAGCTCCAGAATCCGGTGAGGGTGTTGTCTGGTGATGGCCAAGTCCTACTTAAGAGCAGTCTAGTTTTGAAGGGACAACAACTCTACTATCCGTTCTGATCTAGAGACCCAACAAGGTGCTTCATATGAAGCAACGAAGTCACAAGAGGTGTCTGGCTCCCATGCGTCAAAATCAGTCAGCAGTGGCATCTTCTTCATAGTTGTCGAGTCAAGGTGTGCTGACGTCTCCAATGAAGGGGAAGCGGTGGCGTTCTCTCCACACATCTCCAACGACTATGACAGTGTCCAGTTCCCAGGAGCATCCCTGCCTCTTGGAAATTTTTCTCTGGATAACAAGCAGAAGATGGATCCTGTGAGGGTACCTTCACCTTCCATGTGGCCGGTTGATGAAGATTTCAAGACGGAAGTATTCTTGCCTCTGCCTTCCACTGACATGGAGGAAGAATTTCAGATTGTTGTATCTTCCATGGTGGGAGCTGACTTTGTCAGGCAGAGAGAGATTTGGCATTCTAGGATTCCTGATATCAGGCCTGCCTCATTCTACCCTAAGGATGTCATGATGGGCTGGACTGTGTGTGGTCCTATACTCTTTCTGCAGATCATCCTAGCGGGCTTGAAGAAGAGGGGGCATAAAGGGGGGTGCTATAACATCCCTGCTGGCATCATTGCATGGCTTCCCATCTCCCATCTTACTCACCACTCCGGGCCATGCTCTGAATTCTGCCCTCTGCCGGCTCCTTGATGTGAACCTCATTTCCTTGCTTGCTGCATTCTTCCTGGCTGTATGCCTAGGGCGGCGGCCCCGACGCTTCCTGAATCTTATAGAGACAGTGTGCACTCTCCTAACATGTCCCAAGCCTATTGCCAAGATGTATCGGCTACCTAAGACATCTCCACCCATAGGGAGGCGACTGAGCAACAAACTTTGTCAGTATGTACCTCGCTGCTGAGTTGCCAAGTCCTGTCCTGGTTTCCTCTCTGGAGGGCTGCATAACCAGACCTGTTTCTGTGCTCTTAGTGTCTTGTTTTCCACCTCCCTGAGGGCTGCATACTCAGGTCTGAATCTCGTGTTTGAGCTTGTTCCCATGTCTGTACTTGTCCGTACTAAGTCCGTTTCTTGTACTTGTTCATGCCCTTGTCTGTTTCCTTCCCTACTCAGTTGTGTGTAGCCTTGTGTCTACTCCTTCTGCTCTGCTCTTTGCTCCACACCCTGTGGTTCTGCTCTTTGCTCTGCATCCTGCGGCTCTGCTCTTTGCTCTGCACCCTGTGGCTCTGCTCTTTGCTCTGCATCCTGAGGCTCTGCTCTATGCTTTGCTCTGCACCCTATGGCTCTGCTCTTTGCTCCACACCCTGTGGCTTTGCTCTGCCCTTTGCTCTGTGCTTGCCTGTCAGAGTGCCAACCTTGCCCGCCTGCCTGCCAGATTGCCAGCCATGCCTGTCTGCCTGCCAGAGTGCCAGCCATGCCTGCCTGCCTGCCAGAGTGCTTGCCATGCCCGCCTGCCTGCCTGCCAGAGTGCCAGCCCTGCCTGCCAGACTAAAAGTCATGCCTATCTGTACTCTCCCGCACCTGTCATTAGAGTTCTGTTCCCTAGTGAGATCAGCTGCTACAGCCAGACACCGCCCTGAAGTGGTACCTGGCAGCTACCTGCTGCACAAGTCTAACCACACCATCAGAGGCTCTAGTGAACACCAAAGTAGCTGCTTAGTCACGCTCTTCCAGGGTAGTCGGCTTTGTGGCACAGTGGGGCCACAATCCGCGCTCACGCCACCCAGTTAGGCCGTGAGCGTTACAATAGGATATAGGTGGGGGCTCAGGGGAAAAACATAGATAGGACTGACCAAAGTTGAGTGGCCCTCTTTGACCTCGGACCATTGGACAGTAAAGTCCCACCCACCCTCCCTAAGAGAAAGAAGAAATTTTGAGTCACAGTGGCGATCATTGGTGGCATTGCCATGTTCAAGTGTTACCATTGTTATGAAGAGTTATTTTTGCCATTTACTTTCTAAACCCAAGGGAAGGGAAATCCTTCAGCCATGGTTCCCTAGAGGTCTCCTCCATAGGGGTTTTTTCCTCTCCTGAGCACTGTTGGATGACTCTTTGTGAGTCAGAGGTTTGCTACATTGAGTTCCCTTAAAGTTTTGGAGGCAATGGTGGGTCCTCGAATTTGGCTACAAATTTGGGATTGGGGATTCATTAAATACATGGATCCCCTTTATTGGATCGTTATTTGATGGTGGTCTGGTGAGATTTGGGTGATACCCGGCAATGGAACGTTGGGTTCATATTAACGATATTGGAACACAACCTCTTCCCTCGGTTTCACAGTGCTCCTGAGCAGGTGGACACAGCTAGGAGTAAGTCTGGGAGGGGAGGGGCAATGTCATGGAAAAATCACCAAAATTTTTGTAGCTTCGAGGACCTTATCAATAAACTGGCTGCTGTGGCCATTTTTTATCCAAAGAAAAATAGATTGTTGTCTGAGTTTATTTATAGGAAGGAGTTGGGGGAACTTCCAGGGAGAGGTGGGATTGGTGTTAGTGGTCAGGTCACAAAATTGACCTTACCAGATTCATGTGTTACTAATGGTTTTCTTCATGACTGTGGTCCAAGCTGCCTTGAGATAATTAACAAGTTCCCCCTTGTAGTTTTAGGCTGATCTCTCACCTGCCTCATAATCAAGTATACCCCACGAGGTGAGATTTTACATGGTGCCCCAGATCGATGTCGATTGACAGTCATTTTGCATTTCTTCTATTTTTTTGCTATTGTGCCAACAGTTGTCTCCTTCTCACAAAGCATCTTACTTATGATTTTGTAGGATATTACAGCTTTGTTCAGGTCTATGATCTTGTCCCTGACATCCTTAGAAAGCTCTTTGGTCTTGGCCATGTTGTAGATGTTAGAGTCCGACTGATTAATTGAGTCTGTGGACAGGAGTCTTTTATAAAGGTAAGAAATGCATAAATGTAAGACAGCTGTCTTTAATGCAAGTAACAAGTTGATTAGGAGCAACTAACTGGTCTGTAGGAGCTAGAACTCTTTATGGTTGTTAGGGGATTAAATACTAATTTCTCACTGCAAAATGCAAATAAATTTACATAATTCATAAAATGTGATTTTCTGGATTTATTTTTTAAAATTCTGCCTCTCAGTGTTAAAATTAACGTACCCTTAAAATTATAGACTGTTCATGTCTTTGTCAGTGGACAAACTTACAAAATCAGTAATGGATCAAATAATTATTTCCTTCACTGTATATACACTCACTGGCCACTTTATTAGGTACACCATGCTAGTAAGGGGTTGGACCCCCTTTTGCCTTCAGAACTGCCTCAATTCTTCGTGGCAGAGATTCAACAAGGTGCTGGAAGCATTCCTCAGAGATTTTGGACCATATTGACATGATGGCATCACACAGTTGGCGCAGATTTGTCGGCTGCACATCCCTGATGCGAATCTCCCATTCCACCACATCCCAAAGATGCTCTATTGGATTGAGATCTGGTGACTGAGGAGGCCATTTGAGTACAGTAAACTCATTGTCATGTTCAAGAAACCAATCTGAGATGATTCGAGCTTTATGACATGGCGCATTATCCTGCTGAAAGTAGCCATCAGATGTTGGGTACATTGTGGTCATAAAGGGATGGACATGGTCAGCAACAATACTCAGGTAGGCTGTGGCGTTGCAACGATGCTCAATTGGTACCAAGGGGCCCAAAGAGTGCCCAGAAAAAATTCCCCACACCATGACACCACCACCACCAGCCTGAACCGTTGATACAAGGCAGGATGGATCCATGCTTTCATGTTGTTTACGCCAAATTCTGACCCTACCATCCGAATGTCGCAGCAGAAATCGAGACTCATCAGACCAGGCAACGTTTTTCCAATCTTCTACTGTCCAATTTCGATGAGCTTGTGCAAATTGTAGCCTCAGTTTCCTGTTCTTAGCTGAGAGGAGTGGTACCCAGTGTGGTCTTCTGCTGCTGTAGCCCATCTGCCTCAAAGTTCGACGCACTGTGCGTTCAGAGATGCTCTTCTGCCTACCTTGGTTGTAACAGGTGGCAATTTGAGTCACTGTTGCCTTTCTATCAGCTCGAACCAGTCTGCCCATTCTCCTCTGACCTCTGGCATCAACATGGCATTTCCGGCCACAGAACTGCCGCTCACTGGATTTTTTTTCTTTTTCGGACCATTCTCTGTAAACCCTAGAGATGGTTGTGCGTGAAAATCCCAGTAGATCAGCAGTTTCTGAAATTCTCAGACCAGCCCTTCTGGCACCAACAATCATGCCACGTTCAAAGGCACTCAAATCACCTTTCTTCCCCATACTGATGCTCGGTTTGAACTGCAGGAGATTGTCTTGACCATGTCTACATGCCTAAATGCACTGAGTTGCCGCCATGTGATTGGCTGATTAGAAATTAAGTCTTAACACACAGTTGGACAGGTGTACCTAATAAAGTGGCCAGTGAGTGTATATATATATATATATATATATATATATATATATATATATATATAGTTTTTTCCTTTGTCAAATCCCTGACGGACGCATGATTTAAAAACAATCATACATATCTCTTTGTGAACCAGAAGAGCTACTTATAGGCAGACTTATTGGATTGAAGTTAGTTGTTCATTGCAAAGAGAGAGTTCCATTTGTTTCATACTAATTTTCTTTTTAGTACCTTCAGTTTTTGAAAATTGACTAATAAGCTATTACTCACTTTTTATACATCTCATCTACTTCCTAAATTCTACCAGTAAACAATAAAGTCGATCTATCAGCAAATATCCAGTCCTGTGTAATGCTATAGGTCCATATTCTTAGTGGCCAATAACAAGAGCACTAAAATGCACATAAAAATGCACAGAACATTCTTTGTAATTTGTAAGGGGAAAGAGTTCTTAGCTTTCCCTGTCTCTTAGTGCCCCTTTGACCAGAACTCAACTAAGGCACATATGAAGTTGTTGAGTTTGGGTCAGAAGACATGGCCGGTACAAACATTGCAGCATGCACCTCAGACCATGAATGTTGGATGTGTGAAATGGGCTCAAGAAATTGAGGCAAGCAGCGCCTTTGTAGTTTGTACTGAATATACACTGGTTCCACAACAAGAGACCAAACAATAAGAACCGTTTTACATGAAAATTAATTCTGTAATAAGGGTAAAGTTCTGAAGGTATTGTATGTATTTGACTTGTATATTGTGTTATATATTGTGACTGGTACATTGTATTCTCCCAATGGGAGTTACAAAGATCGACAAAACCTTTTTTATAGCTTTTGATTTTACTAGTAAAACGTCTTTACAAATGTATGCATGATTAGCCTTGAGTTCAAAATGAAGTCTAATCTTAATTATCTTTCTGTTTCTTGATTTTAATTAGCTTTCTGAGAGCTTTTCAGAGAAAGAAAAAAGCTGAATACACATTTCATGAAACTGTGAAATGTGTATTTTTCCTGATGTTTTCTCGTAGTAAAAAAGAGCTTCACACTTCTAATTGCAATAGAAATGTGTTGATATATGAAAATGTGAAAGGAAAGCTGTCAAGAATAAAATAACCCACTGTTTTACTGTACATTCAGTTCATCCAGTATAAAACAAAACCCTATTTGTATGCAGATAATACAATGTCTTCTCTACATTAACTTTTTAATATTTAATTATATTTAAAGTAATCTAATAATGGAATTGAAAATCTTTTACTATACCAACCAATTGGGAAGAAATTTATAATTTATGTATTGCTTGAAACAAAGGTTAAATATAATTGGAACAAAAGCACTTAGTGAAAAGACTTATTTTGCTGCAAATGTATAAACAACAGATACTTTTAAAGATTCTAGGGATGAATGGATAGTTTGAAATCTGAATTTGTTGCATTTGCTTGACTTACCAAAACAATACAGTAGAAGAAGCTGCACAGTAGAAAGTTAAAGGAAAGGTGCCGGGTTTTTTATTATTTAAGAGTCAGCGTCCAACCGCTATCTTCACCATTGTAGCTGCATCAGCTGTGAACTGGGCATGCCTCTGTGGGCTGCTAAATTCTCAGCTGTATGTGTTGCCATTTTATTGTAGCCTAGAGCTCTCCGCTGAGCTCCACTTACCCTCTATCGCCAAGACCTGTAACACCGGAAGCTGTACTGTTCACTTCCGTCATAACACGTCCTGGGTTGTGAGGAGAACGGAGGACCTGTGAACAGCAGTATAGATCATGGACTGTAGGAGCATGGCAGTCACTTCATCCATTGGTTAGACTCAGCGACGTCAGTATCAGGGCTGCGGTGGTGAAAGACCAAGGATGGTGCTTCTGTGCAGAGACCAAACTATGAGTGGGGGAGAGACATGGAATGTGAAGGGGGGAAACATTGAATATTAGGGGGAGAGAGAAATGAAATGTGATGGGGGGAGATTTGGAATGTGATGGAGAGAGACATGGATTATGGGGGGGAGAGACATGGAACATTAGGGGGACATGTAATTTGATGGGAACAAAGACATGAAATATGTAGGGGAGAGACATGAAATATGAAGGTGTGAGAGCCATGAAATAAGAGGGGGAAAGAGAAATGGAATGTGATAGGGAGGAACATGGAATATGAGGAGGAGAGAGGCATGGACCATTGATTAGCTACAGCCTTCAAATTTTGTGAGGGATGTATTTTTATTTTCAGTCTTGGGCCTTTCAAAAAGGGTTAAGTAGTGGACAAACCTTTTAAGAAGACCACTTTAAAAAAAAGCTACATTTTCAAAGCTGTGAAACACCATTAAACCCCATCTCTGAATGAAAAAGTTTGAAATGCTGGATATCAGAATAAAATTACTTCTAGAAGAAAATCCCAGAAGAATATTTAAAGAACTGAAAGCTATACAAGCTTAAGTCAAAATTATTGTTCTCCATAGATCCCCAAAGAATATGAATCAAAAATGGGATTTTGTAAACAGAAAAGTAGATGTGTGAGACTAGAGACAAGGTGGAGCCATTACTGATAGGTCTGATGGGTTTGGTGAAATGTAGATGACTGACATGGAGGATAGATATTTCTGTTTTCTTCATATTGAGCTTTACTAGCTTTACAAAGTGAGAGGTGAAAAAGGCAGAGAAATCTGATAGACACTTTGGAATTCTAGATAGAAGAGAGGTGATATTTGGGTTACAGAGGTAAATTTGACTGCCATCAGCTCAAAAGTGGTATTGAAAGGTATTGGATTCTTTCAGCTACCCCAGGACAAAAAGGTATAGATGGAGAAGAACATATTCATGAGCATGAGAATTTCAGTAACTGAAAACTGCAAATAAAGATTAAATAACAACCACAAGACTGATACCCAGGTATCATTTTAATCAGTATAATGGCACCATCCTGACACTGTCTGTGGTTTACTGAGCACAATCCTACTGAGAGGTTCACTTTAATATACTGATGCCTTATAATGGGCTCTTAAATGCTTTGTACTTGTTCTATAGATAGAGTAGGCTAATGTGCCTATGGCTATCGTCACTTCTAATGGCCAAGCCATGAGGCAGGGGAGTCAAGAAGTCTGGGGTCAAGTACCAAGAATGTATGTAGTAAGAAGTCATGATATCTCTGGAGAATCCTTGCAGGATGTGCCATCTGCTGACCAGCCAAAATCAAACGGAACAAATTGTGCTGGAAAATTTGCAGGGGGAGCGGCCTCATGTGCTGGAATGGATCAGATGACCCACAGGAAGGAAAAGTCATGCTTGCCAGACCATGAGGAGGTTTGCCGCCAGGGAAGAGAGCAGAGCAGACATGCTGCAGAGACTCCACAGAGTCCAGCTTGACAGGCCTCAGTGGGAAGTCTGCATCACCCAGGTGCCGGTTGCCACTCAACAAGGTCTGGATTCCCCTCAGGAGACCTCCAAGTACCACCTATGCTGGTCACAGACAGGATCTGCGCCCTGTGCTGGTCAAGACTACAAGGCCTGACGTTGCCTGTCAAGAGCTGAGGCCTTGTCCTCTCCGCCCCAAGCATAACAGACTTCCACCGACGGTCAAGCCAAAAAGATACGTGAGACTTCGACAGGCGAAGCCCGCCGGTGATTGCGTAGAAACAGAGTGAGCGAATGGGGCCATTACTTCCAGCTATCACTGGGCAGCATGGTGGCTCAGTGTTTTGCACTGCAGCCTTGCAGCACTGGAGTCCTGGAGACCAAATTCCACCAAGGACAACATCTGTATATTCTCCCAGTGGGTTTCCTCCAGGCACTCTGGTTTCCTCTCACATTCCAAGACATGCTGATAGGGAATTTAGATTGTGAGCCCCATCAGGGACAGCGATGATAATGTGTGCAAACTGTAAAATGCTGTGGAATACGTTGGCGCTGTATAAATAAAAAAATATTATCATCTACGGTACCGGGGTTGGCTTAAATTTTAGCTTTGCATAGCAACTCTCAGATATCTTATGACAGCAGTATGTGTAAAATTATACATTTTATACATGCAAATTGCTAATAGCTATGTATTGTATGAATAAAATGCTTAATGTATTTAGGTTACCAGGTAGTAAACAAACCAATATTAGGTAGCAAGTGAGTAGTGATAGCTTCAAAGCTTGGACTTGGAGGACAATGCGCAGCTCCGTGTTGAGGTGCCCCTTTGTTATCTTCTCACGACTTCTCTACTTGCTAAGATGGAGCTTGTTAATCATAGCAACAAGGTGTAAATCCATTGTTGTATTTGCTATTACCCAATTATGTTATAAGTGGCACAGTTCTCCACAATGTAGGAGGCTAAATATTACTTTCAGCTTCTCATGCTGCTCTGCATAAACTTGGCAGATTATTGCAAGTATAGAATTGTGCAGTTTTACAGTTCTGTCAATAATCAGATACATGCTTTAAGAGTGGGTTAAGAATCAACTGAAACATACTATATAAATGTTCAACTGGCCATATGCCTATCTAAATGACCAGAATAAGTATAACAGGAGACTCCAAATGCTATATATTCTACAAAGAATATGGAATCATAGTCCAAAAAGGTTATAATTCATAATATACCAAAAAGTAAATTCAAGTACAAGGCATAATATAAGTAGCAAAAACATATAAAATATATATACAAAGCACAGAAAAGGCTTAGGTGTAAAGGACATCAAAACATTATTTGTAAAGCAGGGTAGGGAAAGACTGAGCAATTAGATCATCAAAGGGCCATGATTAATGGTGGTAACCTAAGGTGCTTAGTGCATACAAGTTGCAGCAATGGAGTCCTGAGGGCACATGCTCAAACTATGGAGATAATGCAAAAAATGCAGTCACGTATACTGGGTAAAAACTACTGTAAACATCTATACGGCGCATAAGACATAACAAAACCCAATCAAAAAGTCTGATTTGTCATAAGAGGCCCAACTTACTCATACTGTTGCCTGCTAATGTAATGTCCAGTGGAGCCCCAATGTGCGTTTCATGTGGGCTTCCTCAGGGGGCTGTCATGCTTTAAGAGTGCTCTGTACTATTATTAAGGAAGACTGTAACTCACAGGAACTTTTTAAGAATTTTTTTTCTTGCAAAAAATATAAAGTGTGTTTTATAGACAGATATGGTAAGCTAACCACTTAATATAAGAAATATTGAAAATTTACAAGGTGAAAATAATTTAAACCCCAGTATATTACTATAGCTACACATCATAGCAAAAATATTATTCTTGCCATTTCAGTTTTCCTATACAGCCATGGCCAAAAGTATTTGCACCCTTGAAATTGTTCCAAAAAATTAATTTTTTTTCCCAGAAAATTATTGTAATTACACATGTTTATTTCCTGTGTGTGTGCCAGACAGGAGGACCAGGGAATGGAGCTGTCTGTAGCCTCACATCACTTCAGGTTGACTTAAGGGATGTGAGGCTGCAGACATCGCCATTCCCGGTCCTCCTGTCTGGCAACTACTTTGTGGGATACTTCTGTTTCAGAGTCCAGTTCCTCCCCACCAGGTTCGTCAGCAGTCTCTTGAAAAATACATCCATACTTCAAGCGAGAGTTGTTCCTCAGTTTGCACAACTGTATCAGGTGAGCAAATTCCTATAGATACTCACCCACTCAATTGATTATGTTTCACTAGGTTTAGATAGCTCCACATTTTTCTCATTTAGGAACTTTAACACTATTTCCTATGTGTGTATTTTTAACAACACAAAAAACAGAGGAAAAACGGCAAATTGGACATAATTTCACAAAAAAAAACAAAAATCATCTCTAACCATTTCCCTGCACTCCACCTGCTTCTTGAATCGTTCCTGGTGAATATGTAAATACTATGAAATATGTCAATTTTACCATTTAGGAAGATAAATGCAAATACACTCCACTCACCTGTCACACATCACCCCTGGTATACTTCTTAACATGCTTCTCGCTTCACAGGGTATGAGCTGTCAATTACCAAACACAGTTCAAAAATTGTTATTCTCTCCTATTGTACCAAGATGTTTACAATTTGTACCATCAATAAGTTTCTTAATTGATTCTAGATACCACCCTGAGCGCAACCTTTGCACTTCTTACTTCTATTTTCATTGCGGTGTGTCTGCTGAGCTCAGTGATTTAATCGCAAGTCACACGTGTGGTGCGTTTTCAATGCGTTTTTTGATCGCATCCATAGACTCGCATTGTCGAATCCGATCCGAAAATCGGTGACAATCACAGCATGCTGCGATTGTCTCGGTCCGAGGAACGGATCCGATAAAAAAACGCATGATGGGAGCAGCAACATAGAATAACATTGGGACGAATGCAATGCGATTTTTTATCACATTGCATTCGTCCGATTTTATCGCTAGTGTGACTCCAGCCTTAAATATAGCTCCCCTCATTCTCCCCTGCTCGCGCCGATCACCGGCAGAATAATAATGTACTGTATGTATCAAACATAGGCTCATTTTAAAGACAATGTTAACCTATCCCAGACATATACATAATGACATGTGTTTAACCATTTCAAAAACAAACATAATTTCTTATATTAGACGGTATGTCACTCTCCACAAGAAGAAACGTTAACACTTAGACCTCAGTCCAAAACTTCTTACCTAGCCAAATCTGTTCTCCTACTTTGCACTCATAAGGGATAATACCCCTAAACACCATGTCTGCAAATTGAGATTCTGCTTTGGCTTTTATCCTAAGTGATATTGCAAAATTCGTTAAAGGGTCAATAGTGACTTTTAGAATTCCAACAGGTGGCAGTATAGAGCTCAAGTCTTCTTCCTCTCTGAAGGGGCAATTTGCATATTATATTGGGCAAAGCAGACAAAACAAAAAATCAGAAACACAAATACGATCAACATATATAAAGAACAAATTGTTTTTGAGGTTTATAGCTTGAGAATATTTAGTGTCTAAAATCAATATCCAAAAATGTTCATGTAGGGTTAAATGTTTCTGCTAAATGTCTTCTCACAACTTACTTATGTGTAGTAAAGTGATTTGCTGCACCAGAATAGAAGCTGTTTTTCTTGATGATATTAGCAAGATGTTCAGCAATATGTTTTTGGGTTTTTTTGTATCTCCTAGTGGTGCAGCCAATGTCATGTAGATTACAGAAAAATAATTCAATACAATACACTATATGATGTGAATCACAATTAATTAAAATCGGAGATACAGTGACTACCTCCTTGTGGCAAGAAAAAGCAAGGTTTTGTTAGCGGCATAAATACATATGTTACATCTGCTTCCTTAAAGGGAATCTGTCACCTATTTTTAGCCCTATCAGCTGCTGCCATCGCCATCGGGGCTTATCTACAGCATTCTTTAATGCTGTAGATAAGCCCCCGATGTAACCTAAAAGATAAGAAAAATAAGTTAGATTAAACTCACCGGGGGTGAGGTCGGGTGAGATGGGTGTCGCAGTCCGGTCGGCACATCCCATCTTCTAGCGATGATGTCCTCCTTCTTACTTCTGCCATGGCTCCTGCGCAGGCGTACTTTATCTGCCCTGTTGAGGGCAGAGTAAAGTACTGCAGTGCGCAGGTTCCGGGAAAAGTTAGAGAGGTCTGGCGCCTGCGCACTGCAGTTCTTTACTCTGCCCTCAAAAAGGCAAATAAAGTACACGAGGCAGAGCGCGCGTGCGCACCACAGCCGCCATTAAAAAGAAGACCATGGCAGCAGACATATACAAAATATAACAATCAATGTGCACAAAAAACTGCAATTGTACGTATGAAAGTGACAGTGCATAAAAATACATAGTGTATAAGATATAAAGGCAACATCATATTCAATAATATCCATAAGAATAACAATGAAGTGGCAAATTAATATACACCAAGATAGATATGCAAAAATGTATATATATATAAGATATAATGTGCACAAAAAAGTGCAGTAGTGCATATAAAAGTGACAGTGCATAGAAATACATTATAATAGTGTATAAAATATAAAGGTAATATCATATTCAATAATATCCATAAGAATAGTAATGAAGTGACAATTTGATATATAAATACATATTGACAAAGAATTAATATAATTAGATGTGAAAAAATCTTCTTATCCACATATGGTCATCTCGGAGTTCACTGAGACGTTGGGTGACGGTACAGCATAACAGATACATATTCCGAGAAATGGAACACCAGCATATAATCAAAACTGTAAGAAAAGACTGAGAAAAATGACACTACTAAAAACATAATAAGGAATAAAACATGGAAGGTGATACCAAATAATCCTTAGGAGCAATCAAAAAAGGAAAAAAAAAAAGGAAAGAAAGGACGCTGCCACACAGAATGGAAAAGAAAAGAGAAGAGAATATATGAACATAAGGTCAGGGCATGAAATAATTCCCGAGATGGAGGGGGGACAAGAAAAAGGGGGCTACAAATAGGGGACAAAGGTAAGTTTCTCGTTGAGTCCCTTAGGTACCACAGTGTCAAGGGTGACAATCCACCTACATTTGCGTTGTGCCAAAAGGCGAACAAGGTTACCACCTCTGACACCGCCATAGACTCTACCAATGCCCCTTACTTTTAGGCCACTGGGATCAGAGCCATGACGCAAGAAAAAATGTTTCGGCAGTGTCTTTAACAAAGACACATCATCAACGTCCCTGGCGGCCAGGATATCACATACATGTTCGCGCGTCCTGATTTTTAGCTCCCTGGATGTGAGACCCACGTAAATTAGGGAGCAGGGGCAGGTAGCATAGTATACCACATGTGTGGTGTTACACGAGATGTACTCACGTATCTTGTACTCCCTGCTCCCATCCGAAGTAGTGAAAGTCCCACATCTCAGAATGTTAGGGCACGCGACACATGCACCACAAGGGAAGCAACCAACTCGATGAGTGCTCATGTTAAACAAACACTGTGATTTGGCTACATAGTGACTCTTAATGAGATGGTCTCTCAAATTCCTTCCCCTGCGTTGTACCATCAAAGGACGCCTAGATAAATTTTCAGCCAGAGACCTGTCTGTACATAAAACCGGCCAATGCCTAGTCAAGATGTCATGGATCTGGTCCCAGCGGCATTTGGATGTCGAGATCAACCTTAAGTCATTAGTTGCAGCCAAAGATTTCTTTTTTGACAGTACAAGTAGATCTTCCCTTCTTGTATGTTTGGCACGTCTGTAGCCCTCCTTAATGCATCGGTTACTGTACCCCCTATCCTGGAAGCGTTCAGTGAGATCGACGGACTGTCGCTCGAAGTGGATCATGGTCGAGCAGGCCCGCCTGTTCCTCAAGAACAGTAAGTGGTCTAGCCCATTTTTGGTCTCCCTGAAGAGCTTGATGAAGGTGAGTTTCATTGCTCCTCACATTTGGAGTTGTGCTGTGAGGCGGCCGTTGTTGCTGTTGTTTTGTGCAGGTAGGGCAGCTTGGTCTGGAGTCATAGGGAGCTGCGAGACACCAGGCCGTCTGCCCTGCCACTGCATTGCCACTGTGGCGGTGGTCGGTGTAAGACTTCAATCCGTGGGGGCGATGGAGACTTCTTTCATTTGGTGTTGGTGCTGTGTGGCAGCCAGTGTTGTTGTGGTTTTGCGCTGGTCAAGCAGCGCGGTCGGGTCATCTGCACTGCCGGTGCTTTGCCGCTGTGGCGGTGGTCGGTGTAAGACTTCACTCCATGGGGGTGATGGAGACTTATTTCATTTGGTGTTGGTGCTGTGTGGCAGCCAGTGTTGTTGTGGTTTTGCACTGGTCAAGCAGCACAGCTGGGTCATCTGCACTGCCGGTGCTTTGCCGCTGTGGCGGTGGTCGGCGCATAGCTCCGCTCCATTAGGGCGGTAGGACCCACTACGAGGTTCGCCGTGACGTGGCAGTGGACTTCATACAGTATGATCAGAATGTTAAACTAAGAACCTCATGTTGTTATATATATTTTTGCGGAGAGGCATTAGATCATTGTATGATTTTTGGAGGTGCTGTCATCTCTCTTTTTTCAGCAGATCTTCTTCAGAGCTTTCAGGTTTCAGGTCTGTAGCTGGAAAACATTGTGTTTCAGCTACCTCCAAAGATTTTCTATTGGGTTCAGGTCTGGAGACTGGCTAGGACACTCCAGGACCTTGAAATGATTCCTACGGAGTCACGACCCATCTTCAATGCTCATACTGAGGTAAGGAGGTTGTTGGCCATAATCTCATGATACATGACCCCATCCACTCTTCCTTCAATACAGTGTTGTCATCATGTCCCCCAAAGTATGATGTTTCCCCACCATGCTTCACGGTTAGGATGGTGTTCTTGGGCTTTTACTCATCCATCTTTTTCCTCCAAATATGGCGAATGGAGTTGATACCAAAAAGTTCTATTTTGGTCTCATCTGACCACATGACCTTCTTCCATGACTCCGCTGGATCATCCAGATGGTCATTGGTGAACTTCAAATAGACCTAGACATGTAATGGCATGAGCAGGGAAACCTTGTGTGCTCTGCAGGATTTTAATTGATGACAGTGTAGTGTGTTACTAACAGTAATGTTTGAGACTATGGTCCCAGCTCTCTTCAGGTCATTGAGCAGGTCCTCCCATGTAGTTCTGGGCTGATTCCTGGCCTTTCTCAGTCATCCTTACCCCACGAGGCGAGATCTTACATGAAGATTGACTGTCATCTTGTGTTTGTTACATTTTCTAATAATTGAGAGTTTTTCTCACAGTGCTAATGGGATCTCATTGAGGTCACAGCAGTTCAGTCTGGCTGGGAATGGAGCCTCACTGACCAGATGTAACTTCTATGGCATCACCACTGGTCTTTGAGGCTGCGCTTGCAGCAGTTCAGTCACCAGTGGTTTTCAGCCTTGGCAGTCACATCTTGGCACCGTCCAGGTTGAAAACTGTTTATCTCCCAAACATGGATTACGGCGTGGGACAGAACGACGGAGAGGTGAGGGATATTGTTGTTTTTTTATTTTTGTTTTATTACAGGAGAACGAGGGCTTCGGAGGAATTAGGCGTTAGTTCAGTATAACTGTGTTTGTTATTTTTAACTAAAAATGGAAAAATGTGTTTTGTTTTATTTCTAATAAAAGACTTTATTCTGGCTGTGTCTTTATTTACCATACAACTATAGGATTAGTATTGGATAGGTGTCTTATAGACACTTCTCCATTACTAATCCGTGGGCTTGATGTCACCTGACAATACAAAGGTGATATCAACCCCACAAATATGAACCCCACCTGCCACCACTACAGGGCAAGTAAGAAGAGCCAGGCAAAGCACCAGAATTGTCTCATCTAATAGATGTGCCTTTTCTGGGCCGATGCGGGCTGCAATTTTTAGGCTGGGATGGTCAATATCCAAGGCTGATTACCAGCCTGAGAATACCAGCCCCCAACTGTGAGCTTTAGCAAGGCTGATTGTCAAAAATGGGGGGACCCCACGCCATTTTGTTTTAATTTTTTAAAATAATTAAAAAACAACATGGGGACCCTTCTAGTCTTGAAAACCAACCTTGCTGAAGCTGACAGCTAATAGCTGCAGCCCCAGCTGTGAGTTTTGCCTGGCTGGTTATAGAAAATACAGGGGAACACATGCCTTTTTTCATTTATTTATTTATAATGCAGGCAGCGGCTGATGAATATCCAATCATCCTCTTCTACTGTCATTGTTATTAGCAGCAGTAGGGGTTGGCTGATGGAAGTAATAGTCCGACCAGTCGCTGCCTGCTGCCTTTTTTATCACTTAGGCTGGAGTCAAACACAACGAATAAAAAATCGGTCCCATTTTAATGGTACGAAATCGCACAAAGAATTCTTGTCCAGGGATCCGTCTGTCATCCCATTTTCCGGCGATGAACCGATTTTATTCGCATCTAAGCATCAAATTGGCATCCAATGTCAATGCCTGATGTTCTTTCCTGTTGACCTGGAGAAGTCTTGCGATTTAATCGCAAGTCACACGTGTGGTGCGTTTTCAATGCGTTTTTTGATCGCATCCATAGACTCGCATTGTCGAATCCGATCCGAAAATCGGTGACAATCGCAGCATGCTGCGATTGTCTCGGTCCGAGGAACGGATCCGATAAAAAAACGCATGATGGGAGCAGCAACATAGAATAACAATGGGACGAATGCAATGCGATTTTTTATCACATTGCATTCGTCCGATTTTATCGCTAGTGTGACTCCAGCCTTAACTATAGCTCCCCTCATTCTCCCCTGCTCGCGCCGATCACCGGCAGATCAGGGGAGAATGATGAGAGCCATGTTCAGCACCTGGCACCAAGGAACAGAGCTTACTGTAGCACTTCATCCCTGACGCTCGTTCGTGTGGTACTGATGCGGCGCACGGGCACCACACGCATGTCACACGTGTGCCGCAAGTATTACACACACGGACACTGACATCTCCGGGACCGAAAATATCAGGATGTTTGGCTGCTGTCACATACTAAAAGACTGCTTTTTATTGCCAAAAATAATGTTTGCATCACCACATTTTGAGAGATATAATTTTTACATATTTTGGCCCACAAAGTCATGTGAGATCTTATTTTTTGTGAAATGAGTTGATGTTTTTATTGGTACCATTTTCGGGCACATGGCAGAATGAACAAAAAACAGATATTCATGAATTTCATTTTTTAGGAGGTTTATGCGGTTCCGTGTGTGGTAAAATTGATAAGGCAGTTTTATTCTTCAGGTCAGTACAATTACAGAGAAACCTCATTTATATTGTTTTTTTATGTTTTGGCACTTTTATACAGTAAAAACTATTTTATAGAAAAAATTATTATTTTTGCATCGCTTTATTCTGAGAGCTATAACATTTTTATTTTTCCGCTGATGGAGCTGTATGGCAGCTTGTTTTTTGCGGGACAAGATGACGTTTTCAGTGGTACCATGTTTATTTGTATCCGTCTTTTTGATTGAGTGTTATTCCACTTTTTGTTCAGCAGTATGATGATATAGCATTGTTTTTGACTTGTTTTTATTTTTTTATGGTGTCCAATAATGGTGTTAACTAGTGCAGACACGGCGATACTGTTTTTTTTTTTTTCATTCAAATATTTATTTTCAGATAGAATATATTTTAATTTTTTTTATTAATATTTTTACAATTATTTTTTTTTTTTTTAATTTTTTCTAACTTTGTTACTTTGTCCCACTATGGCACAATCATATTTTACAGGCTGATCACTTCTATTGCATGGAGATGAAGCAGCATCGACATACCACTGCGCATGATCAGCAAGTTTCCAAGCTCTGGTTACTGGACATCGGATCACCATGGCAACAATTGGAACCCCACATCATGCTGCGGGGTCTCTTATCGCTGCCTGCTCCCAGAATTCTGTGATCATGTTCAATCGCAACATTTCAGGGGTTAAAGTGCCGGGAGCGGTCTGTGACTACTCCTGCCACCTAGTGCCGGGTGTCAGCTGTCAGAATCAGCTGACACTCGGCGGTGACCACCCGCGCACCCCCCATGTGCGCAGGTGATCATGATGATGTAATGATCCATCCCTGATCAAATAGGGAATTCAGAAACGATATCAGAAGCAAAACGTCATAAATGAAGCAAACTTTATTGTGACACAACATGAATAAAAACTGATTAAAAGGCGATACATTCCAATTAGTGCCACCTAGGTCTATATATACAGACCATATGTTTGCAGAAAATAGTTTTCAGCCCTCAAAAAAGTGTCTAAATACAATGGATATATGTATCAAATGAAAAAATATGATGACAATACGTAATGTGGGAATAGACATGTAAGGCACACAGCAAAAACTATATGCTATTCCCAGCAAGCTGCATATAACCACTAGACACTAAAGGTATATACTCCAAGATTATGAAACACGATTGCTTAGTATGTATACCACTGTGGTCTATATTCAAATGTTAGAGATATACCAGCATAGATGTATAAAAAGTAATCCTATTAGATGCCCAAAATACAATACCCATGTGTGTTACAGGGATCCTAGAGTCCACCTAAAGTGCATGTGCATTCTATAAACATAGATCCCATTAGTGTCCACCATGGCATGAGTCAGGGGCATAGATATAGGAGAAAGTGCAGACAATACATACAATACAATAGTGCATAGAAAATAAGAGACATATGACCTGAGTGGCGCTGTGCAGCTTCCCGACACGCGTTTCGCTTTAGCTTTGTCCTAGGGGTTGGTCATGCGTGGGTGATCGTGATGACGTAATGATCCATCCCTGATCAAATAGGCCAAGGGCACATGGAGGGATCACTACGTCCATTGTCAGAAAGTGGGTTAAAATTATTATATGTATATACTGGTTTAGTTTTCATAAAGCATATTTAAGATACATACAAACCATTAAGAATAATCTATTGCAGCCTCCACCTCACATATAGTACGTGTATTTTGTTTGACAAGGTCTCTATATGTATTAAATGTGGAGAGGGAGGGTACAACATTGCTAGATACCTGTTATGGTGGTTTACCATCCCTGAAAACAAGGGGATTAGAAGGTGAAATTCAGCAAGCCAATCCTTCTTTTTACCAAATGCATCTAGAATACTATATAAAAATATGTTAGAGAATTTCAGAGTCCAAACAAAAGGTAACGTATGAATGAACTTGGAAAATAGTCGCTCAAAGAAAAACAAAAAATCCTAGTATGACTCAAAATATGATGTCAAAATGACTCTGCTCATAGTTTTTTTTCATTTACACAACATTCTAAAGCCCCAATTCATCATTAGCATTTTTTCAGTCCCTTTTCTTTTTCGTTTTCTAGTAATGGTCACCATTTCTTCCAAATTCTTTAAAATGGTAAACAGATTTCATGAATTTTGCACAACGTAAAAAATTATCTTTATTTTTGTCATCAACTTTTTTTGCGACTTTCGCCTATTTCGCAAAATGTGGCTAAAAATACACACATTTTCTGATATACATACTGTAAGATCACTCTGGGGTACATTCTCTGACTTTGAAAGGCCGCACATGAATCGGGCAAAAACCTTAAACTCCACCCACAGTTCAAAACCATGGCATTTTCCCCCTTTCTGACAAGGCATAATTTTGAATTGTAAATTTTGTTTCTCTTTCAGATGTTGAAATATTTTTTTCACTTTTTTTGTCACACGTGGGGCCTAGTTATTATGTTATTTTTCATATTCTCGCTTATTAATTTTTTTGCCAATATCTGACAAAATTGGGGGGAAAAGAGAGGGGATACATGTGTGTTTTTCACATTTTTATTATGATAATAAAGAACACATTTTTTACTTTTTTGAGTAAGGAAATTGCAAGTAACAATGATATGAAACTGCAGCATATTTTCTCTTATTTCTATTATTTTTCTGAGTTGGAGCAGTTCTAACTCCGATTTAATAGTTTGTGACTCATTTTATGGCACCAGTGAAGATTAAAAAAATATATATGTTCTAAAGTAATCATTCTTAGTAATTCACGGTGCAATTTTATCATGTTTCAATATGTTTTTTTGATTGGCACCTGTTTATACTAGCTTAGATGTGCTGTTCCTTTTTTATCTATTTGTATCACATCCTTTTTGAACATGTGCACTCCTACTACCATCAACCACAGGTGATTTTAAGTAGTTAGCTCGTCCATTACTGCCCCATACATTGTAGGCTTTTTTGCCCCAGAAAGGTGACAAATCAGGACAGGGACCCAACTTTGAAGGACGCCTTGACGATATCAGTTGGACTCACATATTTTGGCCAATCTATGCGGTAAGTACTATCTTTTTTACTGCAATTTTTATACCAATCTTACAGATTAAAATTTCATATAAGCATTATATAGCGTTTTTTTCAATTTTAGATAGCAGTAATGTAGTTTCAATGTTCTAGAGTAATCATACTTAGTAATTCATGATGCAACCTTACAGTTTTCAATGTTTTTTTGGTTGGCACCTGTGCATACCTGTGTAAGGCTGGTTTCACATTAGCGCTTTTTAAGCGCACGCACGGCCGGGGGTAGCTCCGCCCCCGAGCCGGCTCTCTGCCCGGCGTGCCCGCCCCTTGCTTGTAGCGCCGCCTCCTAGCGCACAGCAGCGCCTGCGATCGGCGCACCCTATCTTTAGCATAGGGTGCGCAGATCGTGCGCAGGCCGTGCGCTAGTTGCGCTTTGACCTGCGCTGCGCACTTTTGATGGTGCGCCGTGCGCGCCAAAATCCAAAAAGTTTGATTTTGGCGTGCAAAAGGTCAGAGGCGGCGCTACAAGCAAGGGGCGGGCACGCCGGGCAGAGAGCCGGCTCGGGGGCGGAGCTACCCCCGGCCGTGCGTGCGCTTAAAAAGCGCTAATGTGAAACCAGCCTAAGAGGAGTCCATTGGCACAAGTCTGGTGCTTCAGTGCGATATAGTCTCCGGAAGCACCGGACTTGTGCCGACGGACTCCTCTTACAGACATCCTTGATAAAGGCAATGTTGCTGAAACGTTGGATTGATTTATATTTGTAATGTCCCATCATGTTAGCTGTGAATTATATTGAGAAATACTTTGAAATAGAACTGGTATCTGACTTATTGAGTGCCAAAGGTCTTCATTTTGTAGTATACTTTATTTTCCTTCAGCGCATCGTCATTGCATATTGAGTGCACCAGTTTTGGCATGTTTCAACAGTCAGGTACAAACAACTCACCTTCTGTCAAAGAGCTGGCTAGCTAGAGCATTGACTTAGCCTACATAGGAGAATACAGGTGCATCTCACAAAATTAGAATATCATCAAAAAGTTAATTTATTTCAGTTCATCACCACAAAAAGTGAAAATCATATATTAGATAGAGTCATCACATTACAAACAGAGTGATCTAATTCACGTGTTTATTTCTGTTAATGTTGATGATTATGGCTTACAGTCAATGAAAACCCAAAAGTCATTATCTCAGTAAATTAGAATACTTTAAAACACGAGCTTGAAAAATTATTTTAAAATCCAAAATGTTGGCCTACTGAAATGTATGTTCAGTAAATGCACTCAATACTTAGTCGGGGCTTCTTTTGCATCAATTCCTGCATCAATGTGGCGTGGTATAGAGTTGATTAGCCTGTGGCACCTCTGAGGTGTTATGGAAACCTAGGTTGCTTTGATAGCAGCCTTCAGCTCATCTGCATTGTTGGGTCTCTCATCTTCCTCTTGACAATACCCCATATATTCTCTATGGGGTTAAGTTCAGGCGAGTTTGCTGGTCAGTCAAGCACAGTGATACTGCTGTTTTTAAACCAGGTATTGGTACTTTTGGCAGTGTGGACAGGTGCCAAGTCCTGCTGGAGAATTACATTTTCATCTCCAAAAAGCTTTTTGGCAGAGAGAAGAATGAAGTGCTCTAAAATTTCCTGGTAGATGGCTGCACTGACTTTGGTTTTGATAAAACACAGTGGACCTACACCAGGAGATGACATATCTTCCCAAACCATCACTGATTGTGGAAACTTCACAGTAGACCTCAACAGCTTGGATTGTCTGTCTCTCCACTCTTCCTGCAGACTCTGGGACCTTGAATTCCAAGGTCTAGTGTGAAATATTTCGAGTTTAACTGAGGCTGGATTGGTTAATTGGACTTTGAATGTCCCTTCAATTTTAATTGTACTTGGCATGCCTCTTCAACTTTAAATTGCAAACTTTTGCTCACATGCTCCTTCACTTAAATCCAGTCTCTAGGTTTTAGTGAAGGACATTGTACTAGTTCATTAGGGACTGGTATGGACAAGGAAGCATGGTGATATATTTATGGCAGTGTCTTTTTTAGTGCACTGACATGATATATCCTGTCAGATCTTCATGTAGGTGCTGTAACTACTGACAAAAAAAATCCCATGTCTTAGCAGGACTCCCAAAAAGAATCGTATAGTGAGAGATAGCCCTGTTTTTCTACTGGCATTTGTTCTGACTGAATATATAGCTATAGGTAGCCATTCAATCCACAGCTTCCTTATTTGTTCAACCATTTTCTGAATCTTTAACTTCAGTATCTCATTTAGCCTCTCAACTGTCCCACTGCTCTCAGGATGGTAAAAGGTATGCAATGCCTGCTGAATACTTATGTCCTCTATATCCTCTTATGTTCCCAATATCTCTCATGTTAAATGTGTCCTTTGTGTCTTTCTATTACCACTGGAACCCCATATCAATATAACACTTCGGACATCAACTTTCAGTATTTGTGTGACTGCTTTTGTGAGTGGTAGCCAGAGACATAGTCACGGCCCGCAAAGGTGTCTGCTTTAGTGTGCCCTGGCCACCCACACCACATACAAACAGTCCCACTGTCTCACTTGCCTGGTTCTCAAGGTCCTCCCTGAGTTGCAGAGAAATGTCTTCCTTCACTTTAGAATATAAGGAGACAGAGTCCAGTTCCAACTTTAAATGAGCAACTTTATTTGAATCCATACACAGCATGTCCAGATCAGTTACAGCATTGACATGGGATTTCACACAGTTCTCATCCTTCACTTTTCCTGTGCTCCTCTTCTCATCTCCGGGTATGCTCCCGGGTCAGTCCATCTCACTCAGTACCGCAGCGTCTTCCCTGTTCGGCTTAACTACTTTTAAGCGTTCACTGTCCACTTCGCCCCAGACATAAGGGCATCTGCCCATGACGCTATCACGCCCCCTGAAGAAGCAAACGGGCAAAACGCGCATCGGGGCACGGGGATAGCGTCACAAGCTGAACTCATTCCTTAGTAAGTACACCCTTGTGGACAAGTTGATAATTATGCGATTGGCATTGGTACATCACTGGGGATTTGTGTAACCAGAGATTCAGGGCGCTATGGTAATTTAAAAAGTATGCCTTTGTGGCTTAGTTCAATGGGATTCCGTTGTGTCACACTCTGAAGGTGCACATATTTCCTTATATGTTCCTTTTGTAATTAATCAATAAGATGTGTGCTTAGGAAATTGTGTTTATGTAGAATCTATGCCTTTGAGCTATATTTATTGTTTCATAACACAAGTATAATACCTTAATACTATTATGACATTTTTCTGAGCGGTATTGGATGCTGCCCCCTAGGGGTATATGTTTATTTGTAAGAAATCATAGTAGCTATTTTAATGTATTTTTAATAGTTTAATAAACAATATTTTTGTCAACATTTATGGTATGGTTCTCTTCTTTTGGTGTCAGTTTATATACTGCCGCCATTGGTTTTTGCATCTGCCCATGTAGTAAGCTACCACATCTTGGAGTGACCTGTGTTACAATTCTGCTGTGACTTCTGCTGCAGCTATTCCTGTAGCCTTCCTGGAGCTTCTGGCCACCATAGACCCAGGATGGCTGGGCTCCTAGCTTCACAAAGTTGCAGGGTCACTATGTTGTCCCAGGGCTCTAAAGCCCATCTGGACTGTTTGGGCAACCTGGCCCTACTGCCCCACAATGAGGAAATGTTCCTAGCTTACCCACAGTGGCCCCTCCTATCTAACTATGTACACTACTGTACCCCATCTAGTGTCCTAATTGAGGTACTGCACTTTCCCTAAACAAATATATAATACACATTTCAGACAATTAAATACATACAGATAAATAGTATATGCATTCCGAACCGAGACGTGTTTGGACACACAACAGTTTTTATGACCCCTTACACTTTCACAAAGGGCCAGACCTCAGGCCATCCTGAAAATAAATCCACACATAAATCATACTCATATGTGCCTACCTTGGCAAACTGTATGAAATCATTTTTCAGTTGCTGGAATGGGTACACTGGCCTTGGGCTGCGTCCTTTGGGGACCTAGACAGTTTTGCCAGAGTTTTGGAGGGCACAGACAGAAACATATGCAGTAGTATCTTCATTAAGTCTTAGTGATAATCAATGTTGATTTTCTAGACTTACCATGGCTTCTTTAGCACAATGAGATGACCTATGCATCAAATGGATCATAATAGAGAAGAATGATCTGAGAATGCAACATTTGTCACCCAGTCTCCATACACATGTTGCTTTCTTGCTCTTACATTCTTCCCCCTTCAGTGGACTGCTTCTGTAGTTTGCCTAACAACTCAAAACATACAGGTATAGCCTGCTGCCCACTACATACTGTGCATAGTTCTGTAATAGCAGCATGATAACAATAACTGCTTTTGTAGTGTCCACCAGTGCATTACCTTGGGCTTGTTTTTCTTTTTGTGTGAGCCTGAACTTTGATAATAGCCACTGCTTAGGTAGCTCCAGAGGTCTATTGAACTGTTTAATACTTTCAGCATAGTGTATGGTCTACCTGAGGGCCCAAAGAAATCCCTGCTCTTTCAGATGGGTCCATAGTCATGTGCGACCCCAAAAACGTTTACTGTCTGATGTTCTGCCATTGTACACACAACAGCAAATGCCTTCAGCTCTGCCTCCTGCACTGAATAGGAGGGCAAGAGTAGTTCCTGTATCGAAACATCTCCTAAGGTGATCATATCACATATTGTGGATATGGACTCCTTTTAATTACCTTGAGCCAACTACAAGAAACTCAATTGCTAATACAGGTTCTGAGTTTTAACAACATTCTCAATTTCTTTCTTCTTAGATTTTTAGTTTTCATTAGTGCCAAATAATTATTATTGTCGTCAGTATCAGAATAATTCCAAATTTTGTTTACAGACTCATTGTAGCTGAATTTAATACTTATAAGTGAATGTGACAAGTGTCAAGATCTTCAGAATAGTTATTCCATGCATTGCTATAATTTATCCCTACAATTAAAAGATTCAACAAGCATATAACTCACTCTGTAGAAAACAGCAATATTTTGAGACGAGATGCTCACAATAGTGAAGCACTGTGTTAAATATTAATTACCTTGTATGAAAATGTCACCGTTTCATCATTTACTGTGACCTAGGGATGCTTTGGGTGACAGTCCAGTCTTCCAATATGATGCTGGGGCGTGTTGGGCATTTTGACTGACATCCCTACTGCTCAATCTGGCCTAGCCTGTGGGTGTTCCTCCAAGGGCCTTCCGTTCTTGATTATTTAAAAGCTATTTAACTGGCTAGCTATGAACACACCATTGTCAGCTGTAGCTTTGCTATGTGATCTGTGCCCGATTCCCTGATCTTGTTGCTGGACCTTGGATTTGTTGTGACTCTTCGTGTGTGTTATCCCTTTTGCTCTTGACATTCCCTGACCTTAGGTACCTGATCCTGAACTTGTCCTCTGACTATCCATTTCTCTTTTCTTTTTATCTTGATGTTCCCTCTGGCATTTGACCCCAGACTGTTACTTGACTATGCTTTTAAATTGCCCCTCTGTACTATGAGCCCTCCTGGTACTGTACCTCAGACCTCCTGACTACCTTGTCTCAAGGCTTGTCCGTGAGTAGGGATATATGGTGTCATAGAAACTATATTATTGGCATCCAATAAAGTACATTATACACAATTGATGACCTGGACACACACTTACAGCAGTGACTTACAGCAGTGACAAGTCTTTGCTTTCCATTCAGGATACCATGAAAAGATAGGTGAAATATTCTTCTCAAGTAATCTCATGCACTTACAAATGGTCTATTTTCCTGTAACTTTTACGCATATTCTGTATTTCCTGCAACAATTACTTTATGGTTGTATTTCCTTCACACAGGACTGACGTCTGAGATTGACATGGCTCCGTGCGAGTTACCTGCTGAACAAGGTGTTTCTACTACGGGTGAGCTGACAATCTCCTTCCCCTTTTTCCCTCTTTTGCTTCTATTGTCATAGTTTTAACAGTACATGCTAGCTTGATCTTTCCTTCTAACTTTTATCCAATACATGGCTTTTATTAACACACTAGTTGGAGGCCCGATGCAGTAATGTCACGATGGGGGCAGGCTTTGAAGGGTTGAGAATCTCTCCCCCATGTGCTCACTCACCTTTCCACTCTCTTTCCCCATGTGCAGACTTCTCCCATCTGTGCTCTCTTCTTTGACCTGTCTACCCCAGGTGCTATCCCCCTTGTCTGCTGTCTCTCGCCTTCCTGTGCTGTGTTCTCCCCTCATGTGCTGTCCTGTTTGAGCTGTCTCCCCCCTGCGCTCTGTCTCTCTCCCCTGTGTCTGGACTCTGACCGTGTACAGAACATACCACAGCTCCTGTGCAGGGGAGGAAGCAAAAGACAATACTGACATTACAGCAGGAGATCGCAGAGGATACATTTTGTGAGGTAAAATATAGTTTAATGCAATGTTTGACCTCACAAAATGAATCCTCTGTGATCCCCTGCTGTAATGTCAGTATTGTCTTTTGCTTCCTACCCTGCCCAGGAGATGTGGTATGCTCCGTATACGATCAGACACAGACAATTTTTAAAAAGGAACTTTCGTTTGTGGGAAAGCCCCATTAATGTGACCGGCTTCTTCTGCCTGTAGACGCTTTGCAAATCTGCCGCCTGGATCAGCGGAATGATTCACTGCGCCTGCAGGCACAGTGCGATGGTGTTCCGCTGGTGATACCGCGCAAGAGGCTGCCTGAGTGTATGTGTGTGAGTGTGAGTGAGTGTGAGTGAGAGACTGTGTGTGAGAGTGAGAGCATGTGAGTGTTTGTGTGTGAGAGTGTGTGTGTGAGTGTGACTGTGAGTGTATGAGCATGAGTGTGAGTGTATGAGAGTGAGCGTGTAAGTGTGTGAGAGTATGTAAGTGTGTGAGAATATGTAAGTGTGTGTGTGGTGCGTATGGCGTATAGTGTGTGTGTGTGTGTGTGTGTGGTGCAATGGTGTTCCACTGGTAGTACCGCGCAATAGGTTGGTACCAGCAGAAGTTTCCATATTGAGACACTCATCATTAGGGTGCCCCAATATGGCGGTCGGTGAACTTCCTTCGCTTGGAATTCTGGGATACGGTGACATCTGGACTGAACAGGTAATGAAAACATTACAAGGCAATTATATAAATAGATATTGTAACATTAAATACAGTGGGGAAAAAAAGTATTTAGTCAGCCAACAATTATGCAAGTTCTCCCACTTAAAAAGATGAAAGAGGCCTGTAATTGACATCATAGGTAGACCACAACTATGAGAGCCAAAATGAGAAAACAAATCCAGAAAATCACCTTGTCTGATTTAACAAAATTTATTTTTTAAATTAAGGTGCAAAATACGTATTTGGTCACCTAAGAACATGCAAGATTTCAGACTCTCACAGACCTGTAACTTCTTCTTTAAGAGGCTCCTCTGTCCTCCACTCATTACCTGTAGTAATGGCACCTGTTTGAACTTGTCAGTATAAAAGACACCTGTCCATAACCTCAAACAGTCACACTCCAAACTCCACTACATTACAACACACAGATATCATTAAGAAAATTAACATTTATATATTTCATTAAATCTCATTTCAGGCATATACAGTGGTGTGAAAAGTGTTTGCCATCTTAAATGTTTCAGATCACCAAACAAATTTAAATGTTAGACAGAGATAACACAAAAAAGCACAAAATGCAGTTTATAAATGAAGACCTTTATTACTAAGGGAAAAATAAACTCAAACCTACAGGGCTCTATATATACACATAGAATAGGTGTATATATACTGTATATATATATATATACATATATATAGTGTGTGTGTATATATATATATATATATATAGTGTGTGTGTGTATATATATACATATATATATATATATATATATATACTGTATATCTAATATATAAAGTTCAAGTGTGTGTATGTATGTATGTATGTATGTATGTATGTATGTATGTCCGGAATTGGCATCCGCACCATCGCAGCTACAGCCACAAAATTTGGCATAGTCACACGTCTGGACCCCGAGAGTGTCCTAGGCTATGTTGTGAGGTGAAATTTTAACCCTGCGCGTTCCAATTCACCAAACAATTTTGCCCCTATCTGCATAATGGGGAAAAGTGTGTGTGTATCAAGCCCCGCCCCTCATTATGATGTCATAATGGTTGCCATGGCGATGTTGAAGTCATCATTGGTTGCAAGCCCCGCCGCTCATTATGATGTCATAATGGTTGACTATGGGATGGAGGATGTGTGATGGGTATATGGGCACTGGAATATGGGATGGAGGATATGTATGATGGGTATATGGGCACAGGACTATGGGATGGAGGATGTGTGATGGGTATATGGGCACTGGACTATGGGATGGAGGATATGTATGACGGGTATATGGGCACGGGATCATGGGATGGTGGATATGTTTGATGGGTATATGGGCATGGGACTATGGGATGGAGGATATGTATGATGGGTATATGGGCATGGGACTATGAGATGAAGGATGTGTGATGGGTATATGGGCACTCGACTATGGGATGGCGAATATGTATGATGGGTATATGGGCTTGGGACTATGGGATGGAGGATGTGTGATGGGTATATGGGCATGGGACTATGGGATGGAGGATGTGTGATGGGTATATGGTCACTTGACTATGGGATGGAGGATATGTATGATGGGTATATGGGCATGGGACTATGAGATGAAGGATGTGTGATGGGTATATGGGCACTCGACTATGGGATGGCGAATATGTATGATGGGTATATGGGCTTGGGACTATGGGATGGAGGATGTGTGATGGGTATATGGGCATGGGACTATGGGATGGTGGATGTGTGATGGGTATATGGGCACTTGACTATGGGATGGAGGATATGTATGATGGGTATATGGGCACGGGACTATAGGATGGAGGATAATTATAATTTGCTATAACTAACCACAGTTAGTATATATATATATGTCTTTATATTTCACAGAGAGATAGATAGACGAATAGCCGATAATTAACTTGTCGGCTTCTGTAAAATTACTGCTGGAGTCGACACGATAGGAGACATGGCTTATATACCATAAATCCATATATTGTAGAATAGGTACTGTAGATGTATACATGTCAGTGACAAATACAATTAGTATAGTGTGTGCGCAAAATTCTGGACATGTATTTAATGAACAAAATATTATTTTACGGAAAAAAATGGTGTGGGGGTCCCCCTATAATTAATAGCCAGCAATGGCTATGCAGACAGCTGAGGGCTGATGTTAATAGCCTAGAAAGGGGCCATGGACACTGCCCCCCGGCTAAAAACATCAGCTCTCAGCCGCTCTATTAAAGGGGCATTGTTAAGATGCGCCAATTCTGGCACATAGCCTTGCTCTTCCCATTGGTTGATGTCACCTTTCAGGTGTTGTCACTTTTCCAATTAGACACCCCTATTACTAACCCCATAGTCAATTTGTAAAGAAAATACAGACACCCAGTAAAAAAATCCTTTAATTGAAATAAAGACACAGGCTCTTTTATTATTCATAATTAAACCATACAAACGCACCTAATCCATGCAAAGCCCTCATTCTCCTTTAATAAAAATGAAATAAAAAAGCAACAATATACCATACCTGTCCATCATTGTGTCCCATGACGTAATCCATATCTGGGGAATATACATCACCTCTATTCACTGAAGCTGTTCTCGCAGCCTGGCTGAACTGCTGTGACCTCAGGACTGTGGGAAAATGCCAGTGATGAGGTCACCACAGTTCATGCTCAGTGTCTTTATAGCAGATTACCGTGAGAATTGGACATTGAATACCGTATCTCCACATGGTCTCAATGAGAATATTTCTTTTGTCCCCTTCTTGTAACCACCTTTTTGGTTTTGTTTTTATCTTTTGAACCCCCTTCCCCTTTTCCTTATTTCTTCAGGATATTCTCAAAGCGTGTGACAACAGAGCGTGTTTATTCAGGAACAAACAAGAACAATATATGATAAGTTTAATACAGTGCCTTGCAAAAGTATTCGGACCCCTGGAATTTTCAACCTTTTCCCACATATGCTTCATGCAATGTAAAGCCTACTCCGGCACTCGTCCACCATATGTACATACACTTGAAGCCAGTAACACCAGCAATTTGCGGACATTACTGGATTGTTTTCTAATACAGAACCCAGTCTACACAAACACAGACATTTTAATTCAAGACTAAAAATGCCAAATCTAGCTTTTATAACTACATTGACTACTAAAATAAAGCATCCCTACCCCTGTCAAAGTCTAAAAATGTGACTCTAATTACACAGCCTCTTCATACACCTGTATTTTATTCCCCTCTATAAGAATTCAGAAAGCATTATCTGAAATTTAAGCTATACCGTAAAATATTCATATTACTGCTTAATCCAACATAATATTAATGATATTCACTTCTGTAGATAATTATGGAAGTGACTGAATTATCTGAAAAATATAAAATTTACTGAGAATGAGATACATTTGCATTAAAATATAAGACGTAGAGAAAATAGCTACCAAGACAGATTTTCATTTAGGTAAGAATGGGTTCAGCATTTCATGGCTTAACATCTCCACCTGCTGCAAGTGAATCCAAATTTCACACAGGAAATAGTTTATAAATCCTTTAGTTATTTTCATTTTTTTTAGAAATGAAAGACAGCTGCAAGCTTTTATAGAGCAATTACAATTAAATTTATGTTACAATAAGGACAAAATGTGAAACCTTAATTCCTTCTATCCATTACCAGCTCCACTTCTAACAGCATGATATGACTTTCCAAGTGGAAAGTTATGAGCAAATACCCAGTACAAATAATACACCTTTTACACAGCTGCAGAGAAGTGGATTTACAAGCGTAAGTCTGGCCACACACGACAAATCTTTAGCCAATTAGGACAATTGATGATCTAAGTTAGAAACATTTATAGCCGGAGGTGGTAGTTTGAATGTTTTATAATTTTGGTCTCAACAATCGAAATTAAAAAAAAGGTGGAAAAAAGATTTTAGGTGTGAAGATTTCAGCACTGAGAATTAAGATTTGGATTATAAAGCAGACTACCATTTATCATAACCAAAAGATATACCATATATATTCGAGTATAAGCCGACCCGAGTATAAGCCGAGCCCCCTAATTTTGCCACGGAAAACTGGGTAAGCTTATTGACTCAAGTATAAGCCGGGTATGCATTGTCCCCTCATCCCTGTCCTAGTAAGTATGGCTCTCCTGTTATGAATGGGTCACCGAGGAGGATAGAAGGCCCAGGCTAAGCCACAGAAAACCAGAGAGGTTGGTAACTAAGCGGATGCAGACCCCAGATCCTGTCCACACAACTAGCAGTAGCTGTGGAGCCTACCTACGATGATCCAGACGCCTCGGCACAGCCGGAGAGCTAACTAAGCCTAAAGCAAGAAAGGGGAAATCTAAACTGCCCCGGAGCAGACCCCAAAGGAATAGATAGCCCCCAAACACACAGTGGGGCAAAAAAGTATTTAGTCAGTCAGCAATAGTGCAAGTTCCACCACTTAAAAAGATGAGAGGCGTCTGTAATTTACATCATAGGTAGGACTCAACTATGGGAGACAAACTGAGAAAAAAAAATCCAGAAAATCACATTGTCTGTTTTTTTTTCATTTTATTTGCATATTATGGTGGAAAATAAGTATTTGGTCAGAAACAAAATTTCATCTCAATACTTTGTGATATATCCTTTGTTGGCAATGACAGAGGTCAAACGTTTTCTGTAAGTGTTCACAAGGTTGCCACACACTGTTGTTGGTATGTTGGCCCATTCCTCCATGTAGATCTCCTCTAGAGCAGTGATGTTTTTGGCTTTTCGCTTGGCAACACGGACTTTCAACTCCCTCCAAAGGTTTTCTATAGGGTTGAGATCTGGAGACTGGCTAGGCCACTCCAGGACCTTGAAATGCTTCTTACGAAGCCACTCCTTCGTTGCCCTGGCAGTGTGCTTTGGATCATTGTCATGTTGAAAGACCCAGCCACGTTTCATCATCAATGCCCTTGCTGATGGAAGGAGGTTTGCACTCAAAATCTCACGATAAATGGCCCCATTCATTCTTTCATGTACCCGGATCAGTCGTCCTGGCCCCTTTGCAGAGAAACAGCCCCAAAGCATGATGTTTCCACCACCATGCTTTACAGTAGGTATGGTGTTTGATGGATGCAACTCAGTATTCTTTTTCCTCCAAACACGACAAGTTGTGTTTCTACCAAACAGTTCCAGTTTGGTTTCATCAGACCATAGGACATTCTCCCAAAACTCCTCTGGATCATCCAAATGCTCTCTAGCAAACTTCAGACGGGCCCGGACATGTACAGGCTTAAGCAGTGGGACACGTCTGGCACTGCAGGATCTGAGTCCATGGTGGCGTAGTGTGTTACTTATGGTAGGCCTTGTTACATTGGTCCCAGCTCTCTGCAGTTCATTCACTAGGTCCCCCCGCGTGGTTCTGGGATTTTTGCTCACCGTTCTTGTGATCATTCTGACCCCACGGGGTGGGATTTTGCGTGGAGCACCAGATCGAGGGAGATTATCAGTGGTCTTGTATGTCTTCCATTTTCTAATTATTGCTCCCACAGTTGATTTCTTCACTCCAAGCTGGTTGGCTATTGCAGATTCAGTCTTCCCAGCCTGGTGCAGGGCTACAATTTTGTTTCTGGTGTCCTTTGACAGCTCTTTGGTCTTCACCATAGTGGAGTTTGGAGTCAGACTGTTTGAGGGTGTGCACAGGTGTCTTTTTATACTGATAACAAGTTTAAACAGGTGCCATTACTATAGGTAATGAGTGGAGGAAAGAGGAGACTCTTAAAGAAGAAGTTACAGGTCTGTGAGAGCCCGAAATCTTGATTGCTTGTTTCTGACCAAATACTTATTTTCCACCATAATATGCAAATAAAATGAAAAAAAAACAGACAATGTGATTTTCTGGAATTTTTTTTATCAGTTTGTCTCCCATAGTTGAGGTCTACCTATGATGTAAATTACAGACGCCTCTCATCTTTTTAAGTGGTGGAACTTGCACTATTGCTGACTGACTAAATACTTTTTTGCCCCACTGTATATCGTCGGTGAGACAAGATGAAAACACAAACGCAGGCAGAAAAATAGACTGAGCAAGCAATGGGGCCCACACTGACTAGACAGGACAGGAAAGAAAAGACACTGTCTGCAATCACGCAAAAAACCCCGCAAAAAGTCCAACACGTCTGATGCACAAAAACACTGAAGTCACACGACTTCACCCCCCCCATATCAGCACTCTGGTATATTCTGAAAGCAAAGCAAAAAGAGACCAATATAAAAGGGGACAAAACAAACTGGCACATGCAGTAACATATGGGCGATGATTCAGCACAGCCCCAGCCTGAGCTAGCTGACACGCACAAAGCAGAGATAAACAAAACCAGATCAAATGCAAACAGAATAGCAAATGAACCACTTAGCTGAACATGCAGGGAAAGAACAGGAGACATCAGATATCAGGAGGCACTGGAAGAAAATCACCAGCAGAGATAGAGGGAGTCAGCTGTCTTAAATCCCAATCAGAAACCACAGATCTACAATCGTCTTCCTCATCATCAGGTGGCAAGCCTCTGTCAATCAGATCAGCTCCACTACCTCCAATAACCACCAGAGGGAGCCCAGAAAGAGAACTCTCAATCTGACCAGCTCCACTATCTTCAGTAATCACCAGAGGGAAGCCAGAGAGAGAATTCACAACACTCTCCCCTGTTGTGAGTTCATTTTCCCCTTCGTCACTGAGGTCTGGGGAACTCCCTATTCTGGTAAAGGAAGGTAATGAGCCTGATTATCAGGCACCTGAGTCTAATGAGGATGACTGGCTGAGTGGAGTCACTGACTGGATATAAGGCTGCCGACGCCCTTCTGCCCTGTGGGTGATTTCTCTGTGGACTTCTAGGACACCAGTCTGATTCCTGCTTCCCTAAAGCTAAGTTTCTTCTTTGCCTGTTTGCATTTATGTTTTGTGTTTGTTTTCCTTGCTTTTCTGGATTCTGCCATTCCCTGCTGGGATGAGCTGAATCTCCTTTTGCCTGTTGCTCTGTCTTCAGAATATTCCTGAGTACTGACATAGCTTTTTTGAAGCCTAGCGTCTTCAGGGCCTTTTTCACTGTCATTCTGTTGGCTCTTATTTTCATAGGGTTTTTCACGGATTACAGACAGCAGCCTTCCTGTCCTTTCCTATCTAGGTAGTTTTGGGCCCCGTCTTTGCTCAGTCTATCTTTCTGTCTGTGTTAGTGTTTTCATCTTGCTTCACCGTCATTATATGTTGGGGGCTGCCTATAGCTTTGGGGTCTGCTCTGGGGCAGTTTAGATTTCCCCTTTCTTTCTTTAGGCCTATTTAATTCTCCGGCTGTGATCGAGGGGTCTAGGGCATCGTAGGAACCCCCCACGGCTACTGTTAGTTGTTGTGATAGGATCAGGGGTCTGCAATCCGATAGCTGCCAACCTCTCTGGTTTTCTGGACTTAGCTAGCATTTTTGTTTTTGCCTCCTACGGTGACTCAATCATAACACTCCCCCCTCTTAGTATGCATGGCTCAACTCTCCCTTCCCATCCTTCTATGTATGGCTCAGCTCTCTGTCCTCCCCCATGCTCCCCCGTCCTCCTCGGTGCTCCCCCATCCTTCTCAGTGCTTCCCCATCCTGCTCCATGCTCCTCTGTGCTCCCCCATCCTGCTCTATGCTCCCCCATCCTCCTCTGTGCTCCCCCGCTCTGCTCCGTGCTCCTCCGTGCTCCCCAGTCCTGCTCCGTGCTTCCCCATCCTCCTCTGTGCTCCCCCACCATGCTTCGTTCTCCCCGTCCTCCTCCGTGCTCCCCCTTCCTCTTCCGTCATACTCATCCTCCTGTGCAATCGCTGAACATCCCTTGCATCCTCTGTTGTCCCGGCTTCCTGCAGGTCTCCTGTGCTGAGCGGTCATGTGGTACCACTCATTAAGGTCATGAATATGGACGCCACGCCTATGGGAGTGGAGTTGCATCCATATTCATTACCTTAATGAGCGGTACCATGTGACTGCTCAACACAGGAAGAAGCTGCCAGCCCTGGGACAACAGAGGTTGCAGGGGACGTTCAGCGATTGCACAGGAGGGTTAGTATGATGTCCCAGTCACCGGCTCCTGCCGCTCCCCCCTCTCCCACTGGTTTCTGCACAATGACTCGTATATAAGCCAAGGGGGCATTTTCAGCTCAAAAATGTGCTGAAAATCTTGGCTTATACACAAGTATATATGGTATGTAATTTTATAGTCTAAACTATAAAATAGTGCCAAAAGCTAGACGCACCTTTAGGCTGGGGTCAGACTTGCGAGTGAGATGTGAGAAACCTGCGCATCAATACCCGTCACTGCCGCCGGCACTCGGGACCGGATTGTGCGGCTGCATAGAAACACATGCAGCCGCACACTCACACACTCTGGTCCGAGTGCCAGCGGCAGTGCCAGGTATTGATGAGAAAGACTCGTGCAAGTATGTCACATCACACTCACAAGTGTGACCCCGGCCTTATAGTACATATACGTAGCTCTTAGCTAAAATGGTAGCCACCAAGATAGAAAACAACAGTTGCTTCACAACCAGAAGTGACAGAGCAAAAGAACCTGCAACACTTACACAAGCACAATAAAATAATTTCCCCAATACAATTGTTAAACAATAAAAAGATTTAAGATGTATTGATATGTGAAAATTTATAATTTTTATAGAAACTGCGATTAAAAGAATGGAAGCACTTTTGCATTGTAGTGGAATCTTTTTTTGTGCAAGGTGGCAAAATTGTTTTTAAAAATAAAAAAATCCCAAAAATCCAGACATTTAATGCTCACTGTTTACCTCACAAAATGTGCTTGACACAAACAATTTTTTTGCATATCCATTTTACATCTGTACAGGTTACAAAAATGCAGCACCCTGTTACTGATGGATTTTGGAGGTGTACCTAACTAGCATTTTGTTGTTGGTTGGTTGGTTGTTTTATCATTTTTGGCAAGGTAATAGAATTTTGTTGAAAAAAAAGTAGACATTAAACTGCATGTTTGTTTTTGCACACATGTTTTACCAGTCCAATTTTCCAACCATACCAACACTGCATCTTGGTGTCATTTGCTTCCTGTACCCATCTACCTAGCATTTTTGTTATTGGAAAGGTTGTCAAAAGTTAACCATATGTTATGCTATGGTAGAAACTCACTTGTAGAAATAGGTAAAGCTAAAAAATTGCAACTGACCCTGCTGGTTCCTGTATAGACAAGAGATCCTAACCCCGCTGTCCCCAGTGTATCTTGCGTGAGCTGAGATAGCCCTAACCACAGTGTAGAATGATGGCAACTTGGACCTCTGCTGCCTGAAAGGCCATTGAGTGCTTCAGTCCTAAAGAACTGGAGGGCAGAACAGAGTGTAAATTACCTACAAAAGGCAAAGTGCTAAAAAAAAGTAAAAGATAGAGCTCACCGACACAAAAAGAGGACTTAGAAATCCTCCAAAAATTTTTCTAAAAACACCAGAAAAAAGGCAGAGATGCTTACCTTCCCAGTCCTCCAAACAAATGCAGTGGACCCGATTCAAGATGGCAGAAACACAAATGCAGCAATATCGATGAAAGTCACTCTCAATCTACCAATCCATGGAGGGGGTTGTTGCTTGGTATATTAGCGCACAAAAGATAATAATCTGTATGCGGCATTATTCACATACAGGTGATGCAGAGTATCTGCCTTACGGCCTATTAGTGACACCCATCTTCTTAGATCAGATGGGCTGCCCAGTGCTAACCACAATGCATCCTGTGTGAACAGAGACCACAGTTTACAGAGCTATCTGGGCCCAACTGCACCCTGAAAAACAAATAAATAAAGTGCAAAAACACATATCAATATATGTGAGGTATTAGTTGATATTATGGACGAAATATGGAAGCTCGCTATTCATGTCAAGGGTCCCCACATTTGGAGTCCTATCACTAAACATCAAAACAGAGCTCACCAACACAAAAAGAGGACTTAGAAATCCTCCAAAAAATTTAAGAATATTCTGTACTCCTAAATCAAAATACCTCTCTACCTTCTGAACCCCAGTTAATGTCCACATGTTAGGCATTTCTGTATCAATGAGAGTGTGCCTAATTTATGGGTAAGACCAAAAGAAGAAGGCACCAAAATGCAGGTTACCAATTGCGGGAAAAAAGTTTAAGGACAAAGGAGTGTCTATAAAAGAAAAATACCTTTATTAACTAGTACAGTAAGTGGTGGCACAGAGGGCATTCACAAACAACATGAATAGATAAATATATATACATATATATACATATATATATACATATATAAAGTAATAATCAAATATCATTGGAACGCAGCAGTAGTGTAACGCTCGCGCCTTGACTGGTTGGTGCGAGCATGGGGGTGTGGCCTCACTGTGCCATAAACCAGACTACCCTGGAGGGGCGTGACTAAGCAGCTACTTTGGTGTTCACTGGAGCCTCTGATGGTGAGGTCAGGCTTGTGTTGCAGGTAGCTGCCAGGTACTCCAGGGTGGTGTCTGGCTGTAGCAGCTGATCCCACTGGGGGACAGAATGCTAGGACAGGTGCGGGTGACAGGTAGACAGGCAGGTGTGCACGGCTGGTACTCTGGTGAGTAGGTGGGCATGGCAGGTACTCTGGAAGGCTGGCGGGTGCGGCTGATACACTGGCAGGTGGGAAGGGCTGAGACACTGGCAGGCAGGCACAGCTGAGACACTGGCAGGCGGACACGGCTGAGACACTGGCAGGCGGGCACAGCTGAAACACTGGCAGGCGGGCACAGCTGGGACAGAAGGGGCAGGATCTGACTTGAGAAGGACAGAGACACGGTGGAATGAATGGTATATGGGAACTGGTAGGGGCCTCTTCAGACTGGATGAGCTTGAACCAATACAGAGAGGAAAGAAGCACAGACAAGTATGAATGGTTTATGGGAACAGGAAGGAGCCTGTTCAGACAGGAGGGACAAGAACTGATATGATCCAGTTCAGACTAGAGGGCTGAACCGCAGGGTGCAGTGCAGGGCAGAGCCACGGGATGCGGAGCAGAGCAGAACCACAAGGTGTGGAGCAAAGGGCGAAGCAGAGCCGCAGGGTGCGAAGCAAAGTCACAGGATGCAGAGACCACAAGGAAACACACAGCAGGATAGGAAAGGCAACAGACAGGGATATAAATGGACACAGGTAAAGGACTCAGTTCAGACAAGGTCAGGAGTGGGATAAGGTACAGGAATAGGACACAGTACAGACAAGGACGGACACGGGAACAAATGCAGGACAAGGATTCAGGCCTGAGTGTGCAGCCCTGAGGGAGGTGGGAACACAAGACACATATAGCACAACAACAGGTCTGGGAATGCAGCCCTCCAAAGAAGGCAGAAAGCAGAGACAGGACCTGGCAACTCAGCAGCAAGGCACTGACTGAGAGAAATCATTGCTCAGGCTTCGTCCAATTGGCGAGGATGCCTTAAGAACCTGAGGCCTCTTGCCTGGGGACACCTTAGGGAGGTACACACTGACACTATAAGAAACAGGAAGTGCCGGGGCCGCCACCCTAAGCACACAGCCAGGAAGCATGAAGCCAGCAAGCAGGAGACATTTCACAGCAAGGAGCCGGCAGAGGACAGAACACACAGCATGGCCTGGAGTAGTGAGTAAGTTTGTGTGTAAGGTAGGTGGGGAATGGGAGGCCATGCAGTGATGCCAGCAGGGTTGTTACAAGCAATTGGTATATAGAAATGGATATTACCCACAAATAAAGTGCAATGTGCAAAAGGTGGAAAAAATGTGACCTTAGTTGTACACAAGTAAATATAAGAGATATAAATAACAAAAGGGTATATGTATATGCAGATATTTAACTTAAATGTTGCTGACAGTATAATGTATAGAGCAGCCAAGTATAAACCCATACACATGGGGAATGAGGGGATAAGGTAATTAGAAGTATTACCAAAAGGTATGGGAAAAACAAAGTTGACAGTGACAGGCAACCATTAGAGAAGCCATGTCATCGCAGCAAGGATCGATCCTGTAGTGAAAAGCATGGGTGTATTAAATAGTGTATAGTGAAGTACTCCTACACATAGGGGTACATACCAGGAGGCAGCTTTGCTGGGTGAGAAGACTTGTAGCGCAGAACCCCGATATGCGTTTCGGACCAAACCTTATTTACGAGTGCATGAGCTGTGCACAATGTATGGGCACTACAACGGCAGTTTGCCATTTTGACTCAGCAACATCCACTGCTGCTTGTTTCTGGAAGGCACCTTAACGATGGTGGGATGGCTTTTATGCTATTTTTGATTAAAAAAAAGTATTACTAAGCACCCTGAGTTATTTAAATGCACTTGCTTTTTACTTATTTAGTTACAGCAGGGTCTTTTGCTCATTTTGGTTCTTGTAGATTTTGTGTGCTTTATGGCCAATATATATATATATATATATATATATATATACCGTATTTTCCGGCATATAAGACGACTTTTTAACCGCTGAAAATCTTCTTAAAAGTCGGAGGTCGTCTTATACGCCGGGTGTCGGCTTGATGGCTTGATTTTTTTGTGTCTCGGATGAAAGCTGTTCCATCTCAGGTATGAAATGCAAGACCTGCACCCACAAATCACCAACAGATAATGTCCCCATGCCCAACACAAATCAGGATTATAAGATCATGGACTCTTTTTCATGTACATCCTCCAATGTAGTGTACATGATATAGTGTACAAGGTGCAATGCAGGGACATACATCGGGGAAACTAAGCAAAAACTACAAACAAGGATGAATCTGCATAGACACACTATTAAAAATGAGCTGGACACGTCTGTAGGAATACACTTCTCTAGACCTGGACACAGCTTGGCAGATCTAAAAGTCCTAATATTGAAAGGTCATTTTAATAGTGACAGAGAAAGAAAAATTTGGGCGTTCAAATTTATAAATATGTTTCAATCTCTTACTATAGGACTCAATTTGACACCTGGATTCATGACTCATTACATGGACACAGTTCACACCTCTACAAGAAGGTCTTCAGATCTCTAATAGAACACTTCCACCTCATTTGCATGTGTAACAAAAACCTTAAATTGATTTCCTTGACCTGTATCACCTCATGTCCTGTTGTAATTCCTATTTAAATGTTGCCATCTCTTCTCAGTAATTTACTTGTAATTCAGCCTGATGAAGGGGCCTTCTGAGCCCTGAAAGCTTGCAAATATAATTTCTCTGGTTAGCCAATAAAGGTATCACTCCTTGAATACTTTTCTCAATTTTTGGGGGGACATAAGTATTTACATCTATTTTTCTGGCTAACATGGTACCACAATATTATTTTGTATTGTACATCTAATGAGGATAGAAATCCACACTTATGGTACATATTCACAAGGTGTACACCACCAATTAGATACAGAAGGGAGGGAAAGGGGAAAGTGAATATAAAATTTAAACTTTATTAATCATGTATAAAATTATTTAAATGAAAATGTGCATACATCTATCGATGTATATTGGATCATAGTGTGTGGTTGATTATAATATAAACACCACCATGATCCATTAATTCTCCAGTGATAGGTCACAGAAAAAATTATTATGTGGTACCATTTATAATAATTTTATACATGATTAATAAAGTTTAAATTTTATATTCACTTTCCCCTTCCCTCCCTTCCATTCCTCTAATGATCCTTCTAATTCGGGCTCCGAGTCGGATAGACGTGACCTCCAGACCGGATTGGGCCATTTTTTAGGCCAAAGAAGACGACGGCAAAGAAGAAGAGGGCACATCAAGGACAGCGGCAAAAGCGAAACAGATCTCTCCAGGGTGACACGGACCCAGGTACCTGCCATCTGGTTATAAATATATTATCTCGTACTCTCAGCATAGCTGAGTATAATTTGTTACAAAAAGAACTATCATTTTGCCCATCTTATAAATTCAATACCTTTGAATTGGACATGGATTTACACCGCTTCTAAAGGCGCCTTAGATTGTCAGTGCATTTTTCTTCCATTACCAAATCTCCCCACTCTCACCCTTCTGCTAACACTCCCTTGCTAACTGCCTCTAGTTTTGGGTTCCATACGAGAAGTACATATAGACTCCCACAGGGATCGCATGCAGTTGAGACATTTATAAGCTTTGTCAACAAAGCTTTCTTGAGTTTAAGGGTACCGTTACACTTAGCGATGCACAAGCGATCCCGACCATGATATGACCAGGTCAGGATCGCTGGTGAATCGCTACGTGGTCGCTAGTGAGCTGCCAAACAGGCAGATCTCACCAGCGACATAGCAGCGGTCGGGGGTCGCTACTTATCTGTCAGACGAGGCGATGAAGACGTCCTCCCGCCCGCGTCCATGTGTCGCTCGTCGCCACAGCAGGAAGCCCAGCAGGAAGTGGCAGATGAGAGACGGCCCAGGATCAGCGATAATCAGCGGGGGAGCCGGTCGGAGGTAAGTATCACACATAGCGATATCGCTAGCAATATCTCTGCTGCGTCACAAAACCAGTGATGTTATAGTGATATTGCTAGCGATATCACTTAGTGTAACGGGCCCTTAAGACATGACATGGAGAGTGGCAGATTACTCTTTCTTCCTAATTGGAGTCCCTTGGACTTTCATGCCCTACAAACACTCCGTAATGACAAACAGATCATTATAAAACCTGCAGATAAGGGCAGAGCCATTATTGTGATGGACAAGGTTGATTATCTAAAAGAAGGGTTACAATAACTCAATGATGGTACAGTCTACACTAAATTAACAGCAGATCCCACTAGTGACATCAGAGAACTGATCAATAACACTTTAATGGTCTATACTAATCTGGCGGTCATTGGCCTAAAGACACAAGAATATCTCATCAAAACTGACCCTATCATTCTGGTATTCTATACATTGGCCAAAGTCCATAAAAATCTTGAGTTTCCCCCAGGCAGACCTATTGTAGCTTCCACGGACTCCATCCTCTCTCCTCTGTCCATCCTCTTGGAGAAGATACTTACCCCTTTGATACGAGGATTACCTTTGTTCCTTCTGGACACGGGGGATTTTTTACAGGCAATAAGTAATCTCAGTCCTATACTTAGTACTTCCATCCAGGTGTCCTTTGACGTTAAGGACCTTTATATGCCCATTCCCAACTGCCAGGGAATTGAATGTGTCCGACGCCTACTTACAGCTTCCGAGAAGGATCCTGACATAATAAAACTACAGTATGTTTAGAACTATTGATAGTCCTCACCGAAAACTAGTTCATGTTTGAAGATAGTTTGTACCGCCAGACGAAAGGGACAGCAATGGGATTGAATGTGGCCCCCCCCGTACACTAATAGCTACATGGTCACATTTGAGGATGAACTTGTCTACCCTGACCCCTTGTTTCATTCCCACTGCTTGTTATGGAAAAGATATATCGATGGCATTTTTTGCATTTGAACCGGTACACCACAATCCCTGGATCTTTTTTTTCAGAAACTTAACTCTGCATGGTCTGGCCTATCATTCACTATTACTAGTGACACACACCAGGTTAGTTTACTGGATACATTAGTTCTAAAAGATATTCATGGCACAATAAGTACTGACTTGTTTACTACTACAGACCGCAATAGTCTTCTTCATTTTCAAAGTCTCCATCCTTTATCCATTAAAAAATCGATCCCAAGGTCACAGTTTAACAAGGTACAGAGGATCGTGACCGATACTTCACAGATTAACTTGAGATTTGAAGAAATGCACACTAGATTCAGGGAACGCGGTTATCCCCCTAAATTACTAGCAGATGCCGTCAAACCTTCAGTTCAGAGCATACCTGTCAATCAGTAGAAAAACGGATTCTTTTTGTACATACATACCACCGCTATGTACACATTTTACACCAAACCATTAGAAAACATTGGGGCCTTCTACAGACCGCATATCCCAATGTCACTGAATTTAAACAACAATTTTTACCATGTTACAAACATCCCTCCAATAATCGAGATTCTTTGATTAAAGTGGACATTGGTACTAAGGGATGCACTATGACACAAAGGTTCCTACATAATCCTAAAACTGGAATCTACCACTGTTTGCATTGTAATCAGTGCAATAATGTACTTAAGGGTAATACTTTCTATCATCCACACTCTGGCAAAAAGTATACCTTGAAAGATAACTCCACATGTGATTCTTCTTATGGGGTTTACCTTATTAAGTGTCCCTGTGGCCTTTTATACATTGGGGAGACAACACAACCCATTAAAGATCGCAGTTGTAAACATAAATCTACCATCCGATGTAAAACTATGCTACTGCCATTACCCCACCATTTTATCTCGAGGGGACACACTATTGCACAATTAAAGTTCCAGGTTATTGAACATGTTTCGGCTCCCAGACGAGGAGGAGACCGCGTTCGCTTTCTCAAAATGAGGGAGTCTTACTGGATTCATGAACTACAGACCCTATCTCCACAGGGCCTGAATAGAGAATATGATTTGCTGACATTTATTTGAGCATCCTGTTGTCTCTGTACAGTTATCCAGTGGACTCCTGAACTACACATTGATATACTAGATGATGTTTTCACATACGTAAACAGTCCGTACCTATTGTATTTTATGTTAATGTCCTTTGTTTGGCCATAACCACGTTTTTGATCCTGTTATTTTTATCCATGATATATTTACCCATGTCAATTGTACGTTTATTTACTTGTTCTTGCCATCTTACTAATTTACTTATCTCTCTACAGTCATTTGTACTGATCGCGTTCTGCTATTCCCCTGCCTGACCTGCCCCTTGGACTAACCTATACCCTCCTTCCTGCTCGACTGACTCATTACCTGTTCTTTCTAATAGCCAAAGTCAAGCGCATTACTATTTTTTCATAGCTGCACAGCCCTACACGTCACTATGGCGTGGAATGCATAAACTTCGGCCCAGTGGAACACATAGATGCGTCACTTCCAGTGACGAATTTCCGGTCACGGCACAGACGGTAGTCCCGCCTTTCTTCCTTTTACAGAATCACATACACGCTGGTACTCACTCCAACTAGTGGAGGACACCGCGTTGGACACGGGCACACAGCCACTAACCACCACTGGTAAGATTCTTACACTATTCTATTTGCCTTATTACGTGCAGCATTATCACTAACTTCTCATGTCGACACAAATCTATTATATGTACTTTGCCGGCATACACCGGACCTGTATTAGTAAGACAACCCACCTGCAGCACAAGTGAGCATTATTTTGCAAACACTATATAGGAATCTATCACCTACAGATGTGGTATTTTTTGACATTTAGTATATTTGCTTCATTCTTTAAGGCCATTTCACTGATAGCTACTGGATACTACAGTTCCTCCTACAAGTAATGCTGCTTAATGGTAGGCACCAAGCACCTTATATCATGACATATTTCTATATGTATTCAATTTAAAAAAAAAAAATTTCGAATATTTTTTCTATGTTCTCTTAACAGAGCAACATAGTCTACAATCACTTGCTTTTTTTTTTTTTTTTTTTGAAACAGGCCTCTATTGGGGTGATCTATTCCCAACACGCTAAATTGGCCTTACATCTATACCTTACATACTACTAGTTCTGCATATAGAATGAAGTGATTAAACAGAGTCAGCATGGGTTTGTAACTAATAAGTCATGTCAGACTAACTTAATTTCCTTCTATGACGGAATCACTGATTGGGTGGATCAAGGAAATGCTGTAGATATAGTATATCTTGACTTCAGCAAAGCATTTGACAAAGTCTCTCATACAATCCTTATTGAAAAAATGACTAAGTATGGAATGGACAAGGCAACTGTTAGGTGGATTCATAACTGGCTTAGTGATCGGACCCAAAGAGTGGTCGTAAATGGCTGCACATCCAGTTGGAAGAATGTCTCAAGTGGGGTACCACAGGGCTCTGTCCTGGGCCCTGTATTGTTCAACATCTTTATCAATTATTTAGATGAAGGAATTGAGGGTAAACTGATTAAATTTGCTGATGACACAAAGCTAGGAGGGATAGCTAATACTAGAGAAGAGAGAGAGAGGATTCAAAAAGATATAAATAAACTGGAGAAGTGGGCAGCAACTAACAGAATGGTTTTTAACAGGGAGAAATGCAAAGTACTACATCTGGGCAATAAAAATGAAAAAAGCATATACAGAATGGGAGGAATAGGGCTAAACAACAGCACATGTGAAAAAGACTTGGGTATACTAATAGATCACAGACTGAATATGAGTCAGCAGTGTGATGCAGCAGCAAAAAAGGCAAATGCAATTCTAGGATGTATTAACAGAAGCATACAGTCTAGATCACGTGAAGTCATTATTTCCCTCTACTCCTCTTTGGTCAGACCTCATCTGGAATATTGTGTCCAGTTTTGGGCACCACATTTTAAAAAAGACATCAACAAACTGGAGCAAGTTCAGAAAAGAGCGACCAGAATGGTGACCGGTCTGCAAACCCTGTCTTATGAGGAAAGGTTGCAGGATTTGGGAATGTTTAGTTTGCAAAAGAGAAGACTGAGAGGAGACTTAATAGCTGTCTACAAATATCTAAAGGGCTGTCACATTGTAGAAGGATCAACTTTATTCTCATTTGCACAAGGAAAGACTAGAAGCAATGGGATGAAACTGAATGGGAGGAGACACAGATTAGATATTAGAAAAAACTTTTTGACAGTTAGAGTGATCAATGAGTGGAACAGGCTGCCACGAGAAGTGGTGAGTTCTCCTTCAATGGAAGTCTTCAAACAGAGGCTGGACAGACATCTGACTGGGATGATTTAGCGAATCCTGTTTTGAGCAGGGGGTTGGACCAGATGGCCCAGGAGGTCCCTTCCAACTCTACGATTCTATGATTCTATGATTCTATGATTCTATAATTTAGATTACTATTTCAGGCCTCATTCACTATAGTGCCTTACCACTATGCATTTGAGAAGTTGGTTAGGTATTCTTGTTCCCTTCCTTATTTTACCCTTTCCTTTCCTCCTCCACATCCATGGTGTTCTATGACATGACATTTTGTCTTTGACATATGATGTATTTGTTCGTTTTTATCTTTTACTAGCTGAAGAACCCGGCGTTGCCTGGGCATAGTAACCAACTGTGGTTAGTTATAACAAATTATAATGATTATATTGCACATAAAAAATGTTTTTTCTCTATTGATGTAAGGCTGGTTTCACACTTGCGTTTTTTTGCGCTGTATTTTAGCGCTAAAAATGCATGCGCTTTTTTTTCCTATATTTTGCATGGGATGCACTTATGTGCGCATAGGGTGGTTTCACATTAGCGCTTTTTAAGCGCACGCACGGCCGGGGGTAGCTCCGCTCCCGAGCCGGCTCTCTGCCCGGCGTGCCCGCCCCTTGCTTGTAGCGCCGCCTCCTAGCGGTTTGATTTTGGCGCGCACGGCGCACCGTCAAAAGTGCGCAGCGCAGGTCAAAGCGCAACTAGCGCACGGCCTGCGCACGATCTGCGCACCCTATGCTAAAGATAGGGTGCGCCGATCGCAGGCACCGCTGTCCGCTAGGAGGCGGCGCTACAAGCAAGGGGCGGGCACGCCGGGCAGAGAGCCGGCTCGGGGGCGGAGCTACCCCGGCCGTGCTTGCGCTTAAAAAGCGCTAATGTGAAACCAGCCATACACATGCGTTTGTATGCATTTTTACGCACATGCGTTTTTTTGTGGTGTGCGTTCGGGCGCACAAAATGCATCCTGTTGCATTTTTTGGGCATCCGACTTGCCTCAAAAAAACGTATGCGCGCGCAATGCGTTTTTTTACAGCAAGACACCCATTATAAGTCTATGGGTGCGCATATGTGCGCATTGGCATGCTCATGTATGCGTTTTTTTGCATGCGTTTTTTTGTTGACCATTGGTTAGACATTGGAAATTAGGGGTTTGGGTTAGAGTTAGGGTTATTTAAGGGGGTTTAGGGTTAGGGTTAGGGTTTGGGTTAGGGTTAGTATGGTTTGGTTAAGGGTTAGGGTTTAGGGTTAGTTAGGGTTTAGGGTTAGGGTTTGGGTTATGGTTAGTAGGGTTTGGTTAAGGGTTAGGGTTAGTATGGTTTGGTTAAGGGTTAGGGTCAGGGTTAGGGTTAGGATTAGGGTATGGTTTGGTTAAGGGTTAGGGTTAGGGTCAGGGTTAGGGTTAGGGTATGGTTTGGTTAAGGGTTAGGGTGGTTAGGGTTAGGGTTAGTAAAGTCATGGTTTGGGTTAGTGTGAGGGGCCAACTAATGTTGGAAAAAAACGCAAATGCGGTAAAAACGCACTAAAAACGCATACAAACGAATAAAAACGCTGCGTTTTTTTCATGCATGCTCATAAAAATGCTTGAAAAAAACGCAGCATTTGTATGCGTTTGTATGCGTTTTTTCCATGTGTTTTTTTGGGGAAAAAACACGCTGCAAAACAAAGCAAGTGTGAAAGTAGCCTAATATATTTCTCTTTTCCAATTATCATACATTGCAGTATACTGATGAAGGTCCATTAACGAGTGAAACGTTTGTACTTATTTTGGACTGCTTTAAAATTCTATCAACGGATCTCTATGAGTTGAGTGCCAAGCTTTACTTTCATTGATTTGTTGTTATGGCCAATGTGAACATGGCCATGGACCCCTACTATTCTCCATCTACACCTTCGGCTTGGGACAGCTCATAGAATCCCACGGTTTGCAGTATCACCTCTACGCAGATGACACGCAGATCTACCTATCTGGACCCAACCTCGCCTCCTTACAGACTGAAAGCCCACAATGTTTGTCTGCTATCTCAGCCTTCTTTTCTTCTCGCTTCTCAAACTGAACATGGACAAAACAGAATTCATCATCTTTTCCCCATCTCACTTTACCCCTCCACCAGACCTATCCATCAATGTCAATGGCTGCTCTTTCCCTAGTCCCGCACACTCAGTGCCTTGGGGTGATCCTCGACTCTGCACTCTCTTTCAAACCACATATCCAAGCCCTCGCCTCCTCCTGCTGCCTCAAACTCAAAAATATTTCCCAGATCCGCTCATTCCTCAACCACAAAACCACAAAAACACTAGTGCATGCTCTTATCATCAAACACTAGTGCATGCTCTTATAATCTACCGCCTTGACTACTGCAACCTCCTACTCTCTGGTCTCCCCTCTAGCACTCTCGCACCACTCCAGTCCATCCTACACTCTGCTGCCCGACTAATCCACCTGTCTCCCTGCTATTCCCCAGCCTCCCCCCTGTGCCAGGCCCTTCACTGGCTTTCTATTGCCCAGAGGCTCCAATTCAAAACCCTAACCATGACATACAAAGCCATCCACAACCTGTCTCCTCCATACATCTGTGACATGGTCTCCAGGTACATACCCGCACGCAACCTTCGATCGCCTCAAGATCTCCTTCTCTACTCTCCCCTTATTTCTTCCTTCCACAACTGCATACAAGACTTCTCCCGTGCTTCCCCCATACTCTGGAACTCTCTCCTGCAACACATCAGACTCTCACCATCAACGGAAACCTTCAAGAAGAACCTGAAGACCCACCTGTTCCGACAAGCCTACAGCCTGTAATGATCCTCGGTCTACTGAACCACCGCATGACCTGCTCTACCCTTGTGGTACTAGCAGGTACGCAGGATGCAGTGACGAGACGCTAGACGGTCTTGTGCTTTTGGTAACAACTTTTATAGGTTTATAGGTAACCATCCTCAGGGATAGTCTAAGCAACCAAACAAGATAACAGGAATTGTCCTTGCAGGGACTCAATGCAAGCAAACACGGAAATATAAGAACACGGCTAAGTCCGGCAAAGCCGGTCACTATAGGGCCGTGGTATGGCCGACTACGGGTCCTTAACTATATAGTGTCACTTAACCGGCTCGATGTCCCTCGGCGTCCCGGACGTCGGTTCTTCGGCGTAGCAGCCGCTGGACCCAGCCACTGAAGATTTGTCGCAGACTTCGAGCGTACCGACGCTCCGGTGAGGCAGGGGCATGACGGGCCCCGGAAGAGTCCTTGGACAGATGGGCCGCAGCCCCCCCCGGATCGGGGCAAACAACGACAATGAGGGGTGGCGGCTGGCAGGCCACCTGCACAGCCAGCGACTGCAACGGAGGACCCGTGGCGAGCACCGGCCCGGCCTTTACCGCGGACTGGAGTGGGACAGTGGTGGCCGCCAACGGCACTGAACTAGCCACGGCCACGGGTAGAAGCGGGGCAGCTGTGGGTGGTGGGGGACAGGCCCCAGCCATGGGCTGATGTGAGGCGGCAACGGCCGCTGGGACCCGCAGGCAGGCAGCAGGTGCGGGTAGGAGCGAGGCAGCAAAGGCCGCTGGGACCCGCGGGCAGGCCGCAGCCGCGGGCAGGAGCGAGGCGGCAATGGCCACGAGTGACCACGGGCAGGCCGCAGCCATGGGCTGGAGGGAGGCAGCAGCGGCTGCTGGTCGATGAGAGGCAGCGAGGGACAGGCCCCAGCCGCAGGCTGACGTGAGGCGGCAATGGTCGCTGGGACCCGCGGGCAGGCCGCAGCTGTGGGAAAGAGCGAGGTGGCAAAGGCCGCGAGTGACCATGGGCAGGCCGCAGCCAAGGGCTGGAGGGAGGCGGCAGCAGCTGCTGGTCACCGCGGGCAGGCCGCAGCCGCGGGTTGGAGGGAGGCGGCAGCGGCTGCTGGTGACCACGGGCAGGCCGCAGCCGCAGGCTGAAGTAAGGCGGCAGCGGCCGCTGGTCGATGCGGGGCAGCGGTTCTCTGACGGTCGTCTCGGCGCCGTCCCACTGATGTCCAGGGGAAGTGTCTCTCCTGTCTCTGGCCTCCTTCCTGGCTCCGGTGAGTCACTCTGGCTCTCAGTTGCTCCCATGGTCTCCTGCTCCTTCTGTCCCATTCTACTGACTCACTGTGACTCTCATTCCCCGCCCCTTTTATACCGGCTCCTCCCCCAGCCCATCTGTCAGTCTTACCAGTCCGTCCCTGAACTCTGTCCCCCGGAAACAGTTTCCCCCGGAACCTAGATGACGGGTCCCCTTGGTTCTGACCCGGACACTCGGCGGGGACCCTCTCTCCCACACTCCCCCACCCTGTATGCTCGCCAGTCCTCAGGCAAGGACTTTAGTAGACTCGTGTTAGTCTTTTGAGATGACAGTTCTCGTCTCCATACAAACTGGTCCTGTTCGTAGCGTTCAGGGGATTTGCCAGCTGTTGACCGCTCGGAGAGTCTAAGTTCGGTTGTGGTGGAGTTTTCTGGGGTGGTGTATGGTGGTAGGTTGGTTGATTCTGGTGGGGTGGCTGGGTCCACTGCGATATCACTACTTGGATGGCCCGCGGACGTGGTCGGGGAGTCCTCCTCATCATCCAGGTCCCAGACCGCTGACGGGGGATCGGGGACCTGAGGGGTCGGCTCTGATTGCAGGGGATCAGTGGACACACAGGGCCATAGCATGTTACGGTGTACAACACGAGTGACAGGCGCGCCGTTTTCTTCGGATGGTACTTCATACACAGGCCCATCGGGGCTTATTCGGCGCAACACTCAGTACGGGTTTTCTTCCCACCGTGGCTCTAACTTGTTTTGGGGGCGCTGATCTAGCACGAGTACCTGATCCCCAGTTAGAAAGTCAATAGGTGGCGGTAACGCTCCCCCCTGGTGTTCTAGGTCCTGGAGCTTTGTATGAACAATTCAATGAAGGGTTTGTAGTCGGTGCCGGTGGCTCCAGACCCAAGAGGATACTCCAGTCCAGGGTTGAGGTTTCTCCGGGTTTAATTTCACTTCTGTGATCCCTTTGCCTTCTCATCCAAACAGCAGTGAATAGGGGGTATAACCGGTCACCCGGTGCACTCCGTTGTTGTAAACCCACACCAGTTCAGGGACATACTCAGGCCAGTGGGCCTTTCGGTCGCTTTCCAGGGTACACAGCATTTGAATTAATGTCCGATTAAATCGTTCGCAGGCCTCGTTCCCCTGCGGGTGATATGGTGTAGTCCGAGACTTATCGATACCGTAGAGATGATGCAGTTCTTCCATGACTCTACCTAGGAAGCACGCTCCCTGATCCAAATGTATTCGTTGCGGACAGCCGTTCACTTGGATGAAGTTTTTACAAATCGCATAGGCGGCCGACTCTGCAGTTTGGTCTCGGGTGGGGGTGACCACGGCGAATTTGGTGAAATGATCCACCATAACGAGACAATGTTCATACCCCTGGTATGTGGGACCTATAGTCAGATAGTCCACCATGAGGAGCTCAAGAGGAGCTGATGTTATGATTGTTTGTACCGGGGCTTGTTGTGCGGGTGGTTTAGCAAGCTCGCATGGGCGGCAGATTCGGCAAACTTCCTCCACAGCGGCGTGTAAGCGTGGGTGGTAAATTATCTGTTGTAACCATTGCAAAGTCTTTTGAGCATCGAAGTGAGCCCCTTTTTTGTGGGCTTCAGGCGCCAGTTTGCCTAGGTGGGCTCCGGGCACGACCACCTGCCACGTTGTAGCAAACATCGTCCAGGACACGGCTTTCCGATATAACAGCCCCTTTCTGATGACTAGTTTTTCCCATTGGCACAACTGTTAGCGTGGCTGGTCTGGATCCGGAATCTCCAGGAGTGGACCCTCTGGGCCGTGGCACCGAGGGGCCCCGGGCGAGCTGCCAGGTGGAACCGTTTGGAGCAGGCCCGGGGGTTCGAGTACCACGGTAGCCGGTACCGAGAGGGGCAGCGCAGGATGGACTGGATTAGGAGTGTGGGACTGAAGTGTAGATGACAGGACAGAGCTGGAACACAGGAGACAGGAGTGGAGTAAGACTGTAGACTGGAACGTGGAGGGATGGCTGGAGCAGGAACACAGGAGAGAGGATTGGAGTAGGACGGAAGGACTGGAGCAGGGTGGAACAGGAACACCGGAGGCAGGACTGGAGTAGGATGGAAGGACGGGAAGAGGATGGAACAGGAACACCGGAGGCAGGACTGGAGTAGGACGGAAGGACTGGAGCAGGATGGAACAGGAACACCGGAGGCAGGACTGGAGTAGGACGGAAGGACTGGAGCCGGATGGAACAGGAACACCGGAGGCAGGACTGGAGTGGGACGGAGTACAGCAGGGGACACGGATAGCAGGACTGCAAGGCTGCTGCAGGGAGCAGCCGAGAATGGGACTGTGAGACTGCAGAGAGCACACGAAGAAGCGAGGCCCAGTGTGCTAGGAAACACAACGATCAGGCGCCTCCCTCAGGGGGAAGCGGCCTGCTATGCCCCGGTCTGGTCTGCAATTGGTCAGGGGGTGCTTCCGGGTCAGGGCATAGCCGGAGCACAAGAAGCAGAAGGGAGGCGTGGTCATGGCCTATGGCGCATGCGCATTGCATGCAGAGACGCCGTTGGCCGCACGCCTGTCAGAAGTGACCGCCGTGGCTATCGGGCAGTGAGGGGCTGCGGCGTGGGAGCGATGGCCGGGTGAATATGCAGAGACGGCGTGACAGTACCCCCTCCCCTAAGCCGCCCTCCCCAGAGATTAGCAAGAAATCTCTTGAGGATACGAGGAGCATTGATATTCTCCCGCCGCCCTCCCCGGAGATTAGCAAGAAATCTCTTGAGGATACGGGGAGCATTGATATTCTCCCGAGGTTCCCAGGATCTCTCCTCAGGACCAAAGCCCTTCCAGTCAGCAAGAAAAAATGTCCTACCTCTAACCTTTTCATGGCGATAATGTCCTCCACTTCAAAGACATCATCGGCAACCACCGGCTGAGGACCAGAATTAGGCAAGGAATGGAAGCGATTCAGCACCACAGGTTTCAGGAGAGACGTGGAAGGTGTTTGGGACCCGGAGCGAAGCAGGCAAGCTCAATTTGTAGGCGACTTCGTTGATACGTCCAAGAATTTCAAACGGACCGATATAGCATGGCGCCAACTTGTAGGAGGGCAGTTTCAACTGGATGAATTTGGACGAGAGCCAGACCTTGTCCCCAAAACGATAGGGTGGAGGATCCAATCTCTTCTCGTCGGCATAATTCTTCATCCGATCAGCAGACCTCTTGAGCGACGTGTTGGTCTCGGCCCAAATCTTGGAAAATTCGGAGGACAAAGCGTTGGCCACGGGTACCTCAGAGGCAAGGGTTATCGGAAGGGGAACACCAGGATGTCTGCCAAACACAATGAAAAACAGAGACTTGGTCGAGGACTCACCAGCATGGTTGTTGTAAGCGAACTCCGCCCAGGGAAGTAAGTCAATCCAATCGTTCTGGTGGGCGTTGGAGAAATGACGTAGGTACCCAATCAATGTCTGGTTGGTACGTTCCACCTGCCCGTTGAACTGTGGATGGTAGGCCGAGGAGAAGTCAAGGGAAACGTTCATGAGCTTACAAAGTGATCACCAGAACTTGGAGGTGAACTGAACCCCTCAGTCAGACACAATGCATTGAGGCAGACCATGGAGTCTGAAGATCTGGTGGATGAAGACTTTGGCCAGCTCCGGAGCTGAGGGGAGATCGGGCAGAGGGACAAAGTGGGCCATCTTGGAAAAACGATCCACCCACCACCACCAAGATGACTGCAGCCAGAGGAACAGGGTAGGTAGGTGATGAAATCCATGGCGATGTTTTCCCAAGGGACCGCAGGGACGGGCAACAGCAGCAACAAGCCGGACGGAGGTCTTCGTGGCACTTTGTTTTTTGCACAGGATGGACAAGAAGCCACAAAATCGAGTACATCTTGGCGAAGCGAGGGCCACCAGTAGTGACATGCAATAAGATCCAGGGTCTTCTTAGTCCCGGCATGGCCGGCCAGTTTGGAGGAGTGCCCCCATAGGAGGACTTTTCGCTTGAGGTTCTCAGGCACAAGCATTTTGCCAGGAGGAGGAGCAAGCCAGTTCACTGGAGCCACTGTGATGATCCTAAAGGAGTCAATGATATGCGAGGGTTCCTCCGTGGTTTCGTGTGGCTGGAAGACCCTGGACAGAGCGTCGGCTTTGGTATTTTTGTTGCCAGGATGGAAACGGAGCTCGAAGTCAAATCGGGCGTAAAATAAGGACCATCTGGCCTGACGAGGGTTGAGTCTCTGGGCAGACTGGAGATAAGGTACTGTCACACTTAGCAATGTACCAGCGATCCCGACCAGCGATATGACGCAGTCAGGATCGCTGGTACATCGCTAAATGGTCGCTAGTGAGCTGCCACACAGGCAGATCTCACCAGCGACATCGCTGGGGACGAGGGTCGCTACTTACCTGTCACACTAGGCGATCCTGCGTCCTCCCGCCCGGCTCAACGCTCGTCGCTTGTCTCTCTACAGGAAGCGCCGCAGGAAGCTGATGACGAGAAACAGTCCTGGATGTTCTCGCGCGATCAGCAATAACCAGCGGGGAACGGGTCGTAGGTAAATATCAGACACAGTGATGTCGCTAGCAATATCGCTATAACGTCACAAGTTATAGCGATATTGCTAGCGATATCGCTTAGTGTGACAGTACCTATAGGCCAGATTCTTGTGATCTGAGAAGATGACAAAGGGATGGACAGCTCCCTCCAGGAGGTGACGCCACTCCTCCAAGGCCAACTTGATGGCCAGAAGCTCTCGGTCGCCGATCGAGTAGTTAAACTCGGATGGAGAAAAGGCCTTCGAGAAGAAGCCACAAGGGTGCAGATGACCGGAGGCAGATCTCTGGGACAATACTGCGTCGGCACCTGTTGAGGAAGCGTCCACCTCGAGTACAAAAGGTCGGTTGCTCTCCGGGCGATGCAGGACTGGAGCCGTGGAGAAAGCCTGTTTTAGGGTGAGAAAGGCCTCTTCAGCCTCCGGAGGCCAATCTTTGGGAGTAGTCCCTTAACGGGTGAGAGCAGAAATAGCTCTTGTGATTGCGGAAAAGTGAGAGATGAATTGCAAGTAATAATTGGCGAATCCGAGAAATCGTTGTATCACCCTTACTCCGACAGGGCGAGGCCATTTGAGAATGGCAGACAACTTTTCGGGGTCCATCCTCAGTCCAGCATCGGAGATAATGTACCCCAGAAACGGCAGAGAGGTCTGTTCGAAGAGACATTTCTCTATCTTCGCATACAGGTGGTTCTCCCGAAGACGCTGTAACACCAAGCGGACACTCTTTCTATGGGACGAGAGATCCGGCGAGAAGATGAGGATGTTGTCCAAGTACACGACCACACAGGAATACAAGAGGTCCCAGAAGATCTCGTTGACGAACTCTTGAAACACCACAGGGGCATTGCAGAGACCAAAGGGCATGACCAGGGACTCGTAATGGCCGTCTCGAGTGTTGAAAGCCGTCTTCCACTCGTCTACAGCACGGATACGGACCAGATTATAGGATCCTCTGAGGTCCAGCTTGGAGAAGACCCGGGCCCCTCTGAGACGGTCAAACAACTCCGGAATGAGTGGAAGAGGGGACCTGTTCTTGATGGTAATCTCATTCAAGCCCCTATAGTCAATGCACGGCCGTAGAGTTCCGTCCTTCTTTTTGCCGAAGAAAAACCCGTCTCCCACGGGCGAAGAGGATTTCTGTATAAAGCCTTTGGCGAGGTTCTCCCGGACGTATTCAGACATGGCTGTGGTCTCAGTGGGAGACAGGGTAGATTCTGTCCCTTGGGGGGGTTGAACTGGGAACAAGTTCAATTGGGCAGTCAAAAGGCCGGTGTGGAGGAAGGATGTTATGAATGAGTCACCGTAGGAGGCAAAAGCAGAAATGCAAGCTAAGTCCAGAAAACCAGAGAAGTTGGCAACTATCAGATTGCAGACCCCTGAACCTATCAACACAACTAGCAGTAGCCGTGGGGGGTTCCTACGATGCCCTAGACCCCTCGATCACAGCCGGAGAATTACATAGGCCTAAAGAAAGAAAGGGGAAATCTAAACTGCCCCAGAGCAGACCCCAAAGCAATAGGCAGCCCCCAACATATAATGACGGTGAAGCAAGATGAAAACACTAACACAGACAGAAAGATAGACTGAGCAAAGACGGGGCCCAAAACTACCTAGATAGGAAAGGACAGGAAGGCTGCTGTCTGCAATCTGCCAAAACCCTATCAAAGACATAAGCCAACAAGCTGATATGAAAAAGGCCCTGAAGCAGCTAGGCTTCAAAAACTAAATCAGCACTCAGGTATTTTCAGAAGACAGAGCTAAATGAATTCAGCACACCCCAGCAGGCAATGGCAGAAATCCAGAAAAACAAAGCAAAACAAAGACAAAGCACAAATGCAAAAAGCCGAGCAGCAAACTTAGCTTTAGAGGAGCAGGAATTCAGACTGGTCTCCAAGGATCCCACAGAGAAATCACCCGCAGGGCAGAAGGGCGTCGGCAGCCTTATATCCAGTCAGTAATTCCACTCAGCCAGCCATCATCATCAGCCTCAGGTGTTTGATAATCAGGCTCACTACCTTTCTTTACCAGAAGAGGGAGTTCCTCGGGCCTCAGTAATGAAGGGGAAAATGAACTCACAACAGTACCTCCCCCTTGAGGAGGGGTCACCGAACTCTCAACTACGCCACCAGGGCGATCAGGGTGAGCCCGATGAAAGGCACGCACCAATCTTTTGGCATGAATATCAGAGGCAGAGACCCAGGAATTATCCTCCTGACCATAACCCTTCCACTTAACCAAATACTGGAGTCTCCGTCTAGCCAGACGGGAATCCAGTACTTTCTCTACCTCATATTCCATGTTACCTTCAACCAATACAGGGTCTGGAGGTGCCACCCCCAGAACAACAGGTTCAACAAACCTCTTCAACAAAGATTTATGGAACACATTATGGATTTTAAATGTGACAGGAAGAGCCAAACGAAAAGAGACCGGATTAATAATCTCCACAATCTTGTAAGGTCCAATAAATCTAGGCTTAAACTTAGGAGAAGCCACCTTCATAGCAATATTTTTTGATGATAACCACACCATATCACCAACCTTAAACTGGGGAACAATGGTCCTAAGACGGTTGGAAAACCGCTGGGCCTTTTCCTGGGAGAGAGATAACTTATCCACCACTTGGTCCCAGATCTGGTGCATTCTCTCCACCACAGTGTCAACACCTGGCCAGGCAGAGGGCTCCACCTGCCCTGAAGAAAATCGAGGATGAAACCCAAAGTTACAAAAAAAAAGGTGACATGAAAGTGGCAGAACTAGCTCTATTATTTAAAGCAAATTCGGCCAAGGGCAAAAATGAAACCCAATCATCCTGATCAGCAGAAATAAAACATCTCAAATATGACTCCAAGGTCTGGTTTGTTCTCTCTGTCTGCCCATTGGTCTGAGGGTGAAAAGCAGAGGAGAAGGACAACTGAATTCCCAGCCTGGAACAGAAAGTTCTCCAAAATTTAGACACAAACTGGACTCCTCTGTCAGATACAATGTTCTCAGGAATCCCGTGCAAACGAACCACCTGTTTTAAAAACAGGGTCACCAACTTAGAGGAAGACGGCAACTTAGGGAGTGGTACAAGATGAACCATCTTAGAGAACCTATCACAAATCACCCAAATAACAGTCATCCTCTGAGAGACAGGCATATCAGAGATGAAATCCATTGAAATATGGGTCCATGGCCTCTTGGGGACAGGCAAAGGCATCAACAACCCACTAGAGCGAGAACACGATTTAGACTGGGAGCACGTCCCACAGGACTGCACAAAATTCCTGACATCACGAGACAGGGAGGGCCACCAAAAAAACCGACTCACCAGATCTCTAGTACCAAAAATACCTGGATGACCAGCCAAAGCAGAGCAATGAACTTCAGACATCACTCTCTTCTTCCACTGGTCAGGAACATACAACTTTCCACTAGGACAACGCTCAGGTTTGTCCTCCTGGAACTCTTCCAGAGCACGTCTCAAATCGGGCGAGATGGCAGAAAGAACTACCCCTTCGCCTAAGATGGTAGCAGGCTTGGTCACCACAGGGGAATCAGCAAAGAAGCTCCTAGAGAGGGTGTCTGCCTTGACATTCTTTGTTCCAGGAAGAAAATAAACCACAAAATCAAAACATGCAAAAAACAAGGCCCACCTAGCCTGTCTAGGGTTCAAGCGCTTAGCCGACTCTAGGTAAATCAAATTCTTGTGGTCAGTGAGGACCACGACTTGATGCTTAGCTCCCTCCAACCAATGTCTCCACTCCTCAAATGCCCATTTCATGGCCAACAGTTCCCTATTCCCCACATCATAGTTACGTTCAGATGGAGAGAACTTTCGGGAAAAGAAAGCACAGGGATTCATTTTAGATGTTACAGGATCCTTTTGGGACAAAACAGCTCCTGCACCAATCTCAGAAGCATCCACCTCTACCTGGAATGGAAGTGAGACATCAGGTTGCCGCAAAACCGGGGCGGAGGTGAATCTTCGCTTCAGCTCCTGAAAGGAAGAAACAGCCTCCGGAGACCAATTTAACACATCAGCACCCTTTTTAGTCAAATCAGTCAATGGCTTGGCAATACTAGAAAATTTTGCTATAAATTTCCGATAAAAATTAGCAAAACCCAAAAACTTCTGGAGGGCCTTCAAAGAAGTGGGCTGAACCCAATCGTGAATGGCCTGTACCTTGGCCGGGTCCATTTCAATAGTTGACGGGGACAAAATAAATCCCAAAAAAGAAATCCTCTGTACTCCAAAAAGGCATTTAGATCCTTTGACATACAGGGAATTCTCCCTCAAGATCCGGAACACAGTCCGAATATGTTCCACATGAGAATCCCAATCCTTGGAGAAGATCAAAATATCATCCAGATAGATAATCAAAAATTTATCGACAAAATCTCGGAAAATATCGTTCATGAAGCACTGGAAGACAGAAGGGGCATTAGTGAGCCCAAAAGGCATCACCAGGTACTCAAAATGTCCCTCCGGAGTATTAAACGCCGTCTTCCATTCATCCCCATGCTTAATGCGAATAAGATTATACGCCCTCCTGAGGTCAAGCTTGGTAAACCAGCAAGCACCTTTAACTCTGGAGAATAGATCAGAAATCAGGGGTAACGGATACTGATATTTAACAGTAATTTTGTTGAGGGCACAATAATCAATACAAGGTCTTAATGATCCATCCTTTTTGGCTACAAAAAAAACCCGGCACCTAAGGGTGACGAGGATGGTCTAATATGACCCTTCTCCAACGCCTCCTTAATATAGGATCGCATATCCTCGTGCTCGGGTACAGATAAATTGAAGAGCCGACCCTTGGGAAATTTACACCCCGGGCTCAGTTCAATTGCACAGTCATAACTCCTATGAGGAGGCAGAGACGCAGACTCATTCTCACTAAATACATCATAAAAGTCCGCCAAATAATCAGGAACATCATGCGACTGAGGAGAGGTGGAAAACACCGGAGCCTCACTAAAGGCACACCGACAACCCCAACTCACCACAGACACAGATTTCCAATCCAAAACTGGATTATGAATCTGTAACCAGGGAAACCCCAGAACAATAGTATCATGCAGATTATGCAACACCAAAAATCTGCAATTTTCTTGATGGTCTGGGGCGACCCGCATTACCACCTGGGTCCAAAACTGGGGTTTATTTTTAGCCAAAGGAGTAGCATCAATCCCCCTCAAAGGGATAGGCGTCTGCAGAGGTGTCATCGGAAATCCACAACGTTTAGCAAAATCCAAGTCCATTAGGTTTAGGGCTGCTCCCGAATCCACAAAAGCCTTGGCGGAAAATGTGGACAGGGAGCAGATCAGAGTAATAGCCAGAAGAAACTTAGGTTGAACACCCCTAACAGAAAACGTGTGTGCAAAGCGTTTCTCTCGTTTAGGACAGACAGAAATAATATGCGAGGCATCTCCACAGAAAAAACACAACTTATTACGCCTTCTGAACTCCTGACGCTGCTCTCTGGAAAAAACTCTATCACATTGCATAGGTTCAGACATTTGTTCAACAGGTGGCAACACCTCTCGTGCAGCTTTGCGTTCGAGCAAACGCCGATCAACCTGAATGGCTAATGACATAGAATCGTCAAGACCAGAGGGAACAGGAAATCCCACCATAGTATCTTTTACGGCTTCTGACAACCCCTTCCGAAAGAGAGCAGCCAAGGCATGATCATTCCAGGTAGTAAGTACTGCCCACTTTCGGAATTTTTGACAGTACAATTCTGCAGAATCACGACCCTGGCTCAATGCCAGCAGGGTCTTTTCAGCCTGATCAATGGCATTAGGTTCATCATACAACAACCCCAAAGCTTGAAAGAATGCGTTCACATTAGTCAGAATAGGATCATCTGGTTTCAAAGAAAACGCCCAATCCTGGGGATCGCCACGCAGCAAAGAGATGACAATTTTAACCTGCTGCGCGGAGCTCCCTGACGAGTTAGGCTTCAAGGCAAAAAATAATTTACAATTATTTTTGAAATTCAAAAATTTAGACCGATCCCCAAAAAATACATCAGGTGTAGGAATCTTTGGTTCTGCAGCATGTGAATGAGCAAGGTAGGCGGAAATTCCCCGCACTTCTGCAGCGAGCTGCCCCACACGATCAGACAATTGCTTTATCTCCATTGAGAGAAAAAAAAAAAATTCCCCCTACGGCCTCAGAGATATAGAGGAAAAAATATACACACTTTTTTTTTACAATTCTTTCCTGCTATTGAGTACCCTAGGATCTGCGGTATGGCGGGTGATTCTGTTATGAATGAGTCACCGTAGGAGGCAAAAGCAGAAATACAAGCTAAGTCCAGAAAACCAGAGAAGTTGTCAACTATCAGATTGCAGACCCCTGAACCTATCAACACAACTAGCAGTAGCCGTGGGGGGTTCCTACGATGCCCTAGACCCCTCGATCACAGCCGGAGAATTACATAGGCCTAAAGAAAGAAAGGGGAAATCTAAACTGCCCCAGAGCAGACCCCAAAGCAATAGGCAGCCCCCAACATATAATGACGGTGAAGCAAGATGAAAACACTAACACAGACAGAAAGATAGACTGAGCAAAGACGGGGCCCAAAACTACCTAGATAGGAAAGGACAGGAAGGCTGCTGTCTGCAATCTGCCAAAACCCTATCAAAGACATAAGCCAACAAGCTGATATGAAAAAGGCCCTGAAGCAGCTAGGCTTCAAAAACTAAATCAGCACTCAGGTATTTTCAGAAGACAGAGCTAAATGAATTCAGCACACCCCAGCGGGGAATGGCAGAAATCCAGAAAAACAAAGCAAAACAAAGACAAAGCACAAATGCAAAAAGCCGAGCAGCAAACTTAGCTTTAGAGGAGCAGGAATTCTGACTGGTCTCCAAGGATCCCACAGAGAAATCACCCGCAGGGCAGAAGGGCGTCGGCAGCCTTATATCCAGTCAGTAACTCCACTCAGCCAGTCATCATCATCAGCCTCAGGTGTTTGATAATCAGGCTCACTACCTTTCTTTACCAGAAGAGGGAGTTCCTCAGGCCTCAGTAATGAAGGGGAAAATGAACTCACAACAGAAGGACCTCCGCTTCCTTCTTATCAAAGTCATGGGTGTAGGAACAGTAGGCTGGAGGGAGACCCGGAAGGTCTGGGGGTGGCCGAGGAGGGGCCGCCAGGCGGACAGGAGTCAGACAGCGAGCTTGGCACGGGTGCCCCCAGCGGAGTATCTCCCCAGAAGACCAGTCGAGAACAGGCTGATGAGTCCTTAACCATGGGAGATCGAGTAGAATGGCATGGGAGAGCTTAGGCAAAATGTAAAAGGCTATCTTCTCTGGATGTAAGGCACCGACTTGCAACTCCACTTCTTCAGTGACCAAGGTGACGGTCACCTGTAGCGGTTTGCCATCCACCGCGGCAATCTGGAGAGGGTTAGATAGAGCAACCACGGGAATTTGGTATTTGTCCACCTCTTCAGGCCGAATGAAGTTACCTGCCGAGCCCAAATCCACGTAGGCCAGCTCGGACCCACGTCTGTCCCCTGAAAACAAAAGAACAAAAATAGTAAGAGGTTGAGAGGGGTCATCATCACCTAGGGAGGCCTCTCTTACCTGACCTAGGCGGAGGAGTTTCCCTGTCTCTTAGGACAGGTGCGGATATAGTGTGATGAACCTCCACAATAAAGGCACAGAACTTGTTCCCACCTCTCTTGCTGACGCAACTCGGCCAACTTGAGGCGGTCTATCTGCATGGACTCGACCGAGGAGGAAGAAGGGGACCCAGCCGAACGAGGACTAGCAGAACGGGTGAGAAGAGGAGCTGGCCTGGTGGACCTCCTGTCTCTCGCTGACTCCTGAGCGCGCTCCTGGAAGCGTAGGTCAATGCAGGTAGCCAGCGAGATAAGGTCCTCTAAGGTGGTTGGGGTTTCTTGACCTGGGAGTTCATCTTTTATTCTGCCTGAAAGACCGTGCCAGAACGCCCCTACCAAAGCCGTGTTATTCCAGCTGAGCTCGGAGGAGAAAGTGTGAAAGCGGATAGCATACTGTCCGACCGTGAGAGAACCCTGATGTAAGTTAAAGAGTGACTCGGTGAGAGCGGCTAACCGACCCGGCTCATCGAAGACCCTGCGAAAAGTATCCAAGAAAACTGGAAGACTTGAGACAACGGGATCGTCACGTTCCAAGAGAGGATTCAACCAGGACAGGGCCTCTACATCTAGATGGGACATAATAAAGGCTACTTTGGCCCAGGCAGAGGGATATTGCTGCGGCAAACATTCAAAGTGGAGACTACACTGATTTAAGAACCCCCTGCAGAGCTTGGGATCCCCAGTGAAGTGAGGCGGTTTGGCGAGACGGGGCGTCAGGAGAGCTGTAGGAGCGGAGAGAGGAGTCAGAGTTGCGGCAGCAGACTGGAGGACTGACAAGCGGCTATCAAAGGAGGCTATGTAAGACAAAATATGGGCTTGAGTATCTTGTTTCTGGCCCAGCTCCTGTTGAAGACTGGCCAGTAGATTGGCAGTTCCAGGTTCAGCCACCTGCAGGGCCAACAAACGGGTGTCCATAGACTTCATGACAGACATAATGCGTCCCTGATTCTCCCACAGGAAGACTAACTCTTTCTGGGTAGCAGCAGTAGTACCGGTGGAGTCCATGCATGATCGTACTGTTAGTGTGGCTGGTCTGGAGACGGAATCTCCAGGAGTGGACCCTCTGGGCCGTGGCACCGAGGGGCCCCGGGCGAGCTGCCAGGAGGAACCGACCCCTATACAGGGACCGTTAGGAGCAGGCCCAGGGGTTCGAGTACCACGGTAGCCGATGCCGAGAGGGGCGGCTCAGGATGGACTGGAGTAGGAGTGTGGGACTGAAGTGTAGAAGACAGGACAGAGCTGGAACACAGGAGACAGGAGTAGAGTAAGACTGTAGACTGGAACGTGGAGGGATGGCTGGAGCAGGAACACAGGAGACAGGATTGGAGTAGGATGGAAGGACTGGAGCAGGATGGAATAGGAACACTGTAGGCAAGACTGGAGTACGATGGAAGGACTGGAGCAGGATAGAACAGGAACACCGGAGGCAGGACTGGAGTAGACAGAAGAACTGGAGCAGGATGGAACAGGAACACCGGAGGCAGGACTGGAGTAGGAAAGAAGAACTGGAGCAGGATGGAACAGGAACACCAGAGGCAGGACTGGAGTAGGACGGAAGGACTGGAGCCGGATGGAACAGGAGCACCGGAGGCAGGACTGGAGTGGGATGGAGTACAGCAGGGGACACGTGTTGTGAATTCATTTTCCCCTTCACCATTGAGGTCTGATGAACTCCCTCTTCTGGTGAAGGAAGGTAGTGAGGCTGATTACAAAGCACCTGAGCAGAATGATGATGACTGGGTGACTGGAATTGCTGACTGGATATAAGGCAGCCGACGCCCTTCTGCATTGCGGGTGATTTCTCTGAGGATTATAGGAGACCAGTCTGATTCCTGCTCCTCAAAAGCTAAGTTTTCTGCTCTGCTTTTTGCATTTGTGTTTTGGTTTGGTTTTGCCTTGTTTTTCTGGATTTCTGCCTTCCCGTGCTGGGTGAGCTGAATTCCTTTTTGCTCTGTCTTCAGAAAATACCTGAGTACTGATATAGTCTTTTTGAAGCCTAGCGTCTTCAGGGCTTTTTTCCCTATCAGTCTGTTGGCTCTTGTTTTGAGAGGGTTTTGGCGGATTGCAGACAGCAGCTTTTCTATTCTGTTCTATTTAGTTAGCTTGGGCCCCATCATTTGCTCAGCCAATCTTTCTATCTGTGTGAGTGTTTTTTCATCTTGCTTCACCGTCATCATATGTTGGGGGCTGCCTATTGCTTTGGTGTCTGCTCTGGGGCAGTTTAGATTTCCCTTTCTGTCTTTAGGCAATGTAGTTCTCCGGCTGTGATCGAGGGGTCTAGGGCACCATAGGAACCCCCCACGGCTACTGCTAGTTGTTGTTGTTAGGTTCAAGGGTCTGCAATCCAATAGCTGCCAACTTCTCTGGTTTTCTGGACTTAGCTAGTATTTCTGTTTTTGCCTCCTATGGTGACTCATTCATAACAGAATCATCCGCCATACCGCAGATCCTAGGGTACTCAATAGCAGGAAAGAATTGTAAAAAAAAAAAAAAGTGTGTATATTTTTTCCTCTATATCTCTGAGGCCGTAGGGGGAATTTTTTTTCTCTCAATGGAGATAAAGCAATTGTCTGATCGTGTGAAGCAGCTCGCTGCGGAAGTGCGGGGAATTTCCGCCTATCTTGCTCATTCACATGCTGCTGAACCAAAGATCCCTATGTTGTGAGTTCATTTTCCCCTTCGTCACTGAGGTCTGGTGAACTCCCTATTCTGGTAAAGGAAGGTAATGAGCCTGATTATCAGGCACCTGAGCCTAATGAGGATGACTGGCTGAGTGGAGTCACGGACTGGATATAAGGCTACCGACGCCCTTCTGCCCTGCGGGTGATTTCTCTGTGGACTTCTAGGACACCAGTCTGATTCCTGCTCCTCTAAAGCTAAGTTTTCTGCTTTGCCTGTTAGCATTTGTGTTTTGTTTTTGTTTTCCTTGCTTTTCTGGATTCTGCCATTCCCTGCTGGGGTGAGCTGAATCTCCTTTTGCCAGTTGCTCTGTCTTCAGAATATTCCTGAGTACTGACATAGCTTTTTTGAAGCCTAGCGTCTTCAGGGCCTTTTTCACTGTCAGTTTGTTGGCTCTTATTTTCATAGGGTTTTTCATGGATTGCAAACAGCAGCCTTCCTGTCCCTTCCTATCCTATCTAGATAGCTTGGGTCCCATCTTTGCTCAGTCTATCTTTCTGTCTGTGTTAGTGTTTTCATCTTGCTTCACCGTCATTATATGTTGGGGACTGCCTTTTGCTTTGGGGTCTGCTCTGGGGCAGTTTAGATTTCCCCTTTCTTTCTTTAGGCCTATTTAATTCTCCGGGTGTGATCGAGGGGTCTAGGGCATCGTAGGAACCCCCCACGGCTACTGTTAGTTGTTGTGGATAGGATCAGGGGTCTGCAATCCGATAGCTGCCAACCTCTCTGGTTTTCTGAACTTAGCTAGCATTTCTGTTTTTGCCTCCTACAGTGACTCAATCATAACAGAATCACCCGCCATACCGCAGATCCTATGTTACTCAATAGCAGGAAAGAATTGTGTTTAAAAAAAGAAAAAAAGTGTGTGTATATTCTTTCCTCTATATCCCTGAGGCCGTAGGGGGAATAATTTTTTTTTCTCTCAATGGAGATAAAGCAATTGTCTAATCGTGTGGAGCAGCTCGCTGCGGAAGTGCGGGGAATTTCCGCCTACCTTGCTCGTTCGCATGCTGTTGAACCAAAGATCCCTACACCTGATGTATTTTTTGGGGATCGATCTAAATTTTTGAGTTTCAAAAATAATTGTAAATTATTTTTTGCCTTGAAGCCTAACTCGTTAGGGAGCTCCGCGCAGCAGGTTAAAATTGTCATCTCTTTGCTGCGTGGCGATCCCCAGGATTGGGCGTTTTCTTTGAAACCAGATGATCCTATTCTGACTAATGTGAATGCATTCTTTCAAGCTTTGGGGTTGTTGTATGACGAACCTAATGCTATTGATCAGGCTGAAAAGACCCTGTTGGCATTGAACCAGGGTCGAGATTCTGCAGAGTTGTACTGTCAAAAGTTCCGAAAGTGGGCGGTCCTTACTACCTGGAATGATAATGCCTTGGCTGCTCTCTTTCGGAAGGGTTTGTCAGAAGCCGTAAAAGATACTATGGTGGGATTTCCTGTTCCCTCTGGTCTGGACGATTCTATGTCATTAGCCATTCAGGTTGATCGGCGTTTACGTGAACGCAGGATTGCACGAGAGGTGTTGCCACCGGTTGAACAGACGTCTGAACCTATGCAATGTGATAGAGTTTTGTCTAATGCGCAACGTCAGGAGTTCAGAAGGCGTAATAAGCTGTGTTTTTTCTGTGGAGATGCCTCGCATATTATTCCTGTTTGTCCTAAACGAGAGAAACGCTTTGCACACACGTTTTCTGTTGGTGGTGTTCAACCTAAGTTTCTTCTGGCAATTACTCTGATCTGCTCCCTGTCCACATTTTCCGCCAAGGCTTTTGTGGATTCGGGAGCAGCGCTAAACCTAATGGACTTGGATTTTGCTAAACGTTGTGGATTTCCGATGACACCTCTGAAGACGCCTATCCCTTTGAGGGGGATTGATGCTACTCCTTTGGCTAAAAATAAACCTCAGTTTTGGACCCAGGTGGTCATGCGGGTCGCCCCAGACCATCAAGAAAACTGCAGATTTTTGGTGTTGCATGGTCTGCATGATGCTGTTGTTCTGGGGTTTCCCTGGTTGCAAATTCATAATCCAGTTTTGGTTTGGAAATCTGTGTCTGTGGTGAGTTGGGGTTGTCGGTGTGCCTTTAGTGAGGCTCCGTTTTTTTCCACCTCTCCTCAGTCGCATGATGTTCCTGACTATTTGGCGGACTTTTATGATGTATTTAGTGAGAATGAGTCTGCGTCCTTGCCTCCTCATAGGAGTTATGACTGTGCAATTGAACTAAGCCCGGGGTGTAAATTTCCCAAGGGTCGGCTCTTCAATTTATCTGTACCCGAGCACGAGGCTATGCGGTCCTATATTAAGGAGGCGTTGGAGAAGGGTCATATTAGACCATCCTCTTCACCCTTAGGTGCCGGGGGGTTTTTTGTGGCCAAAAAGGATGGTTCTTTAAGGCCTTGTATTGATTATCGTGCCCTCAATAAAATTACTATTAAATATCAGTATCCGTTACCCCTGATTTCGGATCTATTCTCTAGAGTTAGAGGTGCTTGCTGGTTTACCAAGCTTGACCTCAGGGGGGCGTATAATCTTATCCGCATTAAGCAGGGGGATTAATGGAAGACGGCGTTTAATACTCCGGAGGGACATTTTGAGTACCTGGTGATGCCTTTTGGGGTCACTAATGCCCCTTCTGTCTTGCAGTGCTTCATGAACGATATTTTCCAAGACTTTGGGGATAAATTTTTGATTATCTATCTGGATGATATTTTGATCTTCTCCAAGGATTGGGATTCTCATGTGGAACAGATTCGGACTGTGTTCCGGATCTTGAGGGAGAATTCCCTGTATGTCAAAGGATCGAAATGCCTTTTTGGAGTACAGAGGATTTCATTTTTGGGATTTATTTTGTCTCCGTCAACTATTGAAATGGACCCGGCCAAGGTACAGGCCATTTATGATTGGGTTCAGCCCACTTCTTTGAAGGCCCTCCAGAAGTTTTTTGGTTTTGCTAATTTTTATCGGAAATTTATAGGAACATTTTCTAGTATTGCCAAGCCATTGACTGATCTGACTAAGAAGGGTGCTGATGTGTTGAATTGGTCTCCGGAGGCTGTTGCTTCCTTTCAGGAACTGAAGCGAAGATTTACCTCCGCGCCGGTTTTGCGGCAACCTGATGTCTCACTCCCGTTCCAGGTAGAGGTGGATGCTTCTGAGATTGGTGCAGGAGCTGTTTTGTCCCAAAAGGATCCTGTAACATCTAAAATGAATCCCTGTGCTTTCTTTTCCCGAAAGTTCTCTCCATCTGAACGTAACTATTATGTGGGGAATCGGGAACTGTTGGCCATGAAATGGGCATTTGAGGAGTGGAGACATTGGTTGGAGGGAGCTAAACATCAAGTTGTGGTCCTCACTGACCACAAGAATTTGATTTACCTAGAGTCGGCTAAACGCTTGAACCCTAGACAGGCTAGGTGGGCCTTGTTTTTTACACGTTTTGATTTTGTGGTCTCTTTTCTTCCTGGAACTAAGAATGTCAAGGCAGACGCCCTCTCTAGGAGTTTCTTTGCTGATTCTCCTGTGGTGACCAAGCCTGCTACCATCTTAGGCGAAGGGGTAGTTCTTTCTGCCATCTCGCCCGATTTGAGATGTGCTCTGCAAGAGTTCCAGGAGGACAAACCTGAGCGTTGTCCCAGTGGAAAGTTGTATGTTCCTGACCAGTGGAAGAAGAGAGTGATGTCTGAAGTTCATTGCTCTGCATTGGCTGGTCATCCAGGTATTTTTGGTACTAGAGATCTGGTGAGTCGCTCTTTTTGGTGGCCCACCTTGTCTCATGATGTCAGGAATTTTGTGCAGTCCTGTGGGACTTGCTCCCAGTCTAAATCTTGTTCTCGCTCTAGTGGGTTGTTGATGCCTTTGCCTGTCCCCAGGAGGCCATGGACCCATATTTCAATGGATTTCATCTCTGATATGCCAGTCTCTCAAAGAATGACTGTTATTTGGGTGATTTGTGATAGGTTCTCTAAGATGGTTCATCTTGTACCACTCCCTAAGTTGCCATCTTCCTCTGAGTTGGTGCTCCTGTTTTTGCAACAGGTGGTTCGCTTACACGGGATTCCTGAGAACATTGTATCTGACAGAGGAGTTCAGTTTGTGTCTACATTTTGGAGGACCTTCTGTTCCAAGCTGGGAATTCAGTTGTCCTTCTCCTCTGCTTTTCACCCTCAGACCAATGGGCAGACAGAGAGAACAAACCAGATCTTGGAGTCGTATTTGAGATGTTTTATTTCCGCTGATCAGGATGATTGGGTTTCATTTTTGCCCTTGGCCGAATTTGCTTTAAATAATAGAGCTAGTTCTGCCACTTTGATGTCACCTTTTTTTTGTAACTTTGGGTTTCATCCTCGATTTTCTTCAGGGCAGGTGGAGCCTTCTGCCTGCCCAGGTGTTGACACTGTGGTGGAGAGAATGCACCAGATCTGGGACCAAGTGGTGGATAAGTTATTTCTCTCCCAGGAAAAGGCCCAGCGGTTCTCCAATCAACATAGGACCATTGGTCCCCAGTTTAAGATTGGTGATACGGTGTGGTTATCATCAATATTGCTATGAAGGTGGCTTCTCCTAAGTTTAAGCCTAGATTTATTGGACCTTACAAGATTTTGGAGATTATTAATCCGGTCTCTTTTCGTTTGGCTCTTCCTTTCACATTTAAAATCCATAATGTGTTCCATAAGTCCTTGTTGAAGAGGTTTGTTGAACCAGTTGTTCCTGGGGTGGCACCTCCAGACCCTGTATTGGTTGAAGGTAACATGGAATATAAGGTAGAGAAAATGCTGGATTCCCGTCTGGCTAGACGGAGACTCCAGTAATTGGTTAAGTGGAAGGGTTATGGTCAGGAGGATAATTCCTGGGTCTTTGCCTCTGATATTCATGCCAAAAGATTGGTGCGTGCCTTTCATCGGGCTCACCCTGATCGCCCTGGTGGCGTGGTTGAGGGTTCGGTGACCCCTCCTCAAGGGGGAGGTACTGTTGTGAGTTAATTTTCCCCTTCGTCACTGAGGTCTGGTGAACTCCCTATTCAGGTAAAGGAAGGTAATGAGCCTGATTATCAGGCACCTGAGCCTAATGAGGATGACTGGCTGAGTGGAGTCACGGACTGGATATAAGGCTGCCGACGCCCTTCTGCCCTGCGGGTGATTTCTCTGTGGACTTCTAGGACACCAGTCTGATTCCTGCTCCTCTAAAGCTAAGTTTTCTGCTTTGCCTGTTAGCATTTGTGTTTTGTTTTTGTTTTCCTTGCTTTTCTGGATTCTGGGATGAGCTGAATCTCCTTTTGCCGGTTGCTCTGTCTTCAGAATATTCCTGAGTACTGACATAGCTTTTTTGAAGCCTAGCGTCTTCAGGGCCTTTTTCACTGTCAGTTTGTTGGCTCTTATTTTCATAGGGTTTTTCACGGATTGCAGACTCAGTCTATCTTTCTGTCTGTGTTGGTGTTTTCATCTTGCTTCACCGTCATTATATGTTGGGGGCTGCCTTTTGCTTTGGGGTCTGCTCTGGGGCAGTTTAGATTTCCCCTTTCTTTCTTTAGGCCTATTTAATTCTCCGGCTGTGATCGAGGGGTCTAGGGCATCGTAGGAACCCCCCACGGCTACTGCTAGTTGTGTTGATAGGTTTAGGGGTCTGCAGTCCGATAGCTGCCAACCTCTCTGGTTTTCTGGACTTAGCTAGCATTTCTGTTTTTGCCTCCTACAGTGACTCAATCATAACACCGTACTCCTGATGTGTTTTTTGGGGATCGGTCTAAATTTTTGAATTTCAAAAATAATTGTAAATTATTTTTTGCTTTGAAGCCTAACTCCTCAGGGAGCTCCGCTTGATCAGGCTGAAAAGACCCTGTTGGCATTGAGCCAGGGTCGAGATTCTGCAGAATTGTACTATCAAAAATTCCGAAAGTGGGCAGTCTTTACTACCTGGAATGATAATGCCTTGGCAGCTCTCTTTCGGAAGGGTTTGTCAGAAGCCGTAAAAGATACTATGGTGGGATTTCCTGTTCCCTCTGGTCTTGACGATTGTATGTCATTAGCCATTCAGGTTGATCGGCGTTTACGTGAACGCAGGACTGCATGAGAGGTGTTGCCACCTGTTGAACAAGTGTCTGAACCTACAGTCATGGCCAAAAGTATTGACACCCCTGCAATTCTGTCAGATAATACTCAGTTTCTTCCTGAAAATGATTGCAAACACAAATTCTTTAGTATTATTATCTTCATTTAATTTGTCTTAAATGAAAAAACACCAAAAGAATTGTCCTAAAACCAAATTGGATATAATTCCACACCAAACATAACAAAGAGGGTGGACAAAAGTATTGGCACTGTTCGAAAAATCATGTGATGCTTCTCTAATTTGTGTAATTAACAGCACCTATAACTTACCTGTGGCACCTAACAGGTGTTGGCAATAACTAAATCACACTTGCAGTCAGTTGACATGGATTAAAGTTGACTCAACCTCTGTCCTGTGTCCTTGTGTGTACCACATTGAGCATGGAGAAAAGAAAGAAGACCAAAGAACTGTCTGAGGACTTGAGAAACCAAATTGTGAGGAAGCATGAGCAATCTCAAGGCTACAAGTCCATCTCCAAAGACCTGAATGTTCCTGTGTCTACCGTGCGCAGTGTCATCAAGAAGTTTAAAGCCCATGGCACTGTGGCTAACCTCCCTAGATGTGGCCGGAAAAGAAAAATTGGCAAGAGATTTCAACGCAAGATTGTGCGGATGTTGGATAAAGAACCTCCACTAACATCCAAACAAGTTCAAGCTGCCCTGCAGTCCAATGGTACAACGGTGTCAACCCGTACTATCCGTCGGCATCTGAATGAAAAGGGACTGTATGGTAGGAGACCCAGGAAGACTCCACTTCTTACCCCAAGACATAAAAAAGCCAGGCTGGAGTTTGCCAAAACTTACCTGAAAAAGCCTCTAACATTTTGGAAGAATGTTCTCTGGTCAGATGAGACAAAAGTAGAGCTTTTAGGGCAAAAGCATCAACATAGAGTTTACAGGAGAAAAAAGAGGCATTCAAAGAAAAGTACATGGTCCCTACAGTCAAACATGGCGGAGGTTCCCTGATGTTTTGGGGTTGCTTTGCTGCCTCTGGCACTGGACTACTTGACCGTGTGCATGGCATTATGAAGTCAGAAGACTACCAACAAATTTTGCAGCATAATTTAGGGCCCAGTGTGAGAAAGCTGGGTCTACCTCAGAGGTCATGGGTCTTCCAGCAGGACAATAACTCAAAACACACTTCAAAAAGCACTAGAAAATGGTTTGAGAGAAAGCACTGGAGACTTCTAAGGTGGCCAGCAATGAGTCCAGACCTGAATCCCATAGAACACCTGTGGAGAGATCTAAAAATGGCAGTTTGGAGAAGGCACCCTTCAAATATCTGGGACCTGGAGTAGTTTGCCAAAGAAGAATGGTCTAAAATTCCAGCAGAGCATTGTAAGAAACTCATTGATGGTTACCGGAAGCGGTTGGTCGCAGTTATTTTGGCTAAAGGTTGTGCAACCAAGTATTAGGCTGAGGGTGCCAATACTTTTGTCCAGCCCATTTTTGGAGTTTTGTGTGAAATGATCAATGTTTTGCTTTTTGCTTCATTCTATTTTGTGTTTTTTCATTTAAGACAAATTAAATGAAGATAATAATATCAAAGAATTTGTGTTTGCAATCATTTTCAGGAAGAAACTGAATATTATCTGACAGAATTGCAGGGGTGTCAATACTTTTGGCCATGACTGTATGCAATGTGATAGAGTTTTGTCCAGGGAGCAACGTCAGGAGTTCAGAAGGCGTATTAAGCTGTGTTTTTTTTGTGGAGATGCCTCGCATATTATTTCTGTCTGTCCTAAACGAGAGAAACATTTTGCACACACGTTTTGTGTGGGTGGTGTTCAACTTAAGTTTCTTCTGGCAATTACTCTGATCTGCTCCCTGTCCACATTTTCCGCCAAGGCTTTTGTGGATTCGGGAGCAGCCCTGAACCTAATAGACTTGGATGTTGCTAAACGTTGTGGATTTCCGATGACACCTCTGCGGACGCCTATCCCTTTGAGGGGGATTGATGCTACTCCTTTGGCGAAAAATAAACCTCAGTTTTGGACCTAGGTGGTAATGCGGGTCGCCCCAGACCATCAAGAAAATTACAGATTTTTGGTGTTGCATAATTTGAATGATACCATTGTTCTGGGGTTTCCCTGGTTGCAAATTCATAATCCAGTTTTGGATTGGAAATCTGTGTCTGTGGTGAGTTGGGGTTGTCGGTGTGCCCTTAGTGAGGCTCCGGTTTTTTCCACCTCTCCTCAGTCTCATGATTTTCCTGACTATTTGGTAGACTTTTATGATGTATTTAGTGAGAATGAGTCTGCGTCTCTGCCTCCTCATAGGAGTTATGACTGTGCAATTGAACTGAGCCCCGGGGTGTAAATTTCCCAAGGGTCGGCTCTTCAATTTATCTGTACCCGAGCACGAGGCTATGCGATCCTATATTAAGGAGGCGTTGAAGAAGGGTCATATTAGACCATCCTCTTCACCCTTAGGTGCCGGGTTTTTTTTCGTGGCCAAAAAGGATGGTTCATTAAGGCCTTGTATTGATTATCGTGCCCTCAACAAAATTACTATTAAATATCAGTATCCGTTACCCCTGATTTCGGATCTATTCTCAAGAGTTAAAGGTGCTTGCTGGTTTACCAAGCTTGACCTCAGGGGGGCGTATAATCTTATCCGCATTAAGCATGGGGATGAATGGAAGACGGCGTTTAATACTCCGGAGGGACATTTTGAGTAACTGGTGATGCCTTTTGGGCTCACTAATGCCCCTTCTGTCTTCCAGTGCTTCATGAACGACATTTTCCGAGACTTGTGGATAAATTTTTGATTATCTATCTGGATGATATTTTGATCTTCTCCAAGGATTGGGATTCCCATGTGGAACATGTTCGGACTGTGTTCCGGATCTTGAGGGAGAATTCCCTGTATGTCAAAGGATCGAAATGCCTTTTTGGGGTACAGAGGATTTCATTTTTGGGATTCATTTTGTCTCCGTCAACTATTGAAATGGACCTGGCCAAGGTACAGGCCATTTATGATTGGGTTCAGCCCACTTCTTTGAAGGCCCTCCAGAAGTTTTTGGGTTTTGCTAATTTTTATCGGAAATTTATAGCAAAATTTTCTAGTATTGCCAAGCCATTGACTGATCTGACTAAGAAGGGTGCAGATGTGTTGAATTGGTTTCCGGAGGCTGTTTCTTCCTTTCAGGAGCTGAAGCGAAGATTCACTTCTGCCCCGGTTTTGCGGCAACCTGATGTCTCACTCCCGTTCCAGGTAGAGGTGGACGCTTCTGAGATTGGTGCAGGAGCTGTTTTGTCCCAAAAGGATCCTGTAACATCTAAAATGAATCCCTGTGCTTTCTTTTCCCAAAAGTTCTCTCCATCTGAACGTAACTATGATTTGGGGAATCGGGAACTGTTAGCCATGAAATGGGCATTTGAGGAGTGGAGATATTGGTTGGAGGGAGCTAAACATCAAGTCGTGGTCCTCACTGACCACAAGAATTTGATTTACCTGGAGTCGGCCAAACGCTTGAACCCTAGACAGGCTAGGTGGGCCTTGTTTTTTACACGTTTTGATTTTGTGGTCTCTTTTCTTCCTGGAACTAAGAATGTCAAGGCAGACGCCCTCTCTAGGAGCTTCTTTGCTGATTCTCCTGTGGTGACCAAGCCTGCTACCATCTTAGGCGAAGGGGTAGTTCTTTCTGCCATCTCTCCCGATTTGAGATGTGCTCTGGAAGAGTTCCAGGAGGACAAACCTGAGCGTTGTCCCAGTGGAAAGTTGTATGTTCCTGACCAGTGGAAGAAGAGAGTGATGTCTGAAGTTCATTGCTCTGCATTGGCTGGTCATCCAGATATTTTTGGTACTAGAGATCTGGTGAGTCGGTCTTTTTGGTGGCCCGCCTTGTCTCGTGATGTCAAGAATTTTGTGCAGTCCTGTGGGACTTGCTCCCGGTCTAAACCTTGTTCTCGCTCTAGTGGGTTGTTGATGCCTTTGCCGGTCCCCAGGAGGCCATGGACCCATATTTCAATGGATTTCATCTCTGATATGCCTGTCTCTCAGAGAATGACTGTTATTTGGGTGATTTGTGATAGGTTCTCTAAGATGGTTCATCTTGTACCACTCCCTAAGTTGCCATCTTCCTCTGAGTTGGTGCCCCTGTTTTTGCAACAGGTGGTTCGCTTGCACGGGATTGCTGAGAACATTGTATCTGACAGAGGAGTTCAGTTTGTGTCTAGATTTTGGAGGACTTTCTGTTCCAAGCTGGTAATTCAGTTGTCCTTCTCCTCTGCTTTTCACCCTCAGACCAATGGGCAGACGGAGAGAACAAACCAGACCTTGGAGTCGTATTTGAGATGTTTTATTTCCACTGATCAGGATGATTGGGTTTCATTTTTGCCCTTGGCCGAATTTGCTTTAAATAATAGAGCTAGTTCTGCCACTTTGATGTCACCTTTTTTTGTAACTTTGGGTTTCATCCTCTATTTTCTTCAGGGCAGGTGGAGCCTTCTGCCTGCCCAGGTGTTGACACTGTGGTGGAGAGAATGCACCAGATCTGGGACCAAGTGGTGGATAAGTTATTTCTCTCCCAGGAAAAGGCCCAGCGGTTCTCCAACCGACATAGGACCATTGGTCCCCAGTTTAAGGTTGGTGATATCGTTTGGTTATCATCAAAAAATATCGCTATGAAGGTGGCTTTTCCTAAGTTTAAGCCTAGATTTATTGGACCTTACAAGATTTTGGAGATTATTAATCCGGTCTCTTTTCGTTTGGCTCTTCCTGTCACATTTAAAATTCATAATGTGTTTCATAAGTCCTTGTTGAAGAGGTTTGTTGAACCAGTTGTTCCTGGGGTGGCACCCCCGGACCCTGTATTAGTTGAAGGTAACATGGAATATGAGGTAGAGAAGATACTGGATTCCCGTCTGGCTAGACGGAGACTCCAGTATTTGGTTAAGTGGAAGGGTTATGGTCAGGAGGATAATTCCTGGGTCTCTGCCTCTGATATTCATGCCAAAAGATTGGTGCGTGGATGAGGGTTCGGTGACCCCTCCTCAAGGGGGAGGTACTGTTGTGAGTTCATTTTCCCCTTCACCATTGAGGTCTGATGAACTCCCTCTTCTGGTGAAGGAAGGTAGTGAGGCTGATTACAAAGCACCTGAGCAGAATGATGATGACTGGGTGACTGGAATTGCTGACTGGATATAAGGCAGCCGACACCCTTCTGCCTTGCGGGTGATTTCTCTGAGGGATTCTAGGAGACCAGTCTGATTCCTGCTCCTCAAAAGCTAAGTTTTCTGCTCTGCTTTTTGCATTTGTATTTTGGTTTTGTTTTGCCTTGTTTTTCTGGATTTCTGCCTTCCCCTGCTGGGTGAGCTGAATTCCTTTTTGCTCTGTCTTCAGAAAATACCTGAGTACTAACATAGTCTTTTTGAAGCCTAGCGTCTTCAGGGCTTTTTTCCCAATCAGTCTGTTGGCTCTTGTTTTGAGAGGGTTTTGGCAGATTGCAGACAGCAGCTTTTCTATTCTGTCCTATTTAGTTAGCTTGGGCCCCATCATTTGCTCAGCCTATCTTTCTCTCTGTGTGAGTGTTTTTTCATCTTGCTTCACCGTCATCATATGTTGGGGGCTGCCTATTGCTTTGGGGTCTGCTCTGGGGCAGTTTAGATTTCCCGTTCTGTCTTTAGGCTATGTAGTTCTCCGGCTGTGATCAAGGGGTCTAGGGCACCGTAGGAACCCCCCACGGCTACTGCTAGTTGTTGTTGTTAGGTTCAGGGGTCTGCAATCCGATAACTGCCAACTTCTCTGGTTTTCTGGACTTAGTTAGTATTTCTGTTTTTGCCTCCTATGGTGACTCATTCATAACAGACACGGATAGCAGGACTGCGAGGTTGCTGCAAGGAACGGGACTAGGAGACTGCAGAGAGCACACAAAGAAGCGAGGCCCAGTGTGCTAGGAAACACAACAATCAGGCGCCTCCCTCAGGGGGGAAGCGGCCTGCTATGCCCCTGTCTGGTATTGTATGCCATTAGTCAGGGGGTGCTTCCGGGTCAGGGCATAGCCGGAGCACAAGAAGCATAAGGGAGGCGCGGCCACAGCCTATGGCGCATGCGCATTGCATGCAGAGACGCCGTCGGCCGTGCGCCTGTCAGAGGTGACCGCCGTGGCTGTCGGGCAGCGAGGGGCTGCGGCGTGGGAGCGATGCCGGGTGAGTATGCAGAGACGGCGTGACAGCAACATCAGCAACATATCCTGAGTCAACGTCTGTCTCTGCGAACCAGTGGGCAATTTGCCGGTGGCCACCCATCGGTGCAGGAGTCCAATTTCTCCATCTTCCTGCTGCTGTTGGATCCATCTGTCGCGCGGCTGTTCCAGCATTCTCCAGGGGGGTCCCGGATGGGGCGCTCCCTGCACGGCAGCTGTAAGCGCGGTGGTGGTGAGGGTGAACGGCGTCTCTTTTCCTTCCAATTCGTCATCTCGATTTTTCCCTGGGGTGGTGTGTCGGATCCTGGAGAGGGCATCAGCGTGCACGTTTTCAGCCCCTCTCTTGTAGATGATCTTATAGTTGAACTTAGCCATCCGAGCCACCCACCGCTGCTCCAAAGCCCCCAATTTGGCATTCTCCAAATGGGCTAGCGGGTTGTTGTCAGTCCGCACCACTACTTCGGAGCCCGCCAGATACTCTGTGAATCGCTCCGTCATTGCCCACACTACCGCGAGGAGCTCGAGCTTAAAGGAGCTGTAATTGTCAGGGTTGCGTTCGGAGTCGTGCAGCGACCGGCTACCATAGGCGATCACTTTTTCTCGGCCGTCCTGAACCTGTGACAACACAGCCCCTAATCCCTCAAGACTCCCGTCGGTATGCAGTATGAACGTTTGCGAGAAATCCACATACGCCAACACTGGGGCTTCCGAGAGTACAGCCTTAAGATCTTGGAATGGGTCCTCTTGCGGTTGCTGCCACTGGATCTTCCACCCATTCGCCCCGGCGGGAACCCCCTTTAGCAGGTCCTGCAGGGCTCGTGCTCGGCATGCAAAATTCTTCACGAACCGACGGTAGTAGCCGGCCAGCCCCAGGAAGGCTCGCACTTCCTTCACCGTCTCGGGGGTAGGCCACCCCTGGATGGCGGCAACCTTTTCCATGGATGGTCTAACACACTCTGCCGGGACGACATGCCCCAGATATTCGATCTGGGTGCGGAACAGGTGGCATTTCTGGGGCTTTACCTTCAACCAGTACTTTTGTAGCCGGCCGAGCACCTGCCCCAACCGCCGCAGGTAGTCCTCAAATGTGGCGGAATAGATGATGATATCATCCAGGTATATCAGCGTGACTTCGAAGTTGAGATCTCCTAGACACCGCTCCATCAACCGTTGGAAGGTTCCTGGGGCGTTGGCCAGCCCGAACAGCATACGGTTGAACTCAAACAGCCCCATGGGAAGAATAAATGCCGTCTTGGCTCTGTCTTCTTCCGACATCGGCACCTGACAGTACCCACTGGCCAGGTCTAGAGTTGAGAAGTATGTTGCATTTTCTAAGGCGGACAGAGACTCTTCTATGCGGGGCAGTTGATATGAATCCTTGATGGTGCAGGCGTTCAACTTCCGATAGTCCACACAAAAATGCAGGGTGTTGTCTTTTTTGTGTACCAACACAATGGGGGCCGCCCAGGGGCTCTGGCTTTCTGGTATGACCCCCTTCCGGAGCATTTGAGCTAGTAGGGTTTTCACCTCTTGGTATAGCTGTGGAGGGATTTGCCGATATCGTTCCCGGATGGGGGCCGCTCCTGCCATGGGGATTCCTTGCATGATGGCCGTGGTGCATCCAAAGTCGTCCTCGTGGCTAGCGAAGACACTGTAATACTGTCAGAGAAGTGTCTCTACTTGGAGAAGTTGGGATGGCGTTAGGCCGGAGAGCTCGGCCCGCATTCTCTCCAGGATGGTTCGACCTTTCTCCTGGGTCGAGGACTCAGCATTCTGCAGAGTCCGTATAGTTACTGCCCAAGGATCCTCAGGCTGCACTTTCAACTGGACCATGGGGGCTGGCAGCACCTCCTCCAAAAGCCTTGCTAGTTTGGCCATTTCAGCTGTGGGCTTCAAGACGATATCTTGGTCCTCCAGGTTGACACAACGCACCAGGACTTTCCCTTCCCACACCATGGCCAGGGAGCGAGCTACCAGTATGCCAGGGTGCAGGCGCTCCGAGTAGCATGGCTCCACCTGCATCTCCACGCCCTCCAAAGGCATTGGGGCACGGATCGGCAGGGCCACCACCGTCTGCCCTGGGGGAAGCACGAGCAGGGAAGCCTCCGGCGCGATGACTTTGCCCAGCGCCTCGCCGACCTGGCTATCCTGGAGCACTCGCGCCTCCTGCACCAACTGCAGGAAGACCTGCCCTTGGGCCATGCAGGAAGCCCACTGGCTCAGGGTCTCCTGTGTGGGGTCGTTGAGGAGTATGTTGCCAAACTCCCGTAGTATGTTCATACGCAAGATAACTGGATGGCGGTCGTTAGTTTCTCCATGGGTCAGGACCACTCCCCGGCGGCCGAGGGGTTTGCCACACAGCGTCATTTGGAGCCATACCACTCCGGAACCGGCAGTTGGTTTGTGGCTACCAGCTTTATCATGGGCCCCCACTGGGGCCTCGCTGCCTCTGAGAAATGCTGCCAAAAGTAGGTTGCAGGCATGGTCGTTACTTGTGACCCTGTGTCTACTAGGAACCGTACCGCTCGGCCCTCGACTTCTGCCCATACTACTGGGCACTTGTTGCTTCCGGCTCCGAGCGGAATCCCCCTTTCCCATAGCCCTCTAGTTTAATGACCGTAGGGGTGGGTATCTCCCACACCACAGACACTCTCGTGCGAAGTGGCCCGGTTCTCCGCACTCATAACACCGGAACTGCGAGGCCCGGCCGCCCCGGGCATTGAAATCAGGCCGCCCAGGCATGGGCTCAGTTCTCTTCTTTACTTCGGCCAGCTCGCCTCCGATGCTCTTCAGCTCCTGTCTCACTTCCTCAATCCACTGGGACTCTCCGGCAGCGTTCATGGCTGTCTCCATGCCCCAGGCCTTCCCCACGGCGACTGTCATCCCTTGCTCCTGCTCTCGTACCCGGGCCTGACTCCCCACCTCAGAGAAAGCTATACGTGGGTTCACTAGGATCTGCTTCCGCAATGCCTGTTTTATTACCAGGTCCCGGAGTCCAGTCACTAACAGGTCACATAGGGTAATGTCGATAGGTCCTACCCCTACTCCGTCCTGCTCGATGGCTGTGTATAACTCCTGGAGGACATTCATATACTGGGTGATGGTCTCCCCCTCTCCCTGCATTCGACTGAACAACAGGGTCCTCAACTCTCCCACGTTTGTTGGATCCCCATGAGTTTCTTCCAGAATCCGCAAGACCCTAGCAAAGGTGTTGCGGTGTCCTGGGGGTCTCAACACTACCGAATTCCGGGCTTCCCCATATAACGCCATGAGAGCTACCTCCGCTTCTAAATCAGGGGTAATTGGATGCATGCGGAAGAGCCCCCGCATGCGCTCTGTCCAGCTCCACAACAGGGTATTGGAGCCGGAAAACCGTGGCAGGTTGCTTAGCATAGCCCCCAAAGAAATGCTGGACTGGGGGCCCCCATTATCGGCGGCGCCTGCGGCCCCACTTTGGTCGGGAGTACCACTGTCTGCGCTTGGAGACTGCATCCTGCCGACTACGCCAAATGTGGTACTAGCAGGTACACAGGATGCAGTGACGAGATGCGAGAAGGTCTTGTGCTTTTGGTAACAACTTTTATAGGTTTATAGGTAACTATCCGCAGGGATAGTCTAAGCAACTGAACAAGATAACAGGAATTGCCCTCGCAGGGACTCAATACAAGCAAACACGGAAATATAAGAACACGGCTACGTCCAGCAAAGCCAGTCACTATAGGGCCACGGTATGGCCGACTACGGGTCCTTAACTATATAGTGTCACTTAACCGGCTTGACGTCCCTCGGCGTCCAGGACGTTGGTTCTTCGGCGTAGCAGCCGCTGGGCCCAGCCGCTATAGATCTGTCTCAGACTTCGAGTGTTCCGACGCTCCGGTGAGGCAGGGGCACGACGGGCCCCGGAAGAGTCCTTGGTCAGATGGGCCGCAGCCCCCAGATCGGGGCAAACAGCGGCAATGAGGGGTGGCAGCTGGCAGGCCACCCGCGCATCCAGCGACTGCAACGGAGGACCCACGGTGAGCACCGGCCCGGCCATTGCTGCGGACTGAAGAGGGACAGTGGTGGCCGCAGACGGCACTGAACTAGCCGTGGCCAGGGGTAGAAGCGGGGCAGCTGTGGGCGGCGGGGGACAGGCCCCAGCCGCAGGCCGACGTGAGGCGGCAATGGTCGCTGGGACCTGCTGGCAGGCTGCAGCCGCGGGCAGGAGTGAGGTGGCAACAGCCGCGAGTGACCGTGGGCAGGCCGCAGCCGCGGGCTGGAGGCAGGCGGCAGCGGCTGCTGGTGACCGTGGGCAGGCAGCAGCCGCAGGTTGGAGGGAGGCAGTGTGACCGCGGGCAGGCCGCAGCTGCTGGCTGGAGTAAGGCGGCAGCGGCCACTGGTCGATGCAGGGCAGCGGTTCTCGAACATTCATCTCGGCGCCGTCCCACTGATGTCCAGGGGGAGTGTCTCTCCTGTCTCTGGCCTCCTTCCTGGCTCCGGTGAGTCGCTCTGACTCTCAGTTGCTCCCACGGCCTCCTGCTCCTTCTGTCTCGTTCTGCTGACTCACTGTGACTCTCATTCCCCGCCCCTTTTATACCGGCTCCTCCCCCAGCCCATCTGTCAGTCTTACCAGTCCGTCCCTGAACTCTGTCCCCCGGAAAAAGTTTCCCCCGGAACCTAGGTAAGAGTCCCCTTGGTTCCAACCCGGACACTCGGCGGGGACCCTCTCTCCCACACCCTCTCCTACTGTATCCTCACCCATCCCTGTAGACTGTGAGCCCTCGCGGGCAGGGTCCCCTCTCCTTATGTACTTGTGTGTCCCTTGTCTTATACATGTTTATTATACTTGTCTATATTTCCCCTTTTCACATGTAAAGCGCCATGGAATAAATGGCGCTATGTAAATGCATAATAATAATAGAAAATGTGCTGCATGTATACCAACTTAATCCAAGCTCAAGTTTTGTGTGGGTTTTCTTGTTTCTGGAAAACACCTATGGAGTAAGAATCATCACTACACCTGTAGATAAATTCCCAAAGGGGTATAATTTCCAAAATGGGGTCACTTGAGGGGGGTTCTCCAGGATGCCTCCTGTATAACAATACTGCTTAGCCATACAGTGAGTCTCAGGAGGGACAGATCGCTATTTGCCAATTTCACACCTTCCCTCCCGATTCTCGTCGTATGGCTAAGCAGTACTGTACAGCCAAATATGGGGTATTTTGACATTCAGCAGAAATTGTGGGACAAATTTTGGTGACATTTTTTTTTACCTATTTCCCAGTGTAAAGATGTAAAATCTGGGGATAAAGCTAAATTTTAGTGGTAAAAATGTAATTATTTTTTTCTTCATTGCCCGATGGTATAAAATTCTGTGACTCACCTGTAATGTCAATATGATCAAAGCACCCCTAGGTGAATTCATTGAGAGGTGTAGTTTGCAAAATGAGGCCTTTTATGGGGGTTCTGATGTTCTAGCACCTCAGGGGTTCTGCCAATGTGACATGGCACAATCAAACCAGTCCAGCAAAATGTGAACTCCAATATGGCCCTTCTTCCCTTCTGAGCTTTGCACTGCGCCTCAAAAGTAGCTTACCACAACATATGGAGTTTCTGCATACTCAGGAGGAATCAAACAACAAATTTTGGGGTTCATTTCCTCCTGCTATCCTTGCAAAAATAAAGAATTGGGGTTAAAATAACATTTTTGAGGGAAAAATTTGATTTTCTTTTTATTTTCACGGCTCTACATTATAAACTTCTGGGGGTTCAAGGTGGTCACCACACATCTGGATAAATTCCTTTGGAGTGTCTAGCTTCCAAAATGGTGTCACTTGTGGGGGGTTCCACCGTTTAGACAGATAAGGAGCTCTCCAAATGAGACATAACACCGGCAGACCATTCCATCAAATTCTGTTTCAAAGCATCACTCCTTCATTTATGAGCCCCGCCGTGAGCCTAAACAGTAGTTTATCCCCACATATGGGATATTGGCATACTCAGGCAAAATTGCACAACAAATTGTATGGTGCAATTTCTCTTGTTACCTGAGCGAAAATGCAAAATTTGGGGGAAAAAACATTTTTTGTGGCTTAATGTTGTAAACTTTTCTGAGGCACCTGGGGGTTCGATATGCTCAACACACATCTAGATAAGTTGCCTGAGGGGTCTATTTTCCAAAATTGGTTAACTTATGGGGAATTTCCACTGTTTAAACACATCAGGGACTCTCCAAATGTGACATGGTGTCCGTTAATTATTTCAGCAAATTTGCATTCAAAAAATCAAATGGCACTCCTTCCCTTACAAGCCCTTCTTTGCACCCAAACAGTAGTTTTCCCTCACATATGGGGTATCAGAGTGCTCAAGAGAAATTGCACAACAAATTTTGTGGTCCACTTTTTCCTGTTACCTTTGCAAAAATAAAAAAAGGCTCTAAAGTAAAATTTTTGTTACCAAAATGTTTTGTTTCCTTCCTTATTCCAAAAATTCCTTTAAAGCACCCGAAGGGTTAAAAAAAACTTATTGAATGTGGTTTTGAGCACCTTGAGGGGTTCAGTTTTTAGAATGATGTCACTTTTGGGTATTTTCTGTCACATAGGCACCTGAAAAACTAACTTCAAATGTGAAGTGGTCCCAAAAAAAAAAAAGGTTTTGTAAATGTTGTAAAAATGAGAAATCGCTGGTCAACTTGTAACCCTTCTAACTTCCCAACAAAAAACATTATGCTTAAAACATTGTGCCGATTTAAAGCAGACATGTGGTTAATGTTATTTATTAACTATTTTGTGTGATATAACTGATTTTAGAGCATCAAAAATAAGTTTGAAAATTGCAAAATTTCATATTTTTTCATAAATAAACACAAGTCATAACGAAGAAATTTTACCACTATCATAAAGTGCAATATGTCATGAAAAACATTCTCAGAATCAGTGAAGTGTTCCAGAGTTAGAGTATGTGCACACATTGCAGATTCTGCTGTGGATTTTTCCGCGTGGATTTTGCTAAATCCGCAGGTAAAATGACCTGTGCTTTACCTGCGGATTTAGTGCAGATTAACTGCGTATTTTCTGCAGATTTTCACCTGCGTTTTTACACCTGCGGATTCCGATAATGGAAGAGGTGTAAAAACATAGTGGAATCCGCACAAAGAATTGACATGCTGCGGCTTCAAATCCGCAGCAAATCTGTGCGGATTTTTCCACAGCATGTGCTCAGCATTTTTGGTTTTGCATAGAATATAATGGTACTTTAAACTGCAGGAGAATCCGCAACGTATGCACAGACCCTTATTGCCTCATAAAGTGACAAAATTGTCCAAAGTCTCATGGATAATGAGACTACAGTTACATACCAGGAAGAGGGGGCCATATTTCAGGAGGAGCTTGGCAAATGTAGGGTTCGTGGGCCGAGCTGGGGGGTGGTCCTTCATCATGCCGCGCAGAGATGAACAGAGACAAATAGAGTCCATTTTCGGGTACAACAGGTCCAAGTTTATTCGTGCTCTCGCCGTCCGACTGACGGCCCTCACATTACCACACAGTACCTCACTCATGGCCCTCCTTGTCCAGGGCCGCTTCACACACCGTGTTTTTCGCCTGGGACGTATATGTACGTCCTGTCCCTTTTTCCTTGCTGACACACTGACAGCTTCCAACACTGTGGTTGCCATATGCCTAATCACCGACAGTCCTTTCACTGGTCAAACGTCGTCCTTAACACGGTATGCATACTCTCTTTAACTCGTCCCTGTTGCGGTATTCCTGTCAGGACCACCCCCCTGGCGTTCTCTCTCCTCAGTCCCCCTGGTTTGGATTCTCCTCACAGCACACAGACTGTCGTAGTCCTCCTGTCACTGGAGCTCCCCCTGGGGACTGGAACCTTCTGGAACCCTCCCTCAGTATTTATAGCATTCCCGGTCCCCTGTCACTGTAACTCCGCCCCCCATGACCAACGGTTTCTAAAGCCTTAAGCTGATGTCAAGTCCTTTACTCACACTCCTCCCTGCCATCTAATGGTTAACCCAAGGTACTGCACGTCCACTACACTTTCCTAGCTGTTTCCCCATTGTAGTAACTGTCACCTATCTAAACTGTGCAAACCTATCTTTCTCTATTCTGACACGTCCGTCCGTCCGTCAGGTCACCTTCCCTACACAGGAATAAAAAAAAAATGCTGCATCAGATTTAGACTAGAGACATATACACCAAATTAATGCCTTTACCCCTCAAGGCACATTATTGACCAGGCCAATTTTTACAATTCAGCGTTCCCACTGAGTTTTTCAAGCAAAACATGCTTCAGGGAAATGCCAGAATGGTCAGATCACTTCTTTTAGCCATTTCACAGCTATTAAGCCTAAAATGGCTAAAAGAAGCAAAAAAAAAAAAAAAAATCCACAAACAACTGAACATATACACAGCCAGTTGCTTTGATATTGCAGTGCACTCTAATTCTAGCATTGTTTAGACGCTTTTTCAGGCGGGTTAAGGTGGAATCCACCTGAATAAGACATTGTGTGTGCATACTGTACATTTATAGTCAGAAAAGATTTGGGAACTTTTCTAGGTGTAAGAACATTGCAACCTGAGAATGTCATCGTCTGCATCATATGTGCAGACGGAGATATCAGTTAGAGCTTATTAGAGATTTACTTACTAACAAATGACATTGTAATATAAGACAGGCGTGCAAAATATTTGTAACCATTGTGCAAAGCTTGCTGTAGGGTGCCAGGTAGACAAACAAGTAGCTGATTAAGGGTGGCAACGTTATTTGTGTTTGGCGGCCCATAATGTTGCGCTTTGCACACAAGCATGTCACAGATTCATAGAAATTGGGCAAGTTCCAATCGAATTACGCGTGACTTATTACATCATGGAAGGCATTGTATTCATCTGCAACTGTCTGTAATTGAAATTTTAACATCGCTCCTATCAATCATTATTCACCTTTAGGGCTCGTTCACACTAGTAAGCAGCATCCAATGATTCTCTCATGTGAGAGAATCAGATAATATATGCAAGTGAGCTCTGCTGCGAGCATGATCCGAGGATCATTTTACTGCTATTTTCTTGCATGCAAGAATTGGATCACAAAGAATTTAATTTCTCTGTTCTGTGAGATAACAACCGAGTGCAATCAAATGTTTTGCATACACCCGTAGACTTACGTCCAATATAAGGTGCCCATACAGGATGCAGCTATTTTTTTTTCTTATGCTGACTAGGGATGAGAAAAAAATCACAAGTCGACACTGCTGCATAGTATAACATTGGCGCGAGAACTGTCCGATGAAATATCGGATAGCACTCGTCTGAGTTGTATGCTGGCTATTCGCCAGTGTGAGTGTGCACTTAGGGTGTGTGCACATGCTGCGGATTCTGCTGCGGATCCGCAGTGGTTTTGGTCCTGCGGATCCGCAGCAGTTTCTGCTGCGATGTACAGTACCATAATATCCTATGGAAATCAAAAACCGCAATGCAGACATTGCGGATTTTTCCACGCGGAATTGCTGCGGTTTCTAAACCACAGAAAGAATTGACATGTCAATTCTTTCTGCGGATTCCACAGCAGTTTACCATCTCCTCCATTGTAGAGATGATAAACCGCAGGGCAAAACCGCAGGCTAATCCGCAGGTCTTTTGACCTGCAGATTTACCTGCGGATTTTACAAAATCCGAGCGGCTAAATCCGCAGAGCATTCCGCAGCGTGTGCACGTACCCTTAGGGTCAAGGTGGACTAGCTCTCTTTAAGGAGACTTGCAGTGTATGGAGTCTTATTCACAATGCACTAAGGAAAAACAAAAAGTTACAAAATTAGTTCTGTCCCAGAAGGAAAGGTTGCTAGTGCCAAATATTGGGCGCAGATAGCACTGTACATATATGAACTCAAAGTGTATTGACAGATGATCAGCTTCAAATTCAACTTCAAGTGGTTTTGTCTACTTCAGAAACTTCTTGATCTTGTGACTGGGATGCATTGTTATTACATCAAAGTCAGAGAACAGAGGATATGCATTCAACATAATAATGTTTTGTGATTTTTTTTATCTATCTATATATATAAAGCTGAGTGTATATATGTGTGTGTGTGTGTGAAGCCACGCCCACTCCACATAGCCCCACCCACTGGCAGGTGGAGAGCGGGGTTGCAGAGGGAAACTGCGAGACACGGGTGGAGAGCGGAGCTGCGAGGGAGAGAATAGGGAGTTCATCAGACCTCAGTGACGAAGGGGAAAATGAACTCACAACAGTACCTCCCCCTTGAGGAGGGGTCACCGAACCCTCAACCACGCCACCAGGGCGATCAGGGTGAGCCCGATGAAAGGCACGCACCAATCTTTTGGCATGAATATCAGAGGCAGAGACCCAGGAATTATCCTCCTGACCATAACCCTTCCACTTAACCAAATACTGGAGTCTCCGTCTAGCCAGACGGGAATCCAGTATTTTCTCTACCTCATATTCCATGTTACCTTCATCCAATACAGGGTCTGGAGGTGCCACCCCAGGAACAACTGGTTCAACAAACCTCTTCAACAAGGACTTATGGAACACATTATGGATTTTAAATGTGACAGGAAGAGCCAAACGAAAAGAGACCGGATTAATAATCTCCAAAATCTTGTAAGGTCCAATAAATCTAGGCTTAATCTTAGGAGAAGCCACCTTCACAGCAATATTTTTTGATGATAACCACACCATATCACCAATCTTAAACTGGGGACCAATGGTCCTATGTCGATTGGAAAACCGCTGGGCCTTTTCCTGGGAGAGAGATAACTTATCCACCACTTGGTCCCAGATCTGGTGCATTCTCTCCACCACAGTGTCAACACCTGGGCAGGCAGAAGGCTCCACCTGCCCTG